>NC_053022.1:463808687-464408687 GCF_003073215.2 Triticum urartu
CAGGAGAATTTGAAGAAGGCGCAAGAAGAAGCAAAAGGTATGGCTGGTGAGGTTCTCCATTCTTAACGGGTGGCCTTTCTTTCTTGTCCATTCTTGATGTTGGTTCCACTCGATGCGCCGCAGATAAACTGGAGGAAGCTCTGAAGAAGAAGGATCAAGACCTTGCAGAGGCACAGAAGGAGGCCTCGAGCAAAACAAAGCTCGCAGAAGAGAAATTGGCTTCGGTCGGAGCCCTTGAACAGGAGAACTCCAGACTGAAAACTGCCCTCGAGACAGCTAATCGAGATGCCAGTCGACTGAAGAAGGAGAAGATGGCTCTGCACGACAAGGCGGGCGAGCTGGCGGGGAAGGCAAAAGATCTAGAGGCTTATCTCGGAGGACTCGCCAAGAAGCTGTTCATCATGCTCGAAGGTAATTATTCCAACCCAGTTGTCTTGTAGTTGCCGAGCCCGCGTACGGCCACTGTCTTATTCTTGAATCATGTTTGCAGAATTCTGCCAGAGCTTCGAAGAGGAAACCAGTCGAGTGGAGCCAGGCTTGGATCCCGCCAATTCTCTCATGAAGGACGAGGCTGCTATGAACGTGCTCCGACTGGAGTCTCGTGTTACCAGCGTCGTTGATTATCTTGCTCGGCTAAAGGCTGCGATGTCGCGGATCGACACATCACTCTGGCCCGGAACGACACTTCAGAACGACCTCGAGTCCCTGATGGTCCGACTGAATGAAGTCCCGGGTCGAGTGGCGGAATGGAAGAAATCTTCTGCTAGATGTGGTGCTGATGTCGCTCTGTCTCTGGTTCGCGTCCACTGCAAGGAGGCGCGAGAAGAAAAGCTGGCCGCCATCCAAGTTGCCAATACCAGGAAGCACAACTTTCAGGACTTCATGGAGACTTTTATTGCTGCTGCCACTCGTATTGCAGATGGGATCGACTTGGACGAGTTCGTCGCCCCTTCCAGTCCTCCTCCTGAGGAATGAAAAACTTCTATGCTTCACTTTAAATTTGCCTCGGAATGCCGAGTGGATTTGTAACCGTTTAAACTCCACCGAGCCGAGGGCTTGAGTACTTTGATCTGAGGTCTGGGACCTTTTAGGCTTTATCTGATCTTGATTTGTCGTTGAATATCTTCATGGTTTGATTCGTCGAGTGGATCTTGATCTTCACTCAGAATAACCTTGTATTTGCGGCGCAGCTCTGAAGGGGAAGGTAGCAGTCGACTCGCGGATTGGGTTGTGTCTTGTACTTAGGCGAGCACTGGGCTGTAGCTAAGCCTCCGAGTGAGAGGTTTGCTCTCCACTCGGTAGGATTTTTAAACACTTAGGCGAGCACTGGGCTGCAGCTAAGCCTCCGTGTGGGAGGTTTGCTCTCCACTCGGTAGGATTTTTAAACGCTTAGGCGAGCGCTGGGCTGCAGCTAAGCCCCCGAGTGGGAGGTTTGCTCTCCACTCGGTAGGATTTTTTCAAACTTAGGCGAGTGTCTGACTGCAGCTAAGCCTCTAAGTGAGAGAACTTAGGCGAGTACTGGACTGCAGCTAAGCCCCCGAGTGGGAGGTTTGCTCTTCACTCGGTAGGATTTTTAAACACTTAGGCGAGCACTGGGCTGCAGCTAAGCCTCCGAGTGGGAGGATCGCTCTCCACTCGGTAGGATTTTTTCAAACTTAGGCGAGTGCCGGACTGCAGCTAAGTCTCTAAGTGAGAGAACTTAGGCGAGTGCTGGACTGCAGCTAAGCCCCCGAGTGGGAGGATCGCTCTCCACTCGGTAGGATTTTTAAACACTTAGGCGAGCACTGGGCTGCAGCTAAGCCTCCGAGTGGGAGGATTGCTCTCCACTCGATAGGATTTTTTCAAACTTAGGCGAGTGCCTGATTGCAGCTAAGCCTCTAAGTGAGAGAACTTAGGCGAGTACTGCTGCAGCTAAGCCCCCGAGTGGGAGGATTGCTCTCCACTCGATAGGAATTTTTCGAACTTAGGCGAGCGCTTGACTGCAGCTAAGCCTCTAAGTGAGAGAACTTAGGCGAGTATTGGACTGCAGCTAAGCCCCCGAGTGGGAGGATCGCTCTCCACTCGGTAGGATTTTTTCAAACTTAGGCGAGTGCCGGACTGCAGCTAAGTCTCTAAGTGAGAGAACTTAGGCGAGTGCTGGACTGCAGCTAAGCCCCCGAGTGGGAGGATCGCTCTCCACTCGGTAGGATTTTTTCAAACTTAGGCGAGTGCCGGACTGCAGCTAAGTCTCTAAGTGAGAGAACTTAGGCGAGTGCTGGACTGCAGCTAAGCCCCCGAGTGGGAGGATCGCTCTCCACTCGGTAGGATTTTTTCAAACTTAGGCGAGTGCCGGACTGCAGCTAAGTCTCTAAGTGAGAGAACTTAGGCGAGTGCTGGACTGCAGCTAAGCCCCCGAGTGGGAGGATCGCTCTCCACTCGGTAGGATTTTTTCAAACTTAGGCGAGTGCCGGACTGCAGCTAAGTCTCTAAGTGAGAGAACTTAGGCGAGTGCTGGACTGCAGCTAAGCCCCCAAGTGGGAGGATCGCTCTCCACTCGGTAGGATTTTTTCAAACTTAGGCGAGTGCCGGACTGCAGCTAAGTCTCTAAGTGAGAGAACTTAGGCGAGTGCTGGACTGCAGCTAAGCCCCCGAGTGGGAGGTTTGCTCTCCACTCGGTAGGATTTTAAACACTTAGGCAAGCACTGGGCTGCAGGTAAGCCCCCGAGTGGGAGTCTGGCTCTCCACTCGGTAGGATTTTTCAAACTTAGGCGAAACGGATTCGCAGCTAAGCTACCCACTGAGGGATTTCGCACGCAAACAAAAGTGACAGCAATTATTGGAACACTCTTGTCTTTGATAAAAATGAACTGCGGGATTTTTTTTCTTATTACATCCCGTCCAAGGGAGAACTCAAGTGTAAAATGGGCGGAGTAGTTCCGCATTCCAAGCTCGTGGCTCGTCGATCTGGTGATCAACATTGTAGAGGTGATATGCTCCATTGTGGAGGACTCTGGTGACGATGAAGGGGCCTTCCCAAGTAGGAGCAAGTTTGTGCGGTTTCTGTTGATCCACTCGGAGGACCAAATCTCCTTCCTGGAAGGATCGGCTCTTCACATTCCGGGCGTGGAATCGACGCAAGTCTTGCTGATAAATGGTCGATCTGATCATGGCCATCTCCCTCTCTTCTTCTAGCAGGTCGACTGCGTCTTTCCGGGCCTGTTCTGCTTCATCCTCGGTGTAAAGCTCGACTCGGGGCGCGTTGTGAAGAAGATCACTTGGCAGAACTGCTTCGGCTCCATAAACCAGAAAGAATGGAGTTCTTCCAGTCGACCGGTTAGGGGTGGTCCTCAATCCCCACAGAACTGACGGAAGCTCGTCGACCCAAGCACCTGCCGTGTGCTTGAGATCACGCATCAGTCGAGGCTTTAGTCCTTTGAGAACAGAACATTTGCTCTTTCAGCTTGTCCATTCGACTGGGGGTGGGCGACCGATGCGTAGTCGACTCGAGTGCCTTGAGAGGCGCAAAAAGCTCTGAACTTGTCCGAATCGAAGTTTGACCCATTGTTAGTGATGATGCTATGCGGGACTCCATATCTGAATGTTAGCCCTCTGATGAAACTGATAGCAGTGCAAGCATCAAGATTCTTGATAGGCTTAGCTTCAATCCATTTGGTAAACTTGTCGACTGCCACAAGCACATGAGTGAAACCACTTCTGCCTGTTCTCAGTGGACCAACCATGTCTAGTCCCCAGACAGCAAAGGTCCAGACGAGTGGAATGGTCTTCAGGGCTGATGCAGGCTTGTGCGACATGTTGGAGTAGAATTGGCACCCTCCACACTTGTCGACTATCTCTTTTGCCATCTCATTTGCTCTAGGCCAGTAAAATCCCGCTCGGTATGCTTTAGCCACATTGGTCCGAGAGGACGCATGGTGACCACAGGTCCCCGAGTGGATATCATCAAGGATTATCCGACCCTCTTCTGGTGTTATGCACTTCTGACCAATTCCCGTCGCGCTTTCTCTATACAACTGCCCCTTTATGACTGTGAAGGCCTTGGATCGGCGGACGATCTGTCGAGCCTCTTCCTCGTCCTCTGGGAGTTCTTTCCTTAGGATATACGTGATGTATGGTATCGTCCAGTCGGGAGTGATTGCCAAGACTTCCATGATTAGGTCGACCACAGCAGGAACTTCGACTTCAGTCGGATCTGTGGCACTTTTCGGCTGCGGGGCTTCTTCTGTGAAAGGATCCTCTTGGACTGACGGCGAGCGGATGTGCTCCAGAAACACATTGCTGGGAACGGCTTCTCTCTTAGAGCCTATCTTTGCCAGATCATCAGCTGCTTGATTTTTCAGTCGGGGGATGTGATGAAGCTCTAACCCCTCAAATTTCTTTTCTAGCTTTCTCACTGCATTGCAATAGCCAGTCATAGCCGGACTTCTGACGTCCCACTCCTTCGTCACCTAATTAACTACCAAATCTGAGTCGCCATAGACCATGAGGCGACGGACGCCGAGTGAAATGGCCATGCGCAACCCGTATAAAAGTGCTTCATATTCTGCTTCATTATTGGAGGAATCGAAGTGAATCTGGAGAACATATCTGAGCTTATCTCCTCGGGGGGAGACTAGAACTACCCCAGCACCGGAACCATTCAGCATCTTAGATCCATCGAAGAACATGGTCCAGTGCTCCGAGTGAACTTGAGTCGAAAGTTGCTGTTCAATCCACTCAGCGATGAAATCTGCGATTGCTTGGGACTTGATAGCCTTCTTTGCTTCAAACTTGATATCTAGGGGGAGGAGTTCAATCGCCCACTTAGGCACTCGACCAGTTGCATCTCTGTTGTGCAAGATCTCTGACAGTGGAGCGTCGCTGACGACTGTAATGGAATGGTCAGAGAAGTAGTGTGCAACCTTCTTCATGGTCATGTAGATCCCATATACAAGCTTCTGGTAGTGAGGGTATCTTTGTTTTCAAGGGGTCAAAACTTCAGACAGATAATAGACTGGGTGCTGAACTCTGAAGGCCTTTCCTTCTTCTTCCCGCTCGACCGTAATTACTATACTGACAACTTGTCCTGTGGCTGCAATGTAAAGCAGCAGAGGCTCTTTGCTGATTGGGGCAGCAAGCACCGGCTGGGTGGAGAGCAGAGCTTTGAGCTCTGCAAATGCTGCGTCAGCTTCTGGAGTCCACTCGAACTTGTCAGACTTCTTCATCAGTCGGTAAAGAGGCAACGCCTTTTCACCGAGACAAGAAATGAATCGACTTAGAGCGGCCAAGCAGCCTGTAAGCTTTTGGACATCGTGCACGCGTACAGGACGCTTAATCCGGAGTATGATGCCAACTTTTTCAGGATTGGCATCGATCCCCCGTTCGGAAACGAGAAAACTGAGTAACTTTCCACCTGGAACTCCGAACGTGCACTTTGACGGATTGAGCTTGATATCATACCTCCTGAGGTTGGCAAAGGTTTCAGCAAGGTCAGCCCGCAGGTCAGAACCTTTCCGTGACTTGACCACAATATCATCCATGTATGCCTCCACATTCCGACTGATTTGAGTGAGTAGACACTTCTGAATCATTCTCATGAACGTGGCTCCGGCGTTCTTGAGGCCGAACGGCATGGTGACGTAACAGAAGCATCCGAATGGAGTGATGAAAGCTGTTTTGATCTCGTCGGGTCCATACAGACGGATCCGATGGTACCCGGAATAGGCATCTAGAAAAGACAATCTCTCGCACCCCGCAGTCGAGTCGACTATTTGGTCGATGCGAGGGAGAGGAAAATGATCTTTCGGGCAGGCCCGATTGATATGTTTGAAATCAATGCACATGCGAAGTGACTTGTCCTTCTTGGGGACCATGACAACATTGGCGAGCCACTCGGAGTGGTAGATCTCTCGGATGAACTCTGCTGCTAAGAGCCGAGCCACCTCCTCGCCAAGAGCTTTCCTCTTCTGGACGGCGGACCATCGAAGATGTTCTTTCACGGGCTTGAACTTCGGGTTGACTCGTAGACGGTGCTCAGCCAGCCCCCTGGGAACTCCAGGCATGTCAGAAGGCTTCCATGCGAAGACGTCCCAGTTCTCACGGAGGAACTGGATGAGCGCTTCTTCCTATTTGGAGTCGAGCGTCGTCGAGATGTGAGTCGGAGCAGCGTCGTGGTCGGTCGGGTGAATGTGAGCTGTCTTAGTTTCACCGGACGACTGAAAAGCAGATTCTGAAGCAGGCTTCTTGGCTCGTAGCAGTTCACTCGGATCAGCAGTCTTCTGGTACTCTTGTAGCTCAACAACTGCCATCTGAGCGTCAGCAATCTTCGATCCTTTTTGAAAACACTCTTCTGCTTTCTTCCGATTGCCGGTAACGGTGATCACACCTCTGGGGCTGGGCATCTTCAACTTGAGATATACGTAGCATGGTCGAGCCATGAAGCGTGCATAAGCTGGCCGGCCCAGAATAGCATGATAAGCACTTTGGAAGTCCACAACCTCAAATGTCAACTTTTCCCTGCGGTAATTCTTTGAATCACCGAAAACCACGTCGAGAGCAATCTGGCCGAGTGACTCGGCTTTCTTTCCAGGAATGACTCCATGGAAGCTCATGTTGCTGGCACTGAGCCTGGACATCGGAATGCCCATCCCTTTCAATGTTTCAGCATACAATATGTTCAGGCCACTGCCACCATCCATCAGGACTTTGGTCAGTCGAGTGCCTTCGACAACTGGGTCGACCACCAAAGCTTGCCTCCCAGGGGTGGCAATGTGCGTAGGGTGATCGGACTGGTCGAATGCGATGGCAGTCTGAGACCACTTCAGATAACTGGGTGTCGCTGGAGCAACCATATTCACCTCACGGTTAATGACTTTCAATCGACTTTTGCTTTCGACATCAGCAAAAATCATCAGGGTGGAATTGATTTGGGGGTATCCGTCGTCACTGTCTTCCTTGTCCTCAACCCTGTCTGACTATTTTTCCTTATCCTTGGACTGTTTGCCCTGAAACTGCTGGATCAGGAGCCGGCACTGTCGAGTGGTATGCTTTGGGTAAATGAAATTACCCTCTTCATCTTTCTTGGTGTGGATGTGACATGGCAGATCCAAAACATCGTTTCCATCCTGATCCTTGACTTTCTTGGGCTTCCAGGTGCCCTTGGGTTTTCCCTTGAAGTTTCCCTAGGCTACGGCCAGGGCCTCCCCAGGAGTGGCTGGCTCGGCCTTCCGCTTCTATTTCCGACTGGAGTTTCCTCCGGTTTCTTGGGCGACTGCCTTGTGCTTGCCACTCCGGAGTCGGTCCTCGTCTTCACCATTAGCGTACTTGGTGGCAATCTCCATCATCCGATTCAGAGACATCTCTCCAGTTCGACCGAACTTCAGATTCAACTCTCTGTATTTAACGCCTTCCTTGAAGGCACAAACTGCTTGATGGTCTGGCACATTCTCAACCGAGTGATGCAGTGTGATCCACCTCTGGATGTATTCCCTCAGAGTTTCATTCGGCTTCTGCATGCAAGACCGCAACTCTGTAAGGCCTGCAGGTCGCTTGCATGTTCCTTCAAAGGTTGTGATAAACACTTAGGAGAGGTCCTCCCAAGTGTAAATGCTGCTGGGTGCCAACTGATTTAGCCACGCTCTGGCTGAGCCCTCTAACATGAGAGGCAAATGCTTCATGGCCACCTCATCATTGCCACCGCCAATCTGTACAGCCACTCGGTAATCTTCGAGCCAAGTGTCAGGCTTAGATTCACCGGTGAACTTGCTGATTCCAGTCGCCAGCCTAAAATTGGGAGGAATCACTATGGCTCTGATGGCTCGACTGAAACACTTTGACCCTGAAACACATATTCTGCTGCTGGAGGGCGCATCTCTGTTCTGGCCTTCCCGATGAGCCCTGTTCCTGTCAACCAAGCCTTGAACGAGGAAAGATCTCGCGTCAAAGCCTGGGTCCCTGGGGTCGACGGGAATCCTCTGCCCAACGCTATGAGGGCGCCTGTCATCTCGATGTCGAGGCGCATATGACCCACTCCTCGGGGGAGGGGTTGGCACTCGACGTCGATCATCACGATTGGATCGGTGATCATACTGCTCATTCCTTCTGTACTGATCATGCCGGTCGCCACGTCCCTCACGCCTCGGGGGCGACCGCGGGCTGTGAGCCGACTGGACTGTATCTGTTGCAACGGATCGACTGTGGATCCTATTCCACGACTGGGAAACAGTGGAATTCTGGTTTCCCGCCGCCCGGAGCAACGCTCTGATCTGTAACAAGCCCCTGCCAGCCTCCGACTAGGAGGGCTGAATCGATTCTGCTATACGGGCCGCGGCGGCCAAATTCTGAACTGGGGTTCGATATACCTGCGTCGGCGGGAAGAGCTGGAGTCGACTAGACTCGGGAGCCCCCTGATGCGCTTGCTGTCGAGTGCTCGCTGGAGATTCTCCAGTCGAGTGCGCTCGGCCAAGTTAGCCAAGCGCGCGTCCTCCAAGGCCCGGGCCTCGGGGGTCTCTCCGACGATAGGAGTGCGGAGTGCGTCCATGTTCCGGCGGCGAAGCTCCTCCCGCTGTAATGACGTGAGAGGTTCGGGGAGATACTCATCGTGGGGATGCGACGGGTCGCCCCCACCCACGCCTCCATCAGCGCGAGGGAAACCGGGAGGACTGTGCATTCCATCGACCGCTAGAATCTCAGCCGCTGGATCTCTGCTGTCGCACTCGGATGCGGTCTCTGCGGAGCCAGTCGAACAGGTCGCAGAGGGATTCGTCGGGCTCGATTGCCGCGACTTGCGGGCGGCCGACTGGCGAGCCACGGCATGCCTCACCCACCTCTGAAGTCTCGACCGACCGGAGCGCTTGCGCCGGTGGGAGACAGAGCGGGGAGACGATACGGGGGCCGACCGATACTGGGTCGACGGCTGCCGCAGGAGGACGCCACGAACGCATGCGCGGAAATGCGTCGCACCGCGGACGGGGAGCGCGTCGATGTCGAGTGGCGCCTCCTGAAGCCAGGTGGAGCCGTCGGCGATGAACGTGAGCGCGCCGAGGCGGATCTCGCGGCCCTCCACCAAAACTCCGCACGAAACCATGATCAAAGGGATCGGAAAAATCGCAACTTCTCCAACCAGGCGCTAAGATTCCTGCCCCAAGGTGGGCGCCAAATGTCGCGGTTCTAACTCTGACAGTGATGTAGGGGGGTATGTATGGAGAGGCTAGATCTCAGCTATTGGGAAGTTGTAAACACACCAAGATGTACGAGTTCAGGCCCTTCGCGGAGGAAGTAACAGCCCTACGTCTCGGTGCCCGGAGGCGGTCGACTGGATTACTGGCGTGTGAATAACAGGGATGCGAACCCTCCATACTGAGGAGGGGGGTGGCTTATATAGAGTTCGCCGGCCCCCTCCTGCCCTCAGTAATGCAGGGTTTAAGGTACATTTAAGGTTGGGCGTTACTGGTAACGCCCCTAATAAAGTGCTACAATGACCATAAAGACTACTCAATAGCCGACCGTTTGCCTGCGGAGTGACTTTAGGTCTTCTGGCAGTCGAGTGGTTGGCTTCGTGGTCGAGTGATAGCTTCTTGGTCGAGTGTCTTGAATCCGTCGAGTGGGATACCTTCGAGTCGATTGAAGGGTGACTTCCTCTAGGGACGTCCTTGGGTAGGGCTCTTTGGACAGGTCCGTGCCCCTACCCTAGGTACGTAGCTTCATCACCCCCCTGGGGGGAGGGGAAATATTGGGCCTACATTGGACATAGGGGAGAGGGGAGGCAACCCACTGATAACCCACAAGTATAGGGGATCACAACAGTTTTCAACGGTAGAGTATTCAACCCAAATTTATTGATCCGACACAAGGGGAGCCAAAGAATATTCTCAAGTATTAGCAGCTGAGTTGTCAATTCAATGATACATCCATTTTGCATCATGCTTTTATATCGATATTTATTGCATTATGGGCTGTTATTACACATTATGTCACAATACTTATGCCTCTTCTCTCTTATTTTACAAGGTTTACATAAAGAGGGACAATGCCGGCAACTGGGATTCTGGGCTGGAAAAGGAGCAAATATTAGAGACTTATTCTGCACAGCTCCAAAAGTCCTGAAACTTCACGGAAGACGTTTTCAGAAAATACAAAAAGGCGCTACAACTAACGTTTGTCCCACGCTACTGCTATACATGAATAGCTATAGCGCTCTTTAGAAAAGGGCGCTGCTGATATTATCTGCAGCGCTGTTTACTGGGAAGCGCTACTGGTAAGGCGACGTTACTGCTAAATTTTTCCCCCTCACTACTACTAGTTTTATTAGTTTTTTTCCCTGCATATTTGTTTTGTATTTGAATAGGCTTTATACAATAATCTTTAGCATATCATACACATACAAATGTAATCATAGCATATACATACAATTAGTTTCATTAAATCATGTCATCATCATAATCATCATCCAACACAGAGTGGTCTCTCGTCATCATCTCGAAAATAGCAATACAAGTCTCGATTACTTGCAAATACATCGTCATCCATCTAAACAATGATATACGCGAGAAGAGCTATCACTTTGAGTACATGAGTTCGTATCCCTCTCTCGCATTAGCATGAACCTAAACTAACTACTGCCTATCGCTCGGAAACCGGAAACTAGTACACCTGGGTCTGACACTCCGGCCACTTGTTGTATATATACTCCTGGCGTAGCACTTCTTCGCCATCTATGATCTATGCACCTGCATCGTCACATGAGTCGATGATATGCAACATATATAGTTGAGCAACAGAAAGAGATGGCAAAAATAGAAACAACATATCATAAGCATAAATAACAAAGTTCATCGTACCCCAAAATTCCCTAACTAGAGTGATTTTCGCTAGTCGAGGAGGAGGACGGTTTAATTACATCACAAATAAAGTTTCACTGTGCATAACTCAAAGTTTTGTCATACAGAAAGTATGGACTAAACGGACACATTGTCATATATCGACAATCACTCCAACATGTCGTTCCATCCATCCAAGTCAGGGAGATAGTCCTCGAGCTTAGTGAAAGGCTTCATGTCGAGACGCTGAGAGGCTATCCATGTTCGGACGTCTTCCAGCGACTTGTCCTTCTCCGTAGAACATCCCTATTTTTCCGACGACCTCCTTCATGATGATTTGGGCAAGTTCGCGCTGGATGTTATAGAACTCAGCTCGAAGTCGATGATCCTCGATATCTCCTATGTCCTTTGCCCATTGCAGAATATGGGCATCACCGGATCTAGGTGACATGCGAAGGTTCTGGTGATCCCGTCTGTACTCCAGCATGTGGTGTAGGACATAGAATCCATCATTAAGATAATTGTTCGGTTGCTGGATGCAGCAGAAGTCAGTCTTATGGATGAAGGCGGCCCTGCCGCCCCTTCTCTTCTTGTCCCTGACCTCTCCACCCCTTGCTTGGTAGTAAAACATACCACTGTCGAGAACATCCTTGATGTGGGTGTAATCCTTTTTGTGAATGTTCTTCGACGAGTCCAAGTAAAGAGCGTGGGAGAATCGGGGGTAGAGGATGATGAGGACAGCACGCCCGCCGCTGCGCAAAATAAGTACACCTAAAATTAATTAGCCTCCATCGTGCAAATGAATGATTGAAATCGAAGGAAGGATAGCAACGCGGATGACTTACACGGGATGATAAGGCACGAGAATCGCCTCCTTGTCCTTATTGGCGAGCATGAAATTGACGATGTAATCCCTTGCGTATTCACGGTGCTTTGCGCAGACTCCCAAGAAGCCCTCGTGCATGTAGTATGGGTCAGCGACACAGATATGAGATATCTGCTCAACCCCGATGATGTAGTTCATGTGCAAGGCATAAAGGCGGACAAACGTAAAATCTAGCTTCTTCACGTGAAACATGTCAAATATGTAATCGAATCGGAGGAAGAACTTATCCGCGGGAAGCTGTCGACGTACGACATTTGCCGCGGAATGTTAACCACGTAGAGTGGGTATCCTGGATCTTTCGAGGCGATGAGGCCTTTCTCTACCCGCAGCACATCGTCATGAAGTCTCCTTAGATCGCCGAATCTGACCCGTAGCGCTGTTGCAAGTAGGATTGGTTGACCGGGGATATCTATACGGTCCTGAAGCCGAGGCTGCTGAGGCGGCTGGATCATAGAATCAGGTTTTTTGCCTTTCCCCGCTCTCTTCCTAGACTTCTTTACTACCGGAAGGTCGTCCATAATACGTTGAGACAACAATTCAGGCACCGACTCATGACGCTCAAACCCTGAGGAGGCGCTAGTATAGACATACTGTTCAGCGCCATCGTCGTCCTCATCCTCATCCATGGCGACGTCATCAGCGACTAATGGAGCATCCTCCTTACCCCGTCTGCTATCACCCAACCCGACACCCGACGCTAATTGGGTAGGTGGGGTGTTGATGTTCATACCTTGCTGAGGCTGCATGCTCGTGGGTGTGCTCCCGGCTGCCTCCAAACGAAGCAGACTCTTTGGCCACAACAGGACCCACCCATTATTGCAACAATCACCAAGCCGCCGCGGTGTCTCGTCGTCATCCCCCACTAGTATTGGAGGAGGCAAATTCTCATGGCCCGGTTTGACACTGGCCATGGAAACCTTGAAGACGTTCGGGGGGATCGGCTGGCTGTGGAACAATGGTTCCTTTGGCTCCATTATCGTCGCCTTCCCCACGTCCACCTTCTGGTCGCCGATGGTGTACAATATGTTGCATGGGGTTTCGTTGGCCTGCAAAGAAAAGTTTGCAACGTGAGACATCCGAAAGGCAACGAAAACGGGAGATTATACATTTATATTGAAGGGGCCGGTGTGACAGATACCGTGAGGGCGTCGAGCTCAGCCAAAGACGAAGCACCACCGAGCACGTCCGGTGCGGGAGCCGGCGCGGGAGCAGGTGCTGGTGCAACGCTAGTTGAGATGCTCCCAAGAAGTCAGCAAGGGGAAAGTCCTCTGCATTTTTTTCTGGATTCTGCCTTGTCCAAGTGAAAACGCCCGTCACCAAGGAAGTAGACAAATCTGCAACCACCTGTTTTGCGGCAGCTACCGCTATTGCGACTGTCTGAGATGATTTCTTCTCAACCGCAATCTCATCCTTCTTGTCGATGTTTTCTTCAGTTAACCTCTGTCTTTCCTTTCTCTCCTCAGTGGTCTCACGGTAGTACTTCTTCCACGTGGCGCCGTCTCCGACACCGTGCACGTGTCCATACGACGATCGAGTATCCACCGTTTGTCGTTTCAATATGTTCAATGCCCGGTTGAATGGAGTGTCCCACTTGGGCCTCGCCAATGCCTCAGACGGCGAGTCGCTTTCGGCCGCAATCCGGTGTTGCTCTCTCTGCAAAAGGCACAAGGATTGTTTACAAATATGACTAACATGTGCAGTCGAATTGATTAGAAACTAAAATTACCAGCAGTCTCATGAACTCCGTATTGGCCGGTTTTGTCTCGTAAACCTTCTTCACTGGGTCCCAACGGTGCCGGGCCCTGAGGACGTCACGCTCCTGCAGAATGGTGAAATCTGCCAAGGGGTCTGGGATGCCCAGACTCGCGGCTTCCGCGTCCTCCTTGGCCCATTTGGACCTCTTTCCGCCGTAACCATGGCTTCCGAGGTGGTGGCTCCCAATGTTCCTCTCTTGATGCCCCTTCATGTACTGAGACTTTTTTTGGCAGCTTCGGCCTCGCAAGCCTCCTTGAATATTGAAACTGCTCTTCCGTGATTTTCGGATTATCCTTTACAATCTCGGAGTAGGGTTCCTTCTTGTCGATGATCTTTGCTTTCACTCAATTTTTCCAGGCGGCCAACGCATCGCTGAACTTGGTCATGGTGTGTTTGTTTATCTTCTTCATTGTCGGGTCCTCATCTGGATCTTCATAATCCTTCTCATTCCGGCCCGGGAACAAGAATATCTGGTGAAACTTCTTTAGGAGGGAGCTCCTCATATTTTCTATCTTCTGTAGTTTCTCATTGTTGATGGTGGCGGTTGTCCGTATGATGCAGCCTATTTGATTGCCGTAGCATCAACACGCTTCCTCGGGCGCCTTTGGCTCAAAATTGCCATCGTCCACCTCCGTGACCACCAGTCTAGTAGTCCTGAGTTTGTTAGGAGGCCGTTGCCTCTTTGCTTTCTGTTCTACACCAGCTCCGCTCCCTGAGGCAGCGCCAGTCTCAGTCTCAGTGCCGGTCTCGATGCCGGTCTGAGTCTCAGCACCGGTCTCAGTCTCAGCACCGGTCTGCGTGTCGGCAAGGCTAAAACATTCGTTTGCCGCCCGGTAGACGTTGTCGCAATCACCAGAACCCTGTCCTTCATCATTGCTAGCCATGTTTCCTACGATTAAATCTAGTCAATTAATTCTAGACCTAATAAAATGAATAATGACATAAAAAAGGCCTATTGTTTTGCAGGAACGTTGACTCCTTCCCGGTGCGGCAAATCCCGGGCACTCGATATGTCCTAGTTTGTAGCACAAGTCATGCCGAAATTCATGGAAAATTTCGGCATGACCTTTGCTAAAAAGTGGACAAATCGAGAACCTGAATTTTGCCGGAACGGAAATGAATCAACATTCTGGCAAAACATAGGCCACTCGGCTTCATTCCCTGGAAACAACAAAAGGCCACTTGGGCACAATCGAACCACTTCAATGTCGATTATGATCAATGAGCAAACACAGCTGAGGATTTTTCATATATCATGACCACTTCAAATTTGCATCTCCTAGTGTTTGACACTTCAAGAAAATCTACACAAATCTCATGCTCTATGAAACTCAATTCAAAAACCAAATATAGATGGATGAACCCTAGAACTCAAATTATGAACCTAGAACTCAAATTATGTCCTAAATTTTTGTCCTAATAAAAATTCACTAAAAATTAAGAACCTACTAGGCTGGCAACACTAATAGAAATTTATATTTTTATATTGATTTTTTTCTCTAAACTAAATCCTACCACCCTAGTTAACATCTAGTTAAACCTTACTTTCCTAACATTTGTAATTAAACACTACAACCCTAACCCTACTGCCCTAGTTAAGCATATACAATTTTTTCCTACGGCGAGGGAGGCAGGGGCGTCTCTGTCAAAGCCCTATCTAAATTCTCTTCCTAACTAAATTAACCTAACTAAATTCTTTTCCTAACTAAATTAACCTAACTAATTTAGAGAGAGAGGGAGAGAGAGAGAGAGAGGAGGGGTGGGGGCTTACAGAGGATGGCTCCGGTGGTGGCGAGGGAGGCAGGGGCGTCTCCGGTGACGGCGAGGGAGGCAATTGTGGCGAGGGAGGATCCGGTGGCGTCGACTGCGGCTCCGGTGGCGTTGGGGGCGGCTCCTGTGGCATCGATGACGCACGGCTCTGGTGGCTCCGGGGGCGTCGACGTCGGCAGGAGACGGCGGCGAAGTGGGGTGACGGCGAATCGGGCAGACGGCGGCGGGGTGGGTCGAGGGATTTGGGGGAGAAGTAGTGGCTGGGGCGAAACGGTTTTTTGGTTAAGTCAAACTTAGTGATAGCGCTTTTCGCGAAACGCGCTATAGCTAAGTTAGCTATAGCAATTTTCACAAAACGTGCTACTGCTATAGCTATGTAATTCCCTTCATATTTCTTATTTCCCTTTCTGTTTCTACAGCGGGGGTCTAGGAAATGCGCTGCAGCTACGTTAGCTATAGCGCCTCTTACGAACAAACGCTACTGCTACGCCTTTCTCCTTTTTTCGCCTTTTCATTTATTTTGCTCTACATTTTATTTTTTCCTTTCTTCTTTTTCTATTTCTGTCTTTTTCATTTACTTTTCCATTTGTTTTTCATTTCATTTTATTTCCATTAGCAGTAGCGCTCTCCGCGCGAAACGCGCTGCTACTTATGTCCTAGCGGTAGCGCGCTTCTCTCAAGACTACTACTGCTATGCGTAGCCTATCATTTTGGCAAGGGGAATATTAATCGTAGCGCTTTTTCATGTGCACGCACTAATGCTACTATTGTATCTGTAGCGCGGTTTTCGCACGCGCGCTACTGCTACTTAGCACCAGCGCCCGTTTTTGCCACGCGCTAGTGCCAAATTTCTGTGTATAAGGTTTTCCCTAGTAGTGCGTGGGCCCCCTAGTGGCCCTCCGGTGGCCATCTTCTGCTATATGGAGTCTTTTGATGGGAAAAAAAATCATAAGCCATCTTCTTGGATGAAACTCCGCCGCCACGAGGCAGACCTTGGCTGAACCAATCTAGGGCTCTGGCGGAGCTGTTCTGCCGGGGAAACTTCCCTCCCGGAGGGGGAAATCATCGCCATCGTCATCACCAATGCTCCTCTCATTGGGAGAGGGCAATCTCCATCAACATCTTCATCAACACCTTCTCATCTCAAAACCCTAGTTCATCTCTTGTATCCAATTCTTGTCTCCAAGTCCGGGATTGGTGCTAGTAGGTTGCTAGTAGTGTTAATTACTCCTTGTAGTTGATGCTAGTTGATTTAATTGGTGGAAGATCATATGTTCAGATCCTATATGCATATTAATACCCCTCTGATTATGAACATGTTTATGCTTTGTGAGTAGTTACTTTTGTTCCTGAGGACATGGGAGAAGTCTTGCTATTAGTAGTCATGTGAATTTGGTATTCGTTCGATATTTTGATGAGATGTATGTTGTCTCTCCTGTAGTGGTGTTATGTGAACGTCGACTACATGACACTTCACCATTATTTGGGCCTAGAGGAAGGCATTGGGGAGTAATAAGTAGATGATGGGTTACTAGAGTGACAGAAGCTTAAACCCTAGTTTATGCGTTGCTTCGTAAGGGCCTGATTTGGATCCATATGTTTCATGCTATGGTTAGGTCTACCTTAATAATTTTGTTGTAGTTGCGGATGCTTGCAATAGAGGTTAATCATAAGTGGGATGCTTGTCCAAGTAAGGACAGTACCCAAGCACCGGTCCACCCACATGCCAAATTATCAAAGTACCAAACGCGAATCATATGAACGTGATGAAAACTAGCTTGACGATATTCCCATGTGTCCTCGGGAGCGCTTTACATCTTATAAGAGTTTGTCCAGGCTTGTCCTTTGCTACAAAAAGGATTGGGACATCTTGCTGCACCTTATTTACTTTTGTTACTTGTTGCTCATTACAAATTATCTTATCACAAAACTATCTGTTACCACTTATTTCAGTACTTGCAGAGAATATCTTGCTGGAAACCGCTTATCATTTCCTTCTGCTCCTCGTTGGGTTCGACACTCTTACTTATCGAAAGGACTACGATAGATCCCCTATACTTGTGGGTCATCAAGACTCTTTTCTGGCGCCGTTGACGGGGAGTGAAGCGCCTTTGGTAGGTGGAATTTGGTAAGGAAAAATTTATATAGTGTGGTGAAATTTACTGTCACTTGTTACCATGGAAAGTAATCCTCTGGGGGCTTGTTCGGGGTATCTTCACCCCAACCAGTAGAGCAAAGAGTTCCTCCTCAACCTATTGAAAATGAAAATGAAAATGAAAATGCTTGCTTTGAAGTTCCTTCGGGTATGATAGAAAAACTGCTAGCTAATCCTTTTTTAGGAGATGGAACAAAACATCCCGATGAACATCTGATATATGTGGATGAAGTTTGTGGATTATTTAAGCTTGCAGGTGTACCCGGAGATGTTGTTAAGAATAAGGTCTTCCCTTTATCTTTGAGGGGAGATGCATCGACATGGTATGGGCTATGCGATGATATGAGGTCTTGGAATTACAAACGATTGAAATTGGAATTTCATCAAAAGTTTTATCCTATGCATCTTGTTCATCGTGATCGCAATTATATATATAATTTTTGGCCTCGCAAAGGAGAAAGCATTGCTTAATCTTGGGGGAGGCTTAAGTCAATGTTATATTCATGCCCCAATCGTGAGCTCTCAAGAGAAATGATTATTCAAAATTTTCATGCTTGGCTTTCTGGTAACAATCGCACCATGCTTGATACTTCTTGTGCTGGCTCTTTTATGATGAAGACTATTGAATTCAAATGGGATTTATTGGAAAGAATTAAACGCAACTTTGAAGATTGGGACCTCGACAATGGTAAGGAGTCAGGTATGACACCTAGTTTTGATTGTGTTAAATCTTTTATGCATACCAATATTTTTTGTAAATTTAGCACTAGATATGGACTTGACTCTGAGATAGTAGCTTCTTTCTGTGAATCTTTTGCTGCTTATGTTGATCTCCCCAAGGAGAAGTGGTTTAAATATCGTCCTCCCATAGAAGTAAAAGTAGCTGCACCTATTAAAGTTAAAGAAAAGACTATCACTTAGAATGATCCTATTGTTCCTACTTCTTATGTTGAGAAACCACCTTTCCCTGTTAGGATAAAGGATCATGCTAAAGCTTCAAGTATAGTTCGTAAAAGCAATATTAAAACATATACACCTCCTGAGCAAGTTAAAGTTGAACCTAATATTGCTATTGTTAAAGATCTCTTGTCTGATAATATAGATGGGCATGTTATTTATTTCTGTGATGAAACTGCTAGAATTGCTAAACCCCGTGATAAAGATAAACCTAGACCTGTGGTAGGCATGCCTGTTATTTCTGTTAAAATAGGAGATCATTGTTATCATGGCTTATGTGATATGGGTGCTAGTGCTAGTGTAATACCTTATTCCTTATACCAAGAAGTTATGCATGATATTACACCTGCTGAGATGGAAGATATTGATGCTACAATTAAACTTGCCAATAGAGATACTATTTCACCGATGGGAATTGTTAGAGATGTCGAAGTCTTGTGTGGAAAAACTAAATATCCTGCTGATTTTCTTGTTCTTGGTTCCCCACAAGATAGCTTTTGTCCCATTATATTTGGTAGACCCTTCTTGAACACTATTAATGCTACCATAGATTGCAAAAGAGATGTTGTTACTATCGGTTTAGATGATATGACTCATGAATTTAATTTTTCTAAATTTAGTAGACAACACCGTGAAGAGAATTACCTAGTAAGGATGAAATTATTGGTCTTGCTTCTATTGCCGTACCTCCTAGTGATCCTTTACAACAATACTTGCTAGACCATGAAAATGATATGTTTATGAATGAAAGAAGGGAATTAGATGAAGTATTATTTAAACAGGAACCTATTCTGAAAAAAAGTTTACCTATTGAAATCCTACGGGATCCTCCTCCACCCAAGGGTCATCCTGTGTTTGAGCTTAAACCGTTACCTGATGCTCTTAAATATGCTTATCTTGATATGAAAAAGATATACCCTGTTATTATTAGTGCTAACCTTTTAGAGCATGAGGAAGAGAGATTATTGAAAACTCTGAAGAAGCATCGTGCTGCTATTGGGTATACTCTTGATGATCTTAAGGGCATTAGCCCCACTCTATGTCAACATAAAATTAATTTGGAAGAAGATGCTAAACCAGTTCGTGATCATCAACGCCGGCTGAATCCTAAAATGAAAGAAGTGGCAAGAAAAGAGATACTAAAGCTCCTTGAGGCAGGTATAATTTATCCTGTTGCTGATAGTCAATGGGTAAGCCCTGTCCATTGTGTCCCTAAGAAGGGAGGTATTACTGTTGTTCCGAATGAAAAAGATGAATTGATTCCTCAAAGAATTATTACAGGTTATAGGATGGTAATTGATTTCCGCAAATTAAATAAGGCTACTAAAAAGGATCATTACCCCTTACCTTTTATCGATCAAATGCTATAAATATTATCCAAACATACACATTTTTTTGCTTTCTGGATGGTTATTCTGGTTTCTCTCAAATATCTGTGTCAGCCAAAGATCAATCAAAGACTACTTTTACATGCCCTTTTGGTACTTTTTCTTATAGACGTATGCCTTTTGGTTTATGTAATGCACCTGCTACCTTTCAAAGATGCATGATGGCTATATTCTCTGACTTATGTGAAAAGATTTGTGAGGTTTTCATGGATGACTTTTCCGTCTATGGATCTTCTTTTGATGATTGCTTGAGCAACCTTGATCGAGTTTTGTAGAGCTGTGAAGAAACTAATCTTGTCTTGAATTGGGAAAAGTGCCACTTTATGGTTAATGAAGGTATTGTCTTGGGGCATAAAGTTTCTGAAAGAGGTATTGAAGTTGATAAAGCCAAGGTTGATGCTATTGAAAAGATGCCATGTCCCAAGGACATCAAAGGTATAAGAAGTTTCCTTGGTCATGCTGGTTTTTATAGGAGGTTCATTAAGGACTTCTCAAAAATCTCTCGGCCTCTAACTAATTTATTATAAAAAGATATACCATTTGTCTTTGATGATGATTGTGTAGAAGCATTTGAAATACTTAAGAAAGCATTGATCTCTGCACCTATTGTTCAGCCACCTGATTGGAATTTACCCTTTGAAATTATGTGTGATGCTAGTGATTATGCTGTAGGTGCTGTTCTAGGACAAAGAGTTGATAAGAAACTAAATGTTATTCAATATGCTAGTAAAACTTTAGACAATGCTCAAAGAAATTATGCCACTATTGAAAAAGAATTCTTAGCAGTTGTATTTTCTTGTGATAAGTTTAGACCTTATATTGTTGATTCTAAAGTAACTATTCACACTGATCATGCTGCTATTAAATATCTTATGGAAAAGAAAGATGCTAAACCTAGACTTATTAGATGGGTTCTCTTGCTACAAGAATTTGATTTGCATATTGTTGATAGAAAAGGAGCCGAGTACCCCGTTGCAGACAACTTGTCTACGTTAGAAAATGTGCTTGATGACCCACTACCTATTGATGATAGCTTTCCTGATGAGCAATTAAATGTCATAAATGCTTCTCATACTGCTCCATGGTATGCTGATTATGCTAATTACATTGTTGCTAAGTTTATACCACCTAGTTTCACAGACCAGCAAAAGAAAAAGTTCTTCTATGATTTGAGGCATTACTTTTGGGATGACCCACATCTTTATAAAGAAGGAGTAGATGGTGTTATTAGACGTTGTGTACCTGAGCATGAACAGGAACAGATCCTACGCAAATGTCACTCTGAAGCTTATGGAGGACACCATGCTGGAGATAGAACTGCACATAAGGTACTGCAATCTGGTTTTTATTGGCCTACTCTCTTCAAGGATGCCCGTAAGTTTGTCTTATCTTGTGATGAATGTCAAAGAATTGGTAATATTAGTAGACGTCAAGAAATGCCTATGAATTATTCACTTGTTATTGAACCGTTTGATGTTTGGGGCTTTGACTATATGGGACCTTTTCCTTCCTCTAATGGTTATACACATATTTTAGTTGCTGTTGATTACATTACTAAGTGGGTAGAAGCTATTCCAACTAGTAGTGCTGAGCATAACACTTCTATTAAAATGCTTAAAGATGTTATTTTTCCAAGATTTGGAGTCCCTAGATATTTAATGACTGATGGTGGTTCACATTTTATTCATGGTGCTTTCCGTAAAATGCTTGCTAAATATGATGTTAATCATAGAATTGCATCTCCTTATCACCCTCAGTCTAGTGGTCAAGTAGAATTGAGTAATAGAGAACTCAAATTAATTTTGCAAAAGACTATTAATAGGTCTAGAAAGAATTGGTCCAAGAAACTAGATGATGCATTATGGGCCTATAGAACTGCATATAAAAATCCTATGGGTATGTCTCCGTATAAAATGGTCTATGGAAAAGCATGTCACTTACCTCTCGAACTAGAACACAAGGCTTATTGGGCTATTAAAGAACTTAATTATGATTTTAAACTTGCCGGTGAGAAGAGGTTATTTGATATTAGCTCACTTGATGAATGGAGAACCCAAGCCTACGAAAATGCCAAGTTGTTTAAAGAAAAAGTTAAAAGATGGCATGACAAAAGGATACAAAAGCGTGAGTTTAATGTAGGTGATTATGTATTGCTATAAAACTCTATGTCGGTGTCAAAACCGGCGGATCTCGGGTAGGGGGTCCCGAACTGTGCGTCTAGGCCGGATGGTAACAGGAGGCAGGGAACACGATGTTTTACCCAGGTTCGGGCCCTCTTGATGGAGGTAAAACCCTACGTCCTGCTTGATTAATATTGATGATATGGGTAGTACAAGAGTAGATCTACCACGAGATCAAGGAGGCTAAACCCTAGAAGCTAGCCTATGGTATGATTGTTGTATATGGAGTTGATTGTCTACGGACTACAACCCTCCGGTTTATATAGACACCGGATAGGGTTAGGGTTACATAGAGTCGGTTACAATGGTAGGAGATCTTGAATATCCGCATCGCCAAGCTTGCCTTACACGCCAAGGAAAGTCCCATCCGGACACGGGACGAAGTCTTCAATCTTGTATCTTCATAGTCCAGGAGTCCGGCTGAAGGTATAGTCCGGCTACCCGAACACCTCCTAATCCAGGACTCCCTCAGTAGCCCCTGAACCAGGCTTCAATGATGACGAGTCCGGCGTGAAAATTGTCTTCGGCATTGCAAGGCGGGTTCCTCCTCCAAGTCCTTCATAGAAGATTGTAAACACCAAGAGTAGTGTCCGGCTCTGCAAAATACGCTTCCACATATTGCCATAGAGAGAATAATATTAACACAAATCAAATCTGCTGACGTATTCCGCAGTGCGTGAACACACTACAGCCAAGTCCTTCACTCGAATTGTTTTCACTTTCCCACCTCAGCGTGTTTCGCGAGGTGGTTTCCTTGGCACGTCTTGTCAAAGCAGAGATCGTGTACCCCCTTTTACGGGATTCTCATCAATACGGATGTGGGTAACCCAATCGCGCCACTTATCACGACGCTTGGGAGGCAAGCGAGTTTTACTAGGCAGGTGGGGACGCACAACCGCATCCGCCCATATAAGGGGACAAGGATCCACCTTTTTACCTACGCCTTCTTCCTCCTTTGCCTATCCATCTCCTGCGCACCCGAGCTCCAGCGCCCAAGCCCGCACTTCCCACCTCAACCTTCTCCAGCAATGTCCGGAGCGGGAGGCAAGTGGATGGTCTCCTCCGTCACGGAGGGTAAATTCAAGATGCTAAGGAAGGCCGGATACCTGTCCAAGGACATCGCGCACCGGCTTCCCGAAGAGGGGCAGCTTCTCCCCACCCCAAGGCCCCATGAGAGGGTAGTATTTCTCCCCCACTTCCTATGCGGACTGGGTTTTCCACTCCACCCATTTGTCCGGGGGCTCATGTTCTACTACGGCCTGGATTTCCACAATCTGGCTCCGAACTTCATCCTCAACATCTTGGCGTTTATCGTCGTGTGTGAGGCTTTTCTCCGCGTTCGCCCCCATTTCCGCCTCTGGCTCAAGACCTTCAACGTCAAGCCCAAGGTGGTGCGCGGCAGCTAGGCGGAGTGCGGAGGCGCCATGGCGGGCAAGATGGCCAACGTCCTATGGTTCGAGGGCTCTTTCGTGGAGACCCTAAAGGGATGGCAATCCGGGTGGTTTTATATCACCGAGCCGCGCGATCCGGAATGGACCGCAGCCCCCGAGTTCCGATCCGGATCCCCCACGCGGCTTATGTCCTGGAAAGAGACGGGCCTATCGTGGGGTGACGAAAAAGAGGTGACTGGATTGCAAACATGCATCCAGTCCCTGGTGAACAAGCCAGTCCGGCTTGTTGATATAATCCAGGTTATGCTCGTCCGCCGGATCCTCCCGTGCCAACAACGGGATTTTAATCTGTGGGAGTTCGACCCGGCGTAGCATCAAACCCTCAGCAGGCTCTTTGACACGACGTACGAAGATGCCTGGAAGATGCTATTCAAGGGCGCCGAGGCTCCCGCATCCGCCTCCGAGCACCGCGGATACAGCTCGCAGCGTCACGCTGGCAAGGTAAGCTATCTACACCTTTCACAGGATGTTAAGCTTTTTTCATAGTTTGACTCTATGTGGGATCTAAACTCCCTTACCTTTGACAGGCTTGGCGGGCGATATCCGGACCGATTAACTGTCCGGCTCCGCTGCCCGAAGACCCAGCCCCAGCTTTACTAGTGAAGCTGCTGGTTCTGGCGCCTTATGTGGTGCCGGAGAAGAAGGCCAAGAAGAAGAAGACCACGGGGACTCGAAAGAGTGCCCGCAACGTGGTGGTGTCGGACTCGTCATCTGACGAGTCCAAGATGCCCTCCTCCCGTGAAAACGAGGAGGAGGAAGAAGAAAACTCTCCCCCCCATCGGAGGGAGGAGAGAAGAGGAAGGCCACCCCAACGGGGGAGGCCGAGGGGTCTAGGAAAAGGAAGACCCCTCCGCCGGACTACGCCCCCAACGCCGAAGAGGGCAAAGAGGAGTGGCTAAACAGGGCCAAGCGTCCGGCGAAATCGTAAGTTCGGATATCAGAGTAACTCATGATGTTCCTTTGTTGCACAGCTTTCCCTAATGTCGAATGTAATTATGCAGTCCGCCCCGGGCCGAATTCGACGAATCGTCGGGCGGCTCCTTGGACTCATCGGACGTGAACTCAGTTCCGCCCGCTGTCTCCCCCTGCACTGCAGACGACGCCGAAGTGGCGTCGCGACAAGCTCCGGGGCAGGAGGAGGTGGTCCCGGAGGAGCCGCAAGGCAACCTCCCGGACTCCAGGAGTGAAGGGGATAAGGCTCCCCGGGGCTCTCAGTCCGGCTTTGTGCCGGACACCGCGCCGGAATCTTCCACAATTCCGGACCGCGGTAGGCGAACTCCTTCCAAGAGGAGCAAGCCTTCTGAGCCGGCGGCCTCCGTCCAACCGGAGGTGCCGGACAATCTGCTGGAGGTGCTTGACGACGCCTCCATCGATGAGGGGCACCGTACTATTATGAGTACGGTGATCCAGAAGGTTCAGTCCGCCAAGAGCGGACTGACTGAAGCTTGCGCTAGCCTTCTAACAGGCTTCGAGGTAAGTAAAAATATGTAAAAATATTACCGCATAGGCAGTAGCCCCTGATGCTCTGTTTGGCATTCGGAAAGAAAATCCGAATAGAGGATCTAAATATCGCAGGAGTCTAACAAAAAAGAGTCAATATGCGTATGCAGGCTTCGCTGCTATCCACCGCCGCACTGATTGCAGAGGTGGGTGTCCTGAAGCAGGACCTCGAGCGGACTGAGCAAGAGCTCGGCCTTGCCAAGCGGCGGCTCGAGGAGGAAGAAGGTAAGAAATACCTTATAGAAAAAGTGCCTATAGAAAGGCTTGATTGCAAAAAGAGCAACATGATTGTACTGCTTATTGTAGGGGCCACGACTGAGGTGGCGACCCTTAAGCAGGCGCTGTCTGTGGCCAAAAAGAAAACGGCCGCGGAGCACACCGAGCGAGACAAACTTGGGGCTCAGGTCGGCGAGGTGCAGCAAGAGCTTCAGGCTCTCATGAAAAAACATGAGAGTTTGGAGCTGGAGTCGGAGCCGCAAGCATCCGAGCTTGCAACGGCCCTAGAGGCTGCCAAGTCTGCCAAGGCCGAAGCCCAAAAGGCCCTCCAAGAGTTGGAGGAGATGAGGAAGATAGCAGCGGGTAAGGCATTCTTTATGCAAAGCAGAAATGTAAAAGTGAACTACCTGTTACTTACCCGAATCCGGAGCTCTCCAGGGGCATTCGCAGATCTTCCCCGCAGCGTATCCGATGCCGCCGCATTCTATCAAGCTGAAGAGGGCAGCTCGACGGAGAAGGTGTTCTGGTCTCAGTATTCTGAGGCCGGACACCCTGTGCCCTTGAGCGACCAGCTGAAACAGCTGGTCGAGCTCCACAAGGCGGCCGAGCAGGCCATGAAGGGCTTCATAGTTCGGCCGTGGCCCGAAGAGGCCCTGCCTGGGAGCTATTTCGGGCTAGTGCGGCGGCTGGTGGAGGCCTGTCCGAGGCTTGAGGTCATCAAGCGCTCCGTCTGCATCAAAGGTGCCCGTCGGGCCCTTGCCCGTGCAAAGGTGCACTGGGGTAAGCTGGACGGTGAGAAGCTTGTGAAGGACGGGCCGCCGCCGGGGAAGGAGCATCACAAGCCCGAGAACTACTACAAGTATGTTCTTGCAGGTGCCCGCCTTGTGGCGGATGAATGTACCAAGGATGTGATATTTGAATGAACTCGCTCGTGTTTATCCTGTGCGCTGAAAACTTGTTCATATGCGCTAAGCAATGCTTATTGAATTTAAAATATTACTTTCTGTGCGGCCGTTTATCAAAAATTGAGAGATGGCCAGTCGTCGGCTTCTGCCCCCGTGCCACTAGTGCTGGGGTGTTCGGGATAAACCTGAGCGCTCTTTTTCCCATAGTTGGGTCCTTCGAGGGAGGCGCTCAGCACAACGAACCAGGCAATCGGACTATAATGCTTGAGCACTCTCACTTAGCCATAGAACTCTATAATTTTAAATTTCAGCGAAGCCCCTATTTCGGAAGACCGAGTTCGGGGCGCTATCCACGCCTTGGCCGGACAAAGTCAGCTCCTCGCTCAAAGCGGCATAAGCCTTTAGGGACTTGAAAAACCTCTCGAACAGCGACCGGTCTCTCGCCACATCATGACAGTCAGTTTTAGCTTTCTCCACTGAGGTGCTTAACCCAGCTGAACCGGGGCACAATCGCAGTGGTTCTCCTAGTGCTACCTTAGCCGATAGAGAGGAACGTAAGGCACCAAAACATAGGAGCCGGGCAAACCCAACTATTGACCCAAATCATGATTCGGAGCCGATGCATATAGTGCTATAAGTTCGGGGTGCCGCACTTGTGAAAGTGTACGGACTTCTCACACAATTATGATGGGTACTGAAGCCCCTGGCATGTTTGCCGTACCATGGTGTACGAGTGCAATCATGTCATTTAATAAACATAAATGTGAAAAGAAGATAATGCAAAAAATAGACAAGAAGCTAAGCATTATTTATAGAGAGGCTATTTATCAAAGCCGAACGATATAAATAGTGCGGTAAGCAAAGGATATTGGACTATTCAGTATGTCCCGACCAGGGGCAGGCCGCGGAATTGTATTTAAAACAGGTATACCGCTCGTAACAGAGACATCCTGGGAGTTCCATAATGCGGCATGGCTTGTCTGCCTCCCTGGATCTTGCATCGTTTATGCGGCAGTCGAATTGCCGAACAGGTCGTCCGAAGTATGGAGTCCTGAAAGTAAGAATTTTTTTTAAAAAAGAATCCGGCAGCCCCTAGTACGTTTTAAGCCGTATTTTGGGCGTGCCGTTATTATGCCCCTTCCACTGTGCCCATGGTATTTCAAGGGCGTAGTTATGTATGCGAGGTACTGGTTTTGCTATGTCGCGAAAGCTGGGATTGGGGCCGCATTGCTACGCTTGCTCAGAGTGTGCCAGGCGGTCCTGCTGTGGGTTACTCCGGGCACGCTTGGCAGTGTCTGGCTTTTTAATGGCCGGACTGGAGAATTACCTGAGAAGTCTACTTTGTACCGCTGCTGTGAGAGCCGCCGTATGCTCCTCCGTACGGAGGGAGCGTTCGGTGTTTTCGTTGACCGTAATTACTCCTCGAGGGCCTGGCATCTTGAGCTTGAGATATGCGTAGTGCGGCACCGCATTGAACTTTGCGAATGCGGTTCGTCCGAGCAGGGCGTGATAGCCACTGCGAAACGGGACTATATCGAAGATTAACTCTTCGCTTCGGAAATTGTCCGGGGATCCGAAGACCACGTCAAGTGTTACTGAGCCTGTACAGCTGGCTTCTACACCTGGTATAATGCCTTTAAAGGTCGTTCTTGTGGGCTTAATCCTTGAGGGATCTATGCCCATTTTCCGCACTGTATCCTGATAAAGCAGGTTCAGGCTACTGCCGCCATCCATGAGGACTCTTGTGAGATGAAATCCATCGATGATTGGGTCGAGAACCAATGCGGCGAAGCCGCCATGACGGATGCTAGTGGGATGGTCCCTTAGATCAAAAGTGATCGGGCAAGAGGACCATGGGTTGAACTTTGGGGCGACTGGCTCCATCGCGTATATGTCCCGTAGCGCACGCTTCTGCTCCCGCTTGGGAATGTGGGTTGCGTATATCATGTTCACCGTCCGCACTTGTGGGGGAAAGCCCTTCTGTCCATTGTTGTTCGGCGGCTTGGGCTCCTCGTTGTCGCTGTGCAGCCCCTTGTCTCTGTTTTTGGCCCTTAACTTGCCTGCCTGCTTGAACACCCAACAATCCCTGTTAGTGTGATTGGCTGGCCTTTCGGCGGTGCCATGTATCTGGCACAAGCGATCGAGTATTCAGTCCAAACTGGACGGGCCCTGAGTATTCTTTTTGAATGGCTTTTTCCGCTGACCGGATTTATAGCCTTTGAATCCGGCATTGACTGCCGTGTCTTCATTGCTGTCGCTGCTAACGCGGCGTTTTTGCTTATTCCGATGTGTCCTGCCACTTTTGTCCTTGGTATCCGAATTACCAGGGTTCTTTGATAAGTTGTTACTGCGAGCTAGCCAGCTGTCTTCTCCCGCGCAAAAGCGGGTCATGAGTGTCGTGAGGGCTGCCATGGATTTCGGCTTTTCCTGTCCCAGGTGCCGGGCAAGCCACTCGTCGCAGATGTTATGCTTGAAGGCTGCTAGGGCCTCTGCGTCCGGACAGTCGACTATCTGGTTTTTCTTTGTTAGGATGTCCAGAATTGTCTGGCCGATTCCTCTGGCTGCTGAATTATGTGGCTTAAGTCGTCGGCATCCGGTGGTGGCACGAAAGTGCCCTGGAAGTTGTCGAGGAATGCGGCTTCCAGGTCCTCCCAAGAACCGATTGAGTCTGCTGGCAAGCTGTTAAGCCAATGCCGGGCCGGTCCTTTAAGTTTGAGCGGGAGGTATTTGATGGCGTGTAGATCATCGCCGCGTGCCATGTGGATGTGAAGGAGATAATCCTCGATCCATACCGCCGGATCTGTTGTGCCATCGTATGATGCAATGTTTACGGGTTTGAAACCCTCTGGGATTTTATGATCCATTACTTCATTTGTGAAGCATAGCGGGTGTGCGGCGCCTTTGTACTGGGCTATATCACGACGCAGCTCGGAAGAGCTATGTCTGTTGTGTTCGGCCCGGCCGGATTTGTTGTATCCGGCGTGAAGATCATTGTCAAATGCCGTAGGGCGCCTGCGCGATCCGTAGATCGATCTTGCTTGTCTTGCCTTATCCTCCAGTATGTCTCGCAGGTCGGGCGCATTTTCCCCTGCCTTAGTTGAGCGGCGTCGGGGCATGGATTGGGTGGAGGGCCGAGAGGCCTCTCTGTCGCGGCCGCGAGGTGGCCGGTCTGCCATGTCATGCGCTGGTGATGTAGGTGCTTCCTCCTCTAATCGGGGTAGCGGCCTGCGCTTCGGGTAACTCTTGGAGGGGCCTTCGAGTTCATACTCTTCGGCCGCAAGGACTTCAGTCCATCTGTCAGCTAGCAAATCTTGGGCAGCTCTAAGCTGTTGCTGCTTTTTCTTGAGGCTGCTTGCCGTGGCTAAAAGCCTGCGTTTAAAACGCTCTTGTTCGGCGGGGTCTGATGGTATGACGAATTCATCGTCATCGAGGCTTGCCTCGTCTTCGGAGGGAGGCATATAGTTATCATCCTCGACCTCTCAGTCTGCCGCTCTCTCATGAGGGCTGGCTTCTCCATCTTCCTGTGCCGAATCTTGCTGAGGTGGGTGTTCTTCAGCGCTATCCGGGGTAGTATTATCTCCCGTGCCGGAATCACCGTTTTTGCTTTGGCGGGATTTAGAGCGGCGCCGCTGACGCCGGCGCTTTGGCTGTTTCTTGGGGGCGTCATCCCCCATTGTTCCATCGCCATCGCCATCTTTTGGAGTATCCACCATATATATGTCATATGACGAGGTGGCCTTCCAGCGCCCTACAGGTGCTGGTTCCTGTTCGTCTCCTACATCGTCGTCCATGCCGTCGATGTCTTCGGAGCCGAAGTCAAGCATGTCGGTTAGATCGTCCACAGTGGCTATAAAGTGGGTGGTGGGTGGGCTTTGAATTTCTTCATCGTCCCTATCCCATCCTCGCTGACCGTAGTTCGGCCAGGGCTCTCCTGATAAGGAGAGAGACTTGAGAGAGTTCAGGATATCGCCAAAAGGCGAGTGCTGAAAGATGTCTGTGGCGGTGAACTCCATTATCGGCGCCCAATCGGATTCGATTGGCAGGGGCGCGGGGGTTCGGAGTCCGGGAAGGAGTCCGGATCCTCGGAGTCACGTGTCGCGCAGAGTGCGGGGCTAGCGTTCGGCTCGATCGCTTTTGGGATCGTAGCCCCTGAGGTGACGTCCAACCGCTCATCCTCGATTGGCGCAATAGGCTCCAAGTTAGGGGTCAGAACCGATGCGTGTGCAGCCTCCAGGACACTGTCCGGGGGCAGAGCTAGATCATGCCCCTCGAGATAGTGCGGCATGCTTGGCCGTGGCTCGAACCCGTCGAAGATCAAGTCTCCGCGGATGTCAACCGTGTAGTTTAAGCTTCCAAACCTGACTTGATGGCCAGGGGCGTGGCTTTTGATCTGCTCTAGGTGGCCAAGCGAATTGGTCCGCAGAGCAAAGCCGCCGAAGACGAAGATCTGTCCGGGGAGAAAAGTCTCACCCTGGACCGCATCGTTGTTGATGATCAAAGGAGCCATCGGGCCTAAAGGCGACGACACAGAGGAACTCTCAATGAAAGCACCAATGTCAGTGTCAAAACCTCCGGATCTCGGGTAGGGGGTCCCGAACTGTGCGTCTAGGCCGGATGGTAACAGGAGGCAGGGAACACGATGTTTTACCCAGGTTCGGGCCCTCTTGATGGAGGTAAAACCCTACGTCCTGCTTGATTAATATTGATGATATGGGTAGTACAAGAGTAGATCTACCACGAGATCAAGGAGGCTAAACCCTAGAAGCTAGCCTATGCAATGATTGTTGTATATGGAGTTGATTGTCTATGGACTACAACCCTCCGGTTTATATAGACACTGGATAGGGTTAGGGTTACATAGAGTCGGTTACAATGGTAGGAGATCTTGAATATCCGCATCGCCAAGCTTGCCTTCCACGCCAAGGAAAGTTCCATCTGGACACGGGACGAAGTCTTCAATCTTGTATCTTCATAGTCCAGGAGTCCGGCTGAAGGTATAGTCCGGCTACCCGAACACCCCCTAATCCAGGACTCCCTCACTCTCGTTTAAGATTTTTTGCAGGAAAACTTCTCTCTAAATGGGAAGGTCCTTACGTTATCGAGGAGGTCTACCGTTTCGGTGCCATAAAAATCAACAACTTCGAAGGCACAAATCCGAAGGTGGTGAATGGTCAAAGAATCAAACATTATATCTCAGGTAATCCCATAAATGTTGAAACCAATGTTATTGAAACCGTAACCCCAGAGGAATACATAAGGGACACTTTCCGGAACGTTTCAGACTCTGAAAAGGAATAGGTATGTGGTACGGTAAGTAATCCGACTCCAAAACAGTTTTAAGGCAATATTTCTCCGTTTTAGAATATTTAGAAAAATAGAAAAATAAGCAGCAGTCCGGGAAGGACACGAGGGCTCCATGAGGGTGGAGGGCGCGCCCTACCCTACTGGGCGCGCCCCCCTACCTCGTGGGCACCTCGTGTGCTCTCCGGACTCCGTTTTCGTACATGACACGTATTTTGGTCGGTAAAAATTCATTATATAATCTCCCGGAGGTTTTGACTCCCGTATCATGCAATTATCTCCTGTTTGTGTTTCGAGCTGTTGCTGCTGCAGATTAGAGCAGGATGTCTTCGCAAGAGTTAGTCGGGGAGAGCCGGGTGTCTCATCCGGCACCGAGATCAACGACAAACAATCATGTTGACCCCTTTGGGCCAGCAATGGAGGAAGATATGGAGGCTGATTTGAAGAGGATAGATGCCATTGAAGAGGATCAAGAAGTCACTTCACGCCTCCAAGCTGGATTCACAATGGGAGAACTACAGATCTCATCTATTCCAAACTCGGTTATCCCTTCCAATGTTAGATTTCTTTCTTATGAGAATATGAAAAAGAGTGTCACTGGTTCTCCCGCAGCTATGCAGCACCCTTGGGTGCAGGGAGCTTTGGCTGTTACAGGAAAACTCTGAAAGGAAATAATGGACCTCAAGCAGCAAGTCAACAAGCTTGAGGAGGAGAACCGTATCTTGAGGGGCATCATCACCAAGAATATCACATCACCATCCCCGAAAAGAGAGACATAATCACATAAGTATGGGCACTCCACTTGGCAACTGCCAAGCTTGGGGGAGTGCCCCGGTATCGTATCACCATCACTTTTATCTTTACCGTTTTTCTTAGTTTGATCATTTTGGTAATATCTTGATCTAGTAGAATAAAAGTTCTTAGTATGATCTAGTTGTGAGTTTTGCTTTATCATCCTTCTATGTAATTGAGTCCATGAGCTATATAATAAAGATTAGTGTTGAGTTAAGGGCTTGATAATTTTGCCATGATCCTAAGTGAATAAAAGAAAAGAGAAAGAAATAAAAAGAAACAAAGAGATCATGTGAGTCTTATGGAGAGTAATGAGCTCACATAGAAAGAGTATGATGAATAAAAGTTGTTGAGGGTTGACAAACACAGTTTTGGTCATCGTTGAAATTAATAGGAAGTAACAAAGAAAGAGAGGTCTTCACATATAAATATACTATCTTGGACATCTTTTATGATTGTGAGCACTCATTAAAATATGACATGCTAAAGAGTTGACATTGGACAAGAAAGACAACGTAATGGGTTATGTTTTCTTACATCTGAGATGAATTATATTGTCTTGGATCTTCCAACATGACGAGCTTGCCTTTCCCCCTCATGCTAGCCAAATTCATTGCACCAAGTAGAGATACTAATTGTGCTTCCAAACACCCTTAAACCAGTCTTGCCATAAGAGTCCACCATATCTACCTATGGATTGAGTAAGATCCATCAAGTAAGTTGTCATCGGTGCAAGCAATAAAAATTGCTCTCTAAATATGTATGATTGATTGGTGTGGAGGAAATAAGCTTTATACGATCGTGTGATATGGAAGTAATAAAAGCGACAGACTGCATAATAAAGGTCCATATCACAAGGGGCAATATAAAGTGATGTTCTTTCGCATTAAGATTTTGTGCATCCAACCATAAAAGCGCATGACAACCTCTGCTTCACTCTGCGAAGGGCCTATCTTTTACTTTTATCTCATACATTGCATAAGAGTCATGGTGATTTTCACCCTTCCTTTTTACACTTTATCCTTTGGCAAGCACAATATGTTGGAAAGATCTTGGTATATATGGCTAATTGGATGTGAGTTTTCATGAGCTATTATGGTTGACATTACCCTTGAGGTAAAACGTTGGGAGGCAAAACTATAAGCCCCTATCTTTCTCTGTGTCTGATTAAAACTCCATACCCATAAGTATTGCATGAGTGTCAGCAATTGTGAAAGATTATATGATAGTTGAGTATGTGGACTTGCTGAAAAGCTCTTATACATTGACTCTTTCCTATGTTATGATAAATTGCAATTGCTTCAATGACTGAGATTGTAGTTTGTTAGTTTTCAATGAAGTTTACGATTCATATTTGATGTTGTGATTGAATTATTACTCTAGCATTAGTGATCATATGACAAGAATTATATAAGTTGCTGTTCTAAGAATGATCATGATGTCCTCATGTCTGTATTTTATTTTTATCGACACCTCTATCTCTAAACATGTGGACATATTTTTCGATTTCGGCTTTTCGCTTGAGGACAAGCGAGGTCTAAGCTTGGGGGAGTTGATACGTCCATTTTGCATCATGCTTTTATATCGATATTTATTGCATTATGGGCTGTTATTACACATTATGTCACAATACTTATGCCTATTCTCTCTTATTTTACAAGGTTTACATAAAGAGGGAGAATGTCGGCAGCTGGGATTCTGGGCTGGAAAAGGAGCAAATATTAGAGACCTATTCTGCACAACTCCAAAAGTCCTGAAACTTCACGGAAGATGTTTTCCAAATATATAAAAAATACTGAGAGCAAGAACTTCACCAGGGGGGCCACACCCTGTCCATGAGGGTGGGGGGCGTGCCCTACCCCCTGGGCGCGCCCCTACCTCGTGGGCCCCCTGGTGGCCCTCCGGTGGCCATCTTCTGCTATATGGAGTCTTTCGGTGGGAAAAAAAATCATAAGCCATCTTCTCGGACGAAACTCCGCCGCCACGAGGCGGAACCTTGGCGGAACCAATCTAGGGCTCTGGCGGAGCTGTTCTGTCGGGGAAACTTCCCTCCCGGAGGGGGAAATCATCGCCATCGTCATCACCAATGCTCCTCTCATCGGGAGAGGGCAATCTCCATCAACATCTTCATCAGCACCATCTCATCTCAAAACCCTAGTTCATCTGTTGTATCCAATTCTTGTCTCCAAATCCGGGATTGGTGGTAGTAGGTTGCTAGTAGTGTTAATTACTCCTGGTAGTTGATGCTAGTTGGTTTAATTGGTGGAAGATCATATGTTCAGATCCTATATGCATATTAATACCCCTCTGATTATGAACATGTTTATGCTTTATGAGTAGTTACTTTTTGTTCCTGAGGAAGTGGGAGAAGTCTTGCTATTAGTAGTCATGTGAATTTGGTATTCGTTCATATTTTGATGAGATCTATGTTGTCTCTCCTCTAGTGGTGTTATGTGAACGTCGACTACATGACACTTCACCATTATTTGGGCCTAGAGGAAGGCATTGGGGAGTAATAAGTAGATGATGGGTTGCTAGAGTGACAGAAGCTTAAACCCTAGTTTATGCATTACTTCGTAAGGGGCTGATTTGGATCCATATGTTTCATGCTATGGTTAGGTTTACCTTAATACTTTTGTTGTAGTTGCGGATGCTTGCAATAGAGGTTAATCATATGTGGGATGCTTGTCCAAGTAAGGGGAGTACCCAAGCACCGGTCCACCCACATGCCAAATTATCAAAGTACCAAACGCAAATCATATGAACGTGATGAAAACTAGCTTGACGATATTCCCATGTGTCCTCGGGAGCGCTTTACATCTTATAAGAGTTTGTCCAGGCTTGTCCTTTGCTACAAAAAGGATTGGGCCATCTTGCTGCACCTTATTTACTTTTGTTACTTGTTGCTCGTTACAAATTATCTTATCACAAAACTATCTATTACCACTTATTTCAGTACTTGCAGAAAATACCTTGCTGGAAACCGCTTATCATTTCCTTTTGCTCCTCGTTGGGTTCGACACTCTTACTTATAGAAAGGACTACTATAGATCCCCTATACTTGTGGGTCATCATTCAACCACACCTGGAAACTTAATATCTGCAGCAAGGTGTTTAGTAGCAAAGTAATATGATAGTAGTGGTAACAGTGGTAAAAGGTAAGGGTAGCAAAAGTAATATTTTTGGTGTTTTATAGTGATGATAACAATAGCAACGAAAAAGTAAATAAGCGAAGAACAGTATATGGAAACCTCGTAGGCAATGGATTAGTGATGGAGAATTGTGCCGGATGTGTTTCATCATGTAACAGTCATAACCTAGGGTGACACAGAACTAGCTCCTGTTCGTCAATGTAATGTAGGCATGTATTCCGAATATAGTCATACGTGCTTATGGAAAACAACTTGCATGACATCTTTTGTCCTACCCTCCCGTGGCAGCGGGGTCCTATTGGAAACTAAGGGATATTAAGGCCTCCTTTTAATATAGTACCAGACCAAAGCATTAACACATAGTGAATACATTAACTCCTCAAACTACGGTCATCACCGATAAGTATCCCGATTATTGTCACTTCGGGGTTAACGGATCATAACACATAATAGGTGACTATAGACTTGCAAGATAGGATCAAGAACTCTCATATATTGATGAAAACATAATAGGTTCAGATCTGAAATCATGGCACTCGGGCCCTAGTGACAAGCATTAAGCATAGCAAAGTCATAGCAACATCAATCTCAAAACATAGTGGATACTAGGGATCAAACCCTAACAAAACTAACTCGATTACATGATAAATCTCATCCAACCCATCACCGTCCAGCAAGCCTACGATGGAATTACTCACGCACGGCGGTGAACATCATGAAATTGGTGATGGAGGATGGTTGATGATGACGATGGCGACGAGTTCCCCTCTCCGGAGCCCCGAACAGACTCCAGATCAGCCCTCCCGGGAGAGTTTAGGGCTTGGTGGCCGCTCCGTATCGTAAAATGCGATGAATCCTTCTCCCTGGTTTTTTCTCCCTGAAAGTGAATATATGGAGTCAGGGTTGAGGTCGGTGGAGCGTCAGGGGGCCCACGAGGCAGGGGGCGCGCCCTGGGGGTAGGGCGCGCCCCCACCCTCGTGGACACGTGGAGGCCCCCCTGACGTGGATCTTCCTTCCAGTATTTATTATATATTCCAAAATAATTCTCCGTTGATTTTCTGGTCATTCCAAGAACTTTTATTTCTGCACAAAAATAACACCATGGCAATTCTGCTGAAAACAACGTCAGTCCGGGTTAGTTCCATTCAAATCATGCAAGTTAGAGTCCAAAACAAGGGCAAAGTGTTTGGAAAAGTAGATACGACGGAGACGTATCAACTCCCCCAAGCTTAAACCTTTGCTTATCCTCAAGCAATTCAGTTGATAAACTGAAAGTGATAAAGAAAAACTTTTACAAACTCTGTTTTCTCTTGTTGCTGTAAATATGTAAAGCCAGCATTCAAGTTTTCAGCAAAGATTATGAACTAACCATATTCACAATAACATTTAGGTCTCATGTTTACTCATATCAATGACATAATCAACTAGCGAGCAATAATAATAAATCTCGGATGACAACACTTTCTCAAAAAAAATCATGATATGATATAACAAGATGGTATCTCGCTAGCCCTTTCTGAGACCGCAAAACATAAATGCAGAGCACCTTTAAAGATCAAGGACTGACTAGAAATTGTAATTCATGGTAAAAGAGATCCAGTCAAGTCATACTCAATGTAAACTAACAGTAATGAATGCAAATGATAGTGGTGCTCTCCAACTGGTGCTTTTTAATAAGAGGGTGATGACTCAGCATAAAATTAAATAGATAGGCCCTTCGCAGAGGGAAGCAGGTATTTGTAGAGGTGCCAGAGCTCGGTTTTGAAATAGACATGAATAATATTTTGTGCGGTATACTTTCATTGTCAACATAACAACCGAGAGATGGCGATATCTTCCATGCTACACACATTATAGGCGGTTCCCAAACAGAATGGTAAAGTTTATACTCCCCCTCCACCAACAAGCATCAATCCATGGCTTGCTCGAAGCAACGAGTGCCTCCAACTAACAAGAGTCCCGGGGGAGTTTTGTTTGCAGTTATTTTGATTTGATTTGCATAAAGCATGGGACTAGGCATCCCGGCGACCAGCCATTTTCTCGTGAGTGAGGAGCAGAATCCACTCCTCTTGAGAATAACCCGCCTAACATGGAAGATACAGACAACCCTAGTTGATACATGAGATATTCGAGCATACAAAACAGAATGTTTATTTGAAGGTTTAGAGTTTGGCACATACAAATTTACTTGGAACGGCAGGTAGATACCGTATATAGGTAGGTATGGTGGACTCATATGGAATAACTTTGGGGTTTATGGAATTGGATGCACAAGCAGTATTCCCACTTAGTACAGGTGAAGGATAGCAAAAGACTCGGAAGCGACCAACTAGAGAGTGACAACAGTCATGAACATGCATTAAAATTAATCAACACCGAATGCAAGCATGAGTAGGATATAGTGCACCATGAACATAAATATCGTAGAGGCTATGTTGATTTTGTTTCAACTACATGCGTGAACATGTGCCAAGTCAAGCCACTCGAATCATTCAAAAGAGGATACCACCCTATCATACCACATCACAACCATTTTAATAGCATGATGGCACGCAAGGTAAACCATTATAATCTCCTAGCTAATTAAGCATGGCATAAGCAACTATAGTCTCTAATTGTCATTGCAAACATGTTTATTCATAATAGGATGAATCAGGAATGATGAACTAATCATATTTACAAAAACAAGAGAGGTCGAGTTCATACCAGCTTTTCTCATCTCAATAAGTTCATCATATAATCATCATTATTGCCTTTCACTTGCACGACCGAACGATGTGAATAATAATAATAGTGCACGTGCATTGGACTAAGCTAGAATCTGCAAGCATTCAATTCAAGAGAAAAGACAAGGTAATATGGGCTCTTTGTTAGATTAATCAATAATGCATATAAGAGCCTGTCGGTGTCAAAACCGGCGGATCTCGGGTAGGGGGTCCCGAACTATGCGTCTAGGCCGGATGGTAACAGGAGGCAGGGGACACAATGTTTTACCCAGATTCGGGCCCTCTTGATGGAGGTAAAACCCTACGTCCTGCTTGATTGATATTGATGATATGGGTAGTACAAGAGTAGATCTACCACGAGATCGGAGAGGCTAAACCCTAGAAGCTAGCCTATGGTATGATTGTATGTTATGGTTGTTGTCCTACGGACTAAAACCCTTCGGTTTATATAGACACCGGAGAGGGTTAGGGTTACACAAGGTCGGTTACAAAGGAGGAGATATCCATATCCGTATTGCCTAGCTTGCCTTCCACGCTAAGTAGAGTCCCATCCGGACACGAGACAAAGTCTTCAATCTTGTATCTTCATAGTCTAACAGTCCGGCCAATGGAGATAGTGTGGCTGTCCGGAGACCGCCTAATCTAGGGCTCCCTCAGTAGCCCCTGAACCAGGCTTCAATGATGATGAGTCCGGCGCGCAGTATTGTCTTCGGCATTGCAAGGCGGGTTCCTTCTCCGAATACATCATAGAAGAATTTGAATACGAGGATAGCGTCCGACCCTACAAAATAAGCTCCACATATCGCCGTAGAGAGAATAATATTTTTGCAAATCCAATTTGCTGACTTGTTTTGGCAGCATGACGTTATGTCATGGCCCGGTGATTATTCGAACCGTTTTTCTTCAACCAGCTCCACACATAACGCGAGGCGGTTTCTTGACACGTCTTGTCAAAGTAGAGATCGTGTTCCCCCAATTACGGGATTCTCATTAATGCGGTCGTGGGTAACCCAACCGTGTCTAGGACTCCTAGATTATAGGCAAGTCCTAAACAGCTACGGAGAGGACGCTTGATATTCACCCTCTTTATAAAGGGACAAGGATTTCGCTTTTTCCCTCTCATGCTCAATCGAACCCTTCCCTCGCCTCGAGTTCTAACACCCAAAGCCTAGGTTAGGTGCTCCGGATCTTCAGTCATGTCCGGATCCAGCCTTCAAGGCCGATGGATGCTCTCCTCCGTGACGGAAGAGGACATCAAGAAGTTGAGGGAGGCCAGATACCTGACCGCCGAGGTTTCGCATGGGCTACCTGCTCGAGGGCAGGTCGTCCCTACTCCCGAACCCAATGAGAACGTCGGGTTCCTCTCCCACTTCCTCTGAGGCCTAGGCCTCACTCTGGATCCCTTTGTCAGGGGTTTGATGTTCTATTATGGGCTAGATTTCCACGATCTAGCTCCGGACTCCTTTCTCCACATCTCGACATTTATTGTCATGTGTGAGGCCTTCCTCCGCATTACCCCTCACTTCGGCATGTGGCTCAAGACCTTTGAAGTGAAGCCGAAGATGATCGAGGGGCAACATGCAGCATGCGGAGGTGCATCAATAGGCAAGATGGTAGGAGCTCCATGGCTGAAAGGTTCCTTTACAGAGGTGTCCGAATTATGGCAACGGGAGTGATTTTACGTCACGACTCCCAGAAGTGCCAAGTGGGCGGCTGCCCCTGTCGGTGTTCTGGGAACGGGGGTCCCCAGACTTGCCTGCCTGCGGCCTGTGGCGTGGCTCAAAGGGGGGCCCAGCACAGCCCATCTTCACCAACACAGACCCAAGACCCTCGCGAGGGGCCAAGCCTCGCAGGGCGGACGACGCGGAGCTTCCTCAGGCACGGCCTCACCAGGCTGGCTCGCAAGGAGGCGGAAAGATCAAGGCAGGGTACCTCATGAGGTGCCCATGACACAAGCCATGACGACCAAGGGCACCAGGCGGGCGCCAGCCCGCGCAGTGTCCTCCTTTCCTCTTTGGTGCAAAGGGAGCAAGCGCAGCCGCGGAGTACCGAGGCATCAGGCAAAGGTTGCCATTTCGGTGCAACAAGACCAAGACCAGGAGGACCGCAAGATGGAGGTCATCGTGGAGCCCAAGACGGCGTCACCACCAGAGCTTTGTGCAGGCGAAGACTACTTTTGTCAGTATAGCTGGTACTAGCTGCCCCCCTTCAAATTAGCCCACCATTGTTGGCTTCCTTCCCGCTTGATATTTGGGAAAGGACCAGGGCCTCTACAAATAGGAACAGCCCCCCACAGGAGAGGTAGAATCAGAGAGAGAATCAGAGAGAGAGGTTAGAGGCTAGAGGTTGGAGATCAACAATCGGAGAAGAGAGAGAAAGAAGGGTGACTGAACTCCTCCCAGCAGTTCATCGCCCCAGCTAAGAGCAGACCCTCACGAGTGTCAGATTTCGGGTTCCGACAGACCCTTGAGGTTCGAACACTGGGGTGTGCGCAGAGATTTCGCCTCCTACCTACCTGCACCCCCCGCCATGCTAGGATCAAAGCTATGAAAAGAACAACACAAGGGACACGGGGTTTATACTGGTTTGGGCCACCGTTGTGGTGTAATACCCTACTCCAGTGTGTGGTGTGTGGATTGCCTCTTGGGCTGATGGTGACGAACAATACAAGGAAGAATAGCCTCACGAGGGTCTGTTCTTGGCTGGGGCGATGAACTGATGGGAGGAGTTCAGCCACCTTTCTCTATCTCTCTCTCTCTCTGCTCACCACCTCTCTACTTGCTGGGCCCTTGGAGGAGACTAGGCCGAACCCCTTGCTACGTGGGTAGCCGGTCCTATTTATAGTGGCCCTGGTCCTCTTCCCAAATATTGAGCGGAAAGGGAGCCAACAATGGCAGGCTAATTTGAAGGGGGACAGCAAGTATCAACTATCCTGACAAAAGTAGTCTTCGCCTGCGCAAAGCTCTGGTGATGACGCCGTATTGGGCTCCACGGTGACCTCCGTCTCATAGTCCTCCTGGTCTTGGTCTCGTTGCACCGAAATGGCAACCTTTGCCTGATGCCTCGGTACTCCGCGGCTGCGCTTGCCCCCTTTGCACCAAAGAGGAAAGGAGGACGCTGCGCGGGCTGGCACCCGCCTGGCGCCCTGAGTCGTCATGGCTTGCGTCACGGACACCTCGCGAGGTACCCCGCCTTGATCTCTCCGCCTCCTCGTGAGCCATCCTGACGAGGCCGTGCCTGAGGAAGCACCGTGTCGTCTGCCCCGCGAGGCTTGGCCCCTCGCGAGGGTATTGAGTTTGTGTTGGTGAAGATGGGCCGTGCTGGGCCCCCCTTTGAGCCACGCCGCAGGCCGCAGGCAGGCAAGTCTGGGGACCCCCGTTCCCAGAATGCCGACAGTAGCCCCCGGGCCCAAGGCACGCCCGGACTTGGCCGTGCCGGGAGGCGGAAGGGTAAGAGCGGAGCACCACGGGCCCTAACAGCCTGCGGCCTTAGGCACCGCGTGGCGGTTGACTGGACATGGGCGCCTCCACTTCCCCACGGCGCCTCGGCAACTGCACGGATTGGACAAGTCCCTGCATGCAAAACCGGTCATGATTACCTGCGATCGTGGAGGTCGGCGGTTGGCCTCCGCCGGCTATAAGTATGGAACGTCGCGCACCCTTCCAGTCCATCCCTCCTTGCTTCTCCTTCTTCCCGATCCTTGCTCCGTCTTGCTGCGATGGCTCCGATCTGCCGGTTCTCAATGGCAGAGAAGGGAAAGGCTCCCCGAGAGGGACCAGACCCACTTCCGCCGAAGAAACGACATGTCCACCATGGCTCGGACGAGGGGGCCCTTCAGGTGGTGTCGAGGCCTTGGGGCGAGCGGGCGCCGCCGGGGTTCCCGCTTCCATTGTACGCCCATGTCGAGGGCCCCGAAGGAGCTGATGCTGACCGCCACGGGCGGCGCCGGCGTCGGCACCGACGGGTCACGAAGGTGTGGCTCGTCCCCCCTGGGGTCCATACCGAGGGCTCCTCCCAAGAGTTCGTGCTCCACGTCGCCATTCCTCTTCAATCTTGGATCCGTCTTCCTCCCTTCTTCGCCTCCGTCGTCCCACAGGGGGAGCCCCTGGAGCTCTGGCTGCAGCACGCCGGCTGCAGCACCCTCGTGACCGAGGCAAAGGTCACGGTCGTCGCCCCGGGCGAGGTCTACATGACCCGGGGCTGGAGAGAGATTGCCCGGGTTTGCAGGACAAGGGGCGTCTTCGCGATCCACTTGGACTACGACGGTGCTTCGGTGATGCTCCTCAAGGTCTTCGACGCGGACGGGCACCGGGTGGAGTGCTGCCCCGGTGAAGGCGGCCAGGGCCCTGCTGTGACAAGGACTGGGCTCGCCAACCGCTCCCTTGGCGGCTCCTCAGGTGGTGGAGACGTCGGAGGCTCCAGCGACTCCGGCGAGCCCTTCACGACTCCGGAGACGAGCGGCGACAGCTACGAGCCCCCGAGCCGGCGCCGCTCCTGGAGCAGGGCAGGCTCGTCAGGCCGCCGCCGACTCTGATCTAGATGGGGTTGGCATCGGTACTTGGCGGCCCACTGTTGGTGATGGCATCTTTTGCAGCGATGCACGTAGTTTGCGTCTCTTTAGGATCTGTTCCTTGCGAGGAACCAAAAGCGCGCCCCGTGGGGGCTTGTAAGGTGCCTGTGATCCTGTTTTGTTAATATAACCGTTGCCGTAGATTTACGCGAGTTGCTCATCCCGTCTTAGCTCGGTCCTCCCTTTCGAACCTCACGAGGGCTTGGTGCTCTGCGCCGACAGGTCCCAGTCCCAAGGCGGCTTCAGCCGTCGCTAGTATGCCAGGTCGCGATGCCGTGGTCAAGGCCAGGAGGTGAGCGACCTGGAGTCCGGTAAGAGCCCCTGAGTCGTGATGCTTAGGAGGTCCCCTTTGGTGCCCAAGTAGCCGTCGTTCGGTGAGAAAGGGGAGCAACGTCGCTAACATGGGATAGCATTAGGTGCAGGGATGGTGCCACGGTAGCTGGCGCTTCTAGGCGATAACTTATCTCGAGGATCAGGGGCCGCTCTCTGGTGTGTGGCCGGGTTCGTGCATCGGCAGGCGCGAGGTTGCTCGGTGAAGTCCTCACGTGTCTCTCCCCTCTCGCCTTTGCTCCCCTTTCTGCTCTACGTCCTTGGGTCCCAGCCCTCGATCGAGTCTCAGCCGTCGCTGGTATGCCAGGTCGCAATGCCATGGTCAAGGCCAGAGCATGAGGGCTGGAGAGCCAGTAGGAGCCCTGAGTCACGATGCTCAAGCAGCCCCCCTTTAACATGCAAGCGGTTCGTGCGGACGAGAGCGAAGGAGACACGGCAAGAGCCTCGCTTGACACAGCTCCTTCAGGAGGTCCTGCAGGTCAATCATAGAAAGAGCAAGGAGTTGCCATAACAGTTGACGGTCAGCCGTTGGTTGCTTCCAAAGGGTAGTGAGGCAATGAAGGCTTGACGAGGTGACACTATGTGGGGCTGCCGCGGCCAGAGCTCAGCCATCCAGGTTTGTCGGCATTGCAGGGACGGACCCATGCGCAAGCGTCGTGCCGTTTGGGAGCAGCTCCATTAGTTGGCGTCAGCTCAGCAGGCAACTAGGTAAAGCACATTAGCCGCGAAGGAGTGGATTCGTTCAAATAGATGCGGAGATCACTGGGTCAGGCCCGAGCGACTTGGGGATCATGCAGCCCGAGGGGCGCCCCCAACAAGGTAAGCTAACGACGCGAAATAAAAGGGATACATGCCGCAGGGACGGACCCACGAGGCCTGGGAATAATGCAGCCCTGGGGGCGCTCCAAGCCGGAAGTGAAACTTGAAAGATGTCACCTGATGACGCTGAAGACGAAGGGGTGTTGGTGTAGCCGGCTCGGTGGGCTACGGAAGCCGATCCTCATGAGCCCCCAGGTCCAGGGGCCTCGGGAGGCTCCGGAGGCGCTGGCGGTTCCTCGCGGGCCATCTTCATCTCCGCCAGGGCTGCGGATCACCTGGCCTCTTGTGCCTCCGTGACGCCCCTCATGAGGCGCTGGTACGCGTCAGCCGCGCTCGGCAAGCCGTAAGGCATGCGAACGTAGCTGTGGGGTGGACCTCCGCAGCGCCCCACTCGCGAGGGCCAGAGGCGCTCCAGGGAGGCGACTTGGTTGAGCCCTGGTACGTCGACGCAGACGCGTAGCCCGCCATCCTCGCCTGGATGGGGAGCCACTGCTGGTAGGCGGCGGGCGCCTCTCATGACTCTGGACTCCTGTAGCTCCTGAATGGCCTTGCTGACGAACTCATGTGGGTCTGGATCTCCTTGCCTTGCTCCTTCTTGAGGGAAACGTGCTTCGAAACACGCCTCCATGTGGTGCCCCAGCACCTCCCTCGTGACCCTTGCTAGGTCGGTGGCCCTCCAGGGGAGAGCCCCCGAGCCCTGCCTGAGGAGGGCGCCGGGCGCGCTTTCCTATGCGATGGAAGGAGGTTCCCCCTGGGCAGGCACGGGCCCAGAGGGGCCTACCTCCTGAGGGGCCAGGCCGGACGACGTCTTCTTCTTCTTGGGGGCGGCCTCGGGAAGCCTCCTGCTTCCACGATCTGGGTCCTCCAGTGATGCGGCCTAAAAGGCTCGCTCCAGGGAACACACTGCGTCCTTCTCTTCACAGGGCACCGTGATGACTCCGCCGCTTCCTGGCATCCTGAGGACGTTGTAGCCGTGGTGAGTCACGGCCATGAACTTGGCCAGCGCCGGGTACCCGAGGATGTCGTTGTACGGCAAGCGGATGTGAGCGACGTCGAAGTCGATGAGCTCGGTGCGGAAGTTGTTGCGTGCCCCGAAGGTGACGGGGAGGCGGACCTGCCCGATCGGGACCGTGGAGCCGTCGGTGATACCGGAGAAGGGCTTGGTTGGCTGAAGCTAGCTGTAGGGCACTTGGAGGTTGTTGAATGTCTCTACGGACAGGACGTTGAGCCCTGCCCCGCCATCGATGAGGGTCTTGGTGACCACCACGTTGCTGATGATTGGGGAACAAAGCATCGGGAGGACTCCGGCTGTGGCTGCACACTTGAGTTGATCTGCTGAGCTGAATGTGATGGCACACGCCGACCACCTGAGAGGGCGCGTGGCTTCGAGCCTGGGGAGGGCTGCATTCACTTCACGGGCGAACTGCTTGAAGATGCGCTGAGAGGCTGGGGCCTGAGCTCCGCCCAGGATGCAGGCGATCGCGCGCGGCTCCTGGAAGCCCCCAGCCTCCTCGTCCTGGTGGCGGTCCTCGTTTCTCCGTGGCTGCGGTGGCAGCGGCGGCAGCGGTGGGAGGCCTGCAGTGCCTTGCGGGCGATCCTTGTGAGGATGATCCCTCCAGCCTCCCTCGCGAGGTGGGTCTTGCCAGCGATCCTCACGGGGTTGGTCGCGCCACCCCTGGCGCGGGCCACAGTCTTCCCAATGCCCTGCGTTCCTTCCTCCTCCTCGGCCGTATCCCCGGTCACCACGGTTAGGGCGACGACCGATCCTTCCTTCATGCACGGCTCGGAGTTCTTGGCATTCGCTGGTGTTGTGGGTGTGGAGGTCATGGTACACGTAGTACCAGCTGCCCTTGGGAGGTTCGGGCTGATCTCTGCCCCGTTTGGTGTCTGGTTCTGCCGCGAGCACGGCAGCCCCCTTGCGCTTCACTTCCTTGGACTTGAGCTTCTTCTCTTCTGGGTCTGCGGCAGGCAGCTCAAGGAGGGAGAGACGCCCTTCCTCAGCCCTGGCGCACTTGTTCGCCAAGTTGAACAGCTCCAAAGAAGTGCACAGGTCTTCATGCATCACCAGCTCCTCCTTCATCTTGACGTCGCGCACGCCGTCGGAGGAGGCTGAGATGATGGCCTCTTCAGTCACCTTGGGAATCTTGAGGCGTGCGTTGTTGAAGCGCTGGATGTAATTCTGTAGGGTCTCCCCAGGTTGTTGCTTGATGCGGCGCATGTCGCTCACGGCGGGTGGCCGGTCGCGAGTACCTTGCAAGTTGGCGATGAAGCGGGTGCGCATCTCTTCCCAGGAGGAGATTGTGCCTGGAGCCAGGTTCAGGAGCCAGGTGCGGGCCCCGTCCTTGAGAGCCGTGGGAAACCAGTTCGCCATGACCTTCTCGTCTCCGTTGGCAGCTTTGATGCCCAGCTCGTAGAGCTGGAGGAACTCCGCAGGGTCGGCCGTGCCATCGCAGCGAGGAGGCAGGTCCGGCTTGAACTTGCCTGGCCACGCGGCGCTGCGCAGCTTGGTGGTGTAGGCGCGGCAGCCTGCTGTGGCCACGGGAGGCCTTGGGTGATGGAGAGCCTGGTCTTGCATGTCCCCACGCGCCGGAGCAGGAGGATGGTCGCGACGTGCTGGAGCAGGGAGCGCCCGGGCAGCTTCTGGCGGGCGAGGGACTTCTTGGCAGCTCTGCTCTTGCCGCGATGGCACCCGACGGAGCGGGTTCCACCCAGGGCCACGCTCCTTGGAGCCATGGCGTCTTCTTGGGGAGGAGGCGGCCGGGGCACCGCCGGAGCCTCGTCGCCCGCGCGGGGCGGGGTGAGGTGCAGCGGAACGGACGGCGCAGAAGAACCCCCTGCAGCGCGGACGAGCTCGGCGACTCAGCCGAGCCATTCTTCATAGACGTTGTCGACGGGACGGTAGCGCAGGAGCTCGTTCGCCGCGATGAGTGCAGCCCGAGCCTCCATGGGCGCGCGGAGCGCGCGGGACGAAGATCCAGCTGGGGCGAGCGAGGGAGTCGCGGTGCGGCCGTCTTGGCGCACGGATGGATGCTGAGACGATGCTTGCTGCTCGTCCCCCGCCGGGCGGCGTTGACGGCAGGTGACGGGGAACGGCGAGGACGCCCGCCGACTGGGGCCGTCTGGGCGACGTGGGAAGCGAGGGCAGCCCTGCGCTCCGCGCGGGCCCGACGCGCGTCAGGCATGAGCGTGATGGTCGGAGGAGAGCTGGGCGGTGGAAGACGAATTCCGGCGCACCCCTACCTGGCGCACCAAATGTCGGATTTCGAGTTCTAGCAGACCCTTGAGGTTCGAACACTGGGGTGCGCGCGGAGATTTCGCCTCCTACCTACCTGCACCCCCCGCCATGCTAGGATCAAAGCTATGAAAAGAACAACACAAGGGACACGGGGTTTATACTGGTTCGGGCCACCGTTGTGGTGTAATACCCTACTCCAGTGTGTGGTGTGTGGATTGCCTCTTGGGCTGATGGTGACGAACAATACAAGGAAGAACATCCTCGCGAGGGTCTGTTCTTGGCTGGGGCGATGAACTGATGGGAGGAGTTCAGCCACCTTTCTCTCTCTCTCTCTCTGCTCACCACCTCTCTACTTGCCGGGCCCTTGGAGGAGACTGAGCCGAACCCCTTGCTACGTGGGTGGCCGGTCCTATTTATAGTGGCCCTGGTCCTCTTCCCAAATATTGAGCGGGAAGGGAGCCAACAATGGCGGGCTAATTTGAAGGGGGACAGCAAGTATCAACTATCCTGACAAAAGTAGTCTTCGCCTGCGCAACGCTCTGGTGATGACGCCGTCTTGGGCTCCACGGTGACCTCCGCCTCGTAGTCCTCCTGGTCTTGGTCTCGTTGCACCGAAATGGCAACCTTTGGCTGATGCCTCGGTACTCCATGGCTGCGCTTGCCCCCTTTGCACCAAAGAGGAAAGGAGGACGCTGCGCGGGCTGGCACCCGCCTGGCGCCCTGAGTCGTCATGGCTTGCGTCACGGACACCTCGCGAGGTACCCCGCCTTGATCTCTCCGCCTCCTCGTGAGCCAGCCTGACGAGGCCGTGCCTGAGGAAGCTCTGTGTCATCTGCCCCGTGAGGCTTGGCCCCTCGCGAGGGTCTTGAGTTTGTGTTGGTGAAGATGGGCCGTGCTGGGCCCCCCTTTGAGCCATGCTGCAGGCCGCAGGTAGGCAAGTCTGGGGACCCCCGTTCCCAGAATGTCGATAGCGAGGCTGTTCTTCCTTGTATTGTTCATCATCATCAGCCCAGGAGGCAATCCACCACGCCACACATTGGAGTAGGGTATTACACCACAGCGGTGGCCCGAACCAGTATAAACCCTGTGTCTCACGTGTTGTTCTTTCCATAGCTTAGATCTTAGCGAGGCGGAGGGGTGCAGGTAGGTACGAGGCGAAATCTCCGCGCGCACCCCAGTGTTTGAACCTCAAGGGTCTGCCGGAACCCAAAATCCAACATTTGGCGCGCCAGGTAGGGGTGCGCCGGAATTCATCTTCCACCACCCCGTTCTCCTCCGACCATCGCGCCCATGTCTGACGCTCATCGGGCCCGCGCCAAGCGCCGGGCCGCTCTCGCTTCCCGCGTCGCCCAGACGGCTCCTGTTGGCGGGCGTCCTCGCCGTTCCCCGTCACCTGCCGTCAACGCCGCCACCGGCCCGGCGGGGGACGAGCAGCAAGCATCGTCTCAGCATCCGTCCGTGCGGCAAGACGGGCGCACCGCAACTCCCTCGCTCACCCCAGCTGGTTCTTTGTCCCGCGCGCTCCGCGCACCCATGGAGGCTCGAGCTGCGCTCATCGCGGCAAACGAGCTCCTGCGCTACCGTCCCGTCGACGACGTCTATGAAGAATGGCTCGACCGCATCGCCGAGCTCGTCCGCGCCGCAGGGGGCTCCCCTGCGCCGTCCGTTCCGCTGCACCGCACCCCGCCCCGCGCGAGCGACGAAGCTCCGGCGGCGCCCCGGCCGCCTCCTCCTCAAGAAGGCACCATGGCTCCAAGGCGCGTGGCCCCTGGGCGGAACCCGCTCCGTCAGGTGCTAGCGCAGCAAGAGCAGAGCTGCTAGGAAGTCCCTCGCCCGCAAGAAGCTGCCCGGGCGCTCCCTGTTCCAGCACGTCGCGACCATGCTCCTGCTCCCGCACGTCAAGACCCAGCTGCAGCGCGTGGGGACATGCAAGACCAAGCTCTCCATCACCCAAGGCCTCCCGTGGCCACAGCAGGCTACCGTGCCTTCACCACCGAGCTACGCAGTGTCGCGTAGCCCAGCAAGTTCAAGCCAGACCTGCCTCCTCGTTACGACGGCACGGCTGACCCTGCGGAGTTCCTCCAGCTCTACGAGCTGGGCATCGAAGCTGCCAACGGAGACGAGAAGGTCATGGCGATCTAGTTTCCCATGGCACTCAAGGACGGGGCCCGCACCTGGCTCCTGAACCTGGCTCCAGGCACGATCTCCTCCTGGGATGAGATGCGCACCCGCTTCATCGCCAACTTCCAAGGTACTCGCGACCGGCCACCCGCCGTGAGCGACATGCGCCGCATCAAGCAACAACCCGGGGAGACCCTGTAGAAGTACATCCAGCGCTTCAACAACGCACGTCTCAAGATTCCCAAGGTGACTGAGGAGGCCATCATCTCAGCCTTCTCCGACGGCATGCGCGATGTCAAGATGAAGGAGGAGCTGGCGATGCATGAAGACCTGTGCACTTCCTTGGAGCTGTTCAACTTGGCAACCAAGTGCACCAGGGCTGAGGAAGGGCGTCTCTCCCTCCTCGAGCTGCCCGCCGCAGACCCAGAAGAGAAGAAGCCCAAGGCCAAGGATGTGAAGCGCAAGGGGGCTGCCGTGCTCGCGGCAGAACCAGACACCAAGCTGGGCAGAGATCAGCCCAAACCTTCCAAGGGCAGCCGGTACTGTGTGTACCACGTCCTCCACACCCACAACACCAACGAATGTCAAGAGCTCCGAGCCGTGCGGGAAGGAAGGATCGGCCGTCGCCCCGACCGCGGTGACCGGGGCTACGATCGAGGAGGAGGAAGGAACGCAGGACGCTGGGAAGACCGTGGCCCCCGCCAAGGGTGGCGCGATCAACCTCGCGAGGATCACTGGCAAGACCCGCCTCGCGAGGGAGACTAGAGGGATCAGCCTCGCGAGGATCGCCCACAAGGCAACGCAGGCCTCGCCCCGCTGCCGCAGCCAAGGAGAAACGAGGACCGCCACCAAGACGAGGGGGCTGGGGGCTTCCAGGAGCCGCACGCGATCGCCTGCATCCTGGGCGGGGCTCAGGCCCCAGCCTCTCAACGCATCTTCAAGCAGTTCGCCCGCGAAGTGAATGCAGTCCTCCCCAGGATGGAAGCCACGCGCCCTCTCAGGTGGTCGGCGTGCACCATCACGTTCAGCTCAGTAGATCAGCTCAAGTGTGCGGCTACAGTCGGAGTCCTCCCAATGCTTTGTTCCCCAATCATCAGCAACATGGTGGTCACCATGACCCTCATTGATGGTGGGGCAGGGCTCAACGTCCTGTCCGTGGAAACATTCAACAATCTCCAAGTGCCCTACAGCCAGCTTCAGCCAACCAAGCCTTTCTCCGGAATCACCGACGGCTCCACGGTCCCGATTGGGCAGGTCCGCCTCCCTGTCACCTTCGGGGCACGCGACAACTACCGCACCGAGCTCATCGACTTCGACGTCGCTCACATTCGCCTGCCGTACAACGCCATCCTTGGGTACCCAGCGCTGGCCAAGTTCATGTCCGTAACTCACTATGGCTAAAACGTCCTCAAGATGCCAGGAAGTGGCGGAGTCATCATGGTGCCCTGTGAAGAGGAGGACGCAGTGTGTTCCCTGGAACGAGCCTTTCAGGCCGCGTCACTGGAAGACCTGGATCGCGGAAGCAGGAGGCTTCCTGAGACCGCCCCCAAGAAGAAGAAGACATTGTCCGGCCCGGCCCCTCAGGAGGCAGGCCCCTCTGGGCCCGTGCCTGCCCAGGGGGAACCTCCTTCCATCGCATAGGAAAGCGCGCCCGGCGCCCTCCTCAGGCAGGGCTCGGGGGCTCTCCCCTGGAGGGCCACCGACCTGGCTAGGGTCACGAGGGAGGCGCTTGGGCACCACATGGAGGCGTGTTTCGAAGCATGTTTCCCTCAAGAAGGAGTAAGGCAAGGAGAGCCAGAACCTCAGGAGTTCGTCAGCAAGGCCATTCAGGAGCTACAGGAGTCTAGGGTCATGAAAGGCGGCCGCCGTCTACCAGCAGTGGCTCCCCATCCAGGCGAGGATGGTGGGGTGCGCGTCTGCATCGACATACCAGGGCTCAACCGAGTCGCCTCTCTGGAGCGCCTCTGGCCCTCGCGAGTGGGGCGCTGCGGAGGTTCACCCCACAGCTACGTTCGCATGCCTTACGGCTTGCCGAACGTGGCTGCCACGTACCAGCGCCTCATGAGGGGCATCATGGAGGCACAAGAGGCCAGGCGTTCCGCAGCCCTCGCGGAGATGGAGATGGTCCGCGGGGAGCCGCCAGCACCTCCAGAGCCTCCCGAGGCCCTCGGTCCTGGGGGCTCGTGAGGATCGGCTTCCGCAGCCCACCGAGCCTGCTACACCAACACCCCTTCGTCCTCAACGTCATCAGGTGACATCTTTCAAGTTTCACTTCCAGCTGGGAGCGCCTCCCAGGGCTGCATTATTCCTAGGCCGCGTGGGTCCGTCCCTGCGGCATGTATCCCTTTTATTTCATGTTGTTAGCTTACCTTGTTGGGGGCGCCCCTCGGGCTGCATGATCCCCAAGTCGCTCGGGCCAGACCCAGCGGCATGTATCTCATTTGCATTTATTTCCGGTTATGCGTTATACCCACCATGCTTCATTATTTGATGCTGGTCCATGGCACCTCTTCTTCTCCATGCCGACCACTTGCACGTTAAAGGGGGGGTACCCGAGCATCGCGACTCAGGGCTCTTACTGGCTCTCCAGCCCTCACCCTCTGGCCTTGTCCACGGCATCGTGACCTGGCATACCAGCGACGGCTGAGACTAGCTCGAGGGCCGGGACCCGAGGACGTAGAGTGCCGGCATCTAACCAAATTTGCAGGGACACATCACAAGATAAGGCCCAGTGCCAGGCGCAACCCGCCTAGAGGTAGGGCCCCGTGAGTCCCGCGCTGGCCCACGGGTGCCCAGATACACCTCGCCAGGCCCTACCGTGCCAGCCACGTGTCAGGGCGGGGCTGTACACGCCCCGGGGGCTCCTCCTGGAGGGGGCCCCCTCCCACGTACCAGTGGAAGCACCATGCTCCGCGCTGGCTGACGACACTGCCGAGGAGCGGCTATGCCCGTACACATACGGAAGCGCTATGCTCCACGCTGGTGATAAACCGCATCAACCTCAGGGAGCCCAGAGCTCATTGTCTAGCCTCATCGTAACGCCTCCCCTCGGGAGTTCCGCGCAAGGGGGCTGGGCACGGGGGCTGCGCCTGGGTCACGCCCAGACGCACGCCGCCCAGCCAGGCCCCCCGGGCCTGGTTCGTCGCGCGTCTCTCCCCGAGCGGAAGCAAGGTACGAAGGCCGTTTGAGCGTCAAGGGGGACTCCTGAGCATCGCGACTCAGGAGCCTAACTGGTCGCGTAGCCCCTCACTCCTTAGTTCCGAAAGGCTAACATCGGTTGAGGTATGCGCGCGGCCGGGCTCTCCAGACGTAGAATGGTAGATCCACCCACATCACACCTCCCTACTGGCTGTTCATGCGCCAAGGGGGACTCCTGAGCATCGCGACTCAGGAGCCTAAATTGTCACATAGCCCCTCACTCCTTGGCCCCGTCCTGGTTTCCGGCCGGGACTAACGCTGGGTGAGGTATGCGCGGGGCCGGGCTCTGCCGGCGTAGAACATAAGCAAGTAGGAAGGAAAAGCACAAATTTCAAGGAATTCAAAAGCAAATATCACAGTCCACACTGTTGTTTCAATGCCAAACGCAAGTTTAAACGCCTCACCGAGGCATGATACATGTGCAGGAATTAAAGGCAGGACAGGAGCCATAACGGAGTCACTTGTCGGCGATGGAGCAGCGCGGACTGGGTTCGCCTCATGGAGCAGTGGGGTCGGCAGTGCCTTGCTTCGGCTTGGTGCTGAAGGCCCGGAACTTCCCCAGCAGAGCCTCCGCGCGACCCTTCACGGCCTCGGCAGCGGCAGCGGCACGCTCGCCGCTTATTGGCTCTAGCAGGCCGTCGAGGTCGACGCTGGGATCCCGAAGGTAGATGTGGGTGAGGACCCGCATCAGCGCTGCAGAAGACAGGACACGCGCCTCGGCCTTGGCCGTGGGGCCAAGGCCAAGGGCGACATCTTCAAGAGCGCGAACCAGGAAGGGAAGCAGCTTGGCGGGGCCGTCCTCGGTGCCAGCCAGCGGGCTCTCCAGGCCGCTGTCATAAAGCGTCCTCAGCGAGGAGCGAGCCTTCGCCTCCATCTCCGTGAAGGCCACGTAGTCCTCGGCAAGAACCAGGGCCTTGTCGTCCAGCTCGGCTTTCCTCGCCCGCAACTCCTGCTCCAGCGCGCCTAGGCGGTCACGGCGCTTCCTGAGCTTGACCTCCCTCTCCTTGACGGCCGCCTCACGAGCCTTCACGCCTTCTTCCTGCTCTTGGCGAAGGCGGACCTCTTTCGCGAGCTGGTCCCGCAGGCCTTGCAGCTCGTCCTCCAGCGCCTTGCAGCGACCATGGCGTCGACCACCTCCCCCAGGGCTGCGTCACGAGCAGCCTTCGCCTCAAGGACGGCCTGCTTCTCCTCATCGCAAGCCGTCGAGGCCTGGACCAGCGCCGCCCAAGTCGAAGCATCAGAGCGAACCCATCCTGAAGCCAGCTCCAAGCGCCCGGCCACCATGCGAGGGTCGGCGCCAAGAAGATCCTGCCGCAGTCGGTCCAGCTCAGCAACAGCACGATCCAGAATGGCAGAAGGAGTCGGAGAGACAGCAGCCAGTGGAGTAGGAGGAGAAGGCGGTTGCGCGGCCATAGCATCCTGAGGCGGAGTCTGCTGCGCCCCAACGGCTGTAGTGGCGGCGTCAGGCAAGGACACCTCGGGAGTCACTTGGGCCGTGGGGACCGAGCTCACCCCAGCCGGCTCAGCCAGGCCTCGCGAGGACGACCGGGCAGGAGAAGCCCGTGCGTCGCGGTCACCCTCCTTCGCGGGCAGAGGCGCTGCCACGGATAGAACCTCAGGAGCTCCCTTCGGCTTCTTTGCTGTGGGCGCCAACCTATCCAAAAGATGCGGACGTCAAGCCTCAGAAGTAGAACAAGAAATAAAGACAAGAATCAAACGCTTACGGGTCGTCGCCAGTGAGCTCGAGCGGCCTCCGGCCAAATTTGAAGCCTGAAAGACGGCTGGAAGGGTCAACCTCGGGAAGCTTGGAAGCGGAAGGTGCGTCTGCGGTCCGCCTCGGGGCTGGGGCAGACCCGCAGGAGATCAGCCCGGTCCTGTCCTTCTTCGGGGTCGGGGGCAAGCTCCCGCCGTCCTGCTCGTCATCATCCTCGTCGTCATCGCTCGAAGAGAGGCGGAGAACGCAGGACCTGCGCCGGGGGAGGGGAGCCCTCGACTCTCTGTTAGTCGCCTCGGAGTCAGGCCCTCTTTCCCGCTCCCCTCCTTCCTCCTCTTCGCTGGAGTCGTCGGAGGGCACGTCCACCGGTTCCTCGGGAGTTTCCATGGGCACGGGCCCATCCCCGTTGAAGACGGGCATGGACTCCACTACCTGCTCCCAGTCTTTGCGGAGGAACAAGGGGGTAGGAGCGCCCTCCAACCTCGCCACATCGCCCTCGACCAGAGATTGGAGGACTGCAGCCAGATCTCCGTCGGCCAAGGCCGCGGGGCTCGGATGGGGCCTCCATATCGGAAGTGAGTACTGCCGAAGCGGAGCCAGCTGGTGCTCCAGGAATTCCCTCAGCAGCGACGCATCGGTCAGCTTCGTGGCCGCCATGTTGGCCGGCCTCAGATCCGCGTCCATCTTCTCCAACACTAGCTTCGCGCGGGGGTCCGCGAGCTCCGCTCGACCCCAATCGCTGGAGCTCGTGGGCTGCTCCTTGGGTAAGATCAGCCGAGGGTGGATGCGCCCAGCATCCGCCAAGACCCACTTGCTCCTGAAGCCCTCAATCCTTTTCCCGAGGTTCGAGATGGCAATGGCGCCACCATACGCGATGAAGCTCGCGCACGCGGAAGCAGGACCGCGAGAGGTCCGGAGGTAGAAGTAGTGGCGCAGCAAGGCCACTGAGGGCTTCACCCCTACGTGAGCCTCGCAGTAATAGGCGAAGATTGCTAGGAGAAGGACGGAGTTGGGGTGGATATGCAGAGCCTGTAGCTTGTAATGGCGGAGGACAGAGAAGAAGAACTCGAAGAAGGGAGGCACTAGGCCAGCAGCAATGGCACTTACAAAGAACGGATAGAAGGTGCTCCCTTGACCCTCAGGGGTGGCGGAGCCGGCCTTGAACACCTTTGCCCCGTTGATGCCCCGCGCCGCCGCCATCCGGTGCAACCGGGCGAGGCTCGCCTCCGACACGTTCGGCGAGTCCAGGGCAGACGAGTACCAAGCTATGGCCGGGGGCTGACGAGGCACCATGGCTTCCTAGGTCACGCGGTCGGAGTAGATTTGGAAATTTTGGAGGAAGGAAGGAGAGGCGCAAGAAAGGGGATCTGAGCAGCAACCGGAGAAAGCAAAAAGCAAAGCCTAGGCAGATGCCGCTCCTTTATCAACTCGTGCGGTTGCTAAGGCGCTCACGTCCAATCAACCGCCACGCGGCGCCCAAGGCCGCAGGCTGTTAGGGCCCGCGGTGCTTCGCTCTTGCCCTTCCGCCTCCCTGCACGACCAAGTCCGGGCGCGCCTTGGGACCGGGGGCTACTGTCGGCGTTCTGGGAACGGGGGTCCCCAGACTTGCCTGCCTGCGGCCTGCAACGTGGCTCAAAGGGGGGCCCAGCACGGCCCATCTTCACCAAAACAGACCCAAGACCCTCGCGAGGGGCCAAGCCTCGTGGGGCGGACGACGCGGAGCTTCCTCAGGCACGGCCTCACCAGGCTGGCTCGCAAGGAGGCGGAGAGATCAAGGCGGGGTACCTCATGAGGTGCCCGTGACGCAAGCCATGACGACCAAGGGCGCCAGGCGGGCGCCAGCCCACGCAGTGTCCTCCTTTCCTCTTTGGTGCAAAGGGAGCAAGCGGTCTGAGCTGGGGTCCAGCCAAGGACGTGCCTATACTGCAAAGCCGCATTCGAGATCTCTTCGAGGGAGATTTTAATTTGGTTGTGGTAATACAAGTTATGCTGGTTCGTCAAGTCCAGCCTTTCAAACGCCGGCCCTTCGCTTGTGGGAGTTCAACCCAGAAGGACCGCGTGCCATTCAAAGTTTCCTCGGCCTGACGCACGAGGATATGTACAAGTCATTCTTCGGACCTCAAATAGAGTTTCCGGATACTACCGAGGACGTGGGCCTGAGCAGTAACTGCGCCGCCGAACAAGTAAGAAATCCTCTAGCCGAACACACTGTCTTTTATTCATCATGAAGTTATTTCTGAGAGTTCGCTCTTTGACCAGGACTGGCTAACAATGGCGAAGATGATTCGGTGTTTGGCCCCTCTCCCTGAGGGTTTGGAAAATCCGGTAGTGGAAAAGATGCTCGAGCGCGCACCTTGCCCGGAGCCCTCGAAGGAAGATACGGGGGGGGGGGGGGGGATAATACGGGCGGACGCGGGCCCCCATCGCTGCCAGTTCCAACCGAGGGAATGAGCGTCTCCATGAAGGAGGATGACCGGGGGAGGAAAATGACTGCTTCCGAGGATCCGGAAGCCGAGGCCTCCAAACGGGAGAAGAAGTCTCCCACAGAGGGTCCTGCCTCGGGGGGGTGCTCTTACCGCACAAAGTCCGTGGGGGTATCAGCCCTCCAACGAGTCGTAAGTGATCCAAAAAATACTTTAATAGTGAAGGTATACTATCTTTCTTCTGAGAAAATAACCGCCGCATATATCTTGCAGTTCGGGTCTTAGCCCTTCTCAGCTGAGCTCGTCTTCGGGGGATCTTCTTCCGGAGATGATGGAGAGCGAAACGCCTCCCCTGGACTCCTCCGCTCAAGAAGCGGGCGACCCTGAAGTGTCATCACGGAGGGCCTCTCCGGATCCGGTGAGGCCAGAAGATAATCCCATAGACCCCCGAAGTCCCCAGCGTCCGGCTCCCGAGGAGAGCGAACAAAAGAGTCCGGCACCGTCTGGTATGCGGTCGGACGTTCTGAGGGAGCTGTTGGGGCGAGCGGCCATCTCAGAATAACACCATACGCTGATGGGTATGGTGATGGAAAGAATTTCGTCCGCCGAAAGCAGATTACATGAAGCCTTTATGAGTCTACTAATAGGCTTTGAGGTACGTGATAGTACCGCACATGTTAGGTGTGCCCTGTGTAGATAGTAGCCCCTGAGACTTTGGTTGCCGACGAGAATGGCGGCGAACAGAGGATCATAGTCCCAGGCAATAACCAGACTGCCTTTATGTGCAGGCGGTGGAAGCTCCGGTGGCTAGCCGGACTAGTGGGTTTGCCGAATTAAAACGGCAACTGGATGCGGCGGACGCTGACATTGAGCTTGTTAACAAGAGGCTTGACGAGGCACAGGATAAGTGTTATTTTCTGGTGAATGCCACGTAGTAGGAGCAGCATGATGCCAGTATCTTTAATATGTTGTGACTGCAGATGGAGCTGCCACCGTGGAAACCTTGCGGCCAGAACTTGCCCGAGCCAAAGAACAAGCGAGGATTAGTAATGCGGCTGCTTTGAAGGCGGCCGAAGAGTTGAAAGCTGAGAAGGCTGCACATTGTGAGAGCAAAGAGAAGATGGCCAAGATGGCCGTAGAATTAAAAGGCACTGCCGACCGTTGCTGGCTCCTTGAAAAAGAGAACCGAGCGAAGGCAACGGACCTTGAGAAGGCCACGACGGCGGACAAAGACACCCGCTCTGCTATGAGAGCGAAGAAGGAGGAGCTGCGGGAAGCCGGGGATATTGCGGCTGGGAAGCCCTTCGTGCTATGGAGGAAGTTCGAAGATCCACGGTATGCCCCTCTGGATCGGCTGTGGAGTTCGGCAGATGCGTATATGGACTTGGCGGCGAGCGCTGCCGATGCGGCCAAGTACTTCCAAGGTCAAACAGATTGTGAAGTGGACAAGCTGTTCTGGTCGCAATTCAACGTTCCAGAGCGTCCGCTTTCATTGACTGACCAACTAGCCGAATGGGCCGAACTGAATAGGTTTTCCGGACTCGCCATGAGGTCTGTTGTGGATCAGCTATGGCTGGAAAAGCCAAAGCCGAACAACTATTTCAGCTTAGTGCAGCATGTCCTTGGTGCGGTGTTGCGCATTAATGCGATGAAGAGGTGGGCGTGCATAGAAGGCTCGCGGATGGCCCTTGCCCGTGTTAAAGCATACTGGGCGAAGATGGATGCTACCGTTGTTGCGGCGCAGGGTTCGGCCATAGGCCGATTGGCTGCCGAGCACTATTTCGAGGAGGTTCTCGCGGGTGCTCGTTTGATAGAGGCCCAGTGCTTGAAGAATATTATGTTTGAGTGACATGTATTCCCATTGTAAACACAATGTTTTTATGAAATTTTATAAGGCTGTGTTTATACTTTTGCCTGAAAGTAATATGATGCCTCCTGTGCGGCAGTTTATGTATACATGTGTATAACCTGAAAGATTGAAGTCGTCGGCTTCAGCCCCCACGCATATAATGCGGAGGTGATCGCAAAAAATGTGTGTTCACACTTAACCCAACGTCTTGGTCCTATTAAGGAGGTGATAGCGCAGCGAACGAGGCAACCGGACTATAATGCTCACTTTCACTTAGCCATAGGAGTTTGACAGTGGGGCTACTAGATAGCCCCTGGTGGCTCCGCACTCTCCCAATCTCGGGGTGCGTACATGCCTGGCCGGAAAACGTCCCTTCGTTAAGGCAGAGGAATTCTAACATTCCGATAGGTCATCGAGTGGTTGACCAGTCTCACGCTATATCATGACAGTCAGTTTTTGGCTTTCTCTACTGAGGTGCTCATCCGGATGAACCAGGGCACAATCATAGTAGTTCTCCTGGTGCTGCCTTAGCCGATAAAGCGGAACGTTAGGCACCAAAACACAGGAGCCGGGCAAACCCAACTTTTGACCAAAGACAATGATTCGGAGCTGATGCATATAAAGCCAAACTCGCGACGCCGAACACTCCCTAAGGTGTTCGGTCTTTATGGTATAAACCGGGCCTAAATAGTGCCCTTTGTAAGAAGCCCCTTGTGTCCAGGTACGTGCATTATTCTGACGTGGCCACATGCCAGGACGTCAGCATCCTTCTCAATTGTGCTGAGAATTCGGTGGATGTGTATCAACAAGAGGCAGTAAAAAAGGTTTACGCAGGGTCTTAATCTAAAAAGAATCCTTGGAATGGGTCCCTGCTGCACGTCTGCGCCTGTGTCTCCGTTGTGCCGTATCCTGGACAGGTGTAGTACGACGGTCATCTGTAAAAGAGAGGAATTTAGGTGAAAAAGTTGTCGTGCAGAGAGATAGTTTTTAAAGAAACCATGAATAACTAGAAATGAGTATAAATTGCCACTTGTCTGCGCGCGTTGGGCCCCTTGTATTTGTAATAGGGGTGTGGCCATTAATCCGGTACAAATTACATATAGCAGCGTCCGACTCGTCTAACCGCGTCCGTGGTCTTGACGACCTATCAAATGCTTTAGTTGGTGAGGTCGTTTTTAGTGTGCGGCTGCCAAGGCAGTTGCATTCTCTTCGGCACGCAAAGATCGCTTAATACTTCTGTTCACTATAATGATGCCACGTGGGCCAGGCATCTTGAGTGTGAGGGAAGCGTAGTGCGGTATTGCATTAAAGCGAGCGAAAGCTTCGCGTCCAAGTAGTGCTTGATAGCCACTTTGGAACGGAGCGATGTGGAAGGTTAAATGTTCGCTAAGGAAGTTATCGGGGAAGCCGAATATAACCTTTAGTAGTAGGGAGCCCGTGCAATGAGCCCCTGGGCCTAGCGTTACTCCTTTAAAGGTAGTATTGCTATGGCAAATTTTCGTTGGGTCTATCCCCATTTCACGGATTGTATCCTGGTATATCAGGTTTAGACTGCTGCCACCGTCCATCAGGACTCGTGTGAAGTGGTATCCGTCAATTATTGGGTCTAATACCAGGGCAGCCCATCCTGCACGCCGGATACTTGCTGAGTAATCATGATGGTCAAAAGTGATCGGTTGAGACAACCAGTGGCAGGACTCCGCGGTGATAGGCCCTTGGGCATATTTTCTAGGAGTGCCGTTTTGTTTCTCCCCTTGATCACGTGTAACACGTTTACTGTTTTGAGTTCTGGTGGAAATTTCTTTTGTTCCCAGTGTCTTTCTTGAGAGGCTCATCCTCGTATTCGCTTGGTGTATCCTCCCCCTTGTGTACGGTGTTGAGCTTGCCGGACTGCTTGAAGACCCAACATTGTCTGTGGGTATGATTAGCGGGTTTACCAGGGGTGCTATGGATCTAACATATTTGGTCCAGAATTTTGTTTAGGCTGGACAGCTCGTCTCTGGCACCTTTAGAGGGCGGCTTTTGCTGACCTGGCTGAGAGCTTTTGAATCCGGCGTTTACTGTCGTGCTCTTCGTGCTGTCTTCTTTATTCCGGCGTTTGTTATTGCTGTTGCGCTGTGATTTCCCGTTTCCATCTCTAACTTTGGATGTACTGGGGTCGCTGGTGCTGCATCTGGCTAGCCAGCTATCCTCACCCGCGCAAAAGCGGGTCATGAGGCTTGTTAATGCTGCCATTGTTCTCAGCTTTTCTTGGCCGAGGTGTCTGGCAAGCCTTTCATCACAGACACTATGCTTAAAAGCTGCCAAGGCTTCGGCGTCCGGACAGTTGACAATTTGGTTCTTTTTAGTAATAAACATGTTCCAAAGCTTTCGGGATGACTCTCCGGGCTGTTGAGTTATATGACTCAAATCATCCGCGTCCGGAGGTCGGACATAAGTCCCTTGAAAATTTGCCCGAAAGGCGTCTTCGAGCTCTTCCCAACTTCCAATGGAGCTTTCGGGGAGGCTCTTAAGCCACTTCTGAGCTGGCCCTTTGAGTTTGAGGGGTAAATACTTAATGGCATGGAGATCATCTCCCCGAGCCATGTGGATATGGAGGATATAGTCCTCAATCCAGACCCCAGGGTCTGTTGTTCCATCGTATGCCTCTATGTTTACGGGTTTGAATCCCTCTGGAAATTCATGGTCCATCACCTCATCGGTGAAACATAGGGGGTGTGCGACACCCCTATATCTGGGTGTACCGCGTTGTTCGGATGTTTGTTGTTTTGCATCGTATGCTGGAGCACGCTTGCGTGGTCCATAGATGGATCTGGTTTCGCCGTCCTTTTGATGCGAGCCCTCGCATAGACCACGTATTGGCTTATGCGCGGCGTTGCTTGCCGCTTTGTGTTGGCCGTGAGGTCGTATATCCGGCCAGATGGCTCTTTTAATTTTTGGTTGTGGGGGGTCTAAGGCCTCCTCATCGAATTCAGGTAGCAACTTCCGCTTTGGGTAGCTCTTGGTGGGGCGATTGCCGCCGTACTTCGCTGCCGTGTTGAGTACTTTACTCCATCTGATTTGGAGTGTGTCCTGCACAGCCTTGAGCCTTTGCTTCTGCGTTTTCAGACACCTCGCGGTGGCAACAAGCCTTTGACGGGAATTCTACTGCTCCGGGTGCCTGTCCGGCATTATGTCGTCCGGACTATTATCTTTGACAGAATTGGTTTGTTTGATTTGATTCTCCGTATTGCCGTGGTCCGGCAGTGGTTCGCCCTGCTCCAATGCTGGGTCTGTATGATCGTTATTTCTGCCGAGGCGGGATTTGGGGCGGCGCTTACGCCGTTGCTTTGACTTCTTCTCGAGGGAACAAGCCTTCGTTGCGTCCTTCCGTTCCTCGTTGTTGTCTTCTTTTGGTGTGTCCACCATGTATACATCATATGATGAGGTGGACGTCCAGCGCCCTATGGGCGGTGGTTCCTCTTCGCCTCCCGCATCGTCGTCCATACCGTCGAAGTCTTCGGAGTCAAAGTCGAGCATGTCGGTTGAGTCATCGACAGTGGCTATTAAGTGGGTGGTGGGTGGGCGTCGAATTTCTTCGTCATCCGCATCCCGATCTTGCCGGACATAGTTCGGCCAGGATTCTCCTGACAAGGAGAGAGACCTTAGTGAATTCAAAATGTCGCCGAAGGGCAAGCGCTGAAAGATATCCGCGGCGGTGAATTCCATGATCGGCTCCCAATCGGATTGGATTGACAGGGGCACGGATGGTTCGGAGTCCGGAAAAGAGTCCATCACCTTGGAGTCACGGGCTTCGCAGAGGATTAGGCTGGTGTTCGGCTCGATCGCCGTTGAGACTACAGCCCCTGAGGCGGTGTCTAGCCACCCATCCTCGATTGGCGCAGTTGGCTCCGAGCTAAGGGTCGGAGCTGATGCGGGCGCGGCCTCTGGGGTACTGTTCGGCGGCAGAGCTAGGTCATACCCGTCGTGACAGTGCGGCGCGCACGGCTGTGGCTCGAATCCGTTGAAGATCAAGTCTCCGCGGATGTCGGCCGTGTAGTTCAAACTTCCAAATCTGACCCGACGGCCAGGGGCGTAGCTTTCAATATGCTTCAGATGGCCAAGCGAATTAGCCCACAGTGCAAAGGCGCCGAATACAAAGATCTGTCCGGGGAGAAAAGTCTCGCCCTGGACCGCATCGCTATCGATGATAGTAGGAGCCATCAAGCCTAACAGCGACGACACAGAGGAACTCTCAATGAATGCACCAATGTCGGTGTCAAAACCGGCGGATCTCGGGTAGGGGGTCCCGAACTGTGCGTCTAGGCCGGATGGTAACAGGAGGCAGGGGACACAATGTTTTACCCAGGTTCGGGCCCTCTTGATGGAGGCAAAACCCTACGTCCTGCTTGATTGATATTGATGATATGGGTAGTACAAGAGTAGATCTACCACGAGATCGGAGAGGCTAAACCCTAGAAGCTAGCCTATGGTATGATTGTATGTTATGGTTGTTGTCCTACGGACTAAAACCCTTCGGTTTATATAGACACCGGAGAGGGTTAGGGTTACACAAGGTCGGTTACAAAGGAGGAGATATCCATATCCGTATTGCCTAGCTTGCCTTCCACGCTAAGTAGAGTCCCATCCGGACATGAAGTCTTCAATCTTGTATCATCATAGTCTAACAGTCCGGCCAATGGAGATAGTCCGGCTGTCCGGAGACCCCCTAATCCAGGACTCCCTCAGAGCCACTTTAACATTTGAATTATGGTCTTCTCCTCTCGACCCCTGCTACCTCTTGAGCACTTGCGTTGGTTTTCCCTTGAAGAGGAAAGGGTGATGCCGCAGAGTAGCATAAGCATTTCCCTCAGTTCTTGAGAACCAAGGTATCAATCCAGTAGGAGGCCACACACGAGTCCCTCATACCTACACAAACAAATAAATCCTCGCAACCAACGCAATAAGGGGTTGTCAATCTCTACACAGTCACTTACGAGAGTGAGATCTGATAGATATGATAAGATAATATTTTTGGTATTTTTATGATAAAGATGCAAAGTAAAATAAAAGGCGAAGGAAATAACTAAGTATCGGAAGATTAATATGATGGAAGATAGACCCGGGGGCCATAGGTTTCACTAGTGGCTTCTCTCGAGAGAATAAGTATTCACGGCGGGTAAGCAAATTACTGTTGAGAAATTGACAGAATTGAGCATAGTTATGAGAATATCTAGGTATGATCATGTATATAGGCATCATGTCCGAGACAAGTAGACCGACTCCTGCCTGCATCTACTACTAGTACCCCACACATCGACCGCTATCCAACATGCATCTAGAGTATTAAGTTCAAGAGAACAGAGTAACGCTTTAAGCAAGATGACATGATGTAGAGGGATAAACTCATGCAATATGAAATAAACCCCATCTTGTTATCCTCGATGGCAACAATACAATACGTGCCTTGCTGCCCCTACTGTCACTGGGAAAGGACAACGCAAGATTGAACCCAAAGCTAAGCACTTCTCCCATTGCAAGAAAGATCAATCTAGTAGGCCAAACCAAACTGATAATTCGAAGATACTTGTAAAGATAACCAATCATACATAAAATAATTCAGAGAAGATTCAAATATTGTTCACAGATAAACTTGATCATAAACCCACAATTCATCGGTCTCAACAAACACACCGCAAAAGAAGATTACATCGAATAGATCTCCACAAGAGAGGGGGATAACTTTGTATTGAGATCCAAAAAGAGAGAAGAAGCCATCTAGCTAATAACTATGGACCAGTAGGTCTGAGGTAAACTACTCACACTTCATCGGAAGGGCTATGGTGTTGATGTAGAAGCCCTCCGTGATCGATGCCCCCTCCGGCGGAGCTCCGGAACAGGCCCCAAGATGGGATCTCGTGGATACAGAAAGTTACGGCAGTGGAATTAGGGTTTTGGCTCTGTATCTGGTAGTTTGGGGGTGCATAGGTATATATAGGAGGAAGGAGTACGTTGGTGGAGCAACAGGGGGCCCACGAGGGTGGAGGGCGCGTCCAGGGGGTAGGCGCCCCCCCTACCTCGTGACCTCCTGGTTGATGTCTTGACGTAGGGTCCAAGTCCTCTGGATCATGTTCGTTCCGAAAATCACGTTCCCGAAGGTTTCATTCCGTTTGGACTCCGTTTGATATTTTTTTTCTGCAAAACCCTAAAATAGGCAAAAAAACAGCAATTCTGGGCTGGGCCTCCGGTTAATAGGTTAGTCCCAAAAATAATATAAAAGTGTATAATAAAGCCCAATAATGTCCAAAACAGAATATAATATGGCATGGAACAATCAAAAATTATAGATACGTTGGAGACGTATCAACCCCCAAAGAAAAGAAAAGAAACTATTTACACGGGAAAGCTCCCAACAAGCAAAAGAAGAACGAGAAATATTTTTGGGTTTTCTTTTTAATTACTACTACAAGCATGGAAAGCATAGATACGTTGGAGACGTATCAACCCCCAAAGAAAAGAAAAGAAACTATTTACACGGGAAAGCTCCCAACAAGCAAAAGAAGAACGAGAAATATTTTTGGGTTTTCTTTTTAATTACTACTACAAGCATGGAAAGTAAACTAATTAAAGGCTACAACTATTTTTTTGTTTTTCTTAAGGTTTATTAAGCACACAATAAGAAAGCATAAAAAGGAAAATAAACTAGCATGGATGATACAATGAAAAAGTATTGGCACCGACAACTAGCAATTATTGTGTGAACATGAATGTAATGTCGGTGAGAGATGCGTACTCCCCCAAGCTTAGGCTTTTGGCCTAAGTTGGTCTATGGCCAGGGCTAGCCTGGCGGATATCCAAAGTAATAGTTGGGGTCGTACTGTGAAGAAGCCTCGGATTGCCACTGGTTGGCAATCACCTCCGGATCCCACTGGTAATCATACTGTCGTGGAGGACCAAATTGTGGTTCTGGCTCTGTAGCTGATGTAGGGTTCCGGTAGGCGTGAATGGCCTCCAACGAAACAAGGTACTTTCCTGCAGATAAATCAAACAAGGAAGGAGCAGGCAAGGTAATAGTCTCAGGATTATTTTTACCAAATATTAATTTGTACTTAAGAGCCTTTTCTCTATTCTTAACAATAAAATCATGTGCTACCATACTCTTGTAATCTAGATAAACAGGAGGCAGCAACTTCTCTTCCTTCTCATAATGCCTAATAGGTATGTTAGAGTGTGCAGCGAGGCGCGAGGCGAAGATGCCTCCAAGGACGGGGCCCTTAGTACGGTTAAGATTTAACCGCTTTGCAACAATAGCGCCCATACTGAATGTGTCATCATGAAATAAGGCATGGCACAAAATAACAATATCAGGGGCACTCAAGTTTCCACAGTTTCCGCGGCCAATTAAGCATCTACTAGCAAATATAGCAAAATAACATAGAACAGGAAAGTGTATGCTAGTAATTCGTGCGTTGGAAATCTTCCTCATTTCCCCTATAGTAATGGTATCAATAAACCCATCCACATCGTACGATGTGGCTCCTCTACGCGGCCCTCAAAAGGGATCAAACAAACCCGACAAAAATCACGAAGTGACATCTCCTTATGCTCATCATATAAATAAAATTCCACCGTAGGTGGTGAGCTCCTAGCGTGGAAATTAAAGTTTTGCACAAAGATATTGGTGAGTAAGAGATATTGTCTGCGTTGGTCATGGAGGAAGGTGGTGAGGCCTGCATTCTCAGCCAATTCATAGAAATCATCATAAATCCCGGTTGCTCTCAAGAAATCATCACTAGGCCATTCACACAGCCGGACCTCCGCGGTGCGAGGGAGCTTATACTTGGGCCTCTTATCCTTCGAGCTTCGGCTCGATGAGCCCCTCAAAAATCTCTTCATCTTTTTCTGAAAATATATGAAATTTTTAGTAACTTCAAAATAAAAGTGAACCAAACTCAACAAAATGGATAGCAACTACTCCTACAAGTGCCTAGAGGCAATATCATGCATCAAAACTACTTTCTACCACATAAATTTGACATGCAAGCTCAAGAACAAGGTGACCTAAGCAACAAAAATATGCAATGAATAAAGCACTAGAACAAAAACTAATTCGACCATTGGAGGAGTCACATACCAAGGAACAATCCCCCAAAGCAGTTTTGTGAATGGAGCTTTGAGCAAGGAGATCGAAAATGGCAGGAAAATGAGCTTGGACTCGGGTTTGAGCTGGCTAGTGGTGTTTGTGGGAGGAAGAAGGAATGTGTGGTAGCTGGAATAAGTGGAGGGGAGCCATCGTGGGCCGACGAGGCAGGGGGCGTGCCCAGGGGGTAGGGCGCGCCCTCCACCCTCGTGGCCAGGTGCTTGCTCCCCCTGCTGTGTTTTCAGTGCTAGATATTCTCAAATATTCTAGAAAAAAATCATATTTAAATTTCAGGGCATTTGGAGAACTTTTATTTTCGGGGTATTTTTTATTGCATGGATAATTCAGAAAACAGACATAATATACTATTTTTTCTTTATTTCAATATAAATAACAGAAAGTGAAAAGAGGGTACAGAGAGTTGTGTTTTCTAAATTCATCCATCTCATGCTCATCAAAAGGAATCCACTAATAAGGTTGATCAGGTCTTGTTAACAAACTCATTCCAAATAACATGGAACCGGAGAATTTTCGAATAACACTAGGTTACCTCAACGGCGATATGCACATCCCCAACAATAAGAATATATCATATTTCTTCTTGACAGTAGGAAGAGGAAATTCAAAACCTCCAAAAATAATCAATGGAATTTTTCCAATAGAGTTTATACTATGAACTTGAGGTTGTTTCCTCGGAAAGTGTACCGTATGCTCATTGCCATTAACATGAAAAGTGACATTGCCTTTGGTGCAATCAATAACAGCCCCTGCAGTATTCAAAAAGGGTCTTCCAAGAATAATAGACATACTATCGTCCTCGGGAATATCAAGAATAACAAAGTCCATTAAAATAGTAACGTTTGCAACCACAACAGGCACATCCTCACAAATACCGACAGGTATAGCAGTTGATTTATTAGCCATTTGCAAAGATATTTCAGTAGGTGTCAACTTATTCAAATCAAGTCTACGATATAAAGAGAGAGGCATAACACTAACACCGGCTCCAAGATCACATAAAGCAGTTTTAACATAGTTTCTTTTAATGGAACATGGTATAGATGGTACTTCGGGATCTCCTAGTTTCTTAGGTATTCCACCCTTAAAAGTATAATTAGCAAGAATGGTGGAAATTTGAGCTTCCGATATCTTTCTTTTATTAGTAACAATTTCTTTCATGTACTTAGCATAAGGATTCATTTTATGCATATCGGTCAAACGCATACGCAAAAAGATAGGTCTAATCACTTCAGCAAAGCGCTCAAAATCCTCATCATCCTTTTTCTTGGATGGTTTAGGAGGAAAAGGCATGGGTTTCTGAACCCATGGTTCTCTTTCTTTACCGTGCTTCCTAGCAACAAAGTCTCTCTTATCATAACATTGATTCTTTGATTGTGGGTTATCAAGATCAACAACAGGTTCAGTTTCTACATCATTATTATTGCTAGGTTGAGCATCAACATGAACATCATCATTAACATTATCACTAGGTTCATGTTCATTACCAGATTGTGTTTCAGCATCAGAAATAGAAATATCATTGGGATTCTCAGGTGTGTCAACAACAGGTTCACTAGAAGCATGCAAAGTCCTGTCATTTTTCTTTTTCTTCCTCTTAGAAGGACTAGGTGCATCAATATTAGTTCTCTAAGAATCTTGCTCAATTATCTTAGGATGGCCCTCAGGATACAAAGGTTCCTGAGTCATTTTACCACCTCTAGTCATAACTCTAACAGCATTATCATTTTTCTTACTATTTAATTCATTGAGAAAATCATTCTGAGCTTTAAGTACTTGTTCTACTTGAGTCGTAACCATAGAAGCATGTTTACTAATAAGTTTTAGTTCACCTTTAACATTAGCCATATAATCACCCAAGTGTTCAAGCATATCAGCATTGTGTTTCAATTCTCTACCAAAATAAGCATTGAAGTTTTCTTGTTTGACCATAAAGTCGTCAAACTCATCCAAGCATGAGCTAGCAAACTTAGTAAATGGGATTTCAGCTTTATCATATCTGTAGAGAGAATTTACCTTTACTACCCATGTCGGGTCATCAAGACCATGAGTTTCTTCAATTGGTGATGGATTAAAACCATGTATTTCTTCAACAGGCGGTAAATTAAGACCATGTATTTCTTCAATAGGAGGTAAATTCTTAACATCTTCATCTTTAATACCTTTTTTCTTTCACATATTTCTTTGCCTCTTGCATATCTTCAGGACTGAGAAATAGAATATCCCTTTTCTTTGGAGTTGGCTTAGGAGTTGGTTCAGGAATTGGATCAGGAAATGTCCAATTATTTTCATTAGTCAACATATTGTTCAATAGAATTTCAGCTTCATCTTGTGTTCTTTCCCTGAAAACATAACCAGCACAACTATCCAGGTGGTCTCTGGAAGCATCGGTTAGTCCATTATAAAAAATATCAAGTATTTCATTTTTCTTAAGAGGATGATCAGGCAAAGCATTAAGTAATTGGAGAAGCCTCCCCCAAGCTTGTGGGAGACTCTCTTCTTCAATTTGCACAAAATTATATATTTCCCTTAAAGCAACTTGTTTCTTATGAGCGGGGAAATATTTAGTAGAGAAGTAATAAATCATATCCTGGGGACTACGCACACAACTAGGATCAAGAGAATTGAACCATATCTTAGCATCACCCTTTAATGAGAACATAAATATCTTAAGGATATAGTAGTAGCGAGTTTTTTCATCATTAGTGAACAGGGTGGCTATATCATTGAATTTAGTAAGACGTGCCACAATAGTTTCAGATTCGTAGCCATAGAAAGGATCAGATTCAACCAAAGTAATTATATCAGGGTCAACATAGAATTTATAATCCTTATCAGTAACAAAGATAGGTGAAGTAGCATAAGCAGGATCATATTTAATTCTAGCATTCAGAGTTTTTTGTTTCTGCTTAGCTAATAATTTCTTAAGATTATTTCTATCATCGCAAGCAAGAAAATCTCTACCAGTTTCTTCATCAATAACATAGCCCTCAGGCACAACAGATAACTCATATCTAGGGGCAGAGTCTTCATCATCACTTTCATCAATATTATCAGTTTCAATAATTTCATTCTCTCTAGCCCTAGCAAGTTGTTCATCAAGAAATTCACCAAGTGGCACGGTTGTATCAAGCATAGAAGTAGTTTCATCATAAGTATCATGCACAATAGAAGTGGCATCATCAATAACATGCGACATATCAGAATTAATAGCAGAAGCAAGTTTAGGTGTCGCAAGCTTACTCAAAACAGAAGGTGAATCAAGTGCAGAGCTAGATGGCAGTTCCTTACCTCCCGTCATAGTTGAGGGATAAATCCTGGTTCTTGGATCTTTCAAGTTCTTCATAATGATAAGCAGATATAAATCCCAAGTAACTGAAAGAATAGAGCTATGCTCCCCGGCAACGGCGCCAGAAAATAGTCTTGATAACCCACAAGTATAGGGGATCGCAACAGTTTTCGAGGGTAAAGTATTCAACCCAAATTTAATGATTTGACACAAGGGGAGCCAAAGAATATTCTCAAGTATTAGCAGCTGAGTTATCAATTCAACCACACCTAGAAACTTAATATCCGCAGCAAGGTGTTTAGTAGCAAAGTAATATGATAATAGTGATAACAATGGTAAAAGGTAATGGTAACAAAAGTAATATTTTTGGTGTTTTATAGTGATGATAACAATAGCAACGGAAAAGCAAATAAGCGAAGAACAATATATGGAAAGCTCGTAGGCAATGGACCGGTGATGGAGAATTATGCCGGATGCGGTTCATCATGTAACAGTCATAACCTAGGGTGACACAGAACTAGCTCCAGTTCGTCAATGTAATGTAGGCATGTATTCCGAATATAGTCATACGTGCTTATGGAAAAGAACTTGCATGCCATCTTTTTTCCTACCCTCCCATGGCAGCGGGGTCCTATTGGAAATTAAGGGATATTAAGGCCTCCTTTTTGTCGGTGGGAACGACACCTATGGGATCACAAGAATCCCTACTACGGTTGCGTGGCGCGGGGTCGTGAGAAGAGCGGATCAAACAGATAGCACACGGTTCGTTTATCCAGGTTCGGGCCGTGGGGATGCGTAAAACCCTACTCCTGCTTTGGTGGATTGTATATATGTGTTCTTGAGCTAGCTATGGGGCGTGAGCAGCTCCAAAAAGCCGAATCCTCCTCCTGGTCGCCTCGGGCCTCCTTTTATAGGAAAAGGGGTTGCCACAGTAGCACCAGGAGGTGGAAAGGGAGCAGTGATGTGAGGTTATCCCTCGCATTACATGACAAGGCGCATTTAATGCGTCTTGCCCAGGTGTCCTTGCTTTATTGGGGACGGGGGAGAGCCCTGTCTCGTCCGTCGCCGCTCCCTCTCGCGTCGACACGCGCCCTGGCTAGCGGCGCCCGCGGTGCCATGTAGGAAGGCAGGCAGCTGAGTTGGCGCAGTGGTGGGTCTCCACGAAGATCTGCATGCCGCCACGCAGGTGCCTGCCCAGCTGGTTGGGTCGGCAGCTACATGCGAACGGCGGTGGAGGCTTGACTAGCGTGGGCCTGATGGTAGCCCAACGTGTGTTCTTGGCAAGGGCCTTGCCGGGGCCCCGGCAAGGGTCTTGCCGTGGCGCCTGCTGTCATCCCCGGCAAGGGTCTTGCCGGGGGCCTTGTGGTCCTCCTTGGCTGGGATCCCGCCAAGGATCATCATCTTCTAAAGGGTGTATCTGATCTTGAATGTCTTCACAAAGATCTGCATGCCACCACGGGGATGTCTCCCGAATCCTTGCCCCATGGGGGCAGTGGACTCAAGGGTGACTCACTCCGTAGGTGTGGGGCGAGCTGCCACGGCAAGGGTCTTGCCGGGTTTGCTAAAACCGCCTCCCAGCAAGGATCTTGCCTGGGGGTCCGCTTCGCCCCCTTTGCTCTTTGTGGTCTTGGTCTTGGCGTCATTTTGCTTCCCCTGGGCTTCGGCCTTACCTCGGCTCACCTCCCTTGCCTTGCTCAATGTGGTGGTGCCCGTGGCTCAGACTGCCCATGCACAGTTATAGGGGTACAAAAAGCATACCCCTCTTTTTGTACACCGACAGGAACCCCGGGCCTGGGCCACACGTAAGCGCAATCGCGTCGTTGGGCTAGGCCCAAAAATGGTGCGCGGGCAGGCGGGGCGGTTTTTACCGCGGTAAGTCTCTTCGCGCGCTGCGCTTCCCATGCTTCCCGCGCGTGGCGCGGCGTGGGGAGGCGTGTGTGACATGGGCGGCATGCATGGTGTTGCTTCCTACAGGCATGCATCACATCACAGTTAATGTGAAAGGAGGCGGCCCGTGTTTTTCCCCCATAAGAAGAATAACCGTGGGCACGCTGCTCACTTTATCCTCTTCCCTCGTGCCTTTTCCGATCTCAGAGCCGCCGTTTCCTTTCTTCCTTCCTTCCTAAGCTTTCGCTGTCGCCCGCCGCCGCTGCTTTGCCATCCCCCTTCCTCAGCCCTCTGAACTTCTTGGTCGCCATGGCTCCCAAATTCACCAAGGGCAAGGGGGTGGCTAAGGGCGCCGGGATGGTGGAGCCGCCGGAGAGCGTGCTGTCGGGGGACCGGACGAAGTCCGCCTTCTTCTTCCCCTCGACAGTTGATGTTCAACAGCTCCGGGCCTCCTTCAAGCCCCTATGGGGAGTGAAGACGGGGGGAGAGGGTTCAGGACACCCGGCGACGCACATCATTCCTGCCGCTTGCGCTGATCCTGCCTCAAATCGGTACCCCTTCTTCGTTGATTACTTTTCTTGCGGGTTATGCCCTCCTTTCTCCAATTTCTTCTGCGATGTTATGCGCACCTTCGGCTTTCGCCTCTTGGATTTTACTCTGAATGCGGTGGCGTGCATGGCTTTCTTCGGGCATCTTGGCGAAGGCTTTGCCAGGGTGCAGCCCAACACGGCGCTCTTCCGCCATTACTTCTTCCCTCGAATCCAGCCGGGAGGAGCCGTCTCCGGTTGCGTCACCTGGATCCCAAGATCCAAGGGGGCGTACCCGGACGGTGCCGTGAAGGAGAGGTGGGAGGAATGGCATGGCCGGTGGTGCTGGATTGAAGATGAGAACCCGCTGAAATTCTGCAAGGTCCGCCGAGTGCCGCCGGTCCGCGGTAGCAATTGGAGTGATGTCGACGCTGCCGATGGGAGGCTCATCGTCGCCACCACCAGGATTCTCCGGCTCACCCAGGCCGGACTCACCCTTGAGATGATCGGGGCGGACTTCATTCGCCACCGGATCGCCCCGTTGCATAGCAAGGGGAGGCCGGCTTGGCTCTTCACGAACCTGACTGACATTATGCGACTCCGCCCCGGCCTCGATCACAACTTCACAGTGCTGGCGCATGCCCATTTCTGCCAGCGGCTTTTCCAGCTTGATGTGTGTCGCGATGGCAAGGTCGAGCGGACCGGCAAGGCCGCGAGGGCTGCCGCAAAGGTTGGCAAGGCCCTCAAGGGGCCATTTTTCAAGCTGCCAGCGGGGGTGGTCCCGTTGTGCAACAATTCGCGTCGGTCCGAGATCATCACCATGATGCCGGACTGTAATGCACATGGCCCTGTCCCGAGCTTGAAGGAGCCGAAGGTCGAGGATGTGCAGCAATTCTTCGACACCCTGATCGAGGTGTACGTCAATGCTGACGCCGAGCGGTGGCTTATCATGGACACCACCCAGGCAGAGCTGGACTACATCGCCACTAGGGCGAGGGAGGCACAGCTTTCCATGGAGGCCGGCAGCGCCGGGGGCGTGGAGGACATGGCCGCAACGGCGGCGGAGGAAGAGGAGCTCTCCCGGTGGGCGGCGGCCTCCGGGGAGGTCAGCAGCGCCAACACTGGATCTTCGCTCGTCGAAGACGCGACCGACGAGTCGTCGGGGGAGGAGGAGGACACGGCGGCCGGCTCGACGCCAACTAGGGGAAGAGGGCGAGTCCCGCGGCGGGCTGGCTCCGGTGAGCCGGCCCGGCCCGGCAGGGCTGCGCGGCCTCAATTGACCCTGGAGGGGTCTGGGCGCCACACGAGGGCCACGGCAGCCAAGAGGCTGACGAAGGCCACTGAGAAGAAGAAGACAACAGCCCATTCCTCATCCGGGCGCGCACAAACCCCGCCGCCTCCTTCGCCTCCTCCGGCAGGCGTCGACTCGGATGATGATGCGGAGCTCCCTTTTGATCTCGGGCCTCTCAGCCCGGAGAGGAAGAGGAAACTGGTGGAAGAGGAGGAGACAGATGACGAGTAAGTTCTCCGTTCCTTACTGTCATTTCCATTTCCTTGAATTGGGTCGCTTGTCTTGATCCATTTTTGCTTTCGTAGGGAGACAGAGACGTTGGCCCAGAGGGCGAAGAGGGCGAGGACCTTGGCGAGCAGCCAGCCCCCGGCCGGGGCTTCAAAGACACCACTGCTGGTGCTGAGCAGCCCAGACAGCAGCCCCCGGCGCAGCCCCCAGCGTAAGTTCGTCACCCTCTTCTTACTCGACATGTGGTAGGTGCTCGATGCCATGACGCTGACCTTGCCGGGTTTGCAGGAGGGGAGCGGCAGCAGGAGGAGCCACAGAGGGCTACTCCCAACACACCACCCCCATCGACTACGCCGCCGCGGGGGGCGTCCCCGGCAAGGGCATCAGGCACGGAGCCCACACCCATGGAGGAAGAGGGGAACTTGGGCGCTGGTAGCTCTGCCACGGCGCCAAATGCTGGCGGAGAGGGGACTTCTGCTTCACAGCCTGGCGCTGGTGAGTCGCCTGTCCTTCGTCTCTATTTTTCCCTTATTATTTTCTTGGCTTCATTGCTCCCGTTGCTGCCCAGGCCCTCCTTCAACAGGTATGGAGGATGTGGATACCGTTGCTGGGAACATTGCTGAGGAGGCCGCCAAGGATGCTGCCGAGGACACCGCGGCGGGGGCCGCCAAGGCGACCGGCGAGGCTTCTGCCGAGGGCACCAGTGGTGGACCTGCCGGTGGGGCCGGCAAGGGCTCCGCCGAGGAAGAGGTGGTGGGTGACCAGCCTCCCTCCTCCTCAACCCCAGGCCCCGGCAGGTATCTAAAGGTGGGCGACGATCTCTTCGTCCACCTCCTAGGGGCGTCAAGCCAGGCTCCCGCCAAAGGGGAAGTTTTCGACGGCGAGGTGCTTGCCGCCACCGGGCTCGAGGTGGTTGATGAGCCGGGGGTTGGTGGCGACGGTTCCCCAGAAGAGCAGCTTTTCCGTGCCATGGGGGCCAATTTCCGGAAGCTCCAAGTGCTCTACCGTGCTCACCTGGACAAGGTCAAGTCCAGGATGGCAACGGTGGACAACGCGGAGGTGGACTTCAAGGCGCGCGTTGCCGAGACGCAGACCTGGTTCCACCAGGCTCGTGAGGAGTAGAGGGCCTTCCAGGAGAAATTGGCCGAGCGCGATGTGGAGCTCACCATGAAGATGGCCGACATCGAGAAGGCCCAGGAAAAGGCGGCGAACTTGGCTGCCGCGGCCGAGGCCGCCCGGAACCAGCAGCAAGCCACCTTGGATTCCCAGGAAGAGGACCTCACCACGCGTGAGGCGAAGATTGCCGCAGCGCTCGGCAAGGATGAGGAGCTCGAGGCCCTTGTCGTGCAGTGGACTCGCGAGCTGGAGCAGAGGCACAAGGAAGCACTCGATGCCCAGGCTCTGGCCCATGCCGACAAGGTAGGGGAGTTGGAGTTGGCGCAGGACGAGCTGAAGGAGCAGGCCCTCAAGCTGTCCAACAAGAAGAACACGCTCAACAGTGCCTTGGTGGAGGCGCAAGGAGCGGTCATCAGCAGGGCTGGGGAGCTCTCTGAAGCGCAATACTCCATTAGAGACCTCAAGCTGAAGCTGGAGGATCTCGAGAAGATGCTGTCGGAGAGCAGGGCTCGGGAGGAGACCTTGACCAGGAGCCTGGAGGAGGAGAAGCAGCTGCGGGTGAACGAGGCCGCCTCCCACCAGGATTATGTGGCGGGCGAGAACAGATGGATCAGCCGCCTGGAGGAGGTCGCCGGCAGGGTCACCTCGCAGTTGGCCACCATGGGGATGCCACACGTGAGGTACGCCCCTGAGCGCAGCGGGACCGTCAACACCAAGTTGACCCTGTTCTTTGAGGGCGTCCTCGGAGCCTTGGCGTATCTTCACTCCAACAGGGCGGCCACGCTGGCCGAGGAGGCCCGACGACTCTGCCGGAGGGTCGTGACCAAGGTCCTCACGAAGACGGCGTACTGGAATCCCGATCTTGACTTCGCGGCCGCGATGAAGAGCTTGCCGGATGGTGCTGACCTCACGGTGCTCAAGGAGCGCATCAAGCCCATCACCGACTGCATCGACGAAATCAAGAGGGTGGAAGGCCAGCGCCGGGATTAGGCATCCCGTTCTTCTTCGCCGCTGCGGGTTCCCGACCAAGAATTTTTTATCTTTAGTAAGAACCGCAGCTATGATGTGATGTAATATAACTTTGAAGTACTCTTAATTTTCATGCATGTTATTTCCCCGTTAGATTCCTCTTTGTATGCGTGCCCTACGTCGATCGGGAAGGCTTGCCAGCGCGGAAGCCCCTAGCGGCGTTTTGGGGACGGATCCCCATGGCCAGCCGGGTACGCGTGCTGCCGGTCGAGCCACCTTTCTGTTCTGAATGCAGCCGTTCGAACTGTCGAGCTTGACTCGAGTCAGAATCGGGGGCGTTGTAGATCGCGGAAGGCTATTCTGCCATTCTCGACGCAGCCGCTTGAGCTGTTGAGCGGACTCGAAACAGGGCAAGGGCGTTGCCGATCGTGGTAGAGCCCCCTGGCGTGCATGTTTCTCATACAAAGCAAATATCTCCGGGGGGAATAACCTCAAATAAGAAGGGTAGCACAAATAAGGGTTCAGTGCAACTTAGCTTCTGTTTGCGATCGCTCGAGTGTCGATCTTCTAGCCTCCTTTCTTCTTCAAGGGTCATGAAGATGAAGGAGTGCCGAGCTAACTGCTAGAGCCGATTCTCACAATTGCACTCCCCTACCTGGCGCGCCAAAGATGTCAGTGGGAACGACACCTATGGGATCACAAGAATCCCTACTACGGTTGCGGGGCGCGGGGTCGTGAGAAGAGCGGATCAAACAGATAGCACACGGTTCGTTTATCCAGGTTCGGGCCGCGGGGATGCGTAAAACCCTACTCCTGCTTTGGTAGATTGTATATCTGTGTTCTTGAGCTAGCTATGGGGCGTGAGGAGCTCCAAAAAGCCGAATCCTCCTCCTGGTCGCCTCGGGCCACCTTTTATAGGAAAAGGGGTTGCCACAGTAGCACCAGGAGGTGGAAAGGGAGCAGTGATGTGAGGTTATCCCTCACATTACATGACAAGGTGCATTTAATGCATCTTGCCCAGGTGTCCTTGCTTTATCGGGGACGGGGGAGAGCCCTGTCTCGTCCGTCGCCGCTCCCTCTCGCGTCGACACGCGCCCTGGCCAGCAGCGCCCGCGGTGCCATGTAGGCAGGCAGGAAGGTGAGGTGGCGCAGTGGTGGGTATCCACGAAGATCTGCATGCCGCCACGCAGGTGCCTGCCCAGCTGGTTGGGTCGGTAGCTGCATGCGAACGGCGGTGGAGGTTTGACTGGCGTGGGCCTGATAGTGGCCCAACGGGTGTTCTTGGCAAGGGCCTTGCCGGGGCCCCGGCAAGGGTCTTGCCGTGGCGCCTGCTGTCATCCCCGGCAAGATTGTGGTCCTCCTTGGCTGGGATCCCGCCAAGGATCATCATCTTCTAAAGGGTGTATCTGATATTGAATGTCTTCACAAAGATCTGCATGCCACCATGGGGATGTCTCCCGAATCCTTGCCCCATGGGGGCAGTGGACTCAAGGGTGACTCACTCCGTAGGTGCGGGGCGAGCTGCCACGGCAAGGGTCTTGCCGGGTTTGCTAAAACCACCTCCTGGCAAGGATCTTGCCGGGGGGGGGGGGGTCCACTTCGTCCCCTTTGCTCTTTGTGGTCTTGGTCTTGGCGTCGTTTTGCTTCCCCTGGGCTTCAGCCTTACCTTGGCTCACCTACCTTGCCTTGCTCAGTGTGGTGGTGCCCATGGCTCAGACTGCCCGTCCACAGTTATAGGGGTACAAAAAGCGTACCCCTCTTTTTGTACACCGACACTTTTAGTAGAGTACCGGACCAAAGCATTAACACATAGTGAATACATGAACTCCTCAAACTACGGTCATCACCGGTAAGTTTCCCGATTATTGTCACTTTGGGGTTAATGGATCATAACACACAATAAGGGACTATAGACTTGCAAGATAGGATCAAGAACTCTCATATATTGATGAAAACATAATAGGTTCAGATCTGAAATCATGGCACTCGGTCAGTAGTGACAAGCATTAAGCATAGCAAAGTCATAGCAACATCAATCTCAGAACATAGCGGATACTAGGGATCAAACCCTAACAAAACTAACTCGATTACATGATAAATCTCATCCAACCCATCACCGTCCAGCAAGCCTACGATGGAATTACTCACGCACGGCGGTGAGAATCATGAAATTGGTGATGGAGGATGGTTGATGATGACGATGGCGACGGATTCCCCTCTCCGGAGTCCCAAACAAACTCCAAATCAGCCCACCCGAGAGAGTTTAGGGCTTGGCGGCGGCTCCGTATCGTCAAACGCGTTGAATCCTTCTCCCTAGTTTTTTTCTCCCCGAAAGTGAATATATGGAGTCAGGGTTGAGGTCGGTGGAGCGTCAGGGGGGCCCACGAGGAAGGGGGGCGCACCCAGGGGGTAGCGCGCACCCCCACCCTCGTGGACAGGTGGAGGCCCCCCTGATGTGGATCTTCCTTCCAGTATTTATTATATATTCCAAAATAATTCTCCATTGATTTTCAGGTCATTCCAGGAACTTTTATTTCTGCACAAAAATAACACCATGGCAATTCTGCTGAAAACGTCAGTCCGGGTTAGTTCCATTCAAATCATGCAAGTAGAGTCCAAAACAAGGGCAAATGTGTTTGGAAAAGTAGATACGACGGAGACGTATCACCCACAAGGGGTGGCTGCACCCACTCCCTATAGGGAGTCCGATTTGGACTAGGGAGGGGGAGCGCCCCCCTTTCCTTCTCCTCTTGCTCTCCCTTCCCTCTTTCCCCTCTCCGGAAAAGGAAAGGGAGTCCAACTAGGATTGGGAGTCCTAGTTGGACTCCCCCCTTTGGAGCTCCTCCTAGGCCGACCGCCTCCTCTCCTCCTCCTTATATACGGGGGCGGGAGGGGGGGTACCCCAAAGGCACAACAGTTGTTTCTTAGCTGTGTGCGGTGCCCCCCTCCATGGTTTACCACCTCGGTCATATTGTCGTAGTGCTTAGGCAAAGCCCTGCGCGGATCACATCACCAACACCGTCGCCGGGACAAGGTAACCTAATGCATTCATGGACATCATCTCATGTGAATGTCACTCTATGTCTATGGATATCCTTGTTTGTTCCTTGTGGGACTAACCCATGTAGGTATTGAAAGTGCAAATCATTCCAAAGGATTGCTCCGAATGATCTACATCAACTTTGAGCACCTACATCTTCAACACCTACATGAGGTCATCATTGACAAAACCCAAGGTTAGTTCATCCCTCCTAGGGGGGATATCACATCTAGGGGGAGCTTTACTCTAATCAATTGAGCTAAAGCAACTCTAATGATGTGAACACAACAATGCATTATGTAAAAGTGGTAACCCCACTTGTGCTTAAACGATGAGTATGACCTACAATCAAATGTTCTCATTTGACTCCTTAGTGAATATACTCATATATAGATGACATAGTCATCGCCAAATTGCTTGATAGATGCTAGAGTGATTGTGCATGCTTTGCCACATATTTCATTTGCCATCTTATTGTGTGAGCATGTTGGTTGCATATTTTACTCATTCGAGGACATCCATTTGTTGCATTGATTGTTTGCCTTTTTTTATTTTGCCAAATGGATGGACAAGAATGCCTAAGGACTTTCTCTAGCCATCTATGCTTTTCTCGTCTCAAACTCTATTCATGCTACATCACAAAGTTTGATCAATTCAGATTCGAACCATTCTGTGTGAGGAGCACTCGGAGTCCCCGATTCATCATAGACTTAAACTTCCAAAACCTCTTTGTGCATTTCGGTATGACCGAGTCATCCATTTCGGTCACACTGAGATCACTAGGTTGATCTAAGTTTTTAATCTCTGTGAAACCAATTTGAACTTTTCGGTCACATCGAGTTGCAGTAACCGCTTGCGATTCTGCATCTCGGTGCCACCGAGTTGTTCCACTCGGTCCCACCGATAGGGTCAGGATATATATACCCACGGGTGAGACTTTGGAAATTTCTTCAAACTCCCAACCCGCGCGTGTGTCCTGCTCTGCCTCCTCGGGTCTCCGGATCATCTCCTCGCCGCTAGCGACCTCCCGCCGCAGGTTTCCATCGCCATCAAGGAAATCTGCTCCGTCTTGTCGCCGTAGCAAACTCCCGCCGAACTAGGGTATGGGTTCGACCCTTGTGCTATTCTTTTAGCTCTGATTCATAGAACATTGTTTTGCCATGATCCTTACCACGTATGCAAACACTCTATCCACTGAATACATCCTTTAGGTTAGATTTGATTTGAAAATTTAGGGTTAGGTCTCCGCCGAATTCATCTCGGACCGACCGAGTTGTAGAAATCGGTCTCACCAATTTGGCTTAGGCCATAGCACTTGCAATTTTCGGTCTGACCAAAAACTGCAAATCGGTGTGACGGAGTTCAATTCTTTGTGAAACCCTAGCAGTCTCGGTGCCACCGAACTGTGACTCGGTCTGACCGAGTTCACTAGTTTAGGTTCCAAAAGCTGCTTCGGTATCACCGAGTTTACAAATCGGTAGCTCCGAAATGCTTTCTATGGAGAACTAAAACTAAGTTTTTGAGTCATCTGTTTTGCAAAACCTCTGCACTTTGTGATGCTCATCCACTCTATCTCATCAACATCTCTTCACAGGGTCTACTGTCAGTGAGTTTGCAGAGATGTCTGATCAGAGTGATAGTCAGAACAGGTCCGAGGAACATGTGCAGCTGAGTGAGGGTTCAGATTCCTTGAGCACTTCTGATGATGGCAGCAGGATCACTCCCAGCAACTTGCCAAAGGCAGCCTCCAGATCTAAGAAGAACATAACCTCAGAATCTGAGGATGAGGATTGTGTTGCCACTGAGGAGGAAGTAAGCTCCAAGAAGAAGGTGCTAAAAAAGGAGTATGGCACAACTGCTATAGTTAAGCCAGGGATGAATAGGAAGGCTCTAGCAAAGAGAATTCCTATGTCTAAGGCTAGAGCCTCTACTCAAGAAACAATGGATAGAGTGCAAAGAAGCTAGGGAGGGAAAGAAGGGAAAGGAAAGAGTCAAGAAGACCATTGCCAGAGTCATTGGTAAGCCCTCCATGATGAAAGATCCCTCTGAAGATGATGAAGAAGAAGAGGATGCTCCAGCACCCAAAGCTCAGAAGCTCATGGGAGATGCTATAAAGTCATGGGCTGCAACATCAAAGCCCAAAGCTGCCCCCAAAGCTCAAGCTCATAAGCCTCCTAAGCCCAAGAGGAACACTAGAAGTATACCTGCGGAAGAAAAGAACAAGGCCCCGGTGCCTGAAGCTGAAGAAGAAGAAGATGATGAGTTTATTATTTTGAGAAAATTGAAACCCAAGATTCCAGACCACAATGATACTCATCCAGTAGCTGAAGACATGCACATCAGAAAAGATGCTGAACTGAGATTGTGGAGAAAGTCTGATCCTTATGCTACGAGGAGAAGGACTGCAGTTGACTACATGTTTCACACAAAGGAACAAGAAGACTTTTATGAAACTATCCTGCTTGACAAGAAGCCCATTGTGAGTGACATGAGATGGGTTGACTGGGAATTCATCCAGGAGAATGAAGATCACTTCCTAGGAGTTTATGACAGCTTCAAAGCATGTGGAGTAGATGAGTTTGTTGGACATAAGCTCACAAAATGGAATGATGAGCTGATCATGCAGTTTTACTCCACCGCTCACTTTTACCCAGATGGGAAGATCATTTGGATGTCAGAAGGTACTAGGTACCAATCCACTATTGAAGAATGGGCCAAGCTCATCAATGCCCTAGAGGAACATGAGGATGACTTGGATGTGTATGCCAAGAAGAAGAAGGACCATAACACTATGGCTAACATGTACAAGGAGATCCCAGATAAAGCTTTGGAGACTCACAAGCTTGGATCTGTACATTTCTTGTTGTATGGTGTGCCTACTATCAACTGGATCCTAAGGCACACTCTGCTACCCAAGTCAGGAGATCACAAGATGATCAGAGGGCACTCTATCAACCTGCTACAGCATTTTTATGTCCCTCAGAAGTTCAAGGTCATGAGTCTCATTGTAGAGACAATCAAGAGGACTGCTGCTGACCAGAAGAGAAGCTGTGGGTATGCTCCACACATTTAGGAGCTCATCAACTTCAAGATGGGCACAGGAACATATCTATTGGATAAGGAGCATCTACCCCTGCATCCTGAATTTCAAGACAACACAGTTGTGATGAATGAGGAGGAACCATCTTCAGTTCAAGCACAGGAGAAGAGAGCCAAAGCAAAGGCTGAGAAAGCTGCAAGGATGCCAAGTGCAGATGAAGCATCTCAGGTGTTCCTCAAGTCAAAACTAGGAGAGCTTGGAGAGGATCGTAGAAACTAAGTTTTATGATCTTGATCTGAAGGTAACTGAGATTCGAACAGCGGTTGAGTAGCTTCAGGAGGAAGCAGATGAGAAGAGAGGCAAGGCAACCACAGATGCATTTCAGCGAGTGCCAAGGAGTCAAAGGTCTACTGCCATGCTAGTGACAGATTCTAGAGCTACAGCATCAGCACCAGCAGCTATAGCTCTAATGCCACCTCCAGCAGCCACTCCACCAGCTCCAATCACATCAACAGATGCCTTCGTCCTTGGAGTTCTCTCTACACCACCTTTTGAAGACCAAGCCTGAGAGACGCATAGCACTATGCATATTTGAACTTTTTGGTAACTTGTTGCCAAAGGGGGAGAAATATGTATAGATCATAGGCTTCGAGAGAGTGTTTTTCTTCTTTGCCTTTGGTTGAACTTTTTATTGTGTGAGATACTTTATGTCCTTGTGTGAGATACTTGTGTGATCATGTGATTGATCATTTGCTACCTTAATGCTTGTTTAGATGATACTATCTTTTATATCCATATATGATCATTCATTTGCTTGGTGATGAGTGCATGCTTGTAATTCCTATCATTTTGAGCGCTCCACCAAGATGTATGAGACATGGAAGAGTAACCCATGATCCCAATCGATTGTGCATTTGCATTCAAAAGCAAATTTTAAATAATGCACAAATTTAGGGGGAGCTCTTTCTTATCACATACTTCTCAAAGCAACGATGTTTTTCAATCTTATTATCATTTGTCGAAGCATTGATCTATATGTTGTCATCAGTTACCAAAAAGGGGAGATTGAAAGTGCAACTATCCCTGTGTGGTTTTGGTAATTCCTAACAACATATAGCTTGTTGAGCTAATGCTATTTCAAGATAAATATTTCAGGAAAGCTCAATGTTTGGCATGGCATGGATTAGAAAGTGGACCCCTCAAAATACTAAGAAGACGTGTTGGCTCAAGCTCAAGACTCTACATTTTACTTTTAGTGATCCAAGATCACATTGAGCCCATAGGAAAAGCCAATACTATTAAAAGGGGATGAGGTGTTGCTTAATGAGTTACTTGCTCAAAATTCTTAGTGATATGCTCCAAAACCCTCAACTACTTTTCATATCCACATATGTCCCAAACCAAAAGTCAAACTCGGCCCCACCGAAATTTCCTACCTGGCGCCACCGAGTTCACTTGACATAGCCACTGCCACAAACCCTAGTCATTTCGGTCTCACCGATAGGGATCTCGGTCTCACCGAGATGGGATTGCAAACTCTCTGTTTCCCTTCGTAACATTTCGGTCTAACCGAGATGAGCGATCGGTCCCACCGAGTACTCAATGCAAACTCTTTGTTTCCCCTTCGTAACGTTTCAGCCTAACCGAGATGAGCGAATCGGTCCCACCGAGTTTGCCTGACCAACTCTCTATTTTCCTATTACCAAAATCTGTCCCACCGAGTTTGTGTAATCGGCCTCACCGAGATTACGTTATGCCCTAACCCTATAGGAATTGGTCCCACCGAGTTGACATGTCGGTCCCACCAAAAATCCGAACGTTCACATTTTTGAACTAAATCAGTCTGGCTGAGTTTCATGATTCGGTCCCACTGAGTTTGGTGATTTGTGTGTAACGGTTAGATTTTGTGTGGAGGCTATATATACCCCTCCACCCACTCTTCATTCATGGAGAGAGCCATCAGAACATGTCTACACTTCCAACATATATTTTCTGAGAGAGAACCACCTACACTTGTGTTGAGGTCAAGATATTCCATTCCAACCACATAAATCTTGATCTCTAGCTTTCCCAAGTTTCTTTCCACTCAAACCCTCTTTCCACCAAATCCAATCCTATGAGAGAGAGTGAGTGTTGGGGAGACTATCATTTGAAGCACAAGAGCAAGGAGTTCATCATCAACACACCATCTATTACCTTTTGGAGAGTGGTGTCTCCTAGGTTGGTTAGGTGTCACTTGGGAGCCTCCGTCAAGATTGTCAAGTTGAACCAAGGAGTTTGTACAAGCAAGGAGATCGCCTACTTCATGAAGATCTACCATAGTGAGGCAAGTCCTTCGTGGGCGATGGCCATGGTGGGATAGACAAGGTTGCTTCTTCGTGGACCCTTCGTGGGTGGAGCCCTCCGTGGACTCGCGCAACTGTTACCCTTTGTGGGTTGAAGTATCCATCAACGTGGATGTACGATAGCACCACCTATCAGAACAACGCCAAAAATCTCCGTGTCTACATTGCGTTTGCTCCCTCCAAACTCCTCCCTTTACCTTCATATGCAATTGTTTTACATTCCGCTGCTATACTCTCAGAATTGCATGTGTAGGTTGATTACTTGACTTGTGCTAAGTTGTTAAAATCTGACAAGACTTAAAATTGGGAAAATGCTAGATTTTTATTTGGTCAAGTAGTCTAATCACCCCCCTCTAGACATACTTTCGATCCTACACATCAATATTATGAATATGTGTATCACTACGATCAAGATTCAACAAAAATAGACCACTCATCAAGGGTGCGTGACCAATAAAAGATATTACTCATATAAATAGAACAACCATTATTCTCTGATTTAAATGAATAACCGTGTCGCATCAAACAAGATCCAGATATAATGTTCATGCTCAACGCTGGCACCAAATAACAATTATTCAGGTCTAAAACTAATGTCGAAGGTAGATGTGGAGGTAGCGTGCCGATGGCGATCACATCGACCTTGGAACCATTTCCAACACACATTGTCACCTCGTCCTTAGCCAATCTTTGTTTAATCCATAGCCCCTGTTTCGAGTTGCAAATATGAGCAACAGAACCAGTATCAAATACACAGGCGCTACTACGAGCATTAGTAAGGTACACATTAATAACATGTACATCAAATATACCTTTCACTTTGCCATGCTTCTTATCCTTCAAATAGTTGGGGCAGTTCCGCTTCCAGTGGCCAGTCCCTTTGTAGTAGAAGCACTCAATTTCAGGCTTAGGTCCAGACTTGGGCTTCTTCCCGGGAGCAGCAACTTGCTTGCTATTCTTCTTGAAGTTCCCCTTCTTTCCTTTGCCCTTTTTCTTGGAACTAGTGGTCTTGTTAACCATTAACACTTGACGCTCCTTCTTGATTTCTACCTCTGCAGCTGAAAGGATCGATATAGTTAACTAGAGGGGGGGTTGTCGGTGTCAAAACCGGCGAATCTCGGGTAGGGGGTCCCGAACTGTGCGTATAAGGCAGATGGTAACAGGAGGCAGGGGACAAGATGTTTACCCAGGTTCGGGCCCTCTTGATGGAGGTAATACCCTATGTCTTGGTTGATTGTTCTTGATGATATGAGTATTACAAGAGTTGATCTACCACGAGATCAAAGAGGCTAAACCCTAGAAGCTAGCCTATGGTATGATTGTATGTTGGCCTATGGACTAAAACCCTCCGGTTTATATAGACACCGGAGGGGGCTAGGGTTACACAAGGTCAGTTACAAAGGAGGAGATATACATATCCGTATTGCCTAGCTTGCCTTCCATGCCAAGTAGAGTCCTATCCGGACACGAGACGAAGTCTTCAATCTTGTATCTTCATAGTCCAACAGTCTGGCCAAAGGATATAATCCGGCTGTCCGGAGACCCCCTAATCCAGGACTCCCTCAGTAGCCCCTGAACCAGGCTTCAATGATGATGAGTTCGGCACACAGTATTGTCTTCGGCATTGCAAGGCGGGTTCCTCCTCCGAATACACCATAGAAGAGTTTGAATACAAGGATAGTGTACGAACCTGCAAAATGAGTTCCACATACCACCGTAGAGAAAATAATATTTCCACCAATCTAATCTGCTGACACGTTTTGATAGCATGACATCACGTCATGACCCGGTTTTTATTTGAACCACTTTTCTTAACCAGCTCCGCACATATCGCGAGGCGGTTTTCTTGACACGTCTTGTCAAAGCAGAGATCATGTTCCCCTTATCATGGGATTCTCATCAATACGGACGTGGGTAACCCAACCGCACCATTAATTATGGTGCCTGGGGAATAAGCGGTTTTGCTAGGCAAGTGGGGAGACACATCGCCTCTTCCGCCCTTATAAAGGGACAAAGATTTACTTTTTTCACCCATGCCTTCTTCCTCCTCGCTTACCCATTCCCGCACACTCGAGCTCTAGCGCCCAAGCCCGCATTCTTCTTCTCAAACCACTCCAAGCATGTCTAGAGCAGGAGGCAAGTGGATGGTCTCCTCCGTCACGGAGGAGAACATCAAAAAGTTACGGGAAGCCGGATACTTGGCCGCGGATATCGCGCACCGGCTACCAAATGCGGGGCAGATCGTCCCCACGCCCGAACCCCATGCGAGGGTAGTTTTTCTTACCCATTTCGTCCGCGGACTGGGATTTCCTCTCCACCCATTTGTCTGCGGGCACATGTTCTACTATGGGTTGGATTTTCATGATCTGGCCCCCAATTTCATCCTGAACATCTCGGTGTTTATTGTCGTGTGCGAGGCCTTCCTCCGCATCAGGCCCTACTTCGGCCTATGGCTGAAAACCTTCAATGACAAACCGAAGGTGGTGGGTGGCCATCAAGCAGAGTGCAGAGGCGCTATGGTGGGCAAGATGCCTAATGTCACCTGGCTCGAGGGCACCTATGTGGATACCATAAAGGGGTGGAAATCAGGGTGGTTCTACATCACCGAGCTGCGCGACTCCAACTGGGTGGCGGCCTCCAAATTTTGATCTGGAATCCCCACGCGGCTCACCTCCTGGAAAAAGAAGGGCCTGTCCTGGGGTTCTTCGGTAGAGCTGACCAGACTCCAGACCTGCATCCAGAACACGACGAACAAGAAAATCAAGCTCGTCAATGTGGTCCAGGTTATGCTCTTTCGCTGGATCCTTCTGTGTCAACAACGAGCATTCGTTTTGTGGGAGTTCGACTCGGCCAAGCACCAGACGCTGCGAGAGCTCTACGACACGATGCACGAGGACGTCTGGAGGGTGCTGTTCAAGAGTGTCGAGATGCCTCCCTCCCTCACCGAGGACCGCTGACTCAGTGCAAAGCGCCGCGCCCATCCGGTAGGCTTGTATATCTCTCAGGGTATTTATTTGCCCCGGTTTAGTTATGTGTTGGATCTAAGCTTTCATGTCTTTAACAGGACTAGATAGAGACAGCGGAGTAGCTTGATTGCCCAGCCCCCCTGCCCGAAGATCATGCAGATGCTCTTCTAACAAAGATGTTGACTCCGGCACCTTACGAGGTGCCGGCAAAGAAGGCCAAGAAGAAGGCCACGGGGACCCGAAAGGGTCTCTGGTGCAAGGTTGTATCGGACTCATCGTCCGATGACTCCGACGCACACTCCTCCCATGGAAACGAGGAGCAGGAGGAGAAAAGTTCTCCCCCCAGTCGGGGGAGACAAGAAAAGGAACACCGACCCATCCTGGGAGGCCGAAGGGTCCAAGAAGGGAAGGACCCTCCCTCCGGACTGTGCCACGACGGTCGTCGACAGCGGCGACGAGTGGCTACCCAGGGACAAGCCCCTGGCGAAGTCATAAGTGTCGGGACACCATAGTACTTCATGGTATGTTTTATTGCACTACCTCTTCTCATGCCAAACATGATTATGCAGTCCGTCCCGAGCTCATCTGGACGTACCCTCGTCGAGCGGCTCTTTGGACTCGTCGGATATGAACAACGGTTCTCTTCCGAACGCTTCCACCCCTCGCCCTGCGGACAACGCCGAGGTGTTGTCTCAAAAGGCACCGAGCCAAGGGGAGGTGGTCCTGGGGGCGCCCCACGACGACTTCCCGGACCCTGGGTACCTAGGGAATGAGGCTCCTACGGGCTTCGAGTTTGGGCCCCAGCCGGACACTGTGCCAGAACCTTCGATGGTTCCGGACTCCGGCAGGCGGTCCCCCGTTAAGGGGGGCCAACCATCCGTGCTGGTGTCCTCTGTCAAACCAGAGGCACCGGACAACTTGCTGGAGGCGCTTCACAGTGCTTCCATCAATGAAGAGCACCGCACTATTATGAGTGCGGTGGTCGAGAAGGTTCAGTCCGCCAAAAACGGACTGACTAAAGCTTGCGCCAGCCTCCTAACAGGCTTTGAGGTAAGCAATCAAAATTAAGAAAATATTACCGCACAGATAGTAGCCCCTGATGCCCTGTTCGGCGTTCGCAAAGAAAAGCCGAATAGAGGATCAAATGATAACTCAGGAGTCTAATTAGAGTATGTCTATGTGTATGTGCAGGTTTCACTGCTGGCCGCTGCCGCACGTACTACGAAGGTCTCTGCACTGAAGCAGGCCCTGAAGCGGTCCGAGGACGAGCTCGGCCTTACCAAGAGGCAGCTCGAAGAGAGCAATGGTAAGATATACCCCTGTCTATATAGTTAAAAATAAGTTCGGGTGTGAAGTAATAGGATCATCATGAATTTTTCAAGGGCCACGACCGAGGTGGAGACCCTGAGGAAGGCGTTGTCCAAGGCCGAAGACAAAGCGGCCAAAGAACGCATTGAACAGGAGAAACAAGAAGCCCGAGTAGGCGAGGTGCAGCAAGAGCTCGAGGCTCTCGCCAAAAAGCATGAGTCCTTGGAGCTTGACTCCAAGACACGAGAGTCCGAGCTCACGCAGGCGCTTGAAAGCGTCTAGAGCACCAAGGCCTAAGCCCACAAGGCCCTCCAGGAGATTGACGCGGTGAAGAAGACAGCAGCGGGTAAGGCATTCAATATGCAAAGCAAGCATGTGAAGGAGACTTTCCTTTTTCTTACCCGAGTTCAGAGCTCTCCAGGCGCGTTTGCAGATCTTCCCTGCAGTGTACTGGATGCCGCAAAGTTTTATCGGGCTGAGGAGGGGAGCTCAACGGAGAAGTTGTTCTGGTCTCAGTATACTGGGACCGAACACCCCGTGTCCTTGAGTGACCAGCTGAAGCAGTTGGTTGAACTTCACAAGGCGGCCAAACAGGCCATGAGTGGCCTTATAGTCCGGATGTGGCCTGGCGAGCCCCTGTCCGGCAGCTACTTCGGTCTGGTGAGGCGGCTTGTGGAAGCCTGCCCACGGCTTGAAGTCATCAAGCGGTCCGTCTGCATCGAGGGTGCACGCAGGGCTTTGGCCCGGGCGAAGGTGTACTGGGCGAAGCTGGACGCCGTGAAGCTGGTGAAGGAGGGGCCGCCGAAGGGCAAGGAGCATCGCTGCCTCGAGAATTACTATGAAAGTGTCCTGAAGGGTTCTAGCTTAGTGGCAGATGAGTGTGCCAAGGATGTAATTTTTGAATGAACATGCCCATGTGATCCTGTAATATGAAACGAGTTCTTTTGCGCCATTGGACGCTTTCTTAATTTAAAATATTACCTTCTGTGCGGCCGTTTATAAAATCTGAGAGTTGGCCAGTCGTCGGCTTCTATCCCCATGTAACTAGTACTGGGGTGTTCGGGATAAACCTGAACACTCTTTACCCCAATTTTGGGTCTTTCCAGGGAGGTGTTCAGCGCAACGAACCAGGCAATCGGACTATAATGTGTTATCACTCTCACTTAGCCATAGAAGTCTATGATTTTAAATTTTTGGCGAAGCCCCTGGTATTCGGAGGGCTGAATTTGGGGCGCTATACACGCCTAAGCCGGACAAGGCCGACTCCTCGCCTGAAGCGGAAAAAGTCTTTAAGGACTTGAGACCTCTCGAACAGCGACTAGTCTCTCGCCATATCATGACAGTCAGTTTTTGGCTTTCTCTACTGAGGTGCTCGTCCGGAAGAACCGGGACATAATCGCAGTAGTTCTCCCACCGCTACCTTAGCCGATATAGCGGAACGTAAGGTACCAAAGCATAGGAGCCGGGCGACCCAACATTTGACCAAAGACATGATTCAGAGTTGATGCATATGATGCTATAAGTTTGGGGTGCCACACTGTTGAAAGTGTTCGAACTTCTTGCACCGTATTATGGGGTAAACGAGGACCCCTGGCGAACTGACCGTACCCGCACATGCGGGTGCGGAATGTCGTAAACGGACATATAAGAGAGAGAGAAAAACTTAAATAATGCAATGACAGATTAATGATAAGCATTGTTATTTAAATGGTACGTCGAAGTGTACTTGGTACTAGTAGTGCAATAAGCATAAAGTGGGACAATTCGAAATGTCCTATCCCAGGGCAAGCTACGCATAAATAGTGAAAAACGGGTATATCGATTATTACTAGAGACCACCTGGCGGTTCCCGTGTTCATCTTAGCTTCTTGCCTCCTTGGTTGTTGCTTCCAGAATGTGTCCGGCAATCGTACTGCCGGAAAGGGCTTCCAGAGAGTTAGGCCCTGAAAGAGAAAAGGAATGTCAAAGGTATACATCCCCTAGTGTGGTTAAGCCACAATGCGGGGCGTGCCCTGATTGTGCCTTGCCTATGTCCATGGTATTTTCAATGCGTAGTTATGTACGCGCGGCATGCATTTCGTCGCTCACTGGGACTGGGACGGGGGCCGAATTGCTAGGCGAGCTCTGATCGTGCCAGGCGATCCTGTTGCAGCTTGTTCCGGACTCGCTTGAAGGTGTCCGGGGGCCGTGACGCCGAATGAGTGGTCTGCCTGAACAGGCTGCTTTGTGCTTCTACTGCAAGGGCCGCAGTGTGCTCTTCCGTACGGAGCGAGCGTTCCGTGTTTCCATTTACTGTTATGACCCCGTGAGGTCCTGGCATCTTGAGCTTGAGGTATGCGTAATGCGGCACTGCATTGAATTTTGCAAATGCTGTCTGCCCGAGTAGTGCATGATAGCCACTTCGAAATGGGACGATATTGAAGATTAACTCTTCGCTTCGGAAGTTATCCGGTGATCCGAAGACCACTTCCAGTGTGATTGAGCCTGTGCAATGGGCCTCTACACCTGGGATGACGCCTTTAAAGTGGTTTTGTTGGGTTTGATCCTTGAGGGATCGATACCCATTTTTCGCACTATATCCTGATAAAGCAGGTTTAGGCTGCTGCCGCCATCCATGAGGACTCGAGTGAGGTGAAATCCGTCAATGATGGGGTCTAGGACTAGTGCGGCGGATCCGCCATGATGGATGCTAGTGGGGTGGTCCCTGCGATCGAAGGTGATCGGACAAGCAGACCATGGGTTGAACTTTGGGGCGACGAGCTCCATCGCACAAACGTCCCTTAGTGCACGCTTCCACTCCCTCTTGGGAATGTGTGTTGCATATATCATGTTCACCGTCTTCACTTTTGGGGGAAACCCCTTCTGTCCTCCTGTGTTCGGCGGCCGAGGCTCCTCCTCGTCATTGCTATGCGGCCCCTTGTCCTTGTTCTCGGCATTTAACTTGCCGGCCTGCTTGAACACCCAGCATTCTCTGTTGGTGTGATTGGCTGGCTTGTCGGGGGTGCCGTGGATTTGACACGAGCGATCCAGTATGCGATCCAGACTGGACGGAGTCGTAGTATTTCTTTTAAATGGCTTTTTCTGCTGACCAGATCTAGAGCCTCTGAATCCGGCATGGACTGTCGTATCTTTGGTGTTATCGCCGTTATTGCGTCGCTTTGGTCTATTATGACGCTGCCTACCGTTAACATCTTTGGTATCCGAGGTATCCGGATTCCTCAATGTGTTGTTGCTACGAGCCAACCAGATGTCCTAGCCCGTGCAAAAGCGGGTCATGAGTGTCGTGAGGGCTGCCATAGATTTCGGCTTCTTCTGGTCGAGGTGGCGGGCGAGCCACTCGTCGCGGATGTTATGCTTAAATGCCGCTAGGGCCTCTTGATCCGGACAATCTACAATTTGATTTTTCTTAGTCAGGAACCGTGTCCAAAATTGTCTGGCCGATTCCCCTGGCTGCTGGGTTATGTGGCTCAAGTCATCAGCAGCCGGTGGCCGCACATAAGTGTCCTGGAAGTTGTCAAGAAATGTGTCTTCTAGATCCTCCCAACTACCGACGGAATCTGCTGGCAAGCTATTCAGCCAATGCCGAGCTGGTCCTTTGAGTTTTAGTGGCATGTAGATCATCACCGCGAGCCATGTGGATGTGAAGGAGGAAATCCTCAATCCATACAGCGGGATCTGTTGTGCCATCGTATGATTCGATATTTACAGGTTTGAAACCCTTCGGGAATTCATGATTCATAACTTCATCAGTGAAGCATAGGGGGTGTGCGGCACCTCTGTGCCGGGCTATATCCCGACATAGTCCATATGAGTCTTGTCTGCTGTATTCGGCCCGGCCGGATTTACTCTTGGTGTATCTGACGCGACGATCATCGTCCCGTGTGGGCGCACGTGCCCGTGTCCCGTATATTGACCTTGCGATTTTTCCTTACTGTCCAAGATGTCTCACAGGTCTTCTGTGTTGCCCCGGGCCTTAGTATTTTTGACTGAGTGGCGACGGGGTGCGGTCTGAACTGTAGGATGAAACGCCTCTCTGGCTCGGCCGCGTAGTGGCCGGTCAGCCGCATCGTACACTGGTGAATGAGGTTTCAATGCTTCCTCCTTGAGGTGAGGTAGCAACCTGCGTTTTGGGTAACTCTTGGACGGGCGCTCGAGGTCATGCTTCTCGGCCGCAAGGACTTTGGTCCACCTGTCTGCTAGCAAGTCATGATCAGCTTGAAGCTGTTGCTGTTTTTTCTTTAGGCTATTTGCCGTGGCCATAAGCCGGTGCTTGAAACTCTCTTGCTCGACGGGGTCCTCACGCACAATAAACTCGTCGTCGCCGAGGCTCGCCTCATCTTCGGAGAGAGGCATGTAATTGTCCTCCTCCAATTCTCCATCTGTTGCCTGCTCTGGAGGGCTAGCTTGTTCGTCCCCTGGCTCTACACCGTGCTGGAGGGGATTGTTGTTGTCTTCGGTGCTATCCGGAGTGTTATTATCTCTTGTGCCGGTATCACTGCTCTTGCTGTGGCGGGACTTAGAGCGGCGCCACTGACGTCGGTGCTTGGGCTGCTTCTTGGAGGGGTCATCCTTCGCTGTCTCGTCGCCATTGCCTTCCTTGGGGGTGTCCACCATGTATATATCATATGATGAGGTGGCGGTCCAGCGACCTAAGGGCGATGGTTCCTGTTCGTCTCCGGCTTCGTCGTCCATACCGTCGAAGTCTTCGGAGCCGAAGTCGAGCATGTCGGTTAAGTCATCGACAGTGGCTACTAAGTGGGTGGTGGGTGGGCAGCGAATTTCTTTGTCGTCCGCATCCCATTCTAGCCGGACTAGTTCGGCCAAGGTTCTCCCGACAGGGAGAGAGACCTTAATGAGTTTAGCACATCTCCGAAAGGTGAGTGCTGAAAGATATCCGCGGAGGTGAACTCCATGATCGGCGCCCAGTCGGACTCGACGGGCATGGATGTGAGCGGTTCGGAGTCCGTGGCCGGAGATGAATCCAGTGGGTCAGTGACACGGCTCTTGTAAGGGGTGAAGTCAGTATCCGGCTCTATCGCCACTGAGCGTGCGGCCTCCATGGCGAGGTCCATCCCTCCGCTCTCGGATGGCGCGACTTGCTCCGGATTGATGGCCGGAGTAGTTGCGGATGTGATCTACCGAACATTGTCCGACGGCAGAGTTATGTCATGCTCGTCACGACTGTGCGGCGCGTCCGACGTAGGCTCGAATCCGTCGAAGATCAAGTCTCTGAGGATGTCGGCCGTGTAGTTCAAGTTTCCAAATCTGACCTGATGGCCAGGGGCGTAGCTCTCGATCTGCTCCAGATGGCCAAGCGAAATGGCCGGCAGTGCAAAGCCGCCGAATACGAGGATCTGTCCAGGGAGGAAAGCCTCACCCTGGACCGCATCGCTAGTGATGATCGAAGGAGCCATCAAGCCTTATGGTGACGACACAGTGGAACTCTAAATGAAAGCACCGATGTCGGTGTCAAAACCGGCGGATCTCGGGTAGGGGGTCCTGAACTGTGCGTCTAAGGCGGATGGTAATAGGAGGCAGGGGACACGATGTTTACCCAGGTTCAGGCCCTCTTAATGGAGGTAATACCCTACGTCCTGCTTGATTGTTCTTGATGATATGATTATTACAAGAGTTGATCTACCACGAGATCAAAGAGGCTAAACCCTAGAAGCTAGCCTATGGTATGATTGTAAGTTGTCCTATAGACTAAAACCCTCCGGTTTATATAGACATCGGAGGGGGCTAGGGTTACACAAGGTCGGTTACAAAGTAGGAGATATACATATCCGTATTGCCTAGCTTGCCTTCCACGCCAAGTAGAGTCCTATCCGGACACGAGACGATGTCTTCAATCTTGTATCTTCATAGTCCAACAGTCCGGCCAAAGGATATAATCCGGCTGTCCGGAGACCCCCTAATCTAGGACTCCCTCAGGGGTGAATAGAAAACTAACAATTTTTAGCTTTTCTTTACCAATTTAAACTTTGCATCAAAGTAGGTTGTCTAGATATGCAACTAGGTGAGCAACCTATATGATGCAACAACAACAATCACACAACCAAGCAAGGGATACAACACCATATAAGCTTGCACAAGTAAAGGTAAGAGATAACCAAGAGTGGAGCCGGTGGAGACGAGGATGTGTTACTGAAGTTCCTTCCCTTTGAGAGGAAGTATGTCTCTATTGGAGCGGTGTGGAGGCACAATGCTCCCCAAGAAGCCACTAGGGCCACCATATTCTCCTCATGCCCTCACACAATGCGAGATGTCGTGATTCCACTATTGGTGCCCTTGGAGGCAGCAACCGAACCTTTACAAACAAGGTTGGGGCAATCTCCACAACTTAATTGGAGGCTCCCAACGACACCACGAAGCTTCACCACAATGGAATATGGCTCCGCGGTGACCTCAACCGTCTAGGGTGCTCAAACACCCAAGAGTAACAAGATCCGCAAGGGATTACACTACAAAAAAGACACATCCGTGACATTTTGGGCCAAACAAAAAAAATTTGTCATACTTATGACACTTCTATGACGATAATTGTGACAAAACCTGGTATCATCATAGATGTGGTGGGATCCTACTTCTATGACAAAAAATGGGCTTTTCGTCCTGGGCGGGCTGGAGATGCAGCTGCATGACATTCTTTGGGCCGTCCATGACGAAAAAACCGTGGTAAAAGTGAGGGCGAGGAAAATATTGGGGTGTTCCCGGTTACGTTGGGTGGTCGGGGCCGAGCGATGCATGGAGGTTTGCGCGTTTCTCTCGTACACGCACGCGCGTGGGTGCGAGGCGTTGGGCTCTAACTAAACCCAAGCGAGGCGTTCGCCTACTGAACCCGAGCGATTGCACTACAGGCTACGCGTTACTGAACCCGAGCGATCGATCGATGGCTATTAACTAAACCCGATCGAGCGATTCCTTCGCTACTGCTGCTAAAAGAAGCCGATCGATGCTGTCTCTAGATGAACTGTGAGCGTTGCCTCTGGATGAACAGGACCCCGATCGATCGAGCCGGTTGGGGCTGGTTGAACAGGACCCCGTGGATGGCTGGATGAATAGGACCACCCCATGGAGGGCTGGATGAACAATAGATGGTGGAGGGCTAGATGAACAGTTGCCCGTGGAGGGGTGGTTGAACAGGAGCCCGTGGAGAGGGCTGGTTGAACAGTAGCCGGTGGAGTAGCACGCGGTGGAGGCTGGATGAACAGGAGCCCATGGATGAACAGTCGCAGGTGGAGGCTGGAGGAGGTCGACGGTGGATGAACAGTAGCCCATGGAGGCCGGAGGGGGTCGATGGTGGAGATGAACAGTATCCTGTGGAGTCCCGTTTTGCGGTACGCCACACCCCTCCCGATGAATAGGACCCCCGTTTCGACCATAGCGCTCCAACACAAGTCCGTTTCCTCTGTTTTACGGTACGCCACACCCCTCCCGATCTACAGGACACTGTTTCAACCGTAGGAGGTCTGTTTCCTTCATTTTGCGGTATGCCAGACCCCTCCCGATGAACAGGATCCAGTTTCGAACGTGGACGGTCGAACACAAGGCCGTTTCCTCTGTTCTGCGGTACGCCAGGCCTCGTTTCCATCGGCTGTTCCGTCCAAGCCCTCTCGATGAACACGACAACACATTCCGTTCCGACCTAGCCAGTTGGCTCCCCATGAACACGACGACGACGCAGTTTCTCTGTTCTGACCCAGCCATGTACACGAGCCCCGCCCGTATGTACGTATGTGGCCGTATTTTCTTTCTTGCACACTGGCTGTTGTACGTACGTGTACATGCTACGTGCGCGCCTCTACCACGACATGTGCGCGCCTCTACATCGACCAGTATGTACGTACACGTTCGCGACCAGAATGAAAACGCTACGTACGCTTCGACCAGGTGGGACCCGACTGTCAGGCACTTCCTTGCGTGCGATGATGTAGCTGGTGGGTCCCAGCAGTCAGGGGGGCGAATCATTTTTTTGCCCGGACGCACTTCCTTGCGTGCAAAGATGTACTGGTGGGTCCCAGCAGTCAGGGGGAAATGTTTTTTTTGCAAAATACGATGGCCCGTCTGGTGGGTCCCCGCTGTCAGGTGGAGGAATACTTATTTTGCGCATAATAAGGAGGCACTTCCTTGCCGCGCCGAGAGCACCAGGGCGGTGGACGACGGCGAGGCCTAGGAAGGGGACAACACGGAGCCGGGGAAGACGTGGCAGTGGATGCCCACGTGTAGAGGAGTATGAGGGTTCACTGGTTCACTGCGGTGTGAGGCGGCCGTCGCCGCAGAATAACAGGAGGTGTGGGTGAGTAGAGGGATGACCTAGCCAGCGGTGGGAGTAGTAGGGGCGGTGAGGCCTCCGCCGCATCGCAGCCGGCCATGGGAGGCAGGAGCACAAGGCACGACCGGCGCTGGTTTGGGCGGCTGGAGCAAGAAGACCAGATGTTGAAGAAGCATTACGGCCGTTGAATGGACATCGTATGGTCACCGGAGCTAGAATCGTGCATATTGACTAAGTTGACAAAGCCCTCCGTCCCTGTGAACTTAGTAGGGCCACAAGTCAGCCTGCCACTCTACTAGGTCCCAGCTAGCAGGGGGTATTCATTTTTTGTGCGTAATAAGGAGGCACTTCCTTGCGTGCGAAAATATAGGTGGTGGGTCCGAGCTGTCAGCGATGGTAATGTTTTTTTCGCGAAATACAGAGGCCCTTTCGGTGGGTCCTAGATGTGAGGTGGAGGAATCATTATTCTGTGCGTAATAAAGAGGCATTTCCTTGCGTGCGGCCGTGGACCCAACTGTCAGCCTCTTGCTACCTCTTGAGCACTGCGTTGGTTTTCCCAGAAGAGGAAGGGATGATGCAGCAAAGTAGCGTAAGTATTTCCCTCGGTTTTTGAGAACCAAGGTATCAATCCAGTAGGAGGCTACAGGCGAGGCCCTCATACCTGTACAAAACAAATAAATCCTCGCAACCAACGCGAATAAGGGTTGTCAATCCCTACACGGCCACTTACAAGAGTGAGATCTGATAGATATGATAAGACAATATTTTTGGTATTTTTGTGATAAAGATGCAAAGTAAAATAAAGGCAAAGTAAAAGGCAAAGGAAATAACTAAGTAGTAGGAGATCAATATGATAAAGATAGAGCCGGGGGCCATAGATTTCACTAGTGGCTTCTCTCGAGAGCATAAGTATTCTATGGTGGGTGAACAAATTACTGTTGAGCAATTGACAGAACTGAGCATAGTTATGAGAATATCTAGGTATGATCATGTATATAGGCATCACGTCCGAGACAAGTAGACCGACTCCTGCCTCCATCTACTACTATTACTCCACTCATCGACCGCTCTCCAGCATGCATCTAGAGTATTAAGTTAAAAACAGAGTAACGCCTTAAGCAAGATGACATGATGTAGAGGGATAGACTCATGCAATATGATGAAAACCCCATCTTGTTATCCTCGATGGCACCAATACAATACGTGCCTTGCTGCCCCTACTATCACTAGGAAAGGACACCGCAAGATTGAACCCAAAGCTAAGCACTTCTCTCATTGCAAGAAACGTCAATCTAGTAGGCCAAACCAAACTGATAATTCGAAGAGACTTGCAAAGATAACCAATCATACATAAAAGAATTCAGAGAAGATTCAAATATTATTCATAGATAGACTTGATCATAAACCCACAATTCATCGTTCTCAACAAACACACCGCAAAAAGAAGATTACATCGAATACTTCTCCACAAGAGAGGGGGAGAACATTGTATTGAGATCCAAAAAGAGAGAAGAAGCCATCTAGCTAATAACTATGGACCCGTAGGTCTGAGGTAAACTACTCACACTTCATCGGAGAGGCTATGGTGTTGATGTAGAAGCCCTCCGTGATCGATGCCCCCTCCGGCGGAGCTCCGGAACAGGCCCCAAGATGGGATCTCGTGGGTACAGAAAGTTGCGGCGGTGGAATTAGGTTTTTGGCTCCGTATTTGATCGTTTGGGGGTACGTAGGTATATATAGGAGGAAGGAGTACGTCGGTGGAGCAACAGGGAGCCCACGAGGGTGGAGGGCGCGCCTGGGGGGGGGGGGGTAGGCGCGCCCCCTACCTCGTGGCCTCCTCTCTTGTGTCTTGACGTAGGGTCCAAGTCTCCCGGGTCTTGTTTGTTGAGAAAATCACGTTCCCGACGGTTTCATTCCGTTTGGACTCCGTTTGATATTCCTTTTCTTCGAAACCCTAAAACAGGCAAAAAACAACAATTCTGGGCTGGGCCTCCGGTTAATAGGTTAGTCCCAAAAATAATATAGAAGTGTATAATAAAGCCCAATAATGTCCAAAACAGTAGATAATATAGCATGGAGCAATCCAAAATTATAGATACGTTGGAGACGTATCAAGCATCTCCAAGCTTAATTCCTGCTCGTCCTCGAGTAGGTAAATGATAAAAACACAATTTTTGACGCGGAGTGCTACTTGGCATAATTTTAATGTAATTCTTCTTAATTGTGGTATGAATATTCAGATCCAAAAGATTCAAGACAAAAGTTTAATATTGACATAAAAATAATAATACTTCAAGCATACTAACAAAGCAATTATGTCTTCTCAAAATAACATGGCCAAATAAAGTTATCCCTACAAAATCATATAGTCTGACTATGCTTCATCTTCACCACACAAAATATTTAAATCATGCACAACCCCGATGAAAAAGCCAAGCAATTGTTTCATACTTTTGACATTCTCAAAACTTTTTCAATTTTCACGCAATACATGAGCGTGAGCCATGGACATAGCACTATAGGTGGAATAGAACGGTGGTTGGGGAGAAGACAAAAAGGGGAAGATAGTCTCACATCAACTAGGCGTATCAACGGGCTATGGAGATGCCCATCAATAGATATCAATGTGAGTGAGTAGGGATTGCCATGCAACGGATGCACTAGAGATATAAGTATATGAAAGCTCAAAAAGAAACTAAGTGGGTGTGCATCCAACTTGCTTGCTCATGAAGACCTAGGGCAATTTGAGGAAGCCCGTCATTGGAATATACAAGCCAAGTTCTATAATGAAAAATTCCCACTAGTATATGAAAGTGATAACATGAGAGACTCTCTACTATGAATATCATGGTGCTACTTTGAAGCACAAGTGTGGTAAAAGGATAGTAACATTGTCCCTTCTCTCTTTTTCTCTCATTTTTTATTTGGGCCTTTTCTCCTTTTTTATGGCCTCTTTTCTTTCTCTTTTTTTATTTTTCGTCCGGAGTCTCATCCCGACTTGTGGGGGAATCATAGTCTCCGTCATCCTTTCCTCACTGGCACAATGCTCTAATAATGATGATCATCACACTTTTATTTTTCTTACAAATCAAGAATTACAACTCGATACTTAGAACAAAATATGACTCTATATGAATGCCTCCGGTGGTGTACTGGGATGCAATGACTCATGAGTGACATGTAAGAAAGAATTATGAATGGTGGCTTTCCCACAAATACGATGTCAACTACATGATCATGCTAAGCAATATGACAATGATGGAGTGTGTCATAATAAACGGAACGATGGAAAGTTGCATGGAAATATATCTCGGAATGGCTATGGAAATTCCATAATAGGTAGGTATGGTGGTTGTTTTGAGGAAGGTATATGGTGGGTGTATGATACCGGCGAAAGGTGCGCGGTATTAGAGAGCCTAGCAAAGGTGGAAGGGCAAGAGTGCGTATAATCCATGGACTCAACATTAGTCATAAAGAACTCATATACTTATTGCAAAAATCTACAAGTTATCAAAGCAAAGTATTACGCGCATGCTCCTAGGGGGATAGATTGGTAGGAAAAGACCATCGCTCGTCCCCGACCGCCACTCATAAGGAAGACAATCAAAAAATAAATCAAGCTCCAACTTCATCACATAACGGTTGACCATACGTGCATGCTATGGGAATCACAAACTTTAACACAAGTATTCTTCAAATTCACAACTACTCTACTAGCACAACTTTAATATCACCATCTTCATATCTCAAAACAATTATCAAGCATCGAACTTCTCATAGTATTCAACACACTCATAAGAAAGTTTTATTATTAATCTTGTATACCAAGCATATTAGGATTTTAAGCAAATTACCATGCTATTTAAGACTCTCAAAATAAGCTAAGTGAAGCATGAGAGATCAATAGTTTCTATAAAACAAATCCACCACCGTGCTCTAAAAGATATAAGTGGAGCACTAGAGCAAAACTATATAACTCAAAAGATATAAGCGAAGCACATAAAGTATTCTAACAAATTTCAAATCATGTATGGCTCTCTAAAAAGGTGTGTACATCAAGGATGATTGTGGTAAACTTAAAATTAAAGACTCAAATCATACAAGACGCTCCAAGCAAAACACATATCATGTGGCGAATAAAAATATAGCTCCAAGTAAAGTTACCGATAGAAGTAGACGAAAGAGGGGATGCCTTCTGGGGCATCCCCAAGCTTTGGATTTTAGGTGTCCTTAGATTATCTTGGGGGTGCCATGGGCATCCCCAAGCTTAGGCTCTTGCCACTCCTTGTTCCATAATCCATCAAATCTTTACCCAAAACTTGAAAACTTCACAACACAAAACTTAAAGTAGAAAATCTCGTGAGCTCCGTTAGCGAAGGAGAACAAAAGACCACTACAAGGTACTGTAATGAACTCATTCTTTATTTATATTGGTGTTATACCTACTGTATTCCAACTTCTCTATGGTTTATAAACTATTTTACTAGCCATAGATTCATTAAAATAAGCAAACAACACACGAAAAAACAGAATCTGTCAAAAACAGAACAGTCTGTAGTAATCTGTAGCTAGCACAAGATCTGGAACCCCAAAAATTATAAAATAAATTGCTGGACGTGAGTAATTTATCTATTAATCATCTTAAAAAATAATTAACTTAAATAGCACTCTCCAAATAAAAATTACAGCAGTTCTCGTGAGCGCTAAAGTTTTTGTTTTTTTACAGCAAGTGTAACAAGACTTTCCCCAAGTCTTCCCAACGGTTCTACTTGGCACAAACACTAATTAAACACAAAAAACACAACCAAAACAGAGGCTAGATAAATTATTTATTACTAAACAGGAGCAAAAATCAAGTAATAAAAATAAAATTGGGTTGCCTCCCAACAAGCGCTATCGTTTAACGCCCCTAGCTAGGCATAACAAGCAAGGATAGATCTAGGTATTGCCATCTTTGGTATGTAATTCATAAGTGGCTCTCATAATAGATTCATAAGGTAATTTAATTTTCTTTCCAGGAAAGTGTTCCATGCCTTTCCTTAATGGAAATTGGAATCTAATATTTCCTTCCTTCACATCAATAATTGCACCAATCGTTCTAAGGAAAGGTCTACCAAGAATAATAGGACATGAAGGATTGCAATCTATGTCAAGAACAACAAAATCTACGGGTACATAAATCCTATTTGCAACAATAAGAACATCATTAATTCTTCCCATAGGTTTCTTAATAGTGGAATCCACAAGGTGCAAGTTTAGAGAGCAATCATCAAAATCACGGAAACCTAACAAACCAAACAAAGTCTTTGGAATCGTGGAAACACTAGCACCCAAATCACATAAAGCATAGCATTCATGATCTTTAATTTTAATTTTAATAGTTGGTTCCCACTCACCAGAAAGCTTACTAGGGATAGAAACTTCTAATTCAAGTTTTTCTTCATAAGATTGCATCAAGGCATCAACGATATGTTTAGTAAATTCATTATTTTGACTATAAGCATGAGGAGAATTTAGCACGGATTGTAACAAGGAAATACAATGAATCAAAGAGCAATTTTCATAGTTAAATTCCTTGAAATCCATAATAGTGGGTTTAGCAACATCTAGGGTTTTAATTTCTTTAATCCCACTTTTATCAATTTTAGCATCAAGATCAACAAATTCCGAATTCTTGGACGCCTTCTAGGTAAAGGTGGATCATATTCAGTCCCATAATTGTCAAGATTCATATTGCAAACCAAAGATTTAATAGGGGACACATCAATAACTTTTAGATCTTCATCTTTATTTTCATGGGAACTAGAAGAACACGCTCTTATAAAGGCATCTTTCTTAGCACGCATCCTAGCGGTTCTTTCTTTGCACTCATCAATGGAAATTCTCATGGCTTTGAGAGACTCATTGACATCATGCTTAGGTGGAATAGATCTAAGTTTCAAAGAATCAACGTCAAGAGTAATTCTATCAACTTTCCTTGCGAAATCATCAATCTTAAGCAATTTTTCTTCAATCAAAGCATTGAAATTCTTTTGCGAAGTAATAAATTCTTTAATATTAGATTCAAAATAAGAGGGCATCTTATTATAATTTCCATAAGAATTGTTGTAGGAATTACCATAATTATTAGAGGGATTACTAGGATAAGGCCTAGGATTGAAATTTCCTCTATACGCATTGTTACCAAAATTGTTCCTACCAACAAAATTCACATCCATAGATTCATTATTATTCTCAATCAAAGTAGACAAGGGCATATCATTAGGATCAGAAGAAACACTCTTATTAGCAAATAATTTCATAAGTTCATCCATCTTTCCACTCAAAACATTAATTTCTTCTATCGCATGCACCTTTTTATTAGTAGATCTTTCAGTATGCCATTGAGCATAATTAACCATAATATTATATAGGAGTTTAGTAGCTTCTCCTAAAGTGATTTCCATAAAAGTGCCTCCCGCCGCCGAATCTAAAAGATTTCTAGAAGCAAAATTCAATCCGGCATAAATTTTTTGTATAATCATCCACAAATTTAAACCATGAGTAGGGCAATTACGTATCATTAGTTTCATTCTCTCCCAGGCTTGTGCAACATGTTCATGATCAAGTTGCTTAAAATTCATAATGTCGTTTCTAAGAGAGATGATCTTAGCGGGAGGAAAATACTTAGAGATAAAAGCATCTTTGCACTTATTCCATGAATCAATACTATTTTTAGGCAAAGATGAAAACCAAGCTTTAGCACGATCTCTAAGCGAAAAAGGAAATAGCTTCAATTTAACAATATCATTATCCACATCTTTCTTCTTTTGCATGTCACACAAATCAACGAAGCTATTTAGATGGGTAGCGGCATCTTCACTAGGAAGGCCGGAAAACGGATCTTTCATGACAAGATTCAGCAAAGCAGTATTAATTTCACAAGATTCAACATCGGTAAGAGGAGCAATCAGAGTGCTAATAAAATCATTGTTGTTGGTATTTGTGAAGTCACATAATTTAGTATTATCTCGAGCCATCGTGACAAGCAAGCAAACTAACACACAAGCAAACAAAAAGCGGGTGAAAAGAGGCAAATAGAGAAAGAGAGGGAGGATAGAGGGAGAGAGGGCGAATAAAACGGAAAGGGTGAAGTGGGGGAGAGGAAAACAAGAGGCAAATGTCAAATAATGTAATGCGGGAGATAAGGGTATGTGATGGGTACTTGGTATGTTGACCTTTGCGTAGACCTCCCCGGCAACGGCGACAGAAATCCTTCTTGCTACCTCTTGAGCACTGCGTTGGTTTTCCCCGAAGAGGAAGGGATGATGCAGCAAAGTAGCGTAAGTATTTCCCTCAGTTTTTGAGAACCAAGGTATCAATCCAGTAGGAGGCTACGAGCGAGTCCCTCGTACCTGCACAAAACAAATAAATCCTCGCAACCAACGCGAATAGGGGTTGTCAATCCCTACATGACCACTTACGAGAGTGAGATCTGATAGATATGATAAGATAATATTTTTGGTATTTTTGTGATAAAGATGCAAAGTAAAATAAAGGAAAACTAAAAAGCAAAGGAAATAACTAAGTAGTAGGAGATCAATATGATAAAGATAGACCCGGGGGCCATAGGTTTCACTAGTGGCTTCTCTCGAGAGCATAAGTATTCTACGGTGGGCGAACAAATTACTGTTGAGCAATTGACATAATTGAGCATAGTTATGAGAATATCTAGGTATGATCATGTATATAGGCATCACGTCCGAGACAAGTAGACTGACTCCTGCCTCCATCTACTACTATTACTCCACTCATCGACCGCTATCTAGCATGCATCTAGAGTATTAAGTTAAAAACAGAGTAACGCCTTAAGCAAGATGACATGATGTAGAGGGATAGACTCATGAAATATGATGAAAATCCCATCTTGTTATCCTTGATGGCAACAATACAATACATGCCTTGCTGCCCCTACTGTCACTGGGAAAGGACACCGCAAGATTGAACCCAAAGCTAAGCACTTCTCCCATTGCAAGAAAGATCAATCTAGTAGGCCAAACCAAACTGATAATTCGAAGAGACTTGCAAAGATAACCAATCATACATAAAAGAATTCAGAGAAGATTCAAATATTATTCATAGATAGACTTGTTCATAAAGCCACAATTCATCGGTCTCAACAAACACACCGCAGAAAGAAGATTACATCGAATAGTTCTCCACAAGAGAGGGGGAGAACATTGTATTGAGATCCAAAAAGAGAGAAGAAGCCATCTAGCTAATAACTATGGACCCGTAGGTCTGAGGTAAACTACTCACACTTCATCGGAGAGGCTATGGTGTTGATGTAGAAGCCCTCCGTGATCGATGCCCCCTCCAGCAGAGCTCCGGAACAGGCCCCAAGATGGGATCTCGTGGATACAGAAAGTTGTGGCGGTGGAATTAGGTTTTTGGCTCCGTATTTGATCGTTTCGGGGTACGTAGGTATATATAGGAGGAAGGAGTACGTCGGTGGAGCAACATGGGGCCCACGAGGGTGGAGGGCGCGCCTGGGGGGGGGTATGCACGCCCCTACCTCGTGGCCTCTTCTCTTGTGTCTTGACGTAGGGTCCAAGTTTCCCGGGTCTTGTTTGTTGAGAAAATCACGTTCCCGAAGGTTTCATTCCTTTTGGACTCCGTTTGATATTCCTTTTCTTCGAAACCCTAAAACAGGCAAAAAACAACAATTCTGGGCTGGGCCTCTGGTTAATAGGTTAGTCCCAAAAATAATATAAAAGTGGATAATAAAGCCCAATAATGTCCAAAATAGTAGATAATATAGCATGGAGCAGTGGGAGTAGTATGGGGGCGGTGAGGCCTCCACGGCAGCACAGCCGGCCACGGGAGGCAGGAGCAGGCGGCACGATCGGTGCTGCTTTGGGCGGCTGGAGCAACAAGACGAGAGGTTGAAGAAGCACTATGGCCATTGGATGGACATCGTACGGTCACTGGAGCTAGAATCATTTATATTGACTAAGTTGACAAAGCCCTCTGTCCCCGTCAACTTAGTAGGCCCACATGTCAGCCACCCACTATGGTGGGTCCCAGCTAGCAGGGGGTATTCATTTTTTTGTGCGTAATAAGGAGGCACTTCCTTGCGTGCGAAGATATAGCTGGTGGGTCCGACCTGTCAGCGGGGGTAACGTTTTTTTCATGAAATACAGAAGCCCTTCCTGTGGGTCCTAGCTGTCAGGTGGAGGAATCATATTTTGTGCATAATAAGGAGGCATTTCCTTGCGTGCGGCTGTGGACCCAGCTGTCAGCCTCTCCACATACAGTCCACTTCCGATGGATGTCGTTCATTGACCACGTTGACCAGGCCGCGCCGAGAGTACCAGGGCGGTGGACGACGGAGCCAGGGAAGACTCGCAGTTGTTTCCCATGCGGAGGAGTATGAGGGTTTACTGGTTCGTCTGCCGTCCCCGGAGAATAATGATGACCCACAATATAGGGGATCTATCATAGTCCTTTCGATAAGTAAGAGTGTAGAACCCAACGAGGAGTAGAAGGAAATGATAAGCGGTTTTCAGCAAGGTATTCTCTGCAAGCACTGAAATAATAGGTAATAAATAGTTTTGTGATAAGATAATTGGTAACGAGCAACAAGTAACAAAAGTAAATAAAGTGCAGCAAAGTGGCCCAATCCTTTTTGTAGCAAAGGACAAGCCTATAGAAACTCTTATATGATGCAAAGCGCTCCCGAGGACACATGGGAATATCGTCAAGCTAGTTTTCATCACGTTCATATGATTCACGTTCGGTACTTTGATAATTTGGTATGTGTGGACCGGTGCTTGGGTACTGTCCTACTTGGACAAGCATCCCACTTATGATTAACCTCTATTGCAAGCATCCGCAACTACAAGAAAAGTATTAAGGTAAACCTAACCATAGCATGAAACATATGGATCCAAATCATCCCCTTACGAAGCAACGCATAAACTAGGGTTTAAGCTTCTGTCACTCTAGCAACCCATCATCTACTTATTACTTCCCAATGCCTTCCTCTAGGCCCAAATAATGGTGAAGTGTCATGTAGTCGACGTTCACATAACACCACTAGAGGAGAGACAACATACATCTCATCAAAATATCGAACGAATACCAAATTCACATGACTACTAATAGCAAGACTTCTCCCATGTCCTTAGGAACAAACGTAACTACTCACAAAGCATATTCATGTTCATAATCAGAGGGGTAATAATATGCATATAGGATTTGAACATATGATCTTCCACCAAATAAACCAACTAGCATCAACTACAAGGAGTAATCAACACTACTAGCAACCCACAGGTACCAATCCCGGACTTAGAGACAAGAATTGGATACAAGAGATGAACTAGGGTTTGAGATGAGATGGTGCTGGTGAAGATGTTGATGGAGATTGACCCCCTCCCGATGAGAGGATCATTCGTGATGACGATGGCGATGATTTCCCCCTCCCGGAGGGAAGTTTCCCCGGCAGAACAGCTCCGCCAGAGCCCTAGATTGGTTCCGCCAAGGTTCCATCTCGTGATGGCGGAGTCTTGTCCGGAAAGATTGCTTATGATTTTTTCCTCATCGAAAGACTCCATATAGAAGAAGATGGGCATTGGAGGGCCACCAGGGGACCCACGAGGCAGGGGGCGCGCCCAGGGGGGTAAGGCGCACCCCCACCCTCGTGGGCAGGGTGTGCCCCCCTCTGGAACTTCTTGCGCTTATTTTTTTATATATTCTAAAAATGACTTTCGTGAAGTTTCAGGACTTTTGGAGCTGTGCAGAATAGGTCTCTAATATTTGCTCCTTTTCCAGCCCAGAATCCCAGCTGCCGGCATTCTCCCTCTTTATGTAAACCTTGTAAAATAAGAGAGAATCGGCATAAGTATTGTGACATAATGTGTAATAACATCCCATAATGCAATAAATATTGATATAAAAGCATGATGCAAAATGGACGTATCAAATAACAGCAGGTGTGGGTGAGTAGAGGGATGGCTAGGCCAGTGATGGGAGTACGGTGGGGCGGTGAGGCCTACGCGGCAGCATAGCCGGTCGGGGGAGGAGGGAGCAGGCAGTCCCGCCGGCGCTTGTTTGAGCGGCTGGAGCAGGAAGAGCAGAGATTGAAGAAGCACAACAGCTGTTGGATGGACATCCAACAGTCACTGCTCTCGTGTGCATTATTTCCAATAATGTACAGCCCATTTGCTAATTCTTAAGAATTTTTTTGGAGCCCATCTTCTTTTTGTTAGCATTACACCCCATTTTGTGGCCACGGTTAAAAAGTATACGAAATTTTGCATATTTCGGTGCGGTCAACTATTTTTAATCCCGAAATATCGATTCACATTCAAACTATTTTGAAAAATAATTTATATAAATATAAAATCCAAATAATTGTCCACTCATAAAAATCAATGGAATTTAAATCTTGTAATGAAAAAATTGAAACTATTTCCGGGTTTGATGTGTTTTAAAAATGTACAGCCCATTTCTGGGCAAACCGAATGAAACTCTCCTCGTCTTGAAAGATTTGCAGCCCAGCAGGGCTGATAAAGCAAGTAGGCCTCGTTTGGGCATTTCTTTAAAAAAAATAGAACTGGGCTAGCCATTTTCAGCAAGAAAAAAGTACAAATGGCTCATGACGTGGTAAACATAAATAAAACCCTGGCTAGACGGGCCACAACCCCCGCACAGCCCCATTGTTATCCTGATTCGTCGCTAAAACTAGTATAAATAACAACTGCCTGTTGCTCAAAAAAACTGTGCGACCTGCTGGGTCCCTGGTGTCAGCCGCTCGTAGTGTAATTCTCTCGTTTATTGACTATGTTGACAATGGCGTGAGCCCTAGATGTCCAACCATTAGGAGGAACCATATTTTTGGGCTTGTAATATAGATGCACTTGCTTGCGTACTGCCATGACGCTGGTGGGTCCCTACTGTCTTCCTCTCCACATACAGTCATCTCCTTGTTCCTCTTGGTTGTTGACGACGTTGATAACGCAAGAGGGCAGTGCACCACGCACGGCGAGCGAACCAAGGCCGCAAGGCGGAGGACAATGACGAGGCCTCGGACAGAACGAACAGGAGCCGTGGAAGATGCGCCGGTCTAGTCGTAGGCGGAGGGGAATACGAGGGTTGACTGGTTCGGGTGCGGGTGCGTGTTGGGGCTGACGTCGCCGGAGAATAACAGGACATGTGGGGGAATAGAGGGAAGGACTGGCCAACGTTGGAGGGTACGTACGGTAGGGCGACAGAAGCGCAACCAGCCATGGGAAGCGGGAGCAGGCGGAGCCGACGGGGTGGTTTGGTTTGGGTGGCTGGGGGAAGAAGAAGACAAGAGATAGAAGATAGACAACAGATGTTGGATGTCAATCCAACGGCTGGTAGGCAGAATCGTTTGTTGACTGGCTGGTAAGTCGACACCACCTTGGATAGGCTATTTCCTCACGGGTCCCAAATGTCAGAATCCAATTCTGTCACGGTCATGCAACCTTTCCTATGAAAATTTACAGCCCATTTTATGTGCTAGTTCAAAATAAGTTTGTGTGTGCTGGTGGGGGCTAATCAGTTGGCTTCTATAATTCACAGTGAGCTCAAGCAGCCGGCGAGAGTGATGTTATTTCCCTTGGTTGGATTTTGTAAGTTGTTACAATATTTCACTCTAAATTAAACGACCGGCAAGCCATTTGCCTTGCTTCAAAGAAAATATGACAGTCACAGCCAAGTTGAAAAGGGCAAGAACATCTAACTCCAGCTTACAAACTGTACAAAAGCACGAGGGTTAATTGTTCATCAGGTTTACAAAAAAACCAAGGTTGAAAAGGGCAACAACATCTAACTCCAGCACTGTTTTCGCCAGTCACAGTCAAATGGATCGGCTAGGTCCATAGAATGAACATCCCGGGTCGTAAAATTTACTGGATTATGACCACAATATGTTGTAAATAGAAGCCCGACACGTTCAGAAGCTCTTTTGCCCACCTGAAACTCCTTTTTTTTGCTCTTCCACATACCCATCCGTCAAAACCATGCTGCTGATAAACTTAAGCCTGATGGACAATAGTAACCTCGCATTCAGCAGGAAGAATGTGACAAATCTAGTGTTTGCACGGTTGGCTACATATCATTCTAGCGTTATTGTCTTTAATCGAATCTCATGAGAAGTGAGAAAATCCCGATGCTTATGAATCCACCGATTGGTTATAACTTTCTTACCCCGTCTTTTTGCCTAAATAGACATGAAGATTGAAAACAGTTAAGGTCTAAGAAAAGAGTGTCGAAAGAGCAACAACTGAATGATTAATTCTGGTACACTATATGCGGGCTTCCAATGTGCATGAAATTATCACCTTTATATACTTCTCTAGACATGGAAAGCATTGCAGCAAGCCAATAATCTTGTTCAGATCAAAACTGTTTATTTGGATATATAAGATCTTGACAGAATCCAGCACCATTGATAGGCCATCCATGGAGAAACTCTTCATTGAGCATAGAACATAATATTAGTACAAAATGTGTATTCCAAGATGACATATAACTTATGCGCAGAAATTTAAAATGCAGTTTATGTTTACAAGTGTAGATGATAATATAAAGTACCTGAAGAACTATGGAGCCAAACACCATATTGAAATGAGCAAAGAGATCATGTATTACACCCAAGGTCTCCAGTTTAGGCGCAGAGAGGACAGTTATTTGCAACGGTGAATAACTAGAATCAAGGATCAACCTTTGAAGTGAAGGGGCATCTTAAATGATGAGCTGCCTACCGTCAAAAGAAATTCCAATTCTTACAAGGTTAGGCGACTTTATTTGGAGACAACCGATTCTAACTGTGAAAACAAGCACCAAGCACTCTAGGGCAACTGGAGTGGATGATGCTGTGAAATGAGGCCTCCGATATACGAACTCGCACAAGTGAAAGTTTCTTGAGAAATGGGAGTCGAAGGTTTAGTACCAGATTGTCTGGTAGGTCGCACATCGCAAAGGTGGAGGTGTGGAGAGAGGAGGAAAACCGCGAGATGGACATCGGTGCTGAGGGCACAGGTAGACGACGTTCGGTATCTGGTAGGTGATTTCCAGGGGAATAGTAGAACTCAAGCAGCTGTAGTTTTGAGAATTCAGGGGATTTCAGCCAGGCGTCCACCATGCAGGGCATGGTATGCTTGCTTAGGTAGCATGATGTGATGCAGAGGCTTTGAATGGAGCCCTGGTGGGAGGAGATGATGGCTCTGGGGATTTCAAAATCATTGAAGAGATAGCAGACGACAGTCGAGATTAAGGGGCACGACGCGCCATAGAGGGCGCCACCGAATTGAGAGGACTTGGGTGCGGCAGCAATCCTTGGTGGGGAGAAGCGAGATGATCTCCCCCAGGACGGTGTCTAGGAGATCGCTTATGCGGTCCACCAGTTATAATACGGGTTCCTGGGATCCGGTGGGGGCGGGGTCGCCGCTTCTCCCGGTGCTGCCGGGTGCGGGGTCTACAACAGGCGTCGCCACTGGCGGGAGCCTCATCTTCTTGGCGCTGGGGTCAGCCGACTCCATTTTCCTCGAGGGCGTCGCGTTGTGCTCACGGATTTGACCAGAGTAACGAATGACGAGCCTAGTTGTAGCGCGAGTGAAGAAGAAGGGGAGCTGGGGGTTTTCTGTAGTAGTGAGGAAGAAGGGGGGCTGGGGTTTTCTATAGGAGTGAGGTGAGGAATTTGGGTGTACGAGTGGACAGAGCTGACGTGAGGTGGGAGTGAGGAGGAAGAAGAACACCCAGGTTTTTTTGGCGGGCGGTGTGCCAGGTGTGGGTAGTGATAACCCACAAGTATAGGGGATCAATTGTAGCCTCTTTCGATAAGTAAGAGTGTCGAACCCAACGAGGGGCTAAAGGTAGAACAAATATTCCCTCAAGTTCTATCGACCACCGATACAACTCTACGCACGCTTGACGTTTGCTTTACCTAGAATAAGTATGAAACTAGAAGTACTTTGTAGGTGTTGTTGGATAGGTGTGCAAGATAATAAAGAGCATGTAAATAAAAAGTTGGGGCTGTTTAGATAAAGACACAACTAAGTTAGTTTTAGTAAAGAGCTTTTGTTACGAGAAAGTTATTTGTCCCTAGGCAATCGATAACTAGACCGGTAATCATTATTGCAACTTTATTTGAGGGAGAGGCATAAGCTAACATACTTTCTCTACTTGGATCGTATGCACTTATGATTGGAACTCTAGCAAGCATCCGCAACTACTAAAGATCATTAAGGTAAAACCCAACCATAGCATTAGTGTATCAAGTCCTCTTTATCCCATACGCAAACAACCTACTTACTCAGGACTGTGCTTCTGTCACTCGTGCCACCCACCATAAGCAAATCATGAACATATTGCAAATCCTATAGCGGGAATCCCTCACACTTGCGCGGCACGTAGAGCACCATAGGATAGCACCAATAATAAAACATGCAACTCAAACCAATCACGATCATCAAATAACCCATAGGACAAAACGGATCTACTCAAACATCATAGGATAGCCATACATCATTGGGAAATAATATATAGCATTGAGCACCATGTTTAAGTAGAGATTACAGCGGGTAAGAGAGGGGTTACACCGCTGCATAGAGGGGAAGAGTTGGTGATGATGGCGGTGAAGTTGTTGGTGAATATTGCGGTGATGATGATGGCCCCCGGTGGCACTCCGACGCCACCGGAAGCGAGGGGGAGAGAGCCCCCCTCCTTCTTCTTCTTCCTTGACCTCCTCCCTAGATGGGAGAAGGGTTTCCCCTCTGGTCCTTGGTCTCCATGGCATGGGAGGGGCGAGAGCCCCTCCAAGATTGCATATGTCTCTCTGTCTCTCTCTGTTTCTGCGTTCTCCTCTGCTGCCCTTTCACCGTTCGTACATATATGGAGATCCGTAACTCCGATTGGACTGAAATCTTCGCCGTGATTTTTTCCCAAAAAATTAGCTTTCTTGCGGCCGAAGAAGGGCATCAACCGCCTTATGAGGAGCCCACGAGGGTGAGGGGCGCACCCCCCTGCCTCGTGCCTCCCTCGTGCACCGTCTCGCATGGATTTTTCAAATATTCCAAAAATATTATCCGTCCGTTTTTATCCCGTTTGGATTCCGTTTGATATGGGGTTTCTGCAAACATAAAACATGCAACAAACAGGAACTGGCACTGGGCACTGGATCAATATGTTAGTCCCAAAAATAGTATAAAAAGTTGCCAAAAGTATATGAAAGTTGAATAATATTGGCATGGAACAATAAAAAATTATAGATACGATGGAGACGTATCAGCATCCCCAAGCTTAATTCCTGCTCGTCCTTGAGTAGGTAAATGATAAAAAAGATAATTTTTTGATGTGGAATGCTACCTAGCATAATCTTGATCATATATCTAATCATGGCATGAATATTAAGGTACGAGTGATTCAAAGCAATAGTCTATCATTTGACATAAAAACAATAATACTTCAAACCTACTAATAAAGCAATCATGTCTTTTCAAAATAACATGGCCAAAGAAAGTTATCCCTACAAAATCATATAGTCTGGCTATGCTCCATCTTCACCACGCAAAATATTCACATCATGCACAACCCCGATGACAAGCCGTGCAATTGGTTCATACTTTTTAATGCGCTTCAGCTTTTTCAACCCTCACGCAATACATGAGCGTGAGCCATGGACATAGCACTATAGGTGGAATAGAATATGATGGTGGAGGTTGTGTGGATAAGACAAAAATGGAGAAGGTCTCACATCGACGCGGCTAATCAATGGGCTATGGAGATGCCCATCAATTGATGCCAATGTGAGGAGTAGGGATTGCCATGCAACAGATGCACTAGAGCTATAAGTGTATGAAAGCTCAAACTGAAACTAAGTGGGTGTGCATCCAAATTGCTTGCTCATGAAGACCTCGGGCATTTGAGGAAGCCCATCATCGGAATATACAAGCCAAGTTCTATAATGAAAATTCCCACTAGTATATGAAAGTGATAACTCAAGAGACTCTCTATATGAAGAACATGGTGCTACTTCGAAGCACAAGTGTGGTAAAAGGATAGTAACATTGCCCCTTTTTGTTTTCCCTTTTTTTGCGGGCTTCTTTAGCCTCTCTTTTTTGGATGGGGCAATGGTCTAATAATGATGATCATCACACTTTTATTTACTTACACTTCAATATTACAACTCGATACTAGAACAAAGATATGACTCGATATAAATGCCTCCGGCAGTGTACCGGGATGTGCAATGATCTAGCATAGCAATGACATCAAAAAACGGACAAGCCATGAAAACATCATGCTAGCTATCTTACGATCATGCAAAGCAATATGACAATGAATGCTCAAGTCATGTATATGATGATGATGGAAGTTGCATGGCAATATATCTCAGAATGGCTATGGAAATGTCATAATAGGTAGGTATGGTGGCTGTTTTGAGGAAGATATAAGGAAGATTATGTGTGATAGAGCGTATCATATCATGGGGTTTGGATGCACCGGCGAAGTTTGCACCAACTCTCGAGGTGAGAAAGGGCAATGCACGGTACCGAAGAGGCTAGAAGTGATGGAAGGGTGAGAGTGTGTATAATCCATGGACTCAACATTAGTCATAAAGAACTCACATACATTATTGCAAAAGTTTATCAGCCCTCGAAGCAAACTACTACTACGCATTCCCCTAGGGGGGTAGATTGGTAGGAAAAGACCATTGCTCGTCCCCGACCGCCACTCATAAGGAAGACAATCAATAAATACCTCATGCTCCGACTTCGTTACATAACGGTTCACCATACGTGCATGCTATGGGAATCACAAACCTCAACACAAGTATTTCTACTAATCCACAACTACCCACTAGCATGACTCTAATCACAAACCTCACATGAATGAAACGAATCCGAAAACATACTGATATTTGTTGAAGAAAGAGGGGATGCCTTCTGGGGCATCCCCAAGCTTAGACGCTTGAGTCTCCTTGAATATTTACTTGGGGTTCCTAGGGAATCCCCAAGCTTGAGCTCTTTCCTCTCTTCCTTCTTCTCACATCGAGACCTTCTCGATCATCGAACACTTCATCCACACAAAACTTCAGCAGAAAACTCGGTAAGATCCGTTAGTATAATAAAGCAAATCACTACTCTAAGTACTATTGCAAACCAATTCATATTTTGTTTTGGCATTATATCTACTGTAATATAACTTTTCATGGCTTAATCCACTGATATAAATCGATAGTTTCATCAAAACAAGCAAACTATGCATCAAAAACAGAATCTGTCTTAAACAGAACAGTCTGTAATAATCTGAACATTAAACATACTTATGATACATTAAAAATTCTGCAAAAATTAGGAAAAATAAACAATTTGTATATAAAGACATTTCAAAAAGATTCAGAACCATTTGACGTTCCAGTAAAAAATGTAAAATCACGCACTACAGCCAAAGTTTCTGTCCTGCACCGCACAAACCAACAAGCATTGTAAACATCCTAAAGGCAAACCTTGGCACATTATTTTTATAATACAATGGAATTGTACGAGGGGATAATTATTTTTGTTGAAAAGTTTCTGTAATCAATATTCACAAAGTTTCCATGAGCATGAACAAAGTTCAATGCTAGCTCCCACTTCAACAATGCTTGTCTCTCTCACTTTCACTTTCCTTTTTGAAAATGATTTAGGTTCCCCTCTTCAGTTTTTTGTTTTTAAACTTTATAAAAGCACTCAACAGAAATAAATGACTCTCTAAAACTTCCGGGTTGTCTCCCTGGCAGCTCTTTCTTTAAAGCCATTAAGCTAGGCATATAGTGCTCAAGTAGTGAATCCACCCGGATCCAAAGGTATATCAAAGCCAATTTTAATTAACAATGATTTGTTATTTAGTAGTGAGAACAAAGCAACATATATCAAGCAAAGACGAAGTCTAACTCTCTTCGTATGCATCGGCATGTCATAAAAGAACAATTCATGCACACATAGTGGAGGCCAATGCATAGTATAAACAGTTTCTTGCAATTTTGTCGTGTTGGAAACATAGAGAGGTGGAGATATAGTTCCTCTCTCATAATAATTGCAAGTAGGAGAAGCAAGCACATGCATATTATATCTATCAAAATCATCATGTGCAACAGTAAAAGGCAACCCATCAATATAATCCTTAATAAGCACAAACTTTTGCGATATAGTGTAGTTTGGAGAATTCAAAAAGATAATAGGACTATCATGTGTGGGTGCAATAGCAACAATTTCATCTTTAACATAAGGAACTATAGCAAGTTCATCTCCATAAGCACAATTCATATTGGCATCTTGGCCACAAGCATAGCAAGCATCATCAAAAAGGGATATTTCAAGAGAATCAACGGGATCATAGCAATTATCATAGCATTCATCCTTCGGTAAGCATGAAGGGAAATTAAACAATGTATGATTTGAAGAGTTACTCTCATTAGAAGGTGGGCACGGGTGATACGTCTCCAACGTATCTATAATTTATGAAGTATTCATGATATTATATTATCTGTTTTGGATGTTTATGGGCTTTATTATACACATTTATATTATTTTGGGACTAACCTATTAACCCAGAGCCCAGTGCCAGTTTCTGTTTTTTCCTTGTTTTAGAGTATCGCAGAAAAGGAAAATCAAACGGAGTCCAATTGACCTGAAACTTCACGGAACTTATTTTTGGACCAGAAGAAGCCCACGGAGTATCAGAGATGGACCAAGAGAGTCCCGGGCTGCCCACGAGGGTGGGGGGCGCGCCCCCCTGCCTCGTGGACAGCCCAGAGATCCGCCGACGTACTTCTTCCTCCCATATATACCCATATACCCTAAAAACATCAGGGAGCACAATAGATCGGGAGTTCCGCCTCCAGAAGCCTCCGTAGCCACCGAAAACCAATCTAGACCCATTCCGGCACCCTGTCGGAGCGGGGAATCCCTCACCGGTGGCCATCTTCATCACCCCGGCGCTCTCCATGACGAGGAGGGAGTAGTTCTCCCTCGGGGCTGAGGGTATGTACCAATAGCTATGTGTTTGATCTCTCTCTCTCTCGTGTTCTTGCGGTGATACGATCTTGATGTATCGCAAGCTTTGCTATTATAGTTGGATCTTATGATGTTTCTCCCCCTCTACTCTCTTGTAATGGATTGAGTTTTCCCTTTGAAGTTATCTTATCGGATTGAGTCTTTAAGGATTTGAGAACACTTGATGTATGTCTTGCGTGGGATACCCGTGGTGATAATGGGGTATTCTATTGATCAACTTGATGTATGTTTTGGTGATCAACTTGCGGGTTCCGCCCATGAACCTATGCATAGGGGCTGGCACACATTTTCGTCTTGACTCTCCAGTAGAATCTTTGGGGCACTCTTTGAAGTACTTTGTGTTGGTTGAATAGATGAATCTGAGATTGTGTGATGCATATCGTATAATTATACCCAGGATACTTGAGGTGACATTGGAGTATCTAGGTGGCATTAGTGTTTTGGTTGATTAGTGTCTTAAGGTGTTATTCTAGTACAAACTCTATGATAGATTGAATGGAAAGAATAGCTTCGTGTTATTTTACTACGGACTCTTGAATAGTTCGATAAAAAAGGATAACTTTGAGGTGGTTTCGTACCCTACCATAATCTCTTCGTTTGTTCTCCGCTATTACTGACTTTGGAGTGACTCTTTGTTGCATGTTGATGGATAGTTATATGATCCAATTATGTTATTATTGTTGCGGGAACTTGCACTAGTGAAAGTATGAACCCTAGGCCTTGTTTCAACGCATTGCAATGCCATTTGTGCTCACTTTTATCATTAGTTACCTTGCTGTTTTTATATTTTCAGATTACAAAAACCTTTATCTACCATCCATATTGCACATGTATCACCATCTCTTCGCCGACCTAGTGCACCTATACAATTTACCATTGTATTGGGTGTGTTGGGGACACAAGAGACTCTTTGTTATTTGGTTGCAGGGTTGCTTGAGTGAGACCTGTTGGGGAACGTAGCAGAAATTCAAAATTTTCTACGCATCACCAAGATCAATCTATGGAGTAATCTAGCAACGAGGGGAAGGAGAGTGCATCTACATACCCTTGTAGATCGCTAAGCGGAAGCGTTCAAGTGAACGGGGTTGATGGAGTCGTACTCGTCGTGATCCAAATCACCGATGATCCTAGTGCCGAACGGACGGCACCTCCGTGTTCAACACACGTACAGCCCGGTGACGTCTCCTACACCTTGATCCAGCATGGGGAGAAGGAGAGGTTGGGGAAGACTCCATCCAGCAGCAGCACGACGGCGTGGTGGTGGTGAAGGAGCGCGGGACTCCAGCAGGGCTTCGCCAAGCACTACGAGAGACGAGGAGGGAGAGGGGTAGGGCTGCGCCAACAGGGAGAGCAAATCACATGTGTTGGGCAGCCCCAAACCTCAAGTATATATAGGGGGAGGGGAGGGGCTGCGCCCCCACCTAGGGTTCCCTCCCTAGGGGTGGCGGACAGCCCTAGATCCCATCTAGGGGGCGGCCAAGGGGGGAGAGAGGGGGGCGCACCACTAGGTGGGCCTTAGGCCCATCTAAGCCTAGGGTTTGCCCCCTTCCCCTCTTGGAGGCGCCTTGGGCCTTGGTGGGAGGCACCCCAGCCCACCTAGGGGCTCGTCCCTTCCCACTATTGGCCCATGTAGGCCTCCGGGGCTGGTGGCCCCACCTGGTGGACCCCCGGACCCCTCCGGTCGTCCCGGTACACTACCGGTGATGCCCGGAATACTTCCGGTGGCCAAAACCATACTTCCTATATATCAATCTTTACCTCCGGGCCATTCCAGAACTCCTCGTGACGTCCGGGATCTCATCCGGGACTCCGAACAACATTCGGTAACCGCGTACATACTTTCCCTATAACCCTAGCATCATCGAACCTTAAGTGTGTAGACCCTACAGGTTCGGAAGTCATGCAGACATGGCCGAGACAACTCTCCGGTCAATAGCCAACAGCGGGATCTGGATACCCATGTTGGCTCCCACATGCTCCACGATGATCTCATCGGATGAACCACGATGTCAAGGACTTAATCAATCCCGTATACAATTCCCTTTGTCTAGCGGTACGATACTTGCCAGAGATTCGATCATCGGTATCCCGATACCTTGTTCAACCTCGTTACCGAAAAGTCTCTTTACTCGTTCCGTAACACATCATCCCGTGATCAACTCCTTGATCACATTGTGCACATTATGATGATGTCCTACCGAGTGGGCCCAGAGATACCTCTCCGTTTACACGGAGTGACAAATCCCAGTCTCGATTCGTGCCAACCCAACAGACACTTTCGGAGATACCTGTAGTGTACCTTTATAGCCACCCAGTTACGTTGTGACGTTTGGCACACCCAAAGCACTCCTACGATATCCGGGAGTTGCACAATCTCATGGTCTAAGGAAATGATACTTGACATTAGAAAAGCTTTAGCATACGAACTACATGATCTTGTGCTAGGATTAGGATTGGGTCTTGTCCATCACATCATTCTCCTAATGATGTGATCCCGTTATCAACGACATCCAATGTCCATGGTCAGGAAACCGTAACCATCTATTGATCAACGAGCTAGTCAACTAGAGGCTTACTAGGGACATGGTGTTGTCTATGTATCCACACATGTATCCGAGTTTCCTATCAATACAATTCTAGCATGGATAATAAACGATTATCATGAACAAGGAAATATAATAATAACCAATTTATTATTGCCTCTAGGGCATATTTCCAATAGTCACCCACTTGCACTAGAGTCAATAATCCAGTTCACATCGATATTGTGATTAACACTCAAGGTCACATCCCCATGTGACTAACACCCAAAGAGTTCTGGGTTTGATCATGTTATGCTTGTGAGAGAGGTTTCAGTCAACGGGTCTGCAACATTCAGATCCGTATGTACTTCGCAAATTTCTATGTCATCTTGTAGATGCAACTACTACGCTACATTTGGAGCCATTTCAAATAACTGTTCTACTTGGAGCTATTCTAAATTGTTGCTCCATTATACGTATCCGGTATCTCTACTCAGAGCTATCCGGATAGGTGTTAAGCTTGCATCGACGTAACTCTTTACGTCGAACTCTTTATCACCTCCATAACCGAGAAACATATCCTTATTCCTCTAAGGATAATTTAGACCGCTATCTGGTGATCTACTCCTAGATTACCTTTGTACCCTCTTGCCAGATATGTGGCAAGGCACACATCAGGTGCGGTACTCAGCATGGCATACCGTATAGAGCCTATGACAAAAGCATAGGGGACGACCTTCGTCCTTCCTCTTTCTTCTGCCGTGGTCGAGCTTTAAGTCTTAACTTCATACCTTACAACTCAGGCAAGAACTCCTTCTTTGACTGATCCATCTTGAACACCTTCAAGATCATGTCAAGGTATGTGCTCATTTGAAAGTACCATTAAGCGTTTTGATCTATCCTTATAGATCTTGATGCTCAATGTTCAAGTAGCTTAATCCAGGCTTTCCATTGAAAAACACTTTCCAAATAACCCTATATGCTTTCCAGAAATTCTACGTCATTTCTGATCAACAATATGTCAACAACATATATTCATCAGAAATTCTATAGTGCTCCCACTCACTTCTTTGGAAATACAAGTTTCTCATAAACTTTGTATACACCCAAAATCTTTGATCATCTCATCAAAGCATACATTCCAACTCCGAGATGCTTACTCCAGTCCTTAGAAGGATTGCTGGAGCTTTGCATACTTGTTAGCATCTTTCAGGATTGACAAAACCTTCTATTGTATCACATACAACTTTTCTTACGAAAACTTGGTAAGAAAACTTGTTTTGACATCCATCTGTAAGATTTCATAATCGAAAAATACAGCTAATGCTAACATGATTCGACGGACTTAAGCATCGCTACGGGTGAGAAATTCTCATCGTAGTCAACTCCTTGAACTTGTCGGAAAAAACATCTTAACGACAAGTCGAGCTTTCTTAATGGTGATACTTACCATCATTGTCCGTCTTCCTTTTAAAATCCATATGTACCTAACAGCCTTACGACCATCAAGTAGTTCTTCCAAAGTCTACACTTTGTTTTCATATATGGATCCTCTCTCGGATTATATGGCCTCGAGCCATTTTGGAATCCAGGCCCACCATCGCTTCTCCATAGCTCGTAGGTTCATTGTTGTCTAGCAACATGACTTCCAAGACAGGATTACGTACCACTCTGAAGTAGTACGCATCCTTGTCATCCCACGAGGTTTGGTAGTGACTTGATCTGAAGTTTCATGATCACTATCATAAGCTTCCACTTCAATTGGTGTAGGTGCCACAGGAACAACTCCCTGTGCCCTGCCACACACTAGTTGAAGAGACGGTTCAATAACCTCATCAAGTCTCCACCATCCTCCCACTCAATTCTTTCGAGAGAAACTTTTCCTCGAGAAAGGACCCGATTCAAGAAACAATCCCTTATTGCTTTCGGATCTGAGACAGGATGTATACCCAACTGTTTTGGGTGTCCTATGAAGATGCATTTATCCGCTTTGGGTTCGAGCTTATTGGCCTGAAACTTTTTCACATAAGCGTCGCAGCCCCAAACTTTTAAGAAATGACAGCTTAGGTTTCTCTAAACCATAGTTCATATGGTGTCATCTCATCGGAATTACGTGGTGCCCTATTTAAAGTGAATGTGGTTGTCTCTAATGCCTAACCCATAAACTATCGTGGTAATTCGATAAGAGACATCATGGTATGCATCATATCCAATAGGGTGCAGTTATGATGTTCGGACACACCATCATACTATGGTGTTTCAGGCTGTATTAGTTGTGAAACAATTTCCACAATGTCTTAATTCTGTGCCAGACTCGTAATTCAGATATTCATCTCTATGATCATATCATAGATATTTTATCCTCTTGTCACGACGATCTTTCAAATTCACCCTGAAATTACTTGAACCTTTCAATAATTCAGACTCGTGATTCATCAAGTAAATATACTCAACATCTACTCAAATCATCTGTGAAGTAAGAACATAACGATATCCACTACACGCCTCAGCACTCATTGGACTGCACACATCAAAATGTATTACTTCCAACAAGTTGCTTTCTAGTTCCATTTTACTGAAAACGAGGCGTTCAGTCATCTTGCCCATGTGGTATGATTTGCATGTCTCAAGTGATTCAAAATCAAGTGAGTCCAAACGGTCCATTTGCATGGAGTTTCTTCATGCATATACACCAATAGACATGGTTCGCATGTCTCAAACTTTTCAAAATGAGTGAGCCCAAAGATCTATCAACATGGAGCTTCTTCATGCGTTTTATACCGATATGACTTACGTGGCAGTGCCACAAGTAGGTGGTACTATCATTACTATCTTATGTCTTTTGGCATGAACATGTGTATCACTACGATCGAGATTCAATAAACCATTCATTTTAGGTGCAAGACCATTGAAGGTATTATTCAAATAAACAAAGTAACCATTATTCTCCTTAAATGAATAACCGTATTGCGATAGACATAATCCAATCATGTCTATGCTCAACGCAGACACCAATCTCGATGGTAGAGGGAGCGTGCGATGCTTGATCACATCAAGCTTGGAAAAACTTCCAACACATATTGCCAGCTCACCTTTAGCTAGTCTCCGTTTACTCCGCAGCCTTTTATTTCGAGTTTACTGACATTTAGCAACCGAACCGATATCTAATACCATGGTGCTACTAGGAGTACTAGTAAAGTACACATTAACACAATGTATATCCAATATACTTCTATTGACCTTGCCAGCCTTCTCATCTACCAAGTATCTAGGGTAATTCTGCTCCAGTGGCTGTTCCCCTTATTACAGAAGCACTTAGTCTCGGGTTTGGATTCAACCTTGGGTTTCTTCACTAGAGAAGCAGTTGATTTGCCGTTTCATGAAGTATCCCTTCTTGTCCTTGCCCTTCTTGAAACTAGTGGTTTCACCAACCATCAACAATTGATGCTCCTTCTTGATTTCTACTTCTATGGTGTCAAACATCGCGAATACCTCAAGGATCATCATATATGTCCCTGATATATTATAGTTCATCTCGAAGCTCTAGCAGCTTGGTGGTAATGACTTCGGAGAAACATCACTATCTCATCTGGAAGATCAACACCCACTTGATTCAAATGATTGTTGTACTCAGACAATCTGAGCACAAGCTCAACAATTGAGCTTTTCTCCCTTAGTTTGCAGGCTAAGAAAGTCTTCGGAGGTCTTATACCTCTTGACGTGGGCACAAGCCTGAAATCCCAATTTCAGCCCTCAAAACATCTCATATGTTTCACGACGTTTCAAAACATCTTGGTGCCTCAACTCTAAACCGTTTAACTGAACTATCACGTAGTTATCAAAATGTGTATGTCAGATGTTCGCAACATCCACAGATGACGTTCGAGTTTCAGCACACTGAGCGGTGCATTAAGGACATAAGCCTTCTATGATGCAATGAGGACAATCCTCAGTTTACGGACCTAGTCCGCATAATTGCTACTATCAAATTTCAACTAAATTTTTTGTAGGAACATAAGTAAACAGTAGAGCTGAAGCGCGAGTCACGACATAATTTGCGAAGACCTTTTGACTATGTTCAGGATAATTAAGTTTAGCTTATGAACTCCCACTTAGATAGACATCCCTCTCGTCATCTAAGTGATTACATGATCTGAGTCAACTAGGCCGTGTCCGATCATCACGTGAGACGGACTAGTCATCATCGGTGAACATCTTCATGTTGACCGTATCTTCTATACGACTCATGTTCGACCTTTCGGTCTTCCGTGTTCCGAGGCCATGTCTGTACATGCTAGGCTCGTCAAGTCAACCTAAGTGTTTCGCATGTGTCCCGAGGCCATGTCTGTACATGCTAGGCTCATCAACACCCGTTGTATTCGAACGTTAGAATCTATCACACCGATCATCACGTGGTGCTTCAAAACAACGAACCTTCGCAACGGTGCACAATTAGGGGGAACACCTTTCATGAAATTTTAGTGAGGGATCATCTTATTTAAGCTACCGTCGTTCTAAGCAAATAAGATGTAAAACATGATAAACATCACATGCAATCAAATAGTGACATGATATGGCCATCATCACTTTGCTCCTTTTGATCTCCATCCTCGGGGCTCCATGATCATCATCGTCACCGGCATGACACCATGATCTCCATCATCATGATCTCCATCATCGTGTCTTCATGAAATTGTCTCGCCAACTATTACTTCTACTACTACAGCTAACGGTTAGCAATAAAGTAAAGTAATTACATGACGTTTATATTGACATGCAGGTCATAAATAAATTAAGACAACTCCTATGGCTCCTGCCGGTTGTCATACTCATCGACATGCAAGTCGTGACTCCTATTACAAGAACATGATCATCTCATACATCACATATATCATTCATCACATCATTTGGCCATATCACATCACAAAACACTTTCTGCAAAAACAAGTTAGATGTCCTCTAATTGTTGTTGCAAGTTTTTATGTGGCTTCTATAGGTTTCTAGCAAGAACATTTCTTACCTACGCGAAAACCACAACATGATATGCCAATTTCTATTTACCCTTCATAAGGACCCTTTTCATCGAATCCGATACGACTAAAGTGGGAGAGACAGACACCCGCTAGCCACCTTATGCAACTAGTGCATGTCAGTCGATGGAACCAGTCTCATGTAAGAGTACGTGTAAGGTCGGTCCGGGCCGCTTCATCCCACGATGCCGCCGAATCAAGATAAGACTAGTAACGACAAGCAAATTGACAAAATCGATGCCGACAACAACTTGTGTTCTACTCGTGCATAGAAACTACGCATAGACCTGGCTCATGATGCCACTGTTGGGGAACGTAGCAGAAATTCAAAATTTTCTACGCATCACCAAGATCAATCTGTGGAGTAATCTAGCAACGAGGGGAAGGAGAGTGCATCTACATACCCTTGTAGATCGCTAAGCGGAAGCGTTCAAGTGAACGGGGTTGATGGAGTCGTACTCGTCGTGATCCAAATCACCGATGATCCTAGTGCCGAACGGACGGCACCTCCATGTTCAACACATGTACAGCCTGGTGACGTCTCCTACGCCTTGATCCAGCAAGGGGAGAAGGAGAGTGTCGGTGTCAAAACCGGCGGATCTCGGGTAGGGGGTCCCGAACTGTGCGTCTAGGTCGGATGCTAACAGGAGGCAGGGAACACGATGTTTTACCCAGGTTCGGGCCCTCTTGATGGAGGTAAAACCCTACGTCATGCTTGATTAATATTGATGATATGGGTAGTACAAGAGTAGATCTACCACGAGATCAAGGAGGCTAAACCCTAGAAGCTAGCCTATGGTATGATTGTTGTGTATGGAGTTGATTGCCTACGGACTACAACCCTTCGGTTTATATAGACACCGGATAGGGTTAGGGTTACATAGAGTCGGTTACAATGGTAGGAGATCTTGAATATCCGCATCGCCAAGCTTGCCTTCCACGCCAAGGAAAGTCCCATCCGGACATGGGACGAAGTCTTCAATCTTGTATCTTCATAGTCCAGGAGTTCGGCTGAAGGTATAGTCCGGCTACCCGAACACCCCCTAATCCAGGACTCCCTCAGTAGCCCCCGAACCAGGCTTCAATGATGACGAGTCCGGCGCGCAGATTGTTCGGCATTTCAAGGCGGGTTCTTCTCCAAGTCCTTCATAGAAGATTGTAAACACCAAGAGTAGTGTCCGGCTTTGCAAAATAAGCTTCCACATATTTCCATAGAGAGAATAATATTAACACAAATCAAATCTGCTGACGTATTTCGCAGTGCGTCATCACACTACAGCCAAGTCCTTTACTCGAATCGTTTTCACTTTTCCACCTCAGCGTATTTTTGCGGGGCGGTTTCCTTGGCACGTCTTGTCAAAGCAGAGATCGTGTGCCCCCCTTTTACGGGATTCTCATCAATACGGATGTGGGTAACCCAATCGTGCCTGTTAGCATGTTTTCTCAATTAAAGGCGAGTCCCAAACGGTTACGGGGAGGGCTCCTGGTATTCAACCTCTTATAAAGAGACCAGGGCCTTACTCCTTTTCTCCAATCCCAAAACAAGTTCGCCCGTCGCCTCAAGTTCCAACACCCTAGGCTCCAGATTCCGGGCGCCTCAGACCTTCGACAATGTCCGGTTCCGACCTTCAAGGCCAATGGATGCCCTCCTCCGTCACGGAGGATGACGTGCTAAAGTTGAGAGAGGCTAAGTTCTTGACCGCCGAAATTTCGCACAGGTTGCCTGCTCAAAGGCAGGCTATCCCCAGTCCCCAGCCCGATGAGAGCGTAGTGTTCGTGTCTCACTTCCTTCGGGGGTTAGGCTTCCTGATGGATCCCTTTGTGAGGGGACTGCTGTTTTATTATGGGCTGGAATTCCATGACTTAGCTCCGGAGTCCATCCTCCATATCTCCTCGTTTATCGTTGTATGCGAAGCATTCCTCCGTGTTACCCCTCACTTCAGATTATGGCTCAAGACTTTCAAAGTGGAGCCGAAGATGATCAAGGGACGGCATGTAGAGTGCGGAGGCGCTGTTATAAGCAAAAATGCTGATGCTCCATGGCCCGAGGGCTCTTTTCAAGAGGAGCTAGGCTTGTGGCAACGAGAGTGGTTTTATATCACCACTCCCAGGAGCACCAAGTGGGTGGCGCTTCCTGCCTTTCGCTCGGGTCCCCCACCACGGCTAGCGTCATGGGTTAACAGAGGGTTAGATTGGGGTTTGCCCAAAGACGTGCCCTTGTTACAGGGCCGCATTAAGGATCTCTTGGAAGGAGACCTCAGCCTGGTCAAGGTGACGCAGGTCATGCTGATTCGCCGAATATTGCCCGGCAAACGTCGCTCCCTTCGCCTGTGGGAGTTTAATCCAGAGGGACCGCGAGCTCTCCAGAATTTCATGGGTGCAACGCCCGCGGAGATGTATAAACTGTTCTTCGGATCACGAGAGATGTGTCCGGATTTAACCGAGGACACAGGCCTAAGCTGCAATCGCCCGGATACTCAAGTAAGCAACCTTGTGCCCGGACCTTCTATCCATATAATTGTCATAAACTTGCCCCTAAAAGAGTCGTCCTTTTAAACAGGAGTGGATAGCGAAGGCAAAGCTGATCAGGTGTCTGGCTCCCCTTCCAGAAACCAGGCCGGATCCCATGCTGGTCAGGATGCTGGAGATAATGCCTTTGGAGGGAAGCAAGGGGGAGGACAAGGAAACTATGGCCTCCTCGAAGGAGGCTGCTCCGAAGGGAGGAACCGACAATCCCTCTCCTAAGGGGAAGAAGAGAGCCGCCTCTGACGACCCGGAAACCATGGCCTCGAAGCGGGGGAAAAAATCCTCGTCAGAGGGTCCGACGTCGGGGAGTTCCTCGGCCGGACTATGCCCTCAAGGGGATCAGCCCTCCAGCGAGCCGTAAGTAGAGAAAGATTTTCCTTTTGAGGGATGAGGGAAATCCTTGATTTAGATCTGAGAAGATTAACCAAATTTTTACCTTGTAGCTCGGACCTCAGCCCTTCTCAGCAGAGCTCGTCTTCGGGGGATCTCCTTCCGGAGATGATGGAGAGCGGGACGCCTCCCCCTGCCGTGCCGCCTAGCGAGGCGGGCGACCCTGAGGTGTCGTTGCGGAGGGTTTCTCCGAATCCGGCAGGGGCGGAAGATAGCTATGTGGCCCCCCGAGGTTCTCCGCGTCCGGCCTTCGAAAGAGGTCGTGGGACAAGTCCGGCACCGTCTGGTGCTCGGCCGGAGGAGCTAAAGATTCTGCTGGGGCAAGCTTCTATCTCGGAGGAGCACCGTGCATTGATGGGCACGGTGATTGAAAGGATCTCATCCGCAGAGAGCAGATTGCATGAGGCCATCAAAAGTTTACTGACAGGTTTTGAGGTACATTAGATAGTGTACACTTTTGTCAGTTGCGCATGAATAAGATGCCCCCTGTGTAGATAGTAGCCCCTGAGACTCTACGTGTCGTTAAGAAATGACGGCACGCGGAGGATCATAATCCTAGGTCTAAGATGTCGCCTTTGAATGTAGGCGGCAGGGTGTCCGGAATCGAGCCGAACTGATGATTTTGTCGAACAAAAGCGGCAACTGGACATGGCAGATGCCGACATCGCGCTTGTCAACAAGCGGCTTGATGAGGCTCAAGGTATGTAATTCCTCGGGCGGCATCAGGTAAGAAGAGTTTTATGCCAGTGTCTTACGATGTGTATGCTTGACGCAGATGGTGCGGCCGCCGTGGAGAGTCTTAGGGCAGAACTTGCCCGAGCTAAAGAACAAGCCAGAGAAAGTGATGCGGCTGCCAAGGAAAAGATGGCCGAGATGGCCGAAAAGTTAAAGAGTTCTGCAGACTGTTGCAGACTTCTTGAGAAAGAAGACCAGGGGAAACAGACAGACTTAGAGAAGGCCATTGCCAATGCTAAGGACGCGCGCTCTGCGATGAGAGCTGCGAAGGAGGAGCTGCGTCAGGGAAATTTTGCGATCCGAAGTTTGCTCTGTTGGACCGGATGTGGAGTGTGGAGGATACCTATCTGGATTTGGCAGCGAGTGCTGCTGATGCGACCGAACACTTTCGAGATCAGAAAGATCGCGAAGTGGAAAAGCTTTTCTGGTCGCAGTTTCACAATCCAGAGTGTCCGCTGGCAGTGGACGATCATTTGGCTCAATGGGCTGAACTAAATAGGTTGTCCGGACTCGCCATGAAGTACATCATGGGTCATCTGTGGCCGGGGAGATCAGAGCCGAACAGTTATTTCAGCTTGGTGCAGCAATTCCTTGACGCGGTGGCGCGTATTAATGCAATGAAGAGGTCAGCATGCATAGAGGGCGCAAGGATGGCTCTTGCCCGTGTCAAGACATACTGGGCAGAGATGGAGACCACCATTGTTGCGTCCCGAGATTCGGGCAAAAGCCGAGTACCCTCCGAGCACTATTTTCAGGAAGTCCTTGAAGGCGCTCGTGTAATAGAGACGCAGTGCTCGAAAGATGCTATGTTATGATAGCATATGTAATTATAAAGTAATATTTTGATAAACGGTAGTGGCCTTTTTATACTTGTGCCTTCAAGTATTGGGAACACCTCCTGTGCGGCCGTTTTAAGATATATATATATATACCAAATCTGAAAGATGGCAGTCGTTGGCTTCAGCCCCCACGCACATAGTGCGGGGGTGCTCGCAAAAGACGCATTTTCACACTTAACCCACCGTCTTGGTCCTATAAAGGAGGTGATAGCGCAGCGGGCCAGGCAACCGGACTATAATGCTTTAACACTTTCACTTAGCCATAGGAGTTTGACAGTGAGACTATTTAGGTAGCCCCTTGGTGGCAACTGCGCTCGTCCGAGTTAGGGTCGCGTATGTGCCTGACCGGGAAGCGGCCCTTCGTTAAAGCGGAGGAATCCGATAGATTCCGATAGGTCATCGAGTGGCTAACCAGTCTCACGCTATATCATGACAGTCAGTTTCCGGCTTTCTCAACTGAGGTGCTCGCCCGGCCGAACCGGGGCACAATCACAGTAGTTCTCCTGGTGCTACCTTAGCCGATAGAGCAGAACATAAGGTAGCCGAACTCAGGAGCCAAACAACCCAACATTTGACCAAAGACATGATTCGGAGCTGATGCATATAATGCCAAAACTCGCGACGCCGAACACTCCCTAAGGTGTTCGGTCTTTTATGAGTGCGGGCGAAACAACACTCTTTATTAAAAAAGCCCCTAGTGTCTAGGTACGTGCAAAAATTCTAACGTGGCCACATGCCAAGACGCCAGCCTCCTCCTTGGTTATATCAGAAAAAACCAGGGGATGTGTAGCAACAAGATACAGTAAAAAAGGTTTACGCAGGGTCTTAATCTAAAAGGAATCCTTTAGGACGGGTCCCTACTGCACGTCTGCGCCTGTGTCTCCGTTGTGCCGTATCCTGGACGGGCGCCGCACGACGTTCATCTGCAAAAGAGAGGAACTATGTTGAAAACGGGTCGTGCCGAAAAGGTTTAAAATAAACAAAGTATAAAGTAAAATATATAAGATTGAGCTTTATTGTCTCTTATTTTATATGCGTGGAGCCCCTAGTGCGGGGGTATGTGGCCTCTAGGCCTGCATCAATGATGATTTTGCACCGAACCCGTCTATCCGCGTTCGTGGTCTTGAATGACCTATTTCGAAGTTTTTTGGCTTGTGAGGCCATTTTGCTGTGGGGCTGTCAAAGCGGCCGCACAGTCCTCCGCTTGGGGAGGCGCACTTTAGTGCTTCCCCTTCAAAGAGATGATGCCTCGTGGACCGGGCATCTTAAGCATAAGAGATGCATAATGCGGTATTGCGTTAAAGCGAGCGAAAGCTTCGTGTCCCAGTAGTGCTTGATAGCGACTTGAGAACGGGACGATATGGAAGGTCAGCTTTTCGCGGCGGAAGTTATCGGCAGAGCCGAATATGACTTCGAGCCGGAGAAAACCCATACAATGGGTGTCCGGACCAGGTATTACCCCTTGAAAGGAGGTTTTGCTGCGGCGGATTCTTGCTAGGTTATCCCCATGTGCTGGATTGTATCCTGATATATCAGGTTTAGTCCACTGCCGCCGTCCATAAGGACATTTGATAACTGGAGTCCGCCAATTATTGGGTCGAGTATCAAGGTAGTCCAGCCTACATTCTTGATATTTCTAGAATAATCTAGCTGATCGAAGATGATCGGTTTTGACAACCAGTGGCAGGACCCTTTGGGGATGGGCCGTGTGGTGCGTACCTTTACGGGCGCCGCACGTTTTGTTATGTGAAGTGAGTTCACTGTTTTTACTTCTTGTGGGAAGTTCTTTTGTTTCCTGGTGCTCTGCTTTTGGGGTTCGTCCTCGTCTTTGCTTGGTGTGTCGAGCCCCTTGTGTTCGGCATTGAGTCTGCCGGATTGTTTGAAAACCCAACAGTCTCTGTGGGTATGGTTAGCAGGCTTCTCGGGAGTACTGTGTATCTGACATATCCTGTCCAGGATTTTATTTAGGTTGGATGGATCGTCCCTGTTATCTTCTGGGGGCGATTTTGCCTGATTTTGTCGTGAGCCTTTGAATCCAGCATTGACTGCCGTGCTCTTCGGACTTTTGTCCTTAGTCCAGCGACGGTCCTTGTTGCATCGCGGTTTTCCGTTTCCATCCCAAGTTTTGGATGTACTTGGGTCGCTGGGGCTGCACCTTGCCAACCAGCTGTCCTCCCCTGCACAAAAGCGGATCATGAGGCTTGTTAGTGCGGCCATTGTTCTTGGCTTTTCTTGGCCGAGGTGTCTGGCGAGCCATTCATCTCGGACGTTATGCCTGAAAGCTGCTAAGGCTTCGGCGTCCGGACAGTCGACTATCTGATTCTTTTTAGTGAGGAATCTATTCTAGAACTACCGAGCTGATTCTCCGGGTTGTTGAGTTATGTGACTAAGATCGTCTGCATCCGGAGGGCGGACATAGGTCCCTTGAAAGTTTGCTCGGAAAGCTTCCTCGAGCTCTTCCTAGCTTCCAATTGTGTTTTCGGGAAGGCTTTTAAGCCAATGCCGGGCTGGCCCTTTAAGCTTAAGGGGTAAATATTTTATGGCGTGGAGATCATCTCCTCTAGCCATGTGTATGTGGAGGATATAATCCTCGATCCAAACTCCAGGGTCTGTTGTTCCATCATATGCCTCTATGTTTACGGGTTTGAATCCCTCTGGGAATTCATAGTCCAGGACCTCATCGGTGAAACATAGGGGGTGTGCGGCGCCCCTGTATTTGGGTGTGCCGGATTCTGATGATGGCTTCATAGCGTTGCTTACGAGATCTTGCTTTCTTGGCCCATAAATGGACCTGACTGGGCCATGATGCGAATCCTTAAGTGGTTCGCATGCCGATTTACGTGCGGCGCCGCTTGCCGCTTTATGGGGTCGTCTATCCGACCGTGTGGCTTTCTTATTTTTTGAATGCGAGGGCTCTAGGGCATCTTCGTCGAATTCATGCAGTAGCTTTCTTTTCGGATAGCTTTTAGTGCGGCGACTGTCGCTTTATTTATCTGCGGTATTGATTACTTTGCTCCATCTAATCCGGAGTGCATCTTCCACTGTTTTTAGCTTCCACTTCTGCTTTTTTAGGCTGCGTGCAGTTGCAACGAGCCTCTCATGGAGATTCTTCTGCTCCATAGGTTTATCCGGCGTGAGGTCGTCCGGAATGCCGTTTTCGCCGGAGGAGGGATATTCGGTTTCTCTATCCGTGTTGCCCTGTTCAGACGGTTGCTCTAAGGCCTGCTCGTCGTCTACCGGCTCGTCCTGCTCTATGGCTGGGTTTTTGTCGAGGCGGGGCTTGGGTCGGTGTTTACGCCGATGCTTTGATTGCTTTTCGGGGGGTCGATCTCCCATCCCATCCCCTTTTTCCTTGTTGTCGCTTCCTTTAGGGGTATCCACCATGTACACATCGTGAGATGAGGTGGTTGTCCAATGCCCTATGGGCGTTGGTTCGTCGGTATCTCCTGCATCGTCATCCATGCTGTCGATGTCTCCGGAGTCGAAGTTGAGCACGTCGTTTAAATTTTCGACAGTGGCTACCAAGTGGGTGGTGTGTGGGATTTGAATTTCTTCATCGTCCGTATCCCATCCTTGCTGACCATAGTTCGGCCAGGGCTCTCCTGATAAGGAGAGAGACTTGAGAGAGTTCAGGATATCGCTGAAAGGCGAGTGCTGAAAGATGTCTGCGGCGGTGAACTCCATTATCGGCGCCCAACTGGATTCGATTGGCAGGGGCGTGGGGGGTTCGGAGTCCGGGGAGGAGTCCGGATCCTCGGAGTCACGGATCATGCAGAGTGCGGGGCTAGCGTTCGGCTCGATCGCCTTTGAGATTGAAGCCCCCGAGGTGACGTCCAACCGCTCATCCTCGATTGGCGCAATAGGCTCCGAGTTAGGGGTCGGAACCGATGCGTGTGCGGCCTCCAGGACACTGTCCGGAGGCAGAGCTAGGTCATGCCCCTCGAGATAGTGTGGCGCGCTTGGCCGTGGCTCGAACCCGTCGAAGATCAAGTCTCCGCGGATGTCAGCCGTATAGTTTAAGCTTCCAAACCTGACTTGATGGCCAGGGGCGTAGCTTTCGATCTGCTCCAGGTGGCCGAGCGAGTTGGCCCGCAGAGCGAAGCCGCCGAAGACGAAGATCTATCCGGGGAGAAAAGTCTCACCCTGGACCGTATCGTTGTTGATGATCAAAGGAGCCATCGGGCCTAAAGGTGACGACACGGAGGAACTCTCAATGAAAGCACCAATGTCGGTGTCAAAACCGGTGGATCTTGGGTAGGGGGTCCCGAACTGTGCGTCTAGGTCGGATGGTAACAGGAGGCAGGGAACACGATGTTTTACCCAGGTTCGGGCCCTCTTGATGGAGGTAAAACCCTACGTCCTGCTTGATTAATATTGATGATATGGGTAGTACAAGTGTAGATCTACCACGAGATCAAGGAGGCTAAACCCTAGAAGCTAGCCTATGGTATGATTGTTGTGTATGGAGTTGAATGCCTACGGACTACAACCCTCCAGTTTATATAGACACCGGATAGGGTTAGGGTTACATAGAGTCGGTTACAATGGTAGGAGATCTTGAATATCCGCATCGCCAACTTGCCTTCCATGCCAAGGAAAGTCCCATCCGGACACGGGACAAAGTCTTCAATCTTGTATCTTCATAGTCCAGGAGTCCAGCTGAAGGTATAGTCCGGCTACCCGAACACCCCCTAATCCAGGACTCCCTCAGAGAGGTTGGGGAAGACTCCATCCAGCAGCAGCACGACGGCGTGGTGGTGATGAAGGAGCGCGGGACTCCAGCAGGGCTTCGCCAAGCACTACGAGAGACGAGGAGGGAGAGGGGTAGGGCTGCGCCAACAGGGAGAGCAAATCACATGTGTTGGGTAGCCCCAAACCTCAAGTATATATAGGGGGAGGGGAAGGGCTGCGCCCCCACCTAGGGTTCCCTCCCTAGGGGTGGCGGCCAGCCCTAGATCCCATCCAGGGGGCGGCCAAGGGGGGAGAGAGGGGGCGCACCACTTGAGAGGGGAGAGAGGGGGCCCCCACCTAGGGTTCCCTCCCTAGGGGTGGCGGCCAGCCCTAGATCCCATCTAGGGGCCTTAGGCCCATCTGAGCCTAGGGTTTGCCCCCTTCCCCTCTTGGAGGCGCCTTGGGCCTTGGTGGGAGGCGCCCCAGCCCACCTAGGGGCTGGTCCCTTCCCACTATTGGCCCATGTAGGCCTCCGGGGCTGGTGGCCCCACCTGGTGGACCCCCGGACCCCTCCGGTGGTCCCGGTACACTACCGGTGATGCCCGGAATACTTCCGGTGGCCAAAACCATACTTCCTATATATCAATCTTTATCTCCGGACCATTCTGGAACTCCTCGTGACGTCCAGGATCTCATCCGGGACTCCGAACAACATTCGGTAACCGCGTACATACTTTCCCTATAACCCTAGCGTCATCTAACCTTAAGTGTGTAGACCCTACGGGTTCGGAAGTCATGCAGACATGGCCGAGACAACTCTCCGGTCAATAACCAACAGCGGGATCTGGATACCCATGTTGGCTCCCACATGCTCCATGATGATCTCATCGGATGAACCACGATGTCAAGGACTTAATCAATCCCGTATACAATTCCCTTTGTCTAGCGGTACGATACTTGCCCGAGATTCGATCGTCGGTATCCCGATACCTTGTTCAATCTCGTTACTGGAAAGTCTCTTTACTCGTTCCGTAACACATCATCCCGTGATCAACTCCTTGATCACATTGTGCACATTATGATGATGTCCTACCGAGTGGGCCCAGAGATACCTCTCCGTTTACACGGAGTGACAAATCCCAGTCTCGATTCGTGCCAACCCAACAGACACTTTCGGAGATACCTGTAGTATACCTTTATAGCCACCCAGTTACGTTGTGACGTTTGGCACACCCAAAGCACTCCTACGATATCCGGGAGTTGCACAATCTCATGGTCTAAGGAAATGATACTTGACATTAGAAAAGCTTTAGCATACGAACTACATGATCTTGTGCTAGGCTTAGGATTGGGTCTTGTCCATCACATCATTCTCCTAATGATGTGATCCCGTTATCAACGACATCCAATGTCCATGGTCAGGAAACCGTAACCATCTATTGATCAACGAGATAGTCAACTAGAGGCTTACTAGGGACATGGTGTTGTCTATGTATCCACACATGTATCTGAGTTTCCTATCAATACAATTCTAGCATGGATAATAAACGATTATCATGAACAAGGAAATATAATAATAACCAATTTATTATTGCCTCTAGGGTATATTTCCAACAAGACCATCTTCATCCTACGCCTCCCACGGATTGATAAACCTTAGGTCATCCACTTGAGGGAAATTTGCTACTGCCCTACAAACCTCTGCACTTGGAGGCCCAACAACGTCTATAAGAAGAAGGTTGTGTAGTAGACATCAACGGGTGATCAATCCGCTCTTCCTCCTTTTGTTCTTCGCTCTCCTCCTCATCTTTTTCATCCAATGAGCTCACAGTTTCATCAATTTATTCTTCCATAGATTCCTGCAAAATATTAGTCTCTTCTGGGACAGCGGAGACTTTCTCAATAAATGCATCAATATCGGAATTGTATTCATAATTCTCATAAAAATATTTAAGGATAGCTAAATTTTTAGGTCTGTAGACAGCATCATAAAGATTTTCATATTCTTTGAACATAGATTCAATTTCATAAGCACCCATAAAAGAAACAAATTCTTCTATTTGTTCCACATCATAGTAGTCATATATACCTCTAGCATAAGAAGCCAAAGTTTCATTATCATTAAATTTGCATAAAAAGGGAAGGTGTGGAGCCTTCATACTAGAGCAACAAGTATAATCCTATCTCAAGCATAGTTTCCTAGCATACCATTTCAACTTATAAATTTGATCCCATAATAGTTTCCCCTTTTGAGTCAAGCGATAATCCCTAAAGTATTCACGTTGATCCAACGTGTCTCCCATTACCAAATTGAATGGGGTTTTCTCTGGATTATCAAAGTAGTACATAATATCTGTCACATAACGTGCATCGAGGGTTTTAGGAGGTTCCTCATCTCCATGAGCAGCAAGTACACCTATTTTTTTGTATTTCATGTTCCATATCCATAACTAAAGATAAAGAACAACTAAGAACAAAAAATAAATATTACTTAGTGATAAAGCAAACAAGCACACACGAGAATATTCACCCCACGCTATTGCTCCCCGGCAACGGCGCCAGAAAAAGGTCTTGATAACCCACAAGTATAGAGGATCAATTGTAGCCTCTTTCGATAAGTAAGAGTGTCGAACCCAACGAGGAGCTAAAGGTAGAACAAATATTCCCTCAAGTTCTATCGACCACCGATACAACTCTACGCATGCTTGACATTCGCTTTACCTAGAACAAGTATGAAACTAGAAGTACTTTGTAGGTGTTGTTGGATAGGTTTGCAAGGTAATAAAGAGCATGTAAATAAAAAGTAGGGGCTGTTTAGATAAAGACACAACTAAGTTAGTTTTAGTAAAGAGCTTTTTGTTACGAGAAAGTTATTTGTCCCTAGGCAATCGTAACTAGACCGCTAATCATTATTGCAATTTTATTTGAGGGAGAGGCATAAGCTAACATACTTTATCTACTTGGATCATATGCACTTATGATTGGAACTCTATCAAGAATCCGAAACTACTAAAGATCATTAAGGTAAAACCCAACCATAGCATTATAGTATCAAGTCCTCTTTATCCCACATGCAAACAAGCTACTTACTCGGGTCTGTGCTTCTGTCACTCGTGCCACCCACCACAAGCAAATCATGAACATATTGCAAACCCTACAGCGGGAATCCCTCATGCTTGCGCGACACGGAGAGCACCATAGGATATCACCAATAATTAAACATGCAACTCAAACCAATCATGATCATCAAATAACCCATAGGACAAAACGGATCTACTCAAACATCATAGGATAGCCATACATCATTGGGAAATAATATATAGCGTTGAGCACCATGTTTAAGTAGAGATTACAGTGGGTAATAGAGGGGTTACACCGCTGCATAGAGGGGGAAGATTTGGTGATGATGGCGGTGAAGTTGTTGGTGAAGATTGCGATGATGATGATGGCCCCCGGTGGCACTCCGATGCCACCGGAAGCGAGGGGTTGAAAGCCCCCCTCCTTATTCTTATTCCTTGACCTCCTCCCTAGATGGGAGAAGGGTTTCCCCTCTGGTCCTTGGTCTCCATGGCATGGGAGGGGCGAGAGCCCCTCCGAGATTGGATCTGTCTCTCTGTCTCTCTCTGTTTCTGCGTTCTCCTCTGTTGTCCTTTCACCATTTCGTACATATATGGATTTGAGTTTGCCTCATACGCTTCATCTTTTTAATATCTTTCGTGAAAATGATGGAAGGGAAAATTGTGCTCAAGTGTTATAAGAAGAATGTATTAGAATGTTTGGCACTAAATATTTGAATGATGAGCATGACTACAATGTTGTTAGTATGAATTCCTTGAATATCCATGATACTAATGATATGCAAAGCCACAAGCTTGGGGAAGCTATGTTTGATGAAGATGATATTTTTTGTCCCCCAAGTTTTGATGAGCAAATTTATTATGATGAAAGAATGCCTCCTATTTATGATGATTATATTGATGAAAGTGGATTTGGAGAGGTCATGACTTTATTTTGTGACGAATCCACTATTCCGGAAGAGGTTCCAATTGATTATGAGAACAAAGTTTCTATCTATGATGATTATTGTGATGAATTGTATGCTATAAAGAATAATGATATCCATGAAACTTGTCATCATGATTTTAGTTTTCAATTGGATTATGCCTCAGATAATAATTATTTTGTTGAGTTTGCTCCCACTATTATTCATGAGAAGAATTTTGCTTGTGTGGACAGTAATAAAATTTCTATGCTTGTAGATCATGAAAAGAATGCTTTAGGTGCTGGTTATATGGTTGAATTCATTCATGATGCTACTGAAAATTATTATGAGGGAGGAATATATGCTTGTAGGAATTGCAACAATATCAAGTTTGCTCTCTATGTGCTTAAAGTTTTGAAGTTATGCTTGTTTTCCCACAAGTTGTTTGCTCACAAAATCCCTATGAATAGGAAGTGGGTTAGACTTAAATGTGCTAGTAATATTCTTCATGATGCTCTCCTTATGTTTCAATTCTTATCATTTATGTGAGCATCATTGAAATCATCATGGCTAGCTAGGGGCGTTAAACGATAGCGCTTGTTGGGAGGCAACCCAAATTTATTTTTGTTCCTTGCTTTTTGACCATGTTTAGTAATAAATAATTTATCTAGCCTCTGTTATGATTGATTTTTTATGTTTTAATTAGTGTTTGTGCCAAGTAGAACCGTTGGGAAGACTTGGGGAAAGTCTTGTTGATCTTGCTATAAAAAACAGAAACTTTAGCGCTCACGAGAATTTCCATTTTTTATTGGAGAGTGCTATTTAGTTAATTATTTTTGCAGATGATTAATAGATAAATTCCTCACGTCCAGCAATTTATTTTTGAATTTTTGGGGTTCCAGAAGTTTGCGTTAGTTACATATTACTACAGACTGTTCTGTTTTTGACAGATTCTGTTTTTCGTATGTTGTCTGCTTATTTTAATGAATCTATGGCTAGTAAAAGAGTTTATAAACCATAGAGAAGTTGGAATACAGTAGGTTTAACACCAATATAAATAAAGAATGAGTTCATTACAGTACCTTGAAGTGGTGTTTTGTTTTCTTTCGCTAACAGAGCTTACGAGTTTTCTGTTAAGTTTTGTGTTGTGAAGTTTTCAAGTTTTGGGTAAAGATTCGATCGATTATGGAATAAGGAGTGTCAAGAGCCTAAGCTTGGGGATGCCTAAGGCACCACAAGGAAATATTCAAGGACAACCAAGAGCCTAAGCTTGGGGATGCCCCGGAAGGCATCCCCTCTTACGTCTTCGTTCATCGGTAACTTTAGTTGGAGCTATATTTTTATTCACCACATGATATGTGTTTTGCTTGGAGCGTCAATTTATTTTGTTAGGATTTGCTTTCTGTTATTTAGAACAATGTTTTGCATATTTTATTTCAATAAAAGTGGCATTGATAGCCTTTACTATGCCTATTTTACAAGTCCACATGTTGCTGTTTGAAAACAGAAAGTTTACCGCTGTTGCAAAAATTCCCTAGAAAAGTAAGAATGTGATAAAATGTTGAAAACTTTTGCATAATAAGATCTGATAAATTTACTACAGTGGGAATTTTCTTTCATAATTTTTGTAGGTAGGGAAGTATGGATCTTGCTGCACTCTTTACAGACTGTCCTATTTAGGCAGATTGCTGTTATGTTTGCATTGTTTGCATATGTTTGCTTCTTTAATGATTCTATTTGAGGATAGGACTATTAAATATGCATAGGCATTTAGTATGCAATGTTGAATAATAATTTTAGTGATTTGCTACAGTAGACTATGATAAGGTTTTTGCACTGGTTTATACTAACTTATCTCACGAGTTCTTGTTGAGTTTTGTGTGGATGAAGCTTTTGAGATTTAGGGAGACCGTGATATGAGAGGAATTAAGGAGACACAAAAGCTCAAACTTGGGGATGCCCAAGGAATCCTAAGATAATATTTCAAGAAGTCTCAAGCGTCTAAGCTTGGGGATGCCCCGGTTGGCATCCCACCTTTCTTCTTCAACAACTATCGGTTAGTTTCGGTTCATCCTAAGTTTTTGCTTCTTGACATGATGTTTGACATTCTTAGAATGTCATTTTACTTTGATTTGATTTCTGTTTGAATAAAATATCAAGATATGAAATTATTAAATGAGAGAGAGTCTTCACATAGCTACATAATTATTTAACTACTCATTGATCTTCACTTATATCTTTTTGGAGTAGTTTGTCATTTACTCGTGTGCCTCACTTATATCCTATGAGTAAATGGTTGAATGATTTGAATGTCATAAATCTGAAATTATATATGTTTCATATGCTTATTCCATGGGGAGTAATGACTTTACATGTAAGAAGTAGAGGTGGTAAATTTATTGAAGGTTAGCAAACATTGTATTGGTCACTTGAACAATTCATGAAAGAATATTGAAGGAAGAGAGATTTCACATATAAATATACTATCTTGGACACTTTTGTAATTGTGAGCACTCATTAAAATACGACAGGCTAAAAGGTTGATGTTGGACAAGGAAGACAATGTAATGGTTTATGTTTTCTTATATTCAAAATAAAGTATATTGTCATGGATCGCCCAACACGTTGAGCTTGAATTTCCCCCTCATGCTAGCCAAATTCTTTGCACCAAGTAGAAATACTACTTGTGCTTCCAAACATCCCTTAAACCAGTATTGCCATGAGAGTCCACCATACCTACCTATGGATTGAGTAAGATCCTTCAAGTAAGTTGTCATCGGGGCATGCAATAAAAATTGCTCTCTAAATATGTATGAGCTTTATACGATCTTGTGATATGGAAGCAATAAAAGTGACGGACTGCATAATAAAGGTCCCTATAGCAAGTGGCAAAATAAAGTGACGTTCCCTCGCATTAAGATTTTGTGCATCCAACTATAAAAGCGCATGGCATCCTCTGCTTCCCTCTGTGAAGGGCCTATCTTTTATTATTGTCTTTTTACCTTATGCAAGAGTCATGGTGATCTTCACCTTTCCTTTTTTTTCATTTTATCCTTTGGCAAGCACCTCGTGTTGGAAAGATTCTGATATATATACCCAATTGGATGTAAGGCATCATGAACTATTATTGTTGACATTACCCTTGAGGTAAAAGGTTGGGAGGCGAATCTATAAGCCCCTATATTTCTCTGTGTCTGATTAAAACTTTGAACCCATAAATATCGCGTGAGTGTTAGCAATTGTGAAAGACTAAATGATAGTTGAGTATGTGGAGTTTGCTAAATCAAAGCTCTGACATGGACTCTTCCTGAAAATAAGATGAATTGTAATTGTTTGATGACTAATAACACGGTTTGTTAGTTTTCAAGAAAGTTTATGATCTATACTTTAACATGTGAATAGCTTGTTACTTGATCATGAGAAGCTTTATGAGATGAGCTACTATTATGATATATAATGATGCTAGAAAAGGTGATTGAAATTATCATTGATCAAACTTATGCACCTGCTAGCATTCACACTTCATAAATTATTTCTTTTATCATTTACCTACTCGAGGACGAGCAGGAATTAAGCTTGGGGATGCTGATACGTCTCCAACGTATCTATAATTTATGAAGTATTCACGCTATTATATTATCTGTTTTGGATGTTTATTAGCTTTATTATACACTTTTATATTATTTTTGGGACTAACCTATTAACCCAGAGCCCAGTGCCAGTTTCTGTTTTTTCCTTGTTTTAGAGTATCACAGAAAAGGAAAATCAAACGGAGTCCAATTGACCTGAAACTTCACGGAACTTATTTTTGGACCAAAAGAAGCCCATGGAGTATCGGAGATGGACCAGGAGAGTTCCGTCTGCCCACGAGGGTGGGGGGCGCGCCCACTGAGGGAGTCCTGGACTAAGGGGTCCTCGGGCGTCTGACCTGTTATCTGTTGGGCCGGACTGATGGGATATGCAGACATGAAGACCGAAGATTATACCCGTGTCCGGATTGGACTCTACTTGGCATGGAAGGTAAGCTAGGCAAACGATTATGAAGATTCCCTCATATGTAACCGACCTCCTGTAACCCTAGATCTCTCTAGTGTCTATATAAACCGGATAGCATAGTCCGGATAGGACAGATTCATTACCATAAACTCATAGGCTAGACTTCTAGGGTTTAGCCATTACGATCTCGTGGTAGATCAACTCTTGTAATACTCATATTCATCAAGATCAATCAAGCAGGAAGTAGGGTATTACCTCCATAGAGAGGGCCCAAACCTAGGTAAACATCGTGTCCCCCGTATCCTATTACCATCCATCCTAGACGCACAGTTCGGGACCCCCTACCCGAGATCCGCCGGTTTTGACACTGACATTGGTGCTTTCATTGAGAGTTCCTCTGTGCCATCGCTAAGAGGGTTGATGGCTCGCCTTGTTGTCAAGGATAATATCATCTCCGGAGGAGCCCTGGACCCAAGTCAGACCCTCCGCCTCGGCGGCTTTGTCATGACCGCCTTCTCGGCCCTCAAGCCGACGATGACCTCTCAAGTCATCAAAAATCACCTCCGCGTTGATCCCGAATACTCCACCCGCATGGATCCAGTGGAGTTGTCGTCATTGAACGAACTCCTGGATCGCATGGCCGCCTTAGGGGTCGCTACAGACTACGATCGGGTCGGGCTAAAACCCGACCAGAGAGAAATTAAAACTCCACCGATCACCCATCAGATAGCGGTAGTCGAGGAGCGGAGCAACTCTTCCACTATATTGAAGACGAACTATGTTCAGATCACTGATCTTGAAGAGCCGGATACTTCCCGACAGAAGGTCATGTCTCTTCCTCTGAACATAAAATCGGATGACGAGCCTAAAAAATCAGTCGATATCCCGGAGCCCGAACTATCCGGCCCGATAGACCTCCAAACTTCGGATCCAAAACCAGGTCAGGGTTCGGATTCAATTCCACCCACCCACCCGGACATAGATGCTCTCAGAGGCATCAAACAATAGCCTCGGGAATCGGTCCACCACTTCTGGGGCAGATTCCTCCTTGTCAAAAACAAGGTAAAAGGCTGCCGCGACAAAGACGCGATAGCAGCATTCCACAACAAGTGCGCGAACGAAGGCGTCCTTAACACCATCAATTGCCGCCGCATACTAACGTTCGCTGACCTAGCAACCATTGTACAAAAGTACAGTGCGATGGAAAGCGCCTGGAAAACTCAGGCAGCTGGCTGGGAGCCATCCCGGCTCCCCTTACAGGCGAAAAGGGTTCACCCCCGTGGCACGCCCAGAGGAACAGTCAAAAAACATAAACCTATTGCGGTGCACGACACCGTTATGGAGGGATGGCTCAATGGCCCGTGCAAAATACACACGACGCTAGATACCATGGCAACCCACAGCCTTAGAGCGTGTTGGATACTCCGGCAGGTAGCCAAGAGCGGCAAGGACATCCTTACCAAGGACAACCTAGAACAACACCCTCCAGCAAACGACGACAATAGAGTATTGGCAGTCTTCGAGACATTCGCTTCAAACAACAAGCGTAAAAGCGCCCTGCGCGATCTCGCCGAAGTTTGTTAGGTCGCTGCAATTGACCCCTGGAATGACACGGCCATAACGTTCAACGCCAATGACGAACCTAAATACAGAACAGTCCGAGCGCCAGCTGCCCTAGTCCTTAGTCCCATCGTGGATGGCTTTTGACTTACAAAAGTCCTCATGGACGGCGGCAGCGGACTTAACCTCACTTACGAGGATACGCTCCACAAGATGGAAATAGATAGGAGTCGCATCGAGAAAAGTAGCACAACCTTTAGAGGTATCATTCCCAGCCAGGAAGGTCGGTGTGCAGGAAAAATTACACTTGATGTGGTGTTTGGCACGCTGGAGAATTACCGGTCCGAAGAAATAACTTTCCAGGTGGTCCCTTTCAATAGCGGGTACCATGCCCTGTTAGGGCGAGAGGCCTTCATGCGCTTTCAATCCATACCTCATTATGGGTATATGAAGCTAAAAATGCCTGGACCTAATGGAATAATCACCCTCGTCAGCGATCCGGACATAGCCCTCCACGCCGAGAATAAAACCGCATCCTTGGCCCTCGAGGCATTATTTGAGGCCCTTGCGGCCAAAGAACTAAGCGCACTACGCTCCACCGTGGATAAGGACGATGTGATCCTGGTCAAACGACCCAAATCCACTTCCTTCAGGCCAGCAGAAGAAATAGTCAAATTTCAGGTCCATCCAACAGACCCGAAGAAGATAGCGTCTATCGGAGCACAACTCAGCCCTACAGTCGACACCGCATTACGAGACTTCTTGCACGAAAACTGGGATATACTCGCCTAGCATCCTTCCGATATGCCAGGAATCCCGCACGAGTTGGCCGAACATAGCGTCAACATAGTAAAGGGATACAAGCCGGTCAAACAAGCTCTGTGGCGCTTTTCCGAACCCAAACGACAAGCTATGGGGGAGGAGCTATCCAAAGTCATTAAGGCCGGATTCAGCAAAGACATTAAACATCTGGACTGGCTGGCAAACTTGGTAATGGTACCAAAGAACGATAAATCCTAGCGCCTATGCGTCGATTTCAAAGACCTTAATAAAGCCTGCCCTAAGGATCCCTTCCCTCTTCCCCGCATTGATCAAATCATTGACGCCACCACAGGTCACGGCTCGCTATGCTTCCTTGATGCATATTCCGGATACCATCAAATCAAAATGAAGGAGTCCGATCAAGCCGCAACAACATTCATTACACCATACAAGCCGTTTTGCTTCAACACCATGCCTTTCGGGCTCAAGAACGCCGGCGCCACCTACCAACGCATGATCCAAACATGCCTCGAGAAACAGATCGGCACAACAGTGCACTACAAAAAAAGACACATCCGTGACATTTTGGGCCGAACGATTTTTTTTCTGTCATACATATGACACTTCTATGATGATAATTGTGACAAAACTCAGTATCATCATAGATGTGGTGGGCTCCTACTTCTATGACAAAAAATCATGACAGAAAATTAGCTTTTCGTCCTGGGCGGGCCGGAGACGCAGCTGCATAACATTCTTTGGGCCGTCCATGACGGAAAAAACCATGGTAGAAGCGAGGGCGAGGAAAATTTCCGGGAGTTCCCGGTTACGGTGGGAGGTCGGGGGCCGAGCGATGCGCGTTTCTCTCGTACACGTGCGCGCGTGTGTGCGAGGTGTTGGCTCTAACTGAACCCGAGCGAGGCGTTGGGCTCTAACTGAACTCGAGCGATTGCACTGCAGGCTACGCGTTACTGAACCCGAGCGATCGATCGATGGCTGTTAACTGAACCCGATCGAGCGATTCCTTCGCTACTGCTGCTAACTGAAGCCGATCGATTGGAGGAACAGTGAGCGTTGCGGGGGGTGGGCGGGGGGGGGTGGATGAACAGTGAGCGGTGGCGTTTGCCTCTGGATTAGCAGGACCCCGTGGTGTGGAGGGCTGGATGAACAGTAGATGGTGGAGGGGTGCCCGTGGAGGGGTGGTTGAACATGACCCCGTGGTGTGGAGGGCTGGATGAACAGTAGACGGTGGAGGGGTGCCCATGGAGGGGTGGTTGGACAGTAGCCGGTGGAGTAGCGCGCGGTGGAGGCTGGATGAACAGGAGCCCGTGGAGGCTGGAGGAGTTCGACGGTGGAGATGAACAGTATCCCGTGGAGACCCATTTTGCGGTACGCCACACCCCTCCCGATGAACAGGACTCCCGTTTCGACCGTAGGAGGTCTGTTTCGTCCGTTTTGCGGTATGCCACACCCCTCCCGATCAACAGGACCCCCGTTTCGACTGTAGGAGGTCTGTTTCCTCCGTTTTGTGGTACGCCACACCCCTCCCGATCAACAGGACCCCCGTTTCGATCGTAGGAGGTCCGTTTCCTCCATTCTGCGGTACGCCAGGCCTCGTTTCCATCGCCTATTCCGTCCAAGCCCTCCCGATGAACACAACCACGCATTCCGTTTTGACCCAGCCGGTTGGCTCCCACGCGTTCTGTTGCCTTCCGATGAACACGACGCATTCCATTGCCTCCCCATGAACACGGCGCATTACGTTGCCTCCCCATGAACACGACGCATTTCGTTGCCTCCCCATGAACACGATAACGCTGTTTCTCCGTTTCGACCCAGCCATGTACACGAGCCCTGGCCATACGTATGCGTGAGTAGGCGTTCGAGACCCCGCCCGTATGTACACATACGTGGCCATATTTTCTTTCTTGCACCCTGGCCGCTGTACGTACGTGTACATGCTACGTGCGCGCCTCTACTACGACATGTGCACGCCTCTACTACGACATGTGTGCGCCTCTACATCGACCAGTATGTACGTACACGTTCGCGACTAGAATGACAACACTACATACGCTTCGACCAGGTGGGTCCCGACTGTTAGGCACTTCCTTGCGTGCGAAGATGTAGCTGGTGGGTCCCAATAGTCAGGGGGGCGAATCATTTTGTTTTTTTTTGCCCGGACGCACTTCCTTGCGAGCGAAGGTGTAGCTGGTGGGTCCCAGCAGTCAGGGGAAACGTTTTTTTCATGAAATACGGTGGCCCGTCCGGTGGGTCCCCGCTGTCAGGTGGAGGAATAATTATTTTGCATGTAATAAGGAGGCACTTCCTTGCTGCGGCCGTGGACCCAGCTGTCAGCCTCTCCACGTATAGTCCACGTCCGATGGAAGCCGTTCCTTGACCACGTTGACCACGGCGCGCCGAGAGCACCAGGGCGGTCGACGACGGCGAGGCCTAGGAAGGGGACGACGCGGAGCCGGGGAAGACGCGGTAGTGGATGCCCACGTGTACAGGAGTACGAGGGTTCACTGGTTCGCTGCGGTGTGAGGCTGCCGTCGCCGCAAAATAACAGGGGGTGTGGGTGAGTAGAGGGATGGCTTGGCCAGCGGTGGGAGTAGTAGGGGGCGGTGAGGCCTCCGCCGCATCGCAGCCAGCCACGGGAGGCAGGAGCACGAGGCACGACCGATGCTAGTTTGGGCGGCTAGAGCAAGAACACCAGAGGTTGAAGAAGCACTACGGCCGTTGGATGGGCATCGTACGATCACTGGAGCTAGAATCGTGCATATTGACTAAGTTGACAAAGCCCTCCGTCCTCGTCAACTTAGTAGGCCCACAAGTCAGCCTGCCACTATACTGGGTCCCAGCTAATAGGGGGGTGTTCATTTTTTTGTGCGTAATAAGGAGGCACTTCCTTGCGTGCGAAGATATAGCTGGTGGGTCCGAGCTGTCAGCGGCGGTAACGTTTTTTTTGCGAAATACAGAGGCCCTTTCGGTGGGTCCCTGATGTTAGGTGGAGGAATCATTATTTTGCGCGTAATAAGGAGGTATTTCCTTGCGTGCGGCCATGGACCCAGCTGTTGGCCTCTCCACGTACAGTCCACTTTAGATGCATGTCGGTCGTTGACCACGTTGACTAGGCTGCGCCGAGAGCACCAGGGCGGTGGACGACGACGAGGCCTAGGAAGGGAACGACATGGAGGCAGGGAAGACTCGGCAGTTGTTTCCCACGTAGAGGGGAGTATGACTTTACGAGGGTTTACTGGTTCGTCTTCCATCACCGGAGAATAATAGCATGTGTGGGTGAGTAGAGGGATGGCTAGGCCAGCGATGGGAGTATGGTGGGGCGGTGAGGCCTGCGTGGCAACAGAGCCGGCCGCGGGAAGGAGGGAGCAGGCAGTCCCACCGGTGCTTGTTTGAGCGCCTGGAGCAGGAAGAGCAGAGATTAAAGAAGCACGACGGCCGTTGGATGGACATCGTACGGTCACTCGAGCTAGAATCGTTCATATTGACTAAGTTGACAAAGCCCTCCATCCCCGTCAACTTAGTAGGCCCACAAGTCAGCCTCCCACCATGGTGGGTCCCAGCTAGCAGGGGGAGTATTCATTTTTCTGTGCGTAATAAGGAGGCACTTCTGGTGGGTCCAAGCTAACAATGGGGGTAACATTTTTTCACGAAATACGATGGTCCGTCTGGTGGCTCTCAGCAGTCAGGGGCAAACATATTTTTCGCAAAATACGGTGGCCCGCCCGGTGGGTCCCAGCAGTCACGGGGGAAACATTTTTTCCGCGAAATACTGGTGGCCCGTCCGGTGGGTCCCTGCTGTCAGGTGGAGGAATAATTATTTTGCGCGTAATAAGGAGGCACTTCCTTGCGGCTGCCATGGACCCAGCTGTCAGCCTCTCCACGTACAGTACTCTTCCGATGGAAGTCGGTTGTTGACCACATTGACCATGCCGCGCCGAGAGCACCACAACGGTGGACGACGACGAGGCCTAGGAAGGGGACGACGCGGAGCCGGGGAAAACGCGACAGTGGATGCCCACGCGGAGAGGAGTACGAGGGTTTACTGGTTTGGCTGTGGTGTGAGGCTGCCATCGCCGCAGAATAAAATGGGGAGTGGGTGAGTGGAGGGATGGCCTGGCCAGCGGTGGGAGTAGTGTGGGGACGGTGAGGCCTCCGCGGCAGCGCCGGCCACAGGAGGTAGGAGCATGCGGCAAGAAGACTAGAGGTTGAAGAAGCACTACGGACGTTGGATGGACATCGTGGACTGCAGCGCACCGAGAGCACCAAGGAGGTGGATGACGGCGAGGCCTATGAAGGGAACGACACGGAACCGGGGAAGACACGGCAGTGGCTGCCCACGTGGTGGAGAGTACGAGGGTTGACTGGTTCGGCTGTCATCGCCAGAAAATAACAGGAGGTGTGGGTGAGTAGAGGGATAGACAGGCCAGGGATGCATGTATGATGGGGCCGTGAGGCCTGCCCGGCAGTACTGCCGGCCACGGGAGGCGGGAGCAGGCGGTTCCGACGGTGCTGGTTTGGGCGGCTGGGGCAGAAAGATCGGAGACTGAAGAAGCATGATTGCCGTTAGATTGACATCTAACGGTCTGACGCTGGTAGAGTCGATTGTTAACTAAGTTTCTTTTTTGAGAACCATGTGTACGCATGAACTTAGTAGGCCCACAAGTCAGCCTCCAAATCTGTGGCAGACAACATAAAGCCCATTTGCTATTTTTTATAATTTGCAACCCATTTGCTAATTCTGAAGTAATTTATTACAGCCCATTTTCTGCCCAGGACCATGGTCAAAAAGTTCAACCTTATTTTGCATATTTCAGTGGAGTCCGAACTGTTGTAATCCCGAAATTATAAACATTTTTTAAGAACTTATATATTTGCCAAAAAAAATTGTTTTTTTTGTAAGCAAATAAGACGTGGGACAATTGAGTTGGTTTAAGGGAAAATCAGTGGTAAAAAATCAGCGATGGGTGGGAAAAAACAACAAAAATAAGGACGTAAATATGAAAAGGGAATTTTATGTGTTTTCAAGATAATGATACGTGTATATGAACTAGTAAAACTATAGGTAGAGATTAGAAAATGGATGTAGGACATGCATTTCAAGAGGAAAATAGAACTGGGCTGTGTGTTTGATTCAGTAAAAAAAACTGCCTGCAGATGTTGTAAGACAAAATATAACTAACGCTGGTGGGCCAGAGGCCAGTAGATACCTGCTGGATCTTTGTGCCCCGTTGTCGTCATGGGCTGGGCCTCTTAAAAACAAAACCAACCCTGGGCAGTCTACATCCCAGTTGAAACTTGCTCGACCTGAAAAAACAATATACATGCTCAATAAACGAGAGAATTCTGCAAGTACGGACTGATAACTGGGATGCAGCACGGATATTCTTTTAATCATGATAGTAAGTGCACGCACTTGTTTCGAAAAAATTGGAGAACTGGGAATTCGAACGGCGGGTGCTTATGCTACCCATCAAATAAAAATCAGGTGCCTGAAAATTCGTTTCGAAACAAATGATTCAGCTTTATATCTACGTCGACCCTCGGCATGATGGTTGGAAGCAAATGCAAATTCATACCAAAAGATCGTTAACAACAATACCAACTTGCAGACGACAAGGTAGTACAACTACCAATACCAAACTAACTTATAATCTTTTTACTCCTGGCCCTAGGGTTCGTCTGGTAGAAAATCTTGCAGAGGACCAGCTCCCGCTCCTTCTCTTGCTCCAGGTCCCCGAGGTGGTACTGGTGCATCACCTAGTTGGTCCTCTGCTGGTCGAAGTTCTTGTTGGTGTGCAGCACCAGAACCTTTTTTGCTGCCCGTCTACCGGCCGTTGACCATCACCGACAAGGCATTGCTGGTCTTGTGCCACATCGCGTGCATGCCGCACTCCGACTGTATCTTGCGACGCGTCCACGTGCCCCTTTTGAACGCCCTAGAATTGCGCTGGAAGAAATGCTTTCTTAGGCCACTCAGTGTGATACCTGCAGTATTGTGGAATACAGGTTTTAGTGTACCTAGTTGGCATTTTCATAACATCTTTGGCATGTCGCAGTCACTTGTTTCAATTTTTATTAACTGTCAAATTTGTCAGTGTTCTGGGAACGGGGGTCCCCAGACTTGCCTGCCTGCGGCCTGCGGCGTGGCTCAAAGGGGGGCCCACCGCGGCCCATCTTCACCAACACAAACCCAAGACCCTCACGAGGGGCCAAGCCTGGCGGGGCGGATGACACGGAGCTTCCTCAGGCGCGGCCTCGTCAGGCTGGCTGACGAGGAGGCGGAGAGATCAAGGCCGGGTACCTCACGAGGTGCCCGTGACGCAAGCCATGACAACCGGGGGCGCCAGGCGGGTGCCAGCCCGCGCAGCGTCCTTCCTTACACTTTGGTGCAAAGGGGGCAAGCGCACCCGCGGAGTACCGAGGCATCAGGCAAAGGTTGCCATTTCGGTGCAACGAGACCAAGACCAGGAGGACTACGAGACGGAGGTCACCGTGGAGCCCAAGACGGCGTCATCACCAGAGCTTTGCGCAGGCGTAGACTACTTTTGTCAGGGTAGCTAGTACTAGCTGTCCCCCTTCAAATTAGCCTGCCATTGTTGGCTCCCTTCCCGCTTGATATTTGGGAAGAGGACCAGGGCCTCTATAAATAGGACCAGCCACCCATAGAGCAAAGGGGCCCGAGGGTTTGGAAGGATAGAGAAGATCAGAAAGAGAGAGAGAGAGAGAGAGAGAGAGAGAGAGAGAGAAAGGTGACTGAGCTCCTCCCAGCAGTTCATCGCCCCAGCCAAGAGCAGACCCTCACGAGGCTGTTCTTCCATGTATTGTTCATCATCATCAGCCCAAGAGGCAATCCACCACACGACACACTGGAGTAGGGTATTACACAACAATGGTGGCCCGAACCAGTATAAACCCTGTGTCTCTTGTGTTGTCCTTTCCATAGTTTAGATCCTAGCAAGGCGGGGGGGGGGGGGGGGGGGGGGGGGGTGCAGGTAGGTAGGAGGCGAAATCTCCGTGTGCACCCCAGTGTTCGAACCTCAATGGTCTGCCGGAACCCGAAATCTGACATTTGGCGCGCCAGGTAGGGGTGCGCCGGAGTCCACCTTCTACCGCTTCGCGCCCCGTCGCGTCATCATCACCATGTCTGGCGACCAGGTGGGCAACCCAGATCCGTGGGCGGCGTGGCCCGCCTGCACAGAGCCGCTTGCCTTGGGCGACCCCGTGCCCCAGGCAGCTCGCGGTCTGCAGGGCGCTGCGGGTCGCGGGCGACGCGGACAGGCTTCGACAGCTCTCACGCCGCGGCAGGAGCGATCGGCAGTAAGGGCCTCCAATCACGCCGCGACCACGACGCCGTACACTCGCAGGGTGCAGGCGAACTCGAGGGCCGTGCTCGCAGTGGCCCGAGAGCTGCTGCAGTGCAGGCTACTGGAGGGCGGCCACGACGTGCTGCTGGAGCGAGTGGTAGAGCTCCTGGGCTTCGCCGCCTCGGGGGCTCACCCCTTCTCCAACCAGCTCCCATCTCAAGCCCAGGGCAGCCCGCGCGGGGCTCCGCGCATGCACGCGGGCTCCAAGGCTACTCCGACACCAGCGAAGTTGTCAGTGCCGGACCGGCGGCGGCACTGCCCCCGCTCCCGGTCCGCGAAGAAGGACTCGACGCGACCCGCGGCCCCAGTGGGCAGCCACGCTGCCACCCCACGGTGGGCGCGTCAGGCAGGACCGCGTGGCATGCGGGGCATTACGGCGTGGCATTCGGGATGACGGCGCTGGAGGAATACGTGCCCATCATGATGGACCAAGGACAACCACACGAGAGCGAGCAAGGCTCGCTCCTCAGCCCAAGCTGGGGGGACGAGGCGCCAGAAGCTGAGCCTTTCCGGGAGCCCCGGGACGGTCCTACTGGCCACGCTAGGTGCAGCGGTTATCGGGTACCGCTAATCCTTCAGGAGCAGGTATACGCTAACCATGGATCGCAGGAGGTGCAGGTCACCACAGCGAGTAGCTGCCCCGCTCCCACGGTCTCCTGCCCCTCGGGAGGAGGGTGCAGGGGGCTGCAGGAGAGGGGCCGGGATCCGACATCACCACCGCGGCGTTCGGAGCAAGGTGTTCTCAGGAGGTAGGCCCTCCGCTGGGGAGGTGCCGCGGAGCCTGCCCCCGGCGGAGGACTCGTGGTCGTCGGGGGAACCGCTGGTGACCGCTCTACCCCATCGGCGGCGTCCTGGTTTCCGGTCGTCATTGATGGCACTAGAGTGTGGCGCAAGGCGGGGCCCTCATCTGGCGATATGAAGCAAGGCCAGTACCTGTGAAGAAGGCCCAGTGCCTGTGAAGCTCGCCGCCCCGTGACACTCTCACATAATAATGCGTGGGGCTGTACATGCCCCGGAGTCTCAGGGGTGCCGGCCTCAGGCCCTGGGGCTCCCTCCCACGCCCAGTGGCAGCACTTAGCTCCACGCTGGTGGGAAGACGTCCAAGACTAGACTAGGTGCCGGACGCGGCCTTTTGTTTGCTTTCGTTGCTTTCCCCTTTGGTTGTCGCTTTCCCCCGCTGGATTCAAGTTGGATTCGAATTTGAGATTTGCGTGTGTTTGGGGAAGGGGTGCTTAGTCTCGTTCGAGCAATTTCTCGCGCTTTGGTTACCGCTTCGCCTCAGCTGCCTCCCCTTACGAGCCCCTCGCGAGCCGGGTCAGGCCTAGCTTGCGTGCAGCCCAGACTGCCGCAGACGTGACCTCTCAGGAGGGTGTTTTACTGCACATCCTACGAACCCAGTCAGGGAACACTCAAGACACCACAACCTCCCACAGCCTGCCTCAGGGCTAGCACGGGACAAAGGTAAACTAGCCGACCAGCGCGTCGCTTGGGCCAACCACTTGGCGCGGGCGCATGGGAAATGTCGCGTCTACTAATACGATGAACACAAGTTTTACATAAGGGGCCCCCCCTTCAAAATGCTCTCACTACAATCAGGCCAAAACCTGAGCTCTATTCATGCAGGGTAAGGAAGTAGGAGCGATGCACAATCAGTCGGATGAATCCCCCAATGCGTTCTCAGGAGCTCCACCCGGGCCGTTGCTGGCGTCGCTGAACCTGCCATCACTGTCCGCGTCACCGTCAGCGGCGTCAGGGCCGTTCACCACGCCGCCCTCGACTGCCGCCACGATCGCGTCGTCGTTGTCTGAAGCGAAGGCCATGATAAGAGTGTCCACATTGTCCTCCACCCAGCGCGCCAGGTCGCCTCGGACGGCCTGGGGGACTGGGGCGATGACGGCGTCAAAATCGAAGCGGGGATCCATGTTCTGGAGGTGGCTGAAGACGCGAGAAAAGGCGCGCCCAAGCAGGCCGCGGCTCCTCTCCAACCTGTCAGCCCTGACCGACCGCGCCTCCAGCAACGTCACCACGTCAGTGAAGAACTGAAGATTGCCAGCATAGTTGACTGCGTGAGGCTCGCCAACGGCCGCCTCGCAGATGTTGCCCAAGGCTGCGTTGGCTCTCTCCTGGAGCGTGGCAAGCATGGGGCCGTGCTCATGCTCCAGGATCCGCCGCTGACAGATCTCGTCTGCGTTCTGGCCCGCGACGACATCAGCCTCCTCCACCCGCTGGCGGAGAAGGAGCACCTCGGCCTGGGAAGCGGTCAACTCACCTTGCGCCACCTCAAGAGCGGCCCGGAAAGCGTCGGCCCGCCGCGTCACCTCCTCCAGCTTGGCCCTCAAGGCAGCAGTCCTGCCTTCAGCTTCGGCCCGGATTAACCCCAGCTTCTCGTCGAACTCATGCTCGAGGTTCAAATGCGCCATCGCCACTCGACGTCTGACCTCCTCCAGGACGCGGGCTTCCCGTGCGGCAACATCATCGTCCGCCTGCGTCACCAAGCGCTCCCTCGTCTCCAGACGCTCGTACTCACGGGTGCGTTCGGCGGCTTCCAGCGTCAGCACCTCCTCACGCTTCTGGAGCTCTGCTGAGTCGCCGGAGGCCACCTTCATCGACACGAGAGCTGCCTCGCGCAGCTCCACCTGCTCCTCCAGTGAGTGGCACCAGGCCAGGAGCTCCCGAGCCCGCTCCTCCGCCGCCGTTCGCCGTCGGTCAGCTTCCCGAGCCTCCTCAGCGGCCCAAGATCGGGCCTCCCAAGAGGCCACCAGTGACGCCTTGGCCTCTGCCTCGTCAAGATCGCGCTGGCAGCGCGCAAGGGCGATGGCGCCCTCCAGCTCGCGCCTGTCTGCAGCCAGGCGCAGGCCCTCGGCCTCAAGATGCGCATCTTCATCGGCAAGCTCCTCTCCAAGCAGGCTTACCGCATCGGCCGCCCTTCGAAGGAATCCTTGGCGGAGAGCGCGACGCTCCTGAGCACGCTCGAGCACATCCTCCACACCATCATCTGCCCCAAGCAAGCACCGGGGGCCGCGAGCCAGCAGTCCCCCTCCGGGCTGGGGGCTGGCACCCTCGCGACGGCCGGGCACGCCGCGTCAGAAGCCCGACCGGGGGCCAGCCTATCCCCAGGTGAAGAGCGCAGGAAGCGCCTCAGCCGATCGCAGTCCACGACCAGGCGAGAAGCCCACGGCAGGCTGGCTATTTCACGAGAAGGCCCGCGAAGGATCGTGAGGTGTGCGGGGCCACGATATGCCTCGGGACGGTTCGCCTCGTCAGTCGCCCTCACCACAAGGGCTCCACTGCTTGGAGCGCTTGAGGACGATGGAGGGGGCGAAGCCAAGAGGGACGGCTCCTCAGCCGTCTCCTCAAGCTCGGCTGGAAGGGGCCTGCGGAGCAAGAGTCAGTAAGAGCAACAGAAAGATCGGGAGCTGGGAAAGGAGAAGGCTTACTCATCAGTGGCGAAGTACTTCCTACCCTTCAGCAGGCGACAAGGGTAATCGTCTCCCAGGGCCTCCCTTCTCTTCCGGTGGCCTGAAAGTCCACGCGGAAGCGGCCTAAGAGCCGGGCGCAGGGATCAACCTGCGACGAAGATGGAGCGTCAAGGCGATCCGCGTCAGGGGCGCCTGCCTGGCGTGCACCGCCAATCACCTCGCCAAGAGAAGCCGCCGGAGCCTCGGTGGCCTCGGTTGAATGCGCAGAGGGCAGCCGCTTGTCACCCTCAGCCTCGGCGGCACGGGCACCGATAACTGCTTCCTCACGAGCCTCGCCCGGCGCTGTCACCCCGCCGGGAGCCCCCTCGGCCTCTGGCGCCTCGTGCCTCCCTGCTCCGCCACTTGAGGAAGAGTCGCCTGGGCCGACTGGAAGGGCAGTCGCCACCACTGGGTTCTCACGATGCCCCTGAAGGCCGGCGAGGCGCGGCCCCCACTCATCGAAGATAGGCATCTGCCTCACGAAATCGCCCTCGCTCTGGCAGAGGTATAGCAAGGCCCCTCCCTGCTGAATACTGCCAGGGTTGGGGTCCCCCGTCAGGGTCAAGAGCGCCGCCCTCAGCACTTTAGGCATCAGGTCCTCTTCCTGGAGCCTCATACGATCATCACGCCCGCTGAAGGCCCACATCCGGGGGGAGTGGCGCTGGAGAGGAGCGAGGCGGCGTAGCAGGAACTCCTTCACCACCTTGGGCGCTATCGCGCCGAGCGACCTCAAGAACACGAAGTGGTGCCAGACGAAGACGAGCCGGGGGCTCTCACGCGTCTCCTGGCCCCAGCCCGAATTGGGGACAGCAGGCGAAGTTGGCTCCGACAGCAGGGGGCTGGGCACCCCAGCATCCACATACAGCAACCGCTTGCGGAACCCAGCCGCGGGCGGAGGGAGCTTGAAGTCAATCCCAGAGGCCGCCGTCTCAGGCGCGGCAACGAAGCTCACACATGCCCAGCATTGGGTAGGGTCAACAAGGCGCAGCGAGAAGAAGTGGCGCAGCAAGGCAACCGAAGGAAGGATGCCCATCATAGCCTCGCAGACAAAGGCGAAGACCGAAAGGAGAGTGATGGATTCAGGACCCAGATGCATCATGTGGATCTGATAATGGGAGAGCACGGCATTGAAGAAATCAGAAAAGGGAGGAACCAGACCCGCCCACAGGGCGTCAACAAGATACGGGACCTCGGTGGCTATCCTGCTGATGGAGAAGTGGGACGCGGGCCAGGCCGTCATCCTCCCGCATTCGTTGAAGATGGTGGCCAGAGCCAAGCTGACCTTGCCCAAGCCCTCGGCGGGGGCCGCCAATGGCGGCGGGCAAGGCGGAGACACGGGTTTCTCCCCTCTTCCCTTCTTCATCAGAGCCATGGCGATGGGAAGGGGGGGAAGGTTCGAGATTGAGTTGAAAACAGAAACCAGAGTTCAAGCGGAGGAAGGACAGAGGGCGCTCGAGCAACCAAACAGGGGAACGACTGTGTACGACTACGGGTCCGCCTAGCATGGCGCAAGATAAGGAGGGCGTGGGGGAACAGTGCCGCCCACGTCCAACCAACCGCCACGCGGCGCCCAAGGCCGCAGGCTGTTAGGGCCCCCGGCGCTTCGCTCTTGCCCTTCCGCCTCCCTGCACGGCCAAGTCCGGGCGCGCCTTGGGCCCGGGGGCTACTGTCGGCGTTCTGGGAACGGGGGTCCCTAGACTTGCCTGCCTGCGGCCTGCGGCGTGGCTCAAAGGGGGGCCCAGCGCGACCCATCTTCACCAACACAAACCCAAGACCCTCGTGAGGGGCCAAGCCTTGCGGGGCAGACGACACGGAGCTTCCTCAGGCGCGGCCTCGTCAGGCTGGCTCACGAGGAGGCGGAGAGATGAAGGCCTGGTACCTCACGAGGTGCCCGTGACGCAAGCCATGACGACCGGGGGCGCCAGGCGGGTGCCAGCCCGCGCAGCGTCCTTCCTTCCTCTTTGGTGCAAAGGGGGCAAGCGCACCCGCGGAGTACCGAGGCATCAGGCAAAGGTTGCCATTTCGGTGCAACGAGACCAAGACCAGGAGGACTACGAGACGGAGGTCACCGTGGAGCCCAAGACGGCGTCATCACCAGAGCTTTGCTCAGGCGAAGACTACTTTTGTCAGGGTAGCTAGTACTAGTTGTCCCCCTTCAAATTAGCCCGCCATTGTTGGCTCCCTTCCCGCTCGATATTTGGGAAGAGGACCAGGGCCTCTATAAATAGGACCAGCCACCCACAGAGCAAAGGGGCCCGAGGGTTTGGAAGGATAGAGAAGATCAGAAAGAGAGAGAGAGAGACAGAGAGAGAGAGAGAAAGGTGACTGAGCTCCTCCCAGCAGTTCATCGCCCCAGCCAAGAGCAGACCCTCGCGAGGCTGTTCTTCCTTGTATTGTTCATCATCATCAGCCCAAGAGGCAATCCACCACACCACAAACTGGAGTAGGGTATTACACCACAATGGTGGCCCGAACAAGTATAAACCCTGTGTCTCTTGTGTTGTCCTTTCCATAGTTTAGATCCTAGCAAGGCGGGGGGGGGGGTGCAAGTAGGTAGGAGGCGAAATCTCCGCACGCACCCCAGTGTTCGAACCTAAAGGGTCTGCCGAAACCCGAAATCCGAATTGTAATTGCTTCACCAGGTCTGCGTCTAAAAAGAAAAATAGAGCTATAAACAAAGGAATATGTTTGTGCAAGTAGACGGCCGATCGGTGTCTTACCTGGAAGTTTCTCAGGTTGGGTGTAGCATATGCCGTACTCGCTGTCGATGGTTGGTATGAACAAATTGATGAGAGACTGAAATCTCGCGCTGTCAGCACTCACTTTGGCCTCAAGGTGCTCGATCAGCTCCTGATCCGTGGGATCGAACTTGACGCCAGCTAGTAGCACTGGCCAATCCTTCTTCGACTTGCATCGGTAATTCCAGTTATATGGTACTCAATGTATGATCAATCAACTGTTTTAAGTGAATGATGAAAGATTTCGACAGATAAGTGGTACTCCAAATCTGAAGTCCAGAATACCCGAACACGCCGCCGAGATTCTATTGTCACCTGACACGCAGCGTGTTGTCACGTCAATTCAATGTGTGGACATGATGAATGATTTGACCGACGTACTGTACTACTTACTAGTCGTATTTAGTGTCACAATTTATACATAGGTTTAACTAACAAGTACGCACTTGAAGCCTAACTGATATATATATATATATATGAAAAATGTTTCCTACAAGCAGTGGTAGTTACCACCACTTGCGTTTTGTATGTTGTATGTAGTATCTATCAAAACCAAGAGTAAGTATGTGTAGTATGTAGTATATAACAATGATTAGGTAGTACATATACTAATTTTTAGGTAGTATGTACCATGTTTTGAGTATGCTCTTTTTACGTACAAATATGTACGTATTTCACAAATATAACAAAAACTATGGGCTCATATGCAATTTTTTCATGTAACTTGCTTTGAAATATCTTAGATATATTATATGAACATATTTAAAATAATAAAATAGTATATATAGTACCACATAGTAGTATATGAGATATGTGGGGTAACTACCACCGGGTGGTAGGATGGATTTTCCCTATATATATATATACATATATATATATATATAGGACAACAATATTCTAATCCCAGGATTAGCATAGTTATTTGGATCACAGCAGCCCCTATATAGGTAGCGATTGGTTGTTCCCGAATCGGTGCAAAAGAAAAAAAACCACCCACCCCATCGTCCTCCCACATCCCCGCCTTCTTCCCCGGTGCCCGCGCGCCATGCCCGATCCAGCCGGCCTCCCCCGCCTCCCCTAGCTTCTTCCCCGATGCCGTCCCGAACACCGGCCGAACCAGCCGAAGCAGCCGTCGCCGCTCTCCCCAAATCGGGACGCCACCACCGTCACCGGGTCACGCCGCCACCACCGCCCTCCCCAGATCGCCCCACAACCACCGCCGCACTCCACGGTCACACCGCCACCGCCGCTCACTCCCCAAATTGCGCTGCCACTGCCACCTCGTGCTTCATCCTTTCTATTACACCCCTGCTCCTCGACCACCGACGGCGACGCGCATCCATCCTCCTCTGCCCCCCACGACCTTCCTTCTCTGCTGCCATGGCCTTCCTCCTCTCCCACCGCCGGCGTGAGAGCTACGCACGCCACCGCGCACTACCACCTTCCTCCTCCCGGCCGGCCTCCTGGCCCGGGCACCACTGTGCGGAGCAGTGCCACCACGCACAACCTAGTCATCACTGTCGCCCCTCTTCCTCCATGATGTTGTTGCCCTCTTCCTCCATGCTACTGCCACCTTCGATCCAGTCCCCTGCGCCTGGCAGTCTCCGCATTGAGCTACCCCGTGCACATAAACTGTTTGTGTATATACCCCAAACAAAAAGGTATGCTTTTTTGTGTCTAGGTTGTAGTCCAGAGAAGTTTTTGACAGAAGCTCAAGTGGTTGTTACTGCTGCAATTTAGAGATGTTGACGTTGATGATTATGTACACATTTTAACAGAAGTTCAAAGTTTGAATCAAAAGGGGGGAAAGAGCTCCATTTTATGAAGAAAACTGAAAAGCCATTGTCACAGGGACAATCATGAAGGTCAGATGTTGAAAAAGTCAGGTGCATGATGCATGTCTGTCCATCCCCTTACCACCTTCACCTTAGACCAAGAGATGACCTTCTTAGCTGATGATGTTGACCTTCATCATAATTTTTTCTGCCCTATCATGCGGCTGAAAATTTGACTATGTTGTTCCGTGAACAAAAACTGAAGAGTTCCAAGCTCTCTGGATGTCTCTTGGATGCAGCGTTCTTCTGTGTGCAGTTGATGGAAACACTCTGCTGCTGGAATAATGAAATTAACCCCCAACTAGATCCCAACCTTTTGCTCATCCCCGACGCGTGACTACATCTAATCGAAGTTCACCTTGTTTATCTTGAGACGTCCAAGTATAATTGTTTAAAACGGTTCAGTTATGACCGCAACCGTGGGTTCAGATAAACTCAACGACTAGGATACTGCTACCTATAGCTGAACCTCGACTTGCTGCAGATGGGCTAGCTGCACTTCATGTTTACTTCAAAAGAAAGGATACATATGTGCAGTGCCTCCTGTGTGTATCAGCTAACTAATATTTCTGCAAAAAATAGTGTTTGTCTACAGCTTGTACGTACAAACACATATTTCGCCCATTTTGATACTACAAATGAATAGTTTTGTTAGTTCTACTTGTACATATTTCATACAATTTGTTTCTTTGTCTACTGGTAGCCATGCCAGATACGATGCTACCTGGGAAATTGTGATGCACCTTCGCTTGGTGCCGCCACAGGACCCAGTGCGCCTCCTGTCCTCTGCTTTTCTCTATGCGCAGCAATGTGTCTCACCCCGCCGATTGCCCCTGCTGCTGCTGGGAACAGGTAAAAATCCAGCTATTGTTTGTTCATGGCTCTAATTCAACTTTGTGCATAACTATTGTTTTGACAGTCAAATTTTTGCATGGTTTCAGAGATGTTCCATGAAATCCCACTACATCTATACGTCATCTTCCGAGATGTTCCGTGAAGTTCTACTGCGGCTGTCCGTCACTATGGTCGTGTGCCAGTATGGTGTGCTTGGTTCATGTGTGCCTTGAAAAGATCATGTTTACCTTGCTGGATGTTGGCCAGCTCGCTCTTTGTGTGTGTTGCTGCTGCTCTAACCGCACATGTAAGCGGCAGCTGCTTCACTCTCCGTGTATTGATTTCTCTTGCGCGCCAACGTTGCCGTCTCTCTAATTGGTTCACATTTGATGCGGCGGTAAAGGGAGATATTTTGGATTCCAGCTTTTCCTTGTACGTTCAAGTCAGAAGTGAAAAGTAATTGTAGCAAACTGAAAAAGAAATGTATTGTATGCATCCCCCACATGTTTGTAATAAACTAAAAAACAGAGTAGTTCAAAAAGTTTAATAAAAAAGGTTTTCCCTGTTTCTAAAAAAACATAGAATTTCAAATTTAAATAATGAAGAAGGTCAAAAAAACCTAGAAGTTCATACTAAAAAAATTGGAGACTTTGATGCTCATATACCAACAAAAAAAGGGCCACGTAGAAAATGTTAACCCTTGAAGTTCAAATTTAATAAATTGGAGAGTTCAAATAAAATGTTGTGAGTATACAAGAAAATTCCCATGGATTTCCTCGTAATAGAAAAAAGGTAACCAAAAAGTGCAAATTAAAAATTAATCATTTCAAAAAAACGGATTTCCCCATTTCTAGAAAATACCGAGAGGTTCAAATATAAAAGATGAAGAAGTTCAATATTTATTAAAAATCCAAGAAGGTCAAATTAAGAAAAACAAAAAGCATCTAAAAAATATAAAAAAGAGATTTTCTCTGTTAAAAAAATCTAGAAGTTCAAATTTTAAAAATGAAGCGGCTCAATGTTTATTAAAAAACTAGGGCTTTCCCGTTAATAAAAATAAATAAAACTAAGAAGTCCACATTAAAAAAAGTTGGAGCTAGATGTTTACAAAAAAATAGATTTTCCCTGTCATAGAAAGAACGGAAACAAGAAGTTAAAAATGAAATAACGCGGTATTTCGATGTCTAACATTGGAAAATCTAAAATCTGCTAACGGGAAGATCATAAGAAGTTCAAAAAAAATAACACAGAAGTTCAAAAGATAACATGGCGCTTTGAAGTGGATATTTCATTGTTTCTACATAATAAACCAATAAGTTCAATTTCAAATAACAAAGAAGTTTGATGTTTCTAAAAAACCTCCAATTTTCACATTTCTAAAAAATACACAATGAAGTTCAAAATAAAAAAAAGGTAGATGTGCATTTTGAAAGAAGTCCAGATTGATAAATGCCAGAAGTTCACGTACTACACGGTGTGCATTTTGTATTAAAAAAAGAATGAAAAAGTAAAGGCTAAAAGTTTTGTTTTTCTAGAAGTTCAACTGCTCGGCCCGAGAAAGCTCAAAAATTCTTCTGAAAGAGGTTCACCGTGTATTTAGATGTCCAAAAACACATACAAAATATGTTGTTTTGGTGTTTTAAAATAATTCTCTCAAACTAGAGAGAAGTTCAAAGTGATAACAACCGGAAGTTCAGGTACTACATGGTGTGTATTTCATATAAGAAAAATACAATAAAGTGAAACAGAGTGAAGGTCAAACATACATGTCCTAGAAGTTCAACTACTTCACGCAGTGCAAGAAACGACACATCAAAAAACAGCACGTTAAAAATAGAGGGAAGTTCAAACAGGCATGTCCTAGAAGTTCAACTACTTCACCCAGTGCAAAAAAGAGCACGTCAGAAAACAACACGTCAAAAATAGTGTGAAGTTCAAACAGACATGCCCGAGAAGTTCAACTACTTCACGCAGTGCATTTCCATTCGCGATGAAGGAAAAAATCATGATCTCGTCATTTTCTAATTTACTTCAAAACGGTAGAAATATCATTTGTGTAAGTTCAAGTCCTCGGTCGGAGAAAGTTAAAAAAATCATTGTGAGAGAGCTTTGTATGAGGAAATTACAAAGGAAAATACATCATAGAAGTTCAACATGAAAACAACATGAAGTTCAACTACTACACTGAATGAATTTCAGATGAAAAACTTTTAAGACCATCGCGAGTATGAGAAAATAATCAATACGGTATATCACTCGTTGAATTCCTGGGAGTGGATGGAGAACTACGGGTAGTGGATGGAGATCTGTGAGCAAAAAAAAGCACGTCGAAAACAGAGTGAAGTTCAGGTAGATATGCTGAGAAGTTCAGGTTCTTCACGCGGTGCATTTTCGAAGAATCTGTTCCGCGATAGAGGCAGAACGAATGATCCCACCGTTTTCGAAATTACTTGAAAACGGCTAAGAATCAGAGAAAACCATCAACATGAAAAAGTTTCGCATTTTCCGTAGCTTTTCAACAGTATATTATTTGCCCAATTCCGATAAAGTTTGTAGAAATTACGGCGAAAATACGTTTTTCGCCATTTTGGAAACTAACTTAAAACCGTAAAGAATTGGGAGAAACAATACATACCAAAAATTTTCGCATTTGTTCAAGCTTTCCAACGCCATATCATTTGCTGCATTCGGACGCATGGTTAAAAAATTAGCTCGAAAATACGAACTCAATAGGACTTGGACCATTTTCTAAATTACTCTTAAACCATTCAAAATTAGGGAAAAGAAATTGAAGATGAAAAGGTAGCGCATTTTAATAAGCTTTCCAACGCCATATCATATGCCTCCATTGGATTAGCCGTTTAGAAATGACATCGAAAAAACGAACTCAGCTGTTCGGTTTACGAAATTTTACGTTTTTTCAAATTACTCTTTAACCATAGGGAATTAGAGAAAACTTTCAACATATGGAAGGAGCGGTTTTGCAGCAGCTTTCCAACGCCATATTATATGCCTCATTCCGATAAACGGTTTAGAAATGCGATCGAAAATACGATTCATGTTTTTTGTGCGAAGAAAAAACGGTTTTTAAAACTGCTCTTAAACCGGTTATATTTTGCCAAAAATTTAAGTTGGGTCATGATATTGGTGTCCATAGCTTTCCAACGGTATATCATAAGCCCCATTTGGGCAATGTTGGTGGAAGTTCATCCTAGTTCACAGGGAAGTTCAACATACTACTAGCGGGGCAGGTCAGGTTGTGATTAGAATATTATTCTGATCCCGTGATCAGAATAGTGTTTATGTGTGTGTGTGTATGTGTGTGTGTATAATGTTACTATTCATCATCCAGGGTGCAGAATAAGTTATTCTTCACCCGAAGTAATCTTACGATCATTTCATAATTAAATTATGTTTCGAATTCAAATAGTTACATTCCTATTGATTCACTACGTAAAATTTGACATAAGAAAAAAAATATAGGTCATAAGATAAGAAAATTTACAGTTTATGTGTATTTTAGACTATGTTTTTACGTTTGTAATTTTGCATAACATAAAATATTTTTACGGCGATTATACTGCACAGCATCTCCATCATCATTATCAGTACATCCTACGCAGGTGAGTTAGGATGGACTTGATCCCAGGAAGGTATCTATCCTTCAAACCAGAGGAGTGCTTCAAACTAACAACAATACATAATATCCAACAAAAGAGGGTCATGCTACAGCAGCAGAATACATGGCTCAGTCTAGATATCAGCACGAATCAAGTTTTGCATATTTGCTGTTGGCATGAACCACATCGCCGCATGTCGGGTTTGCAAAAGCCATCCATCGCATGGAAGCTTGATGCCTTTCACACACTGAAGATTATCTGGCAACAAGCTGTGTCGACGAATCTCTGGATATGGTGATTCATGAAACCCATGGTATAATGTGTAAACACAACCCCCCTCGCGAATGGAAGTTGCATAGCACAGTAATCATCGCCGGTGATATGATCGATGATTGGTTGGATAATCGGATAATTGAGCCCGAGGAACAAGGAGTGGTTGCCGAGGCTGTAAACCCGCCTCCAGTTGAATACGCCTGGCCCAACAGAGCTGGGATCTTTCTCGAACATGAAGCAGCCATAGCCATCAATGTCACAAACGCCCCACTCATTGTACTGCATGTGGTTTGATGTAATGGTTTGGTCAATTTGGTACGTGCGAATGAGCATCAAATGACCGCCGTCAGCTGAACGAGCGATAAACCACCACCCATCGGCTGGTATGATTCCAGGTCCTGGAATCATGAAGGCCAGCACATTTGCGTCTCCTGCAACAATTCAAATTGGAGACCAAAAGGACAAAAATAAACAATCATGTTCAGAGTATGTGTGGAATTAAGATTATTATAACAGTGAGACATATCATAGACAGAGAATTGCAATGTCGTGGTCATAATCATACCGCAAGTTAAAAAAATAAGCCAATGGCTTTCATATTCTAGCAATATGTCATGGTTCAAACATCATGTAACAATGAGAGGAAAATAGTTATGACAACGATTACTCATATTCTACGATAGCACTTACTACTACTGTTCTCATATCAACTCTAAGCAATAACATGCGTTGTTATAAAAATCTTGTAAACAAGAGTAACATATAGCAATCATGATGTTATGCTCATAATATGTATTCTAACAATCATTAGATACCAATTGTTCTCATATCAACTCTAACAATAACATGTGTGGTCATAAAAATCTAGGAAATGAGAGGAACATATAGCAATGATGTGGTTATAGACATGCTATGCATTCTAAATTTGTAACAAATGAACAGGCAGTCGTATTCATAATGTAAAGATGAGATGAGATAGAACAATTACACGATGAAGATTCCACTAGTATAGGCAGCCAATCTGTGCGTCGATCGCGTAAACGATGCCATAGTGCACTATAGCATCAGACAGAAATGTTGCCTCAATAGGATTGATGATGAGCCATAACCATGCATGGCGACCGGATTCCAGATAGACTAATCCCATGTTGAACAAGGAAATGAGCTTGTAATCCATGTAGTCTTCTCATGGTGTGGGCACTTCGCAGATTACAACTTTCTACAAATAGAGGTCGAGCCAAAAGCTTGACGCATCTCATGCGTAGTAGGCAGGAGTGTCCGGCGGGCCGCGAGGCTCGATGGCGGCGGTATCCAATGATGGAAGGGTGATCTCTCGCTGGGTGTAGATATCCACGAGACGCCACGGGCTACCGGTGTGGTGGATGAGGACGATCCAGTTGGCCTTCATGCCTGCCCAGTAGTGTCCGCGCATGAAGGACAGGTGGATGGGTAGTGGTAGCATGTCGAGGGGAACCACGACAACCTCTGTAGGATCGTCAAGTCGGTGTCTGGGCCACCTGCGAGGATTGGGAATCAGCAAGCAGGGTGTCTTGAAAAGAGCCGTCCGGTTGCAGACGAGTAGATGGTACGAAGACACCGAGCATGCGGCCAGACGGACGGTGCTGAGTAGGTCCATACGACTGCAAATCTACTCCAAGAGAACATCGGGGAGGGAATTCCAATCGCGTCTCTGCGTGTTAGTTGGTTCTGCCATTGGGGGTTTTGGTGCCTGCAAGCCAGCAGGGAAGTGGATTCGGGCGGGCGGGCGAAGAAGCTTCTCCTTTTGTGGCCGAGCAGTGAGCGGGGGGATATGGTATGCGTGAGCTACCAAGGAAGATGGCGCGGGCGGGCGAGCAGTGAGCGGGGGTAAATGGTGTGCGACCGACGATGGGGAAGAGAGGAGGAAGAAGAAGAGATGGCAGTACTGGGTAAGGCTGATTTAGTAACACCAACACGCTGGTTCAGCTTATTAATTACGTGTCCCATCTGCTGCAACGTGTATTGTCACTTCACTGCGAAGACTAGTTGAATAGTTCTCTCTGACCGAGATGGGGAATAATGGATTGCGAGGACTTCCTTTCTACAGTATCCCTATGCCTCTACGCTCACTTCATTCATTTTGCTCGGTACCTAGTCACTTGTTGAAATCTGTAGAAAGACAAATACTCTGTATTTGGGAACAGAGGGAGGCTTTTACTCCGTACTATTTGGGAACAGAGGGAGTATCACCATATGGAGGGAACAGAGGAAGCTTGAAATATGAACATGTCAATGGGAGGGAGTAAGACCCATGCATGCATGCATGCATGCAACATGCAACACTCACATGTACACATGGACGCACGCAACACTCATGCACCCATGCGGCACACAGCACACGACGCAGCACACACGCTCATGCTCAAGTACTCAACCTACTCCCTACGTCCATGAAAGACTGTACATTTAGAGATTTACACATTGACCAGGGCATAATTAACGCCCAAAAGTAGCAGACTTATGTGTGCAAGCGGCCATTGAGATAAGAAGATTAAATGAAGGCCGTTGCATGCTGTAATTAAGGATAGACATGTAGCCTATACCTACAGCACAAGTTGGTGCATTAGTCAATCAATATCGATTTAGATTAAAGGCTAAATGCATTGGAAGTGTAAATGTACATCATGTACTACACTCTTTGTTTTATAGCCGATGTACACTCTTTGTTGGAAGACCGAGGGAGGACACGTGCATGCACTCACATACACAGCCAGGGCGGTTCGCGCGCAAGGGTTGGACTCATGTCGCGCCTGCGTAAAGTTTTGTTTAACTGATTTCTTTCCTCTACCAACTGACAGGTGGGACCCAGAAACCAGGTGACAATTTAACCAGTCAACAAAGTGCCACGTCGACTATGTGGCCGGTCAGTAGGGTGCAATACAGTGCTCTACGATGAGCTAGTGATCGTATAATCGCCGCAAAACTATATATAGTGACCGTAAAGAGTGTATTGTTACATACGTTGACCGCCAGTGTACTTTTCTCGTTTCAAATTAAGCCATATTAATCGGAAAGGACGCAGTATGGACTACTACTACTACTAGTACTAGTACTGCTTTGATGTGTCCCGTCAACTCGCCGAACGAGGAGAAGCTTGCTTACTACGCCTCTCCCTCGCCCACGCGCGCGGTGGTTCGCAAGACGAGGAGAGGGTTTTGACTACAGCACCCTCTTCCTCGCTCCGCCCTCGCCCTCGTGGTGGACGTGCAGCAGTTCAATCGGTTTCAGATCGCCAGAAGCATATTGTACTGTAGTATCATCATTGTTGGACCTTCCAAAGAGGCGAAGAGCCAAGTGCAAGGTTCACACGAGTACGAACTATTGAACCTCCCGAAGAGGCAAAGAGCCAAGCGCAAGGTTTTATAGGAGTTTTCGTCCTAGTAGGAGTGTACTACAGCTATAGCGAACGATGCTACTGTATGATGCCGCCACGTCACGTATGTCCAAAGCTGTGCCACCTTTTTTTCTCAAAGAGCGTGTTGGAGCCCGTGCAACAACCACACAAGTTGCACGTACACATAACACATTTACTAGTAATTAATTCTAAAGGACAAATGCCAGTATGCCACACAAGTTCATCTCCAATTCATGTGATAAATTTGTGCACGACTAATCTACATATATTCACAGCGCTACCGTTCACTTACACGTTATAGATGGGCTAGATGTCCTCCTCCAGGTTCCAGTCCTAGGTGTTCTTCATGGATGGCATGATCCATAGCGGTGGGCAGCGGGAATCATTGTCGCAGCTTTCTAGTCCGGTTCCACACAATGGAGACTCATCCAAGCTGAAGCGGCATAAATCAGGGATAGCGTGTCCCAGCATGTCGTTCATCCGGCGGTGCGCACTGAAGACACAACCATGCTTCATGAACGGCAGGCCTTCCGTGTCATGCACGAAAGGTGGCATCCGCTTCACAATGGGGTAGCTATCCCCGATGAAAAGCAAGTACTCTCCAAGAGTGTTCCTCGGCACCCACGTAGCATCACGAGGGTCGAACTCGGCGTCGTTCATCTGGTACATGCGGCATCCTAGATCTGGACACATGGTGACGTACATAGTCAAGGTCCATGCATAATAATGTTGTGCTCAAATATGGCGGTCAGTAATACTGTGCAGCAAATAGTACTACTCCGGTATAGAGGAATTAAAATAACCGGCTTATTATATATAGCCACTCTTGGCTACATGGATGAGATAGTAAGACATGGAAAAACAAAAATGGTGGCAGCTAGTGGGTTCAAGTCTTCAAGGGCCTAGCTAGCTATACGCGTCCTCCAAGGTAAAAAGTACTCCTACTAGTACTACAAAGTATACTACTAGTACAACAATGAAAGAGAAGGCGAGAGGGTTAAAAAATGGAATACCTGGGTAGATGGTGACGGTCCGATCGTGGTAGATTGTGTGACCATGTTGCACATCAGTGGTAGCATGGGTAACGACTGCTAAGATAGTTGATCCCAATATGCCAAAGTCATCTACAAGGTTCCAGGTTAGACCGAATCGCGGATGCAAATGCACATCCAGGATCGGCGATCTTATTTTGATCGGGGGATGACTAGTCCCTGCAAAATAATGAAGTACCATTAGGGATGCAAATGATGGTTTGTGCATTCCGTTTATAATCTCCCGTACCGTAGGATGGCAACCAGATGAAACAAGTCCCCTGGCTTGTCACCGTGAAGATGCGGCCTAGATGGCACATGGCGTCTTCGAACGTGTAGGGGTACAAATCTGCCGCCGCCAACATGTGCCAGCCTCTGCCGTTACTGCCTCTTGCATTGATGGCAATCCTTATGTCGAACACCGCGATGAGATAGTAATCGTCGTAGTCGCGTCGCTTTGTCGGCGGGTACGCAATTGCTATCTTCTTCAATCTCATGTAGGCATCATCATACGTATTCAAGCTCAGCCAGTCCGGAAGGCCGATCCCAATGGTGGAGAAGGGGTCTACCAGAATGGCCGTACTGCTGTGGATGTTGTGCAAAATGATGGTGGTATCCGGCCAGAGGTATGCAAGCCAATCTTCATTGGCACCGACCCAGACCTATATATAAGACGGCGGGCAGCGGAGAAATTAAGGGATGGAAATGGAATAACTAAGTACTACATGATCAAACTCCATTACTGACCTGCTCATCGGACAAAATCCGACTACCTCTGAACGTCGGCAACTCTAGCGGAGTCAACGTGCAACCATGGCCAGGGAGCGGTGGACTGTTCAAAGGATTGTCCCATAGAAGAACCTTCTCCTCGAGGACGCATGCAAGACCAACAAGCATGGCCTTTTCCCAAGCCTGTTTAGGCAGTGTCTTGAAAAAGTTGGTTCAGGAAGAACCAAGTCTTGCGGCGGTGAGGACGTCGGAGCGGCGTGCGATTTCTCCCAGAGGATCGTCGTCCAAGGTCTCCCAGCCACGATGAGAAGGAGAACCGCCTGGCGAATCCATGGGAGCAGCGACGAACTGCCTTCTCTTTGGGGGGAGGGGAACTGGCGAGGAGGAGATAAGAGCGTAGTAACCGCAGGGCCTCGTCCCTTCCAACTGTAGATCATTCCTCAGCGAAGGGGTGATGCTATTATTTACTACTAGTACTAGCATTATGGAATGTTATGGGATTGCATTATACTGTAAATAATAGCACTAGTAAGAAATTTTTGGCACTAGGTAGTAGTTTTTGGCATGGATTAAGAAATTTTGGGTATGTTTTTGCCATTTTTTATACACGCCAACTAGTGTCAAAAAACGTCTTACATTATGTGACGGAGGAGTACGTACTCATACTATAGCAGTACTAGTACTACTTTTCTCAACTAGTAGTGCGATGTAATGTACTTCTAGTCTAGTCTAGTATAGTGCACCAGATTTGAACTCTTGAATCTCAGGGCCAAGGAGCTACAGTTGGAAGTGGAGGGTACTACTGTTCTCTAGAACCATCACTGTACTATCAATGCAGGGGAAGTACACCTGCGTAGTGGCCTAGTGGGTACTCTCGGTGCTCTATTCAGCCGCTCCTCTCACGTAGCTGGCCTACTCAGTCGCTCCTCTCACGCACACACTAGCAACTTGTTTATCAGCGACGGTTAATGCAGGGGCAGAACATTTGAGTTATTTGATACAGCGAGACTAGGCTTTTCGCTTCCATTTGTGGAGGTGTAATGGATCTCGTCGAACTTTGTTAGTAGTTCCTTCTTTATGAATTAGATGAAGCAAAGCTTTTGCCTCCGTTTCAAAAAAACACGTCAAGAGGAATTTCTTTTAGAGTAGAGCCGATACTGGAGTGAAGTCCATGCATGCAACGCCACAAGCTAGAGTAGTAGTAGAGCACTTTACATGCAGAGCCATATTGCATAGTTCCCAATGCCCCGCCAGGCTTTTCCGGCTCCTCGGGCTTAATTGGGAGGCGCTAGTTTAAATATGCTACTAGCTGATGAGGAAGCTGCAAGCGAGGTGCGGCTAGGGTGAGCATGCGAGCCACGGGATGCTGAGAAGGAAAACCCGTTCACGTGGCTAGGATGTCCAGTGCACCCAGATTGTGGGGCCGCATGTCCGTTTGACTTCAAAACTCAAACTACACGTGTAAAATATTGGCTCGCAGCGAAGTGTATTAGCACTTTTTTTAAAAGGTCGCCGTGCGTTCGGCCGGGATCGAACCCACAAAACGAGGTATACACTCCTGCGACCACTAGTAGTACTCGTTGGAGTACAACGCAACCTAGAATCTCCTTTTGTCGCTAGTAGTACGTACATTGTTCCTTACAAGAAACCCCTAAGAGCATGGTTAATACTATATCCAGCTGCTGGCTATAAGCTAGTGCCATGTCGTCTACAGCCCATCTTATAGCCAACATGTACAATAATAGATCAGAAGAGTGTACTACTTTTTTATTATGTGGCCCACTTCTCATTCTCACAAAGTGCCTAGGAGCACGTGCTAGAGCTAGCTTTTCACGAAGAGCCCGCTTACCTTCTCTCTCCTCTTCTCTTTCTTCCAACTAAGCAGAAATATACTAGTTTATTTCTTATAGCCCGCTGACTCAGCTCTATTGTACTTGCTCTAATAATGCAAGAAACCACTAAAATGCCAAGAAACTACTACCACATGCATACGTGGCAGACTTAAGATAAGACTATCTTATCAACCATTGTACATGCTCTTGCCAACAAAAATCCTCGAGTGACCTCCGACCTCCGGCCCGTCCACCTAGTCATCCTCGGTCATGGGACGCAGCTACCACCGCCGGTAGAAGGCGAGGTCAAAACCGCCGGCGGTGCGGAGCCCATGTTGCGGTAGCCCGGATGCCAGCTCCGTCTGGCGCTCGCGGATGCTAGCTAGCCAAGATAGCTCCGTCCAACTGCTTATCTACAAGGTTTGCTAGCTAGATTGGCACGGCAGCATGGCGGCTTGCTCGCGCGCGCCGCGCTAAGGCCAGCCATCTGGCTCGAGCGAAGGCCAGTGCGGCTACTTGCTCGCTTGTGAGTCATGCTCGGGCTAGCCTGCCAACCCGTGCGGAGGCCAGCGCGGCGTCCGGCCCGTCCGGTGGAGCGGCGACCAACTCACTCATCACCGGCGCCATCGACGAACACGCATCAGTACTGTTTGAAGTAATGTTCAGGAAAAATAATGATTTGAGGGGGAATAACAGGATAGAAGGTCAGATGTGGGTCCCTCGTGTCAACGGTCAAACAAAATGTGTTGGTTTAAGCTGCCTCGTCAGCACGGACGTGTGGGCCAACCCTGTCATAAATGGGTTTAAACGAACCTGATCGGTAGGAGTACTAGGTAGTTTTTGGCGTGGATTAAGAAATTTTGGGTATGTTTTTGCTATTTTTTGTATAATAGATTCTTCCTAGGGCTGGTTGAAAGTGGTAGTTTTTTGTTAAATACTCTACATATTGTAAGTAGGAGTGAAAGTTAAGCTTTGGAAGCCAATAAGCAAGGCTAGTTACATAGTGCATATGTGTCCATGATTGAAAGTAAATATCAACCATGAGTGACTAATATATTGATGGAAAACTCGAAACTATGGAATACTAGGAAAAAATGCATGGTTGGAAATACTAGCAATGTTCATGTCCGTAGCAATGAATCATAATTAGAATAATACTTATTCACAAACTTGGTACAAAACACTCTAATTTTGATATACATATGTCACTAGAGATATATTATGTTTCAATTAGAATATATTCCTTGGGCTGTTTTGGTGAGGTCAGGGAGGGATGTGGTTGGTTTTAAGATACTAATTATGGGTTTTTCTGCAAATTGGTAGACAAGTGGGATGTTGGTGAGAAAAGGCAACAACTTACCTCACAATCGTTAGATGTAGATCTAATGGTCAGAAATGACGGATGGCACACACACCAGCATCACCAACTTAGTCTTGTGTAGGAGTACTAGCAAGATCCGTGCGTTGCACAGAACATCAAGATGCATTTTTTATAAAACACTTGTTGTGATTGACCCTTGCGGGAGTAATCCCATGTGTAAAAACTAATGATATCTCGAGAAATATGAGATAAGGTGAAGAGGAGTGGGGTGTGGTGGTGGTTGGTGGTCGGACTGAGCGGAGGCATGGGGATTGACGACGCCGGCAGCGGCCACCAGGCCAGTTTGTTCCAGAGGCTTCCTTTCTTAATTGCTCAACAATGAGGTTTGTTGGAGATAAGGATGAACGAGGGAAGGCCTTGTCTTCAAATGTGGAGAGGGGTGCGGGTATCTTTTAGTTTAATTTCCATCCGTCAGATATACATCAGACGGTCTATATTGCAAGATGGCACACATACCATCATCACCAACTCGGTTTTTTATAAGAGAAAAAAATATAAGTATGGAGATACAAACGTATTATCGATACTTGCTTCCGTAAACTAGCATCTACATTCTATTCAACACCTCGGCATGTGGGGCCCTAGCACAATGACTTCTCGACTGTGTAAAAACAAAGATTTTCCCGTCGCCGATAAGGAGCGGGTGACGGCGGCGCACTTTTTGGCTTGCTCTAGTCCTAGTAGTCATACTACATGGTCTAAGCACGTGTAGATTTATTCTTTTTCACTTCTCGTGTTCGCCGTACTGCTACGACTGTTGATGAATAGACGGTAAGTTATTCACGGGGAAACCCTTGTTGAGCGTGTTTGCGAGAGAGAGACAGTGTGCATGTGTTATATGTTAGAGACTGAGGCAATGATAACAGATTCTTTGTGTCTATGTGTGTGGAGGATAGAGAGAGACATATACATGGGGCTTGGTGTTGTGTAACATGGAGACACATATACATAATTAGAGAGTGAGTGTGTGAGATACACATGCGGACATGAGGAGAGATGAGGATCCAGATAAATGGGTGTTTGTACGTGTTTGTGTGTGTTTGTGCACGCGTTTGTGTGTGAGAGGGAGAGAGTGTATGTGGAGTAGAGAGACCACTGATGATGTAAACCTAGTATAAGGGAAGGGGGAATGGTGTGACATGTGTAGTAGCGAGATAGCACGGGTGCGGGCGGGGGGAGCAGACTATTTGGAAGAGACATCAAGTGTGTGTGTGGGAGAGGGGTGTGAGAGCGAGAGAAAGAGAGAGCTAGCGACGGAGAGAGAGAGAGAGGAAGAGAGGGGGCGAGAGGGGTCGTTTGTCTCCATAAATGGCGTATAGATAGGGAGACAATGTTGATGTTGTCCGGAATTGGCCTATGAACGGAGACGCAAGGGAAGCGAGTCATCGTGTGTGTGATAGGGACTTCATGAGAGATCTAGAATAGATGGTGTAGAGAACAATGTGCGAAATCGAGAACGATTATACATTAGGGAGCTATGCAAAGAGTCATGACATATATGTATATAGGGAAGGAGCTGGGGCGGGTCCGCATGTGGGAGAGATAGAAACAGGAGAGTGGTGCACAAGGAGACAAAGTGTGCTTGTTTGAAGTGGGGGTGGTGTGTGAGGTGAGTGCGCGAGAACCACATAACTAGGGAGATAGATGTTTGGGGGCGACATTTTGTGTGTATGGGAAATATACACTCTACATAGTGCATGTGCTTGGGTAAGAGAGATAGCGGGAGACCTAGAGAATGAGGGAAGAGATGTGTGCATACCCGAGAGACAAAGTGATAGAGACCTATGTTGGGGTCCGGACGTTACAAGAGAGAGGGGTGTTAATGTGCTCGTGTGTTGGTGTTTGGGGAAGAGAACGACTTCTGTGTGTGTGTGTGTGTGTGTGTGTGGTGGGGGGGGGGGTTGACTTCAGATAAAGAGTGAGGTGTCTATATTTGAGGGACTTTAGCGTAATTGAGATATTGTGCACTCATGGTTGAGCAATTTGTTTCACAGTTTGTACTATGAGATAACGATACTTTTGAACATGCATGATATACCTTGGTGTACCAGAATTACAAACCTAAGATTGGAATTTTGGAATTCGACTCCATCATTAGCTTTTGTAATTCATTTAAACGGAGGTACATTTTTTAAGCCGGGATTTCGTGATTTGAAATTCATATATCAAACTTAGAGATATACACATACGGGCATGTTCAAACTTTATAATCATCCACTTTATTCATACACATGCACATTTTTGCTTTTGTCATCATATTTAGGATAAACACATTTGGAATTTCATTTGAATTAGACCGTATGATGGTATTTGCTTGTAGTAGCTCATTGATCCATATTGGAATTGAATGGTCAATCTAAGTTTCGAGTTGGAGACATTGATTTTCAAAACTTGCATATTTTTTGCGTGCAAAACAAACAAATTGTCGGCCATGATATCATAGTCGGCCGTACGAGAGCAGAATACTTATAATTTTAGGCGCCAAAAGCTTTCAAACTTCCCGGTCACATCGAAATATCACGCTCACGCGCCCGAAAGTTTAGCCCTGCGATATTCCTGTTTTACCCCTGCCACATGAACGGAAAAGGGCTGCTTTGGTAACTCCATTGTTTTCCCCTCTTTGCCACCATCATTCTTCCCCAGAGCCCCTCCCCGACCCCCAATCACGGCAAGCCGCCGAATCTAGTCCTCCGACGCAGCGGTGGACCTCACACCCCGCCAGATCTACCTTCCGCACCTTGGAACCCCCAACTGCCAACTCACCACTTCACCGGAGCCGCTTCAGCGACTGGCTTGTTCACCGCTCCAGATCTCCTTGACCGCCATCATGGTCCACTGCACCGGATCTGCTTAACCGGCACCCTCGTCCACCACAACATAGGCCCTTCACTAACTCCCTTGTCTGCCCCTTCACTAGCCCTTCATACAAGCCCTTGTCCACCGCAACAGATGCGCCTCACCGAAAGCACTATACAACGCGCCCACTGAAGCCTTCATCCACTGCACCGGACCCGCTCCACGGACGCCATATTAAACTCCACCAGCCCTGCTTTACCGACGCCGCAGCCTCATCAGGTTATTTCGATTTGTACTCCTTTAGTTTTTCTCTTTATCATGCAACTGTTCACTTACCACAGATGAGCTTTCTTGTATGTCGACAAGCGCTGCAACCGTAGCACCGGAGCCGCTTCAGTGACGGTGACAGCCGGCCCAAACTCAACCGCAACACGAGCACCATCGACGATCCTGAGCTATCAAGTATGACAATGATACCCATACACTGCCGAGAATCAGGTACTATTATCCAACGGCCGGCACCTGCGTTCACTTTCCTAGCATAAGCACCGCACCTTTGAATTTCTTCAGGGCATCATTCAGTTTTTCGCGAGACGCGTTATTCTGCTTGCACCTGTAGGGCCATACTTCTGGCAGTGAACATGTTACATGTGCTAAATTACATACCAGTGCACATATAGTTAATATGATTTAGTTTTGTTCTGATGCCACCTGTTGGTTCCATCAGACTGCTTAATGTTCTCTATGCTTAATTACACATCAGCAAACTAGCATGTGGTTCCGCTGCTTTTTGTTCGTTTTACCCTACATTTTATGATGCTGGCTATTACATCACTACTCCGAGCCTCTGTTCATTCCTTGTTTGTGTGTTCTTGATCTTCCCAAGTTGCATGACTAATTTGATGCTTCTATTAATTATGGAGCTGCCAACCCCATCAAGCAAAATATTTGTTCTTTTGGGGCTAGCACCTCGAACAAGCATAAAAATAGAGGGAAGCAGATATATTGTCATGTATGCACACACCCTTCTTTCATTAGTTTAGATGAACCATTGATGATCAATTCGGACCAGTGCATGTGATTAAAATTAATTTTACCTAAATAGATGGTGCAGAATAAACTACAACAACTAGATTTGAAACCACGGGATGCTGACGATATCTTCAAAGAACATTGCAACAACAGCTAGGCTTCACAGCAACATATGGTAAGCCAGTGTGTTTTAATACATGTGAAATGTAATGCAAGTGGGCTGCTTTCTTGGCTTGTGCCCTCAACGTGTAATCCTACCGAATTACAAATAATTCGGTCGTCTGCTTTGCTGTATTGCTTGATTCGAATGCTTATTTGTTGTTACGCTATACCTGAGTTGGCCAATATGTCAGCAGTGCCTGCTGTACTATCGTAAAGAAATGCATGCCTATTTCATTTGAGTCCTTAACTTTTCCTCTCAACTTCATCACAAGACTGTACTCATAGTTTATATGAGGCCACACTATTAAGTGCTTTCTCAGATTATTTCAACTGCTTAGATGCCTTGGCAACTTAAATATAGCGGTTGTACACTCCCTTTCAACTAGGGATGTCAACTGGGTCCCGTTTAATCCCGATTAAAGTCCACTAGTGGTATGATAGTTCCAAAGAGTTTTTGTTTTCTGAGGAAAATGAACTAGGGAGGTAGCAAAAACTAACTAGATGGGACTGGCGGATGTCGTTTATTTGCCACTTACATCCCTAGTTTCATCTTACCATTTTAATTTATTTTCGGCTAATGCTGCTTCAAACCATTTAAATATAGTTTGCCATGCTCGGAAATAATTCGTTTGTCGTTTACCATGTAAGATTACTGCCTGGATCATACAATAACTATCTCTTACTGATGTCCAGCGGAAACCTTTCAGGATGCCGTTCACACTAGGACACAATGTACAACCCCAGAATCTATTTGTGGAAGCAGTGCGCCATCCATGTTACCAGATGGTAGCAGTTCAGAGGCAACACCGCTGGAGAGCAGTCTGAGCACAGATATTATAGTGCTTGAGGCTCTACTAGAGGCAGAAAGAGATGGTGTGGCTGCCATGAATGAGGTAATCTTTATGTTGAGGCTGGAAATTACGGAATTAGCGGCACGCATTATGCAAGTAACCGAAGAATTCGAGGAAGTAAGAATGTTGCATTTGAAGACGGAGGAGGTCCTGCTGTTTCTGCTATCTTAAGCCCAAGGTAATCCCGGTTCTTCTTTAGATACCAGTTTAAATTGTCATTAGATTATTGTACTTGCATGATGTGTGATGTCTCTGAATGGATTATGTTGCAAGACCCCCTATGTTGTCCATGTGTTGTAATGATCCAAATTTTTTAGGCGAGGTAATCCTCAGTACTTGTATGATTGACATAAGGTGAACTGTTTTTCGTGTGCGCATATTGTATTGGATGAAATAACTGTTTGACTCAGAGTGTATCCAACCTATTGAATTCCAAGATCACGACATTTCTAAATCATAATCATATATAAAGGTGGAATAAATCTTTGTTGTGGTTTTGAAGAAATAAATAACAAAACATATAATTATCTGTGGATATTCGTAATCGAATAAAAATTGGATTTGAATTTAGTTTGCCAGGTCCCAGGGCAAACGTGAATGCTAATTATCCCAAGTTTTGAACGAAGCGGCTAAACACCCACTATAATTTGTGGGCTGCCCGTAGCAAGTGTTTGCGAGATGGAAATTACTGTCTACACCTATCACTTGACATCCTTATCGACCGGATTTACACTGTTGTCGATAGGGGTAGACTAGTAACTTCAATCAGACGTGACACGACGGCCTCTGAGCCCATTCAGACACGATGGGCGCCAAACGTGGGCGGCAAAACACATTTGATTCAAGATCGTCCGAAAGACATGTGTCTCTTCCTCCATTTCCCCATTCATACACGGTGGGCGGCAAAACAAACTCTCCTCATCCGAAATCGATGTAGGCTAATATTTTAAATAGGGGCAGATGTGTAACTTCCATTAGACGTGACACAACCGCCCTACCTGTCAGCCCCGTTCATACACTGTGGGTGCCAACCGTGGGCGGCAAAACACCCTCTCCTCGCCCGAAATAGTTACCGGCAAATATTTGGGAGATGCGAGATTACCGTCCTATCCCCAACCGACGCGATGTCCGAAATTTTAAATGGGGGATAAGTTCGTAACTTTCCCCCATTTCAGAGAAGCGCGTCCCAAAGTTTGAGATCCCCCTCCCCTCCATTTCCCCATTCATACACCGTTGGCGGCATGACAACCTCCGCACTGCGGCCAGCCTCCCCCGTCTGCCACCCCATCCTCCACCTTGCCGGAGCCGCTACCCCTACCCCGTCGTCCACTGCAAGATATGGACGTCTCTCATCCATGGCACTGGACCAGGATCCTTTCATCGCCTCCTCTCGCTTCATCGGCGCCGTCATCCACCTTGTCGTTGCCGCTCCTACGACCGCCTCATCCACGGCAACAGGATATATCCCCCGACCCGGCCGTCTGCCGTCTAAAGTCTTCGTCCCCGCCACCGACAGCCATCGCACCCGCAGCACCCTCAACGTATCAGCATAGGCCTACACGGCGTCGCAAGATAGGTGGTGTTGTGGAATTGTCACGGCAGATGTCCTCATGGAAGGACTTAGTCGTGGAGCCATCACTACGGGTTAGCTTGAAGGGGTTAAACCGGACAAAGGGACATGAGAGTTTATACTAGTTTGACCCCTTTGATGAAGGTAAAAGCCTACGTCTAGTTGTGATTGGTATTGCTGGGGTTTCGAAGACTAGGGAGCGAATCCACTTTGTCTGGCTTCAAGTTGTTGTTTCCTATCCCTCAACCACCGCCGGGTCACCCCTTTATATATTCAGGAGGATCCCGGCCGGTCGACAGAGTCCCAAGGCTGGCTCATACAAGTGTCCACCTCGGTCTCTTCTTTCTTATCTTATAATGCAAGTTTATACAATCATGGCGGTTTACTATCATGGGCCTTGTAGGATTTTGGGTTCCAGCAGACCCTTGAGGTTGGAACACTGGGTGCGCGCGGAGATTTCGCCTCCTACCTACCTGCACCACTCCGCCACACTAGGATCAAAGCTATCGAAAGAACAACACAAGAGACATAGGGTTTATACTGGTTCGGGCCACCGTTGTGGTGTAATACCCTACTCCAGTGTGTGGTGTGTGGATTGCCTCTTGGGCTAATGATGATGAACGGTACAAGGAAGAACAGCCTCGCGAGGGCCTGTTCTTGGCTGGGGCGATGAACTGCTGGGAGGAGTTCAGCCACCTTTCTCTCTCTCTCTCTCTCTCTACTTCTAACCTTTCTAACGAGCCTCTTTCTTCCTACCGCCCAACCCCTTTGTTCTGTGGGTGGCTAGTCCTATTTATAGAGGCCCTGGTCCTCTTCCCAAATATTGAGCGGGAAGGGAGCCAACAATGGCGGGCTAATTTGAAGGGGGACAGCAAGTATCAGCTATCCTGACAAAAGTAGTCTTCGCCTGCGCAAAGCTCTGGTGATGACGCCGTCTTGGGCTCCACGGTGACCTCCATCTCGTAGTCCTCCTGGTCTTGTTCTCATTGCACCGAAATGGCAACCTTTGCCTGATGCCTCGATACTCCACGGCTGCGCTTGCCCCCTTTGCACCAAAGAGGAAAGGAGGACGCTGCACGGGCTGGCACCCGCCTGGCGCCATGAGTCGTCATGGCTTGCGTCATGGGCACCTCGCGAGGTACCCCACCTTGATCTCTTCGCCTCCTCGCGAGCCAGCCTGATGAGGCCATGCCTGAGGAAGCTCCATGTCGTCCGCCCCGCGAGGCTTGTCCCCTCACGAGGGTCTTGAGTTTGTATTAGTGAAGATGGACCGTGCTGGGCCCCCCTTTGGGCCACGCCGCAGGCCGCAGGTAGGCAAGTCTGGGGACCCCCGTTCCCAGAACGCCGACAGTAGCCCCCTGATCCAAGGCGCGCCCGGACTTGGCCGTGCAGGGAGGCGGAAGGCCAAGAGCGAAGCGCCGCGGGTCCTAACAGCCTGCGGCCTTGGGCGCCGCGTGGCGGTTGATTGGACGTGGGCGGCACTGTTCCCCCACGCCCTCCTTATTTTGCGCCTTGCTAGGCGGACCTGTAGTCGTACACAGCCGTTCCCCTTTTATCGCTCGAGCGCTTCCTGTCCTTCCTCCGCTCGAACCCTGGTTTCTGTTTTCAATTCAATCTCGAATCCTTTCCCCCCCCCTTTCCTATCGCCATGGCCCCGATGAAGAAGGGAAGAGGGAAGAACCCCGTGTCTCCGCCTCACCTGCCGCCATTGGCGGCCCCCGCCGAGGGCTTGGGTAAGGTCAGCTTGGCTCCGGCCACCATCTTCAATGAATGCGGGAGAACGACGGCCTGGCCCACGTCCCACTTCTCCATCGATAGGATAGTTACCGAGGTCCCATATTTTGCCAATGCCCTGTGGGCAGGTCTGGTTCCCCCCTTTTCTGATTTCTTCAATGTCGTGCTCTCCCACTATCAGATCCACATGATGCATCTAAGTCCTGAGTCCATCACCCTCCTTTCGGTCTTCGCCTTTGTTTGCGAAGCCATGGTGGGCATCCCTCCTTCAGTTGCCTTGCTGCGCCACTTCTTCTCGCTGCATCTTGTCGACCCTACCCAATGCTGGGCGTGCGTGAGCTTCGTTGCCGCATCTGAGACTGTGGCCTCTGGGATTGACTTCAAGCTCCCCCTGCCCGCAGTTGGGTTCCGCGAGCGGTGGCTGTATGTGGACACAGGGGTGCCCAGCCCCCTGCTATCGGAGCCGACCTCGCCTGCCGTCCCCAATTTGGGCTGGGGCCAAGAGATGCTCGAGAGCCCTCGACTCGTCTTCGTTTGGCGCCGCTTCACGCTCTTGAGGTCTCTTGGCGTGACAGCGCCCAAGGTGGTGAAGGAGTTTCTGCTATGCCGTGTTGCTCCCCTCCAACGCCACTCTCGCCGGATGTGGGCCTTCCGTGGGCGCGAGGATAGTATGAGTCTCCAGGAAGAGGACCTGGCTCCTGAGGTGTTGAAGACGGCACTCTTGACCTTGGCCGGGGACCCCAACCCCGGCAGCGTCCGGCAGGGAGGGGCCTTGCTGTACCTCTGCCAGAGCAGGGTGGACTTTGTGAAGCAGATGCCCGTCTTTGATGAGTGGGGGCTGCGCCCTGCCGGCCTCCAGGGACCTCGCGAGAATCCAGTGGTGGTGACTGCCCTTCCAATCGGCCAAGGCGACTCTTCCTCAAGTGGCGGAGCAGGGAGGCACGAGGCGCCAGAGGCCGAGGGGGCTCCCGGCGTGGTGACGCACCGGGCGAGGCTCGTGAGGAAGTGGTTATCGGGGCCCGTACCGCTGAGGCTGAGGGTGACAAACAGCTTCCCTCTGCGCCTGCGACTGGGGCCCCTGAGGCTCCAGCTTCTTCTCTTGGGGAGGCGATTGGCGGCGCACATCAGGCAGGCGCCCCGGACGCTGATCGTCTTGACGCTCCATCTTCGTCGTAGGTCGATCCCTGCGCCCGACTCTTAGGCTGCTTCCGCGTGGACTTTGGGGCCCTCCGGAAGAGAAGGGAGGCCTTGGGCAACGGTTACCCTTGTCGCCTACTGAAGCGCAGAAAGTACTTCGCCACTGATGAGTAAGCCTTCTCCTTTCCCTGCTCCTGATCCTTCTGTTGCTCTTACTGACCCTTGCTCCGCAGGCCCCTTCCAGCCGAGCTTGCTGAGACGGCTGAGGAGCCGTCCCCTTTGGCTTCGCCCCCTCCACCGTCCTCGAGCGCCCCGAGGAGCGGAGCCCTTATGGTGAGGGCAATCGAAGAGGCGAACCATCCCGAGGCGTATCGTGGCCCCGCGCACCTCGCGCCCCTCCTTTGCGAGCCTTCTCGTGGCATATTCAACCTGCCATGGGCTTCTCGCCTGGTCGTGGACTGCGATTGGCTGAGGCGCTTCCTGCACTCTTCTCCTGAGGTCGGGCTGGCCCCAGGCCGGGCTTCTGACGCGGCGTGCCCGGCCGTCGCGAGGGTGCCAGCCGCCAGCCCGGAGGGGGAGTGCTGACTTGCAGCCCCCGGCGCTTGCTCGGGGCAGATGATGGTGTGGAAGACGTGCTTGAGCGCGCTCGGGAGCATCGCGCTCTCCGCCAAGGATTCCTTCGAAGGGCGACTGACACAGTGAGCCTGCTTGGTGAGGAGATTGCTGATGAAGATGCACGCCTTGAGGCCGAGGGCCTGTGCCTGGCTGCAGAGAGGCGCGAGCTAGAGGGCGCCATCGCCCTTGCGCGTCGTCAGCGCGACCTTGGTGAAGCAGAGGCCAAGGCGTCGTTGGTGGCCTCTCGGGAGGCCCGGTCTCGGGCTGCCGAGGAAGCTCGGGAAGCTGACCGGCGGCGAGCGGCTGTGGAGGAGCGGGCTCGGGAGCTCCTTGCCTGGTGCCACTCGCTGGAGGAGCAGGTGGAGCTGCGCGAGGCAGCCCTCGCGTCGATGAAGGTGGCCTCAGGTGACTCGGTGGAGCTCCAGAAGCGTGAGGAGGCGCTGACGCTGGAAGCCGCCGAGCGTACCCGTGAGTACGAGCGTCTGGAGACGAGGGAGCGCTTGGTGACGCAGGCGGAGGACGATGTCGCTGCACAGGAAGCCCGTGTCCTGGAGGAGGTCGGACGTCGGGTGGTGATGGCGCATTTGAACCTCGAGCATGAGTTCGAGGAGAAGCTGGGGTTGATCCAGGCCGAAGCCGAAGGCAGGACTGCTGCCCTGAGGGCCAAGCTGGAGGAGGTGACGCGGTGGGCCGATGCTTCCTGGGCCGCCCTTGAGGTGGCGCAAGGTGAGCTAACCACCTCCCAGGCTGAGGTGCTCCTTCTTCGCCAGCGGGTGGAGGAGGCCGAGGCCGTCGCGCGCCAGAACGTGGACGAGATACGCCAGCGGCGGATCCTAGAGCATGAGCACAGTCCCATGCTCACCACGCTCCGGGAGAAGGCCAACGCGGCCTTGGGCAACATCTGCGAGGAGACCGTCGGCGAGCCGCACGCGGTCAACTACGCGGGCAATCTTCTTCAGCTGGAGGCGCGGTCGATCAGGGCCGACAGGTTGGTGGAGGAGAGGAGCCGCGCCCTGCTCAGGCGCGCCTTTTCTCGCGTCTTCAGCCATCTCCGGAGCATGGATCCCCACTTCGATTTCGACGCCGCCATCGCCCCAGTCCCCCAGGCCGTCCGAGGTGAGCTGGCGCACTGGGTTGAAGACAATGTGGAGGCTCTTATCAGGGCCTTCGCCTCGGACAACGATGATGCGATCGTGGCGACCGACGAGGGCGGCGTGATGGGCGGCCCTGACGCCGCTGGTGGCAACGCGGGCATCGATGGCGAGTTCAGCGACGCCAGCAACGGCCCCGATGGCGCTCCTGAGGACGCATTGGGAGATTCATCCAACTGATTGTGCATCGTTCCTGCTTACCCTGCATGAATAGAACTCGGGTTTTGGCCTGATAGCTGTGAGAGCATTTTGGAGGGGGAGCCCCTCATGTAAAATTTGTTTTTATCATATCAGTAGGAGGTACATTGCCCATGCGCCCGCGCCAAGTGGTTGGCTTAAGCGACGCGCTGGTCGGCTAATTTACCTTTGTCCCGTGCTGGCCCTGGGGCAGCCCATAGGAGGCTGTGGCGCCCTGAGTGTTTCCTGATTGAATCCGTTGGACCTGCAGTAAGACGCCCTCCTGAGAGGACGCGGCGGCAGCAGTCTGGGCTGCGCGCAAGCTAGGCCTGACCCGGCTCGCGAGGGGCTCACGAGGGGAGGTAGCTGAGGCGAAGTGGTAACCGAAACGCGAGAAATTTCTCGAACGAGACTAAGCACCCCTTCCCCGAACACACGCAAATCTCAAATTCGAATCCAGCGGGGGAAAGTGACAACCAAAGGGAAGAGCAACGAAAGCAAACAAAAGGCCGCGTCCGGCACCTAGTCTAGTCTTGGACGTCTTCTCACCAGCGCGGAGCTAAGTGCTGCCACTGGGCGTGGGAGGGAGCCCCAGGGCCTGAGGCCGGCACCCCTGAGACTCCGGGGCGTGTACAGCCCCACTCATTATTACGTGAGAGTGTCACGGGGTGGTGAGCTTCACAGGCACTGGGCCTTCTTCACAGGTACTGACCTTGCTTCATATCGCCACATGAGGGCCCCGCCTTGCGCCACACTCTAGTGCCATCAGCAACGACCGGAAACCAGGACGCCGCCCGATGGGGTAGAGTGGTCGCCAGCGGTTCCCCCGACGACCACTGGTCCTCCGTCGGGGGCAGGCCCTGGGGCACCTCCCCAGCGGAGGGCCTACCTCCTGAGACCGCCTTGCTCCGAACGCCGCGGTGGTGATGTCGGATCCCTGCCCCCATCCTGCAACCCCCTGCGCCCTCCTCCCCAGGGGTAGGAGACTGTAGGAGCGGGGCAGCTGCTCGCTGTGGCAACCTGCACCTCCTGCGATCCATGGTTAGCGTATACCTGCCCCTGAAGAATTAGCGGTACCCGATACTCGTTGCCTCCAGCGTGGCCAGTGGGACCGTCCCGGGGCTCCTAGAGAGGCCCAGCTTCTAGTGCCTCGTCCCCCCAGCTTGGGCTGAGGAGCAAGCCTTGTCCGTTCTCGTGAGGGTGTCCTTGGTCCATCATGAGGGGCACGTATTCCTCCAGCGCCGTTATCCCGAATGCCACGCCGTAATGCCCCGCATGCCACGCGGTCCTGCCTGACGCTCCTACCATGGGGTGGCAGCGCGGCCACCCACTGAGGCCGCGGGTCGCGTTGAGTCCTTCTTCCTCGTGGACCGGGGGCGGGGGTAGCGCCGCCGCCGGTCCGGCGCTGACAGCTTCGTTGGCGTCGGAGTATCTTTGGGGCCCGCGGGCGCGCGCGGAGCCCCCGTGCCGGTCGCCCTGGGCTTGAGATGGGAGCTGGGTGGAGAAGGGGTGAGCCCCCGAGGCGGCGAAGCCCAGGAGCTCTGCCACTCGCTCCAGCAGCACGTCGTGGCTGCCCTCCAGCAGTCTGCACTGCAGCAGCTCTCGGGCCACCGTGAGCGCGGCCCTCGAGTTTGCCTGCTCCCGGCGGGTGTACGGTGTCGTGGTCGCGGCGTGATTGGAGGCCCTTGCTGCCGACCGCGCCTGCCATGGTGTGGGAGCTGTCGAAGCCTGTCCGCGTCGCCCGCGGCCCGCAGCGCCCTACGGACCGCGAGCTTCCTGGGGCACGGGGTCTCCCGAGGCGAGCGGCTCTGCGCGGGCGGGCCACGCTGCCCATGGGTCTGGGTTACCCTCCTGGTCGTCGGGCATGGTGATGACGACGCGACGGGGCACGGACAGGTGGAAGACAAATTCCGGCGCACCCCTACACGGCGCACCAAATGTCGGATTTCGAGTTCCGGCAGACCCTTGAGGTTCGAACACTGGGGTGCACATGGAGATTTCGCCTCCTACCTAACTGCACCCCTCCGCCAGGCTAGGATCAAAGCTATCGAAAGAACAACACAAGAGACACGGGGTTTATACTGGTTCGAGCCACCGTTGTGGTGTAATACCCTACTCTAGTGTGTGGTGTGTGGATTTCCTCTTGGGATGATGATGATGAACGGTACAAGGAAGAACAGCCTCGCGAGGGCCTGTTCTTGACCGGGGCGATGAACTGCTGGGAGGAGTTCAGCCACCTTTCTCTCTCTCTCTACTTCTAACCTTTCTAACAAGCCTCTTTCTTCCTACCGCCCAACCCCTTTGTTCTGTGGGTGGTTAGTCCTATTTATAGAGGCCCTGGTCCTCTTCCCAAATATTGAGCGGGAAGGGAGCCAACAATGGCGGGCTAATTTGAAGGGGGATAGCAAGTATCAGCTATGCTGACAAAAGTAGTCGTCGCCTGCGCAAAGCTCTGGTGATGACGCCGTCTTGGGCTCCACGGTGACCTCCATCTCGTAGTCCTCCTGGTCTTGGTCTCGTTGCACCGAAATGGCAACCTTTGCCTGATGCCTCGGTACTCCGCGGCTGCGCTTGCCCCCTTTGCACCAAAGAGGAAAGGAGGACGCTGCGCGGGCTGGCACCCGCATGGCGCCCTGAGTCGTCATGGCTTGCGTCACGGGCACCTCGCGAGGTACCCCGCCTTGATCTCTTCGCCTCCTCGCGAGCTAGCCTGACGAGGGCGTGCCTAAGGAAAATCCGTGTCGTCCGCCCCGCGAGGCTTGGCCCCCCGCGAGGGTCTTGCATTTGTATTGGTGAAGATGGGCCGTGCTGGGCCCCCCTTTGAGCCACGCCGCAGGCAGGCAAGTCTGGGGACCCCCGTTCCCAGAACACCGATAGGCCCTAAACCGCATGTGGGCTCTGGGCCTCTAAGCTTCATCCGTAAAGCGCCATCTTCTGGGTTTCCTTGGGCTTTAGTATAACTAAAGGTGAACCGGCCCCTCCTGGGCGATTTATCCTCAGTGGTTATATCTTCAACATTAGGCCCCAGATTGATTTGAACCTGTTCATGTCAGTCTTCAATCCTTCAACTTCTGGAAATTCTCGTAAACCGCCATATTGTCTTCTCCCTATGAACTTGATGAATCGCCATGACGTCATCTTCTGTTACTGTAGTAAATCATTGTGACGTCATTCCTGTATAAAAAAGTTTTCTAAAGATTCCCTTCTCTTTAATTAATTCCCGAAGATCGAGGCGACAGCTGCATCCTCTTTTGCCGCATTTGGTTCCTCGATTTTCACGCCTGAGGTGCCTTATAAATAAGACCGAGGTGCCTTCCATTTCCCCCTTTCCAAACCACATCGTCTTCCTCCTCACGACCTGAAGACCTCAAGTATCGCCGCCGCTGCCGTTGTTGATCTTTCAGTCAGTCCGCACCGACTCAGGCCGCTGCATCGACCTGATTCTGACTAGAAATCGACGGCGAACCTCCGCAGCTCGTCCACATCCGTGAGTTCTTCTCCTTCCCCTTCTCAGATCTGCATTGGAACTTTGTTTGAGTTCGTCGGCGGTCATCGCCGCCCGATGCAAACCCTTGTTAGTTTTCACCTCCAATACCCTGTTTAGATTGTAAAAACAACGTAGAACTGCTGCAGCAATTGTTTGCGCTTATCTTTCATAAAATAGATCTCATTTCCATTGTTTGGAAACTCTCTTTGAGTGTATGAACTTCTCTGCACTGTTTTAGGTCTAGAAATTTTTCCTTCTAGAGCGACCGTTTGATCCAAAATAATAATTGCAACTTATGAAACCTGTTTGTTCCATACATAACAAATTTCCAGCTTGGGGTTCTGCCTCAAAAGGGTGGTTTATCCTGTAGTGTTGATAATTCGTCGTATGTCATTAGCCCTCTCTTAAACCGCCATGTAGACTTTGAACAACCATGCCCAGTTCACTTCATACGTATACCTGGAATTGCCGGTTTAACATTTTGGCAAATAGATACGAACCGCCAATCGTAAACCGTCCATTTTCCTTTTACAAACTTTGTAAGATCACGAAACAATTTGCTGCTTGCAATTGGGTTCCGTCTCGGATCACAGAAACGCAAATCAATGAATATGTCACCACCGGCGCTTTAGCGTCAAAAAATGTCCTCCGTTGGCGAGTTCCTGGCCCTGAATGCCCTCCTGAACCTCAAGATGGAGAAGTGATTGTATTCTTGCAGCATTTAGCTCGAGGTTTCAGCCCTCCCGGATCAAAAAATTTCCGGGATGTTCTTGCCAGGCTCCAACTTCATCCTCAAGATATTGGACCAAATTCTGTGTCCAACATATGCAACTTCCAAGTATTCTGTGAGGTTTATCTGCAAGAAGAACCCACTGTCGATCTCTTTCTAGATCTCTTTCACTTAAACCTCCGGACGGAATTTTCTGATGGACCTAATACTGAACTTGGCGGTGTGTCGATTCAAAAGAGGAAAGAGGTTGATTTTCCTCATGCCAAACTTCACAGCCATCCAAAAGACTGGAACCAAACCTGGTTCTATTGTCAGAATACCGCCCCTGCTGAAGAGAATCCTTTGCTGGGCTACCGTCCGCACCGGCTCAGTAATAATCACCCTTTACTTCAGAGATTTCCTGCCAAAGATCGATAAGCCTATGCACCTCAACTCGCCAAACTTCGGGCTCTTCTTGCCAACGGTTTAACTGGTGTTGATCTTGTCCGTTGCTGGATTTCATGGTGCATTCTTCCTTTAAGCCGCCGGCCCAGATTGATGTTCGAATACACTGGCAAAACCAATGATCCTCAACGGTTTAATTCAATAGCACTGACGGACAATGAAGTCAGTGAAAGTGTAAAGAAAATACATGACGAACCGCTCGCCGTATGTACTCAAATTGGTCTGCGTCCTTTTTACGCCTCCAACAAACCGCCCGGGGTAAATATTTTAACCTTGTACTTTTCCTTATCCTTCTCCACTTTGACACTGCTATAATAATACCTTTGTGCAATCCCATAGGCCAGTAGCTCTTTTTGGAAAAAGAAACTCAAGACACAGTGGCTAAGGCTCCTCGTAGTAAGACCAAGGTCATCAAGAAAGCTGCCAAAAAGAAAACTGCTGAGTCTTCAGAACCACCAGAAGATGTTGATGACTCAGCTGAAGAGGTAAAGTTTGATCTCCCTTGACTTCTATCCATATATTTTACTGACAATTATTATTTCCAGGATGATGCGGAGGCCAGCCATGCAGATCATGATGAGGTAATTTGTCTTTCTTCTGACTCGGAACTTGTGCCAGTTCAACGATTTTGCCGTGCAGTTTGAAAAGTGAAATGCTCTCACCCTGTTGCTCATTTGGATCAAAAACTTTCTTTGAAGACACAGCAAACCAAAGGGCGTCGCACAACCCGGCACAGTGGTCAACAGGTCACTTCTTCCGGTTTACCTCATACCCCAAACTGGAAACGTCGTCGAGAGGTTGCTTGTTCTTCTGAAAAATGTTATCTTTTGAAAGGTTTCTTCCGATGCCCTCTCAATTCATCTGATTCAAATTATCAGGCATCTTCTAATTCGTCTAGCGGTTCATCAACCACTCAGCTGCCTCCCCTGAAAACCGTCCCTGGGTAAGTGTGTAGTCTTCCCTTCTCTTTCATAACTCAGTTGACCATGCTAATCTTTGTTTTAATATTAGTGCTCAAGCTCGTTTGAGTAAGAAGGCCAAGACCAGCGCCCCTACCGGTGAAGTTGAGCTGGAGAAAACTCCTGAGGATGTTGATAAAAAATCTCGATAATCTCATGGATGATTTTACTCTTCCAGAGCCAACTATCAATGTTAATCCGCCGGAAGCTGATCCGGCCATGCATGAGGATACCTCAAGTCCACATGTTATGCCTACAAGTCCGGCTGCTGATCCGCTGAAGTAAAGTGCTAATCCGCCAAGCCCAGCCAAGGACGATGGCGTTATTGTTACTGGCACTGCTTATACCGCTCCGGGTGATCCAGTTGTCTTGGCAAAACATACCGCCAAGGATGAGTTTATTTCAATGGGCAAGAGGAAGATGGAAACTGATATGTCAAAATATGCTAATCTTTCTGCCTAAGATCTTCATTCCGGTTTCTTGAACCGGCTTTATACAAGTCGAGATAATGAGGCTGAGTTGGTAAATCTGATGAAGGAACGTTATGAGGTAAACATTTTCCTCCTTATCTTTGTATTTTCACTGCCTTGTATCCTGTAGCTTCAAGGGTCGGTTTAATTTGTAAAAACAAACCGGGAGTTTGAATTTCCAAACTGCACATTGTTGACTCTTAAGTTTTGTGAACAAACACACATTAGCCCCCAAGTGGCAGGATTGAAACTTGTATGAATCCTTGGGACTTTGAAGAAGCAGTAAGAAAGAAGTAATCTGCATTAGCCCCCAAGTGCCAGGATTGAAACTTGTATGAATCCTTGGGACTTTGAATAAGCAGTAAGAAAGAATTAATCCACATTAGCCCCCAAGTGCTAAGTGTAGAACCAGTTGTATGCTTGGGACTTTTGATAAAATATTGAAATGATCCTCTTGTTTTTGGCAGGCTCACATAAACCATCAACGGACGCAGATTGCTGATCTTCAAGAAAGTATCAAATCTCACCAAGAAGAATCCTCCAAAGCCAAAGATGAGCTTCGAGCCGCTTTAACTTCCATAGAACGACTGAAAGAAGAATTCAAGACGGAACATGCCAACTGGGACATTGAAAAGGGGAGATTGCAGAAACGGGCTGAAGACGCCGAATCTGCACTTAAACCGGCGGCAAAAGAGCTTTCTGGGTTAAAGCGTCAAGTGAACGCCATGACCTCCGCAGTATTTGGTAAGTACTCCTAGCAAAGTATTTGAAATACCCATCTTGTAAGGTTCCGGTTGAAATATGAAATTCTTAAATCGTTGCAGGGAGCCGCATTACTCATCTGGGCTCAGATGTACGGATGAAGGTGAAAGGAGCGTATACTCTTCTGGAACAACTTTACACCGGTGCTCAACGGGTTATCTGTGCAGCCTCCTATGATAATCCGGCCCCAACACTGATCAATGATACTCTGACAAGGCTATCCATGGTACCAGCATAGTTAGAAGAGGTTAAGCGATCTGCTGCCAGGGCCGGCACTTTGTTGGCACTTACCCGAGCGAAAGCATGGATAGCTGACTTGGATCCGGTTGACCTTGCCAAAGGCTTTCCAAGCACACAAGAAAACGGGGCAGATTTTGATGATGCAGCCTTAAAAGAGTGACAAGGGAGATGCGTCCTCTGGCGAGTCAGCTGGCAGAGGATGCTAACTTGACGGTTCACCGGTCTTATTATGATGCCAACAACAAACGGGTTATCCCTGTCATTCCGGAGGCGCAAAATCTTATTCCAGGAATCCGTAAGCACACTTATGCCCCTGACATTGATCCGTCAGAATTTATTAGTGAAGAAGCTATCTTTCAGGCCTTAACTCGGATTAAGTGGACCACCGCAAACTTCTAGCCGCTAGGTGGGGAAGAGGAAGCTGAACCGACACTAGATGACCCATCAACTTCGCAGCAACATGGTAATGAGACTTGATCCGGCAATTAGACTGATGCTCTAGAAACCTTGTTCTGCTGGAAATACCATATTTTGGGCCTTCAAGCGCCTTGTAATAACCTAGTGGAAATACTTTGATCCGTTGCCCTCGTGCAGCGGGATACACTTTGCGTTGATTTGTCATGAGAATTTTAGTACTGGCTTATGTATTTTTACAATATTATGCAATCCCTGTGTCTGCATACGAAAAATCTGTCCAGGCGGTTTACCACCGGACGGGTCAAAATATCCCACTTGGTAAGAAACTATGGTTGCAGCAAATAATAAATCATACCTGTGATATAAAACGTTGCTGTCGGTTTACCAATTGTGATTTGAAGAAGGGTGAAAACCCAAACTCCACCGTACCATGTTGGTATATATATATATATGATATAGAACCGGGTTGTGATGAACGCCGGCCGATTGCTGGAGACAAAGCGTCAAAGCCAGACCGGTTTTGAAGGATGTCGGATTACCTTTAATTGTATACTTGAACAGAAGATCCGTAAGCCATGCCGGGTTTAAAAAACTCCGGTTTAACGTAGACCTCACGAAAAACAAAAACTTGGAAGAAAAAAGCAAACAAGAAACTATAGTCGAGGCTTTTTGAGGGCTGCCAGGCCCAAATTGAGGCTTTTCATGGGCTGCCAGGCCACTGAGTTAAACCATTTTGGCAAAGCCTTTTAAGATGGCCCTCCAACTAACCAATCATCGTTTTAACTTTGACAAGTTCAGGGTCTCAATGAGAGTAACTGTCAAACATTCGAAGGGTCGTGCCAGGATTACCTGGATAGGAGTGGCTTACTTGATGAAGGCAGGTTAACCCGGGGTTTTAGGTGAATACACCAAGCTTCCAAGCCGTGGGTCGATACCCAGCTACAAGTGTCCTTTCAAACTCTTTGGTATTTGACGCAAAGAGCCCCCAAGTAACTTTGTGAGCTGTGCTCAATGGGTGCCTATGTTTGAGTTGTGCGTAGCAACAAGACTCTCTTTGGCCCTTGGGTGTGAAGCTCCAAAGCTTTGTTGTAGCATGATAGCTGCATCAGGAGGGTAGTAATGCTATGTTCTCTGTGGTGAATACACCAATGTTTGAACAGGAAGCCCCCATGTTAACAGATATTTGAAGAAAAAACGGCGGAGGCCCTGCTTAATAGCAAGGATGCCGGTTTATTATATTAATTATAATATATACATTGTTGAAATATGTACATATGAAAAGCCTGTGGCTTCAAGTGTAATAAGGCCGTAGGAGAGCTATGTTCCATGGCCGCCGGGTCTCCTCCTCAGAGCTACGTGAGTCTTCTCGAACGTCAATGCGGTGGTATGATCCGTTGTGCAGATTTTTGTTGACCACAAAAGGCCCTTCCCAAGGTGGGGATAACTTATGCATATCAGTCTGGTCTTGAATGAGCCAAAGTACCAAATCGCCTTCTTGAAAGGTTCTTGTCTTAACCCGGCGGCTGTGATAACGCCGCAGGTCTTGCTGATAAACCGCCGACCGAGCCAAAGCCATGTCTCGCTTCTCATCTAACAGGTCCAGGGCCTCTTGGCGTGCTTGCTCGTTATCCGCTTCAACATAATTCGCGACCCGGGGCGAGTCGTGACGAATATCACTTGGGAGGATAGCCTCAGCCCCATAAACCAAGAAAAAGGGTGTATATCCCGTAGATCAGTTTGGGGTGGTATTTATGCTCCATAACACTGATGGTAATTCCTCCACCCAACAACCCGGCGTCCGCTTCAAAGGGACCATGAGCCGAGGCTTGATACCCTTCAGGATTTCTTGATTCGCCCTCTCAGCTTGACCATTGGACTGGGGATGAGCCACAGACACTACATCAAGCCGGATGTGCTCTCATTAGCAGAGCTCCTCCATCTCACCTTTAGAAAGGTTCGTACCATTATCTGTGATGATGCTATGTGGAAAGCCGAAACGGAAAATAATCTTTTTGAGAAATTGAACCGCCTGGCTGCATCACATTTACTGATGGGCTCCATTTCAACCCATTTGGTGAACTTGTCAACCGCCACCAACAGGTGGGTCTTCTTGTCCTTAGAACGCTTAAAGGGCCCAACCATATCAAGCCCCCAAGTAGCAAACGGCCAAGTGATGGGGATCATGCGTAACTCCTGAGCAGGAACATGCGCACGACGTGAAAATTTCTGACAAGCGTCACACCGCTTTACCAAGTCTTCCGCATCAGAATGAGCTATCAACCAGTAGAACCCATGTCGGAAATCCTTAGCAACCAAGGACTTTGAGCTGGCATGGTGACCGCAACCCCCTTCATGGATTTCCCGTAGAATCTCTTGTCCTTCTTCAGGAGGAACACAACGTTGGAATACGCCTGAAACGCTAGAACAGTGCAACTCGCCATTATGAATAACCATAGACTTGGACCGCCGGACTATCTGCCTGGCGAAAAGTTCGTCTTCTGGTAATTCGCCCCGGTTCAGATACGCCAATTATGGAACCGTCCAATCCAGAGTGGCATGTAAAACGGCTACCAACTGGGCCTTCGGATCAGGAACAGCTAAATCCTCCTTTGTAGGCAACTTTACAGACGGGTTATGCAAGATATCTAGAAAGGTATTAGGTGGTACCGGTTTACGCTGAGATCCCAGTCGGCTTAGAGCATCTGCCGCTTCATTCTTGCGCCGGTCGATGTGCTCCACCTGATAACCCTTAAAGTGACCTGCTACAATATCCACCTCGCGCTTATAAGCCGCCATGAGCGGGTCTTTAGAATCCCTGGTACCAAAAACTTGCTGAGCCACTAGATAAGAATCTCCAAAGCATCGAACCAGGCTTAAGTTCATTTCCTTAGCTACACAAAGACCATGGAGAAAAGCCTCGTACTCTGCTGCATTGTTAGTACAAGGAAACATTAAGCGGAGAACATAACAAATCTTATCTCCTCGAGGGGAAGTGAGGACAACTCCAGCCCCCGAGCCTTCCAGCTGCCTGGATCCATCAAAGTGAATGGTCCAGTATGTATTATCCGGTTTGTCTTCTGGTGCCTGTAACTCGGTCCAATCATTGATGAAGTCCACAAGCGCCTGAGATTTGATGGCTGTTCGGGGTGTGTACTTCAAACTATGGGGACCGAGCTCAATCGCCCACTTCGCAACCCGGCCAGTTGCCTCTCTATTCTGGATTATATCACCCAAGGGAGCAGAACTAACCACTGTAATAGGATGGCCTTGAAAATATTGCTTGAGTTTCCTACTTGCCATGAAAACTCCATACACTAGCTTCTGCCAATGCGGATATCTTTGCTTTGATTCGATTAGTACTTCATTGATATAATAAACTGGTCGTTGAACCGGATATTCTTTCCCAGCCTCCTTACGCTCAACCACAATCGCCACACTAACTGCTCGGGCATTGGCAGCCACGTACAATAGTAGAGGTTCATTATCAACTGGAGCAGCGAGGACTGGCGGTTCAGCTAGCTGCCGCTTCAACTCCTCGAATGCCGCATTAGCGGCGTCACTCCAGACGAATTTTTCTGTTTTGTTCAACATCTGATACAGGGGAATCGCCTTCTCTCCCAAACGGCTGATAAATCGGCTGAGGGCTGCAATCCGGCCCGCCAGGCGCTGAACATCATTGATACATGTCGGTTTAGCCAAGGATGTGATTGCTTTGATCTTTTCCGGATTTGCCTCAATACCTCTGTTAGACACAAGAAAGCCCAAGAGTTTGCCTGCCGGAACACCAAAAACACATTTGTCCGGGTTGAGCATCATTTTGTAAACCCAAAGATTGTCAAACGTCTCCTTGAGATCATTTATCAGGGTTTCCTGCTTCCTGGATTTCACCACAATGTCATCCACATAGGCATGAACATTACGGCCGATCTGCTTGTGAAGACAATTTTGCACACAACGCTGGTAGGTTGCTTGGGCACTCTTGAGCCCAAAGGGCATATAAACATAGCAGAAGGCTCCAAAGGGAGTGATGAAGGCTGTTTTCTCCTGGTCCTTAACTGCCATTTTAATCTGATGATAACCTGAATAAGCATCCAGAAAACTCAGGGGCTCACAACCCGCCGTTGCATCAATGATCTGATCGATAGGTGGGAGAGCAAAAGGATCTTCCGGGCAAGCTTTGTTCAAATCAGTGTAGTCCACACACATACGCCAAGTGCCATTTTTCTTAAGAACAAGCACCGGATTAGCCAACCATTCGGGATGAAACACTTCGACGATAAATCCAGCTGCCAGCAGCCGGGCTACCTCTTCGCCGATGGCCTTGCGTCTTTCTTCGTTAAAGTGGGGAAGGTACTGCTTGACCGGTTTAAACTTAGGATCAATATTTAGCGTGTGCTCAGTGAGTTCCCTCGGTACACCTGGCATGTCAGAAGGTTTCCATGCAAAGGTGTCCCGGTTCTCACGGATGAACTCGATAAGCGCGCTTTCCTATTTCGGATCCGGATTTGCACTGATACTAAACTGCTTGGATGAATCACCAGGGACGAAGTCAACAAGCTTAGTCTCATTAGCCGGTTTGAACGTCAGGGCCGGGTCATGTTCAGTCATAGGTTTCTTCAGAGGGGTCATATCCGCCGGATCAACATTGTCTTTATAGAATTTCAGCTCCTCTGTGGCACAAACCGATTCTGCATAAGCTGCTTCACCTTCCTCACAATCCAAGGCAATCCTTCGGCTCCCATGTACTATGATCGTCCCCTTATAACCTGGCATCTTGAGCTGTAGATAGACATAACAGGGCCTCGCCATGAATTTCACGTAAGCCGGCCGTCCAAATAGCGCGTGAATGGACTCTGGATTTTCACCACTTCAAAGGTCAAAGTCTCAGACCTAGAATCAAACTCATCTCCAAACACAACTTCCAAAGCAATCTTTCCCACAGGGTAGGCCGATTTACCTGGTACCACACCATGAAAGATAGTGTTTGACGGTTTAAGATTCTTATCCATCAAACCCATGCGACGGAAAGTCTCATAGTATAGGATGTTGATACTGCTCCCTCCATCCATCAGAACCTTGGTAAACTTATAGGCCCCCACCTGAGGCGCTAGCACCAAGGCTAGCTGGCCCGGATTGTCAACCCGGGGCGGGTGATCCTCCCTGCTCCAAACAATAGGCTGCTCCGACCATCGTAGATAATGCGGTATAGCCGGTTCAACAGTATTGACTGCCCTCTTGTGAAGTTTCTGATCCCACTTGCACAAGCTGGTAGTGAACACATGATACTATCCGCTGTTCAACTGCTTGGGGTGACTCTGGTAACCTGACTGTTGCTGATTCCCTTGGTTATTCTGCTGGTTATTACCATGGTTGTTCTGATGGCCCTGGTTGTTCTGAAATCCAGAGCTTGAACCGCCGCCCCCATGGAAACCTGGGCCTGAACCGCCCGGTGGATCCTGATCATACTGGTATAAATCAGAATTTTTGAACTCCCTCATTATGTGACAATCTTTCCAAAGATGTGTGGCAGGGGCCTCCTTGGTTCCATGCTTCGGGCAGGGCTGGTTTAACAAACGCTCTAGATTCATGCCGCGTTGGGGCGGTTTACCTTTGCGACGCTGCATATTTGTGTTAGCCACCAAATCTGAATTATCCGCTTTACGCTTACTGTTATTCCCATGGCCCCCTTGGTTGTGGTGCTGCCCTTTTGCACCGCCGTTCTTCTTTCCCTTCTCCGGTTTGTCCTCCTCTGAATCCGGATCGTTGGTATTATCTGAATCGGCATACTTAACTAAAGCGACCATGAGTGTTGACATGTCGTTGCAATGACGTTTGAGCCTTCCCAACTTCTGTTTCAACGGCTTGAAATGGCAATTGCCCTCCAACGTTAATACCACGGTATCTGCATTAATACGATCTGACAAATGCAAAATCGTCGAGACTCATTTAACCCAATGGGTCGTGGACTCCCCTTCCTCTTGGACACAAGCGGCCAGATCCACAATTGACATCGGCTGCTTGCACGTATCCTTGATGTTCTGGATAAACCGTCGCTTTAATTCCGCCCATGAGTCGATAGAGTTGGTTGGCAAGCTCTTCAACCAAGTGCGAGTTGTTCCTTCCAGCATCATGGTGAAATATTTAGCACAAACCGCCTCATCCACATCTAACATCTCCATTGCCATCTCATAGCTCTCCACCCACGCCTCTGGCTACAACTCGGCAGTGTAATTTGGTACCTTGCGAGGTCCCTTGAAATCCTTGGGCAATTGCACATTACGCAGTGCGGGAGTTAAACATGGTACTCCTAGGGAACTGAACATTACCCCTGGCTCCACGGAGGCAGTGGGGTGAAGCAGAGTATGATGTCGTGCTTCGTGTCGAGCTGTCAACTCGGCCCCCCGTCATGCGCGGCCGTGGTCCACAACATCTTGCGCATTAGCACCTCCCCTGGCTGGGTTGTTCTCCCGCGGCGAATTTCGATGGCGTGCGCTACTGGATACGGCCGGTTCGTCTTCCATGTGCCTGCTATAACTCCGGCTTGGACATGCAGTGGAATGAATCCTCTCACGGCTATGTGAATACGCTTTCTGTTGATTCAGTGCTGTCTGAAGGAGATCCCTGGCCCGACGCGCTTCCACTGCAACTGGTGATTCGCCATCGGTTGGGAGAGCCGCCAGGCGTGAAGCGGCGGCCACAATATTATCCAACGGGTTGGAATAATGCCCGGGCAGCGTCGATGATACAACGTTGTTCTGGCGAGGCAGGTTTGTTGCGCGTGGCTGAACCGGTGCTCCTGCTTCCGGTTCCCCCGCTCGGTTTGGCGCGGGTTGGTTACCAGCTCCTGCACCCGGCGTGTTGAAAAGATTTTGCGGCTCATAAACCGACGGGAGACATGATCGGGACCTTCTTCTCATGACCTCTTCTGAAGCATTCTGATCTAGTCTAATCCGGTAAGCCTGTGCTTCCAACTCGGCCCGCTCTGTGGCCATCCTGGCATTCTCTGCTGTCAGGTCCGCTTTAGCCTGGGCTATGTGATCTTTCACCTTTAGAATCTCCGCATCGTGCTGATCCCTGGCTGCTGCGTCTACCTCCGCGGACATCAGTGCCGCTAGAGCGTCGAACAAGTTAGACAAGACTTGGGCTGGAGGCGGCGCCACGCTTCCTGCACCTGCTGGCGTGGCCGTTGTTGAACCGGAGAGTACCGTTGCGGCGGTAGATGAATGAGGCACCGATCGTGTGCCGGCCATGAAGACAGCAGCCCATTTTGGCAGACCGGGGGAATCCGGAATACTGTTGCCCTCGGATCCTCCCTCAATCCAGAATACTGTTGCCCTCCGGAAGACTCGTCATCACTACGGATTATGGTTTCTCCATCAGAGATCGGTTCCTCCTCATAACCTGAACCATGGACGACACCCACAAAAACATGCCTGCCTCAGGCTGAACCGGTGATGAACTTGCACGCCGAGCCGTCTTGATGATGTCGGTGCAGGTGTCCGGCTCAGTGGCCGGTTCGCCGATCTTGCCGATGAAGACGTGAATCCCACCAAAGGGAACCCGGTACCCGTATTCGATTGAATTAGCCTCAGGACCCCATCATGCGTTGTCGATGTAGAGCTTGCCGCAGCGACTCTTCGTCATCCGGCCCACAGCATATCCCCTCAGTCCATTAAAATTGCCCTTCAAGAACTCGAAACCATCGTGCGGTAGCCCCACGGTGGGCGCCAACTGTCGTGGAATTGTCACGGTAGATGTCCTCATGGAAGGACTTAGTCGTGGAGCCATCACTACGAGTTAGCTTGAAGGGGTTAAACCGGACAAAGGGACATGAGAGTTTATACTAGTTCGGCCCCTTCGATGAAGGTAAAAGCCTACGTCTAGTTGTGATTGGTATTGCAGGGGTTTCGAGGACCAGGGAGCGAATCCGCTTTGTCTGGCTTCGAGTTGTTGTTTCCTATCCCTCAACCGCTGCCGGGTCACCCCTTTATATATTCAGGAGGATCCCGGCCGGTCGACAGAGTCCCGAGGCTGGCTCATACAAGTGTCCGCCTCGGTCTCTTCTTTCTTATCTTACAATGCAAGTTTATACAATCATGGCGGTTTACTATCATGGGCCCTAAACCGCCTGTGGGCTCTGGGCCTCTAAGCTTCATCCGTAAAGCACCATCTTCTGGGTTTCCTTGGGCTTTAGTATAACTGAAGGTGAACCGGCCCCTCCTGGGCGGTTTATCCTCAGTGGTTATATCTTCAACAGGTGGTACTCTTCCATATGTGCTTAAGTTATTGATCTCACCCGGAAAATAGATCGTAATTTGTTTACTGTACTTTTCTTGTCCGTACCAAATCATAGTGGCTAGTTGAAAGCAAACATTGGTTGCGAAGTAGCTTTGTCCGGTTTGCACCTTCAGATCCACCATGGCATGGGCACTATACTCGTAAAGCTTATGGTTCCCCCCTTTATATTCACTACCATCATCGTAGGTGCTTCGTGTCATGCTAGCACTGCTCCTCAAGACCTCAACCCAAAGCTTACATGTTGAAATACGAATCTGACATGATGCTCATATCACTAAAACAGAGAACGTTTAATTGGTCACCTAATGTTCCTATATTCGTTTCGAAAAGCATGTGCGCCACCCACTGGTCCAGCTAGTTCCACTTTCCTGATTTTTCTCTTGATGCTTAGGGTTTTCCCCTTTTATCAACTCTACTATGATCTGCGTAGGTGCTTTCTGTCGTACTAGCATTACTCCATCCTTCAAGCTAAACAACACAACACTCAGAATTTGAAAGCTTAGTTTTTCAAATATGATTGTGATATGATACTGATATTAGTTAACCGACACATTTAATTGGTTAGCTAAAGGTCCCACTTGAGTTTCCAAATGCATGTCGCGACATATAGAGAGACAGCATAATTTCATTTCTTTGTCACTTGTTGACCGTACTTTCTTTTCCATACCAAATCTTAGTTGTTATTTCAAAGCAAATATCGGTTGCTAACTACCCTTTGTGCGGTTTGCAGCTTCAGATCTGCCATCCCACTGCCACGGTCAACACTGTACTCATCATGCTTATGTTTTCCCCATTTTATGATGACCACAATCAGCCTACGTGGTTCGTGTCGTAATAGCACTGCTCCACCCATCGAGTTAAACAAGCTTAGTTGTACAAATTCATATCTGATATTATTTCTGATATTAGTAAAGCTGAGGGATGTTTAATTGGTTAGCTAAATGTTCCTACTTTAGTTTTGAAATGCATGTGAGCCACATATGGAGAGACCAGAAAGAATAGTATTTCTCTGTGCGCTCTGGTTCATCATGGGTGGCCAACCGACATTGTATTGAAAGACTTGTAATATCTTCAATCTGCTTGCTCTTCTGCTCTTCTTTAAGATGATACTCTTCTCTTGCGGTTGACTGGTCAGGTCGAGTTGTTCTCCCTTAGTATATTTTGAATCTGTCAGGTCAGGTCGACTTGTTCTTCTTTACTATATGTTGAAGCTATCATCTGCGAAGTGTCATCACTTCCGGAGCTCTCATATTTTGAGTAGTAGGCCACATTATATTAATGCACACAACAAATTACAGCATGCATGGCATCTTTTAAAAGAATTGCAGAGATAGCACAAAGGGGTTTACAGGGAGGCAGTATTGGATTAGAATCACTTCTGCATTACAAAGAAAATCTCACTTGTTTTTATGTTTTCATGCATGTCAAATATTGAACATTATCAAAATGAATATGAGAATGGGCGCACGAGAGGAATATTGCGGAACGATCCACTGGCTAACAAACTTGGCATGGTGGAGGATGGCCTATCTTATTCACCCATCAAGGTGCTTGCTCTAACTTTGCAAAGTTGTATTGGTCACACATATTTGCATCTGACCTCTTGCATTACTTCTACTTTGTTACACCATCTGCTTAGTTTAAGCATCATATATGAGTATATGCCATACCTATCCATTTTCTGTACCTATTCCATGTGTCGTCACACTATGTTTTTCCAATCAAATGTTGTTCTTTCGTAATGGATGTCCAAAAGGAAGAGGGTGAGTGCAGATCCTCAAGGAGTACAAACTAGGTATTTGGAATAGGTAGTGATACCTATTGAATCAGATAGATCAGCAGCCACAGAAAACATAGGCCCAACTGTACCACACTTTACCCCTACTCCAGTGGCCAAACCCCTATTAGAACTGCTGGGAGCCCAGCGTCAGGTACTGTCTATGATATCAATTCAAAATTTGAACTCCTAAATTTCTGCTTGTGCCTTAACTTCTCTCTTGTATGAAAACTAATTTCAGATGAATCTCCTTGCTCAAAGGATCATATGATCTCAAAACAATAATGGGCTCTGTATTGCTCTTGTCAGTACCTCTCTCCCTTTTGCCTTGTAACGATGTACTTAATTAATTGCTATTTGATTATGTATCATCAGTCTGCACCTGAGCCTCATTATCCTCTGTTTCTTCCAATATTATTTGATCTATATTTACTCTTTGCAAAATGTAGAATAATGGCAACGCTTATAAAGAATTTTCTTTGGGGAATTTATTGAATTATCCTTCCATCAACATGGAGAAGGGCTTTGTCCAGCCCGTGTTAACATGTAATGTAAGTTCATCCTTCTCAAGCCTTCAAACTTTGTTCTAGTATAGATTTGGATAGGCATAATTTCCTCCACTGCTGTTTGCTTTGCTGTTTACATCTGATTGGATGTTTGCAACAACTACCAGTTTCAAATTATAGTTGTAAAAACATGTTCCTTATGCAGAACAGATCCATTTATTTGCTTATATAATTGTGAAACCTGTTACGTGTCTCCTTGTTTCTCTTTCAGACTCATATCTCTTACGCCAGGCAGAACTTTAGGGAAGATAGTGAGCCAAACCATCTTGAGGACAGCGAGACGACCCCAAGGTCCTGTCTTGATGAAGACAGTGATTTGAAGCTACTCACCAGCAGGTGTGAGACAACCTTTGTGCAGTCGCTGCCTCAATCAGTTGGACTTCTTCAGTCTCAACTTAAAGCGGAAAGGCTTGCTTCATCTCAGCTCCGACTTGAAGTCAAAGATGCAATGAAGATGTTAGAGGACTGCCGTGCGCACCATCATGCCTTAAATCTAGTGTTGATGCATCTATCATTGACACAACTAAGGTCTACTCAGCTTCTTCAGCTGTTTGGGGGCCCCGACCTGGCCAGGCCTAGTGCCTTCTGAAGTGCTCTCAGTTTTGTATATTCTTTTGTTGGCGCGTTTATTTGCACTGGTGGTGAACTTTGATGCCCAGTGGATGTAATATGTGTGATAGCCGTGATAGCCTAGCGTAAGTTGCTTGCTTATTTATTTCCTTGTTGTCTTGTTTATTTGTTTGCTTGTAGTCATTGCAGTTCTTTTTCCGCGGTTTGCTAGTGGCTGCAATAACCTATTTTTTAAAACTAGGACACAATAACCATGGGCTAATATTTACTGTAGTGACACTAGGCCTCCTACGGGCCGTAGAAACAGTGGGCCTTCTACGGGCCGTAGAAACAGTGGGCCTTCTACGGGCCGTACAAACAATGGGCCTTCTATGGGACGTATCATCAATGGGCCTTATACGGGCAGTATGATCGATTGGCCAAACATGGGCCAATAACAGGCCGCATTATGGCCGTAAACGTGCTAGAGTTGGAATCGTCCGTTCATGGGCCGACCATAACGGGCCATCGTTAATAGGCCGTATTTGATGACGCTATGAAAACGGCCCAACGTATTAACGGACCACAAACGGGCTGACTGTAACCATGGGCTGAATTTGGCCCACAAGCAGAAAATGACAGTAACGGGCCGTAAGTAAACGAATGCTGGAAATGAGCCCAAGAATAAATGGGCTATGAGAAGGCCGAAATGTAACATGGGCTGGAAACAACCCAAAGGAATAACGGGCCGTTAATGGGTATAAAGTGATACACTGTTCATTACGGGCCAGTTTCACCACGGGCCGTTAATGGGTGTAAAGTGATACACTGTTCATTACGGGCCAGTTTCACCACGGGCCGTTAATAGGCCAAGAGTTACATAGTGCCTTATATGGGCCGAAAGACGTCATGGGCCATACATGGGCCAGAAGTGAAAACGGACTGGAATCATATTGGGTGGCCCAGATGACACTACTGGGCCTAATTCAGATAGGGCGTAACGGGCCTTGGGTTAGCGGGCTGTAAATGGGCTATATGCAAATAGGCCGTTAACATGCTTTACATGGGCCGGCCCGCCACCTTTTGACCAAGTAAAATGGGCCGGCCTTTTCACAGGAATGGGCCTCTGTTGGGCCGTGCCACGTGTCGACGTATCATAGCCGCCTTTTGTCCAATGAGTGGATGACATCTGTCCCAATGATGAACCGACACGTGTTTCCTCCAGCCAATGATGATTTTACACGTGGAAAATTCCCATTGGTCGGGGCTGTTAACGGGTTATCGGATCCAAAACCTGACCCGATAGCTTAATGGCGTTCTGTTACGGTGGATACCTCGTGTCGGTCACCCTTGACGAAAGCACTTCTGTGTCGCGGGATTTATCGTCATGGAAGTGGACACTTCCGTGATGATAATTTTGGTAATGTCATGGAACACTTCTACAACAGCACATGTATGACTATCTTGATTCTGTCATAAAATCGTCATGGATGTACATGCATGACAGAAAATGCGACCTACTGTGACAAACACGTATCATCACGGAAGTGTATTTTTTTGTAGTGGTGGAGGCCTACGTGGACGACGTCGTCATCAAAACCAGACACGTCGAAACACTAATAGACGACTTGTGTCTCACATTCGACCACCTCCGCACATACGACATCAAACTTAACCCGGAAATGTGCGTCTTCGGCGTCCCCACCGGTAAACTATTGGGCTTCATCGTTTCCAATAGAGGAATTGAAGCAAATCCAGCGAAAATCCAAGCTTTGTCACAACTAGCCATGCCAACCGAACTCAAGCAGGTCCAAAAACTCGCTGGGTGCGTGGCAGCTTTAAGCCGCTTCATCTCCAGGTTGGGCGAAAAGGCGTTGTCGCTCTATCGCCTTCTACGGCGCACCGACAACTTCGAGTGGACAGACGCGGAGACGGCAGGACTAGAAGAAATGAAAGCCCTTCTGGCGAGCAACCCAATCCTAGCCGCGTGAAACGCCGGCGAGCCAATGCTCTTATACATATCAGCAACATACCAGGTGGTGAGCGCCGTACTCATCGTCGAACGAGAACAGGACGGACACAAATTCCCGCTCCAGAAGCCGGTATATTATGTATCCACCGTCCTCACACCATGCAAATCCCGGTACCCTCATTATCAAAAAATAGCATATGCAGTCTTCATGGCATCCCGAAAATTGCGACACTACTTTCAGGAGTGCTCTATCACGGTGGCCTCCGAAGTGCCCCTCAATGATATAATTAACAACCGGGATGCAACAGTCCGGATTGCTAAATGGGCCATCGAGCTCCTACCATTTGACATCACGTACAAACCACGTAGAGCCATCAAATCCCAGGTACTGGCCGACTTTGTCACCGAATGGATAGAAGCCGAACTCCCTAAAGAGTACGGCGTGTATTCCAACTAGGTGATGCATTTTGACGGCTCCAAGATGTTGGCAGGGCTAGGGGCGGGCGTCGTATTAACGTCCCCCATAGGAGACATCATCAAGTATGTACTCCAAATATTATACACGGACTCCAATAACGGAGCCGAATACGAGGCCTTGTTACATGGCCTCCGGATGGCCGTATCAATGGGCATACAATGCCTGGAGGTGCGCGGGGATTCAAACCTCGCAATATCCCAAATCAATGGAGACTTTGATACCAAAGATCCAAAGATGGTAGCTTACCGCAATGCCATTTTGAAGATGTCGGCTCGGTTCGAGGGGCTCGAATTTCATCACATCGCCCGCGAAAGTAACCAGGAGGCAGACGTCCTTGCTCGCATCGGCGCTAAGCGCAACCCCGTCCCACCTAACATCTTCCTCGAAAGGCTCTTTAAGCCATCCGTGGTATGGCAAGGGGGAGATAGCAATGACAGTCCCGTTCCAAACACAAACACAGATAACGAACACACCGATATTATCGGAGGCTCAACCACCGAAGTAACACCATCGTCCCACCTCATCATGGTAGTAATTGCCCCGTGGACCGAACCATTCTTGGCCTACCTTAATAGGAAGGAGCTCCCAGAAGATCAGAACGAGGCTCACCACATAGTCCGGTGTTTGAAATCCTATAAAGTTCACGAAGGAGAGCTCTACAAGAAAAGCACTACCGGAGTCCTTCAAAGGTGTATCTTCGAGGAGGAGGGGTGGCAACTTTTAGCAGAAATTCACGCCGGTCTCGGCGGACATCACGCCGCAGCCCGGGCACTTGTCAGCAAGGCCTTCCGTACATGATTTTACTGTCCCACGGCCCAGGCAGAAGCACAGGACCTCGTCCAACGCTATGTCGGATGCCAACTCTTCAGCCCCCAACCGCTCTACAAACAATCCCCATTACATGGCCCTTTGCGGTCTGGGGCCTGGACATGGTCGGACCCCTTAAAGGGGGAAGACATAAGAAAAAATATCTGTTGGTCATGGTGGACAAATTCACCAAGTGGATAGAGGCTAGACCGTATAAAACGGCCGAGTACGGACCGGTGATTGCATTTATATCCAATGTGGTACACCGTTACGGTGTACCGCACAACATCATCACGGATAACGACTCGAATTTCACAGCCGATGAGGTGAAAACATGGTGTGCTAATCTGGGCATTAAGCTCGGTTACGCCTCTGTCTACCACCAGCAAACAAACGGTCAAGTAGAGCGAGCCAATGGTCTTATTATGAGCGGCATCAAACCCAGACTAGTGCGTTCTTTAAAAAAATCAGACAAACATTGGGTCGAGGAGCTCGACTCCGTACTCTGGGGGCTGTGGACCATGCCCAACCGTACTACTGGATACACACCTTTTTTCATGGTGTATGGTGCAGAGGCCGTGTTGCCATGCGATATTATACACGACTCACATCGAGTGCATATGTACAAGGAGAAAGAGGCCGAGTTGGATCGGCAAGACAGCCTAGATGCCTTGGAGGAAGAGCGCGACGTCGCCAAAGCCTGTTCAACATTTTATCAACAACAGGCTTGAAGATATCACAGTAGAGAGGTATGGGCCAAGACCTACAATGTTGGTGAACTCGTTCTACGCTTACCGGAGAAGGAAAAGGACAAGCTCAAGCCCAAATGGGAGGGTCCCTTCATAATCGACGAAGTTCTCACCGGAGGAGCATACCATCTTCATGACGCCTCAGACAATCGCCTCGAGCCGAACCCCTGGAACGCGGCCAGAGTCCGAAGGTTCTATGCCTAGCGCCGAACTCTTTGTTAGTCTCCTTCTCCCCTATAGTTTCCATTACTCTTTCTCCCTTTTACACAATTTTTTCGCTTTAAAGCACTCATTCGGCTTGACCGAACACTGCTGACGTACACATCTTTACATATGTACGCCCATTATACCTGGGGGCTTCTCTAACAGAAGCTTGTTAATATTATTTTCCGAGCATCAAGATCATCACACATGCGGGTTCTCCCGCATGTCTTCTCTTCGCCATTATATGCATCGATATGACCTAAGTTTTGGCCAAGCTGGGTTACCTCGCTCATGTGCTTACCCCTACATTCCCGATTATTCGGCTAGGTGGTAAAGGGAGCACCTCTGCGATTGTTACTGCCGGGTCAGCCGGATGTGTACCTCAGACTGGGTGAAGCTGAAAGCTAGCGTTCTTAAGGGAATATTCGGTCGTTGGAAGAAAATTCTCTTTTGCACCCACTCTATTGTGATCCCCAGAAGCTATACATACTGTGATTTTCACTTCACAATTCGGACATGTCTACTAATGCATGCACATCTAGGGAAAGGAACCCTTAACGGAACTATTCTCTCTGGAAGATGTTTCTTACGAATCAAATGTAATATAACATAACTAGCAGAATACAACTTGTCTGTTCAAGCAATTATGACCCCTACGCCTAGTTTTCCAGGCATGCCCCCGGCCTATTCAGCCGTGAGGGCATCCGGAAAAACTTCATACCCTTGAGTCCGGAGGTTGAAGCGAAAAGGTCTACCATGACAAATGATATACAATTCAGCTAGAATTCCACATGGTGAGGAAAGTACATAGTCACTTGGACTCAAACACTTCCTCCTCTATACCGTCCAATAGGCAATCTAACTTACAATCCCGTTGGGAATATTTGGCGGCCACCTCTACTTGGTCATATACTAAACTAACAGGAATTTCTTACCCATTCGGCCCTACCGGTCCGACACGCGCCATGTGACTAGGATCAAGCTTGGTATACCGAGTCTTCACCATGGCCCAAGCTTCTCGCACACCCTCTCGGTAGGCCGATATCTTCCATAGCCGGATACGCCACCGCGCTCCTTTGAACCGCTCTACAAGCTCCTCCATACTTACTGGAGGGGAGGCGGAGGGCCATAGAGCCTTGGCAACACTCCGCATCGCCAGCCCCACCTGTTCGTGCACCTGTGACAGCTTAAGCAGCAGATCACTCGATGATCCGGACACCTCCTCTTCAGGACGACGCGTCAATATACCTGCAAGCATAGCTATATCAGTTTCATTTCTCTCCGAACCACTAAAAATAAACAAATTCAGAAACATACTGAACATGCCGCCCCGCAGTTTCTTGTTCTCCTTTACGGAGTCGGATAGCTGGGCCCGCACATCCTTTAATTATTCACCCAACTTAGTGTTGGAATCCTGCAGCTTGTTTTTCTCGTCTCTGACGCGGGTCAGCAACGCTCGCCTACGGCGTGCTGCCTTCTCCTCTTTTTCTCCCTCTTGGGCGATCTTCAACTCCTTCTTAAATTGATCAGGTGACCCTATTATGCGATTAGTGGCAGTATTAAGCACAGTTGGTATACATTCACTATTCCTCACTAGAGGGGAACATTACCAGTAGACAACTTCTTCAAATTTTCCAGCTCGGTGGTAGCAGAATTTAACTGCGCCTGACACTGTTCCAGCTCTTGGGCTAGCAGGTCGTTCTTCTCTGCAAGAACCTGGCAATACAATGATCCTTAATTCAGTTGTACCAACTTCTTTTTGTCCCGGGGGCTACTGGCATCTGGTTATCTGTTAAATACTACTTCATGGCTCTACTAAGCCCGTTTCGAGCAGTTCAGATATAAGCATCGGCCGAGCTGAAGGCATTGAATGCCTCTTTCGAAAACTCAGGGTCTCGTAAAACAGCCCTGCAGCGCCGATGATTCATGGCGCTCTCCACTTCCAAGTTGGTTACGGACATATTCTACGAACCCTCGGCCGAAGGACAGTCCTACACTATTCCTATGTTGGCTCCTGCCTTTCCAATGCGGTCTAAATCCCGGGCATGGGGAGTACAGCTGGCCGGACCCTCGGATTCAGTCCAGTGAACCTTTTTCTGGTGTCAAACAAGCATACAAGTTACAGTTGGATGTGACTGTTGAAGTATACCTTTAAATCCTTACCTCTTTGACGAAGGACCGGTCGTGACTTCACCGACCTTCCTTTTAGAGGCCTTGCTAGGCGACGGAGCCACTCTCTTTGGAGCCGCCCCTGGAGTAGTGTGAAGCGCCGAACGCCTCCCCTGTGGAGCACGAGATAGTGCGGTGGGTGAGGGAGTGCGAGGAAGCTCTTTCGAGAGAGGCTTTTTCTCAACGACTTACGTGGGAAGCTGGAAGAAGACCAGGGTAATCAGCGATAATGGCCACTTCCGTGCCATCGTAGCTCGCCTGGTAAAACGCCCCTTCCGCGAGTACTACGGATTTATCCAGATCTTCTTCATATCCGGGATCCAGCTCCCGGTTGTGGTCCTCAGGCTGTGGGGTGGGGTTGTAAAACCCCTTGGTGATTTTTCGCCAATGATGTTATAAACGAATTAGAAATTTGTCAAAGGTAATCCGGGAAGCAGAACGAGTAAAGCAGAAAGATCGGGACTTACCCAACTGGGAGAATTATACATAGAATATCCCTCTCTGTGATTGATTCGAAGAAATTCCTCTTCTTCCCCTTTGAACAGCTCGGCCAATATTTTGGCCAGAGCGGCGGGGGTGCCCGAACATTTTCGACCACAGCGGGAGGCGTCGTCCTCCCTGTTGTAGTGCCACATTGGGAGCCCTCTGTATTGAAGCGGCTTAACCCCTCGTGTTATGGAGGTCGCCATTACCTCAAACATTGTTAATCCAGACTGGGTGAGCGTCTTTATCTCGCCCAAGAGCTGATGAACCTCCGCACTGTCATCCTCCTCAAGGCTCCGGGGGCGCCAACTATGGCGTTTCTTTAGCGGAACGCTCGCAAATTCAGGATGACCCTTTCGAACGGGGTCGGGAAGCGCAACGTCCTCGAGGTAGAACCACTTGGAAAGCCATTCTTTAGAGGCCCTCCTTGGTGTGCCAGACGGGTATCCGGTATCGGTGATGCGCCACACTTTGGCTCCACCCACTTCAAAAATTGACCCCTCATGGTTACGCGGGACAAGACAGAACAACTTCCTGCATAGTTTGAAATGGGCTTCAACACCCAGGAATAGCTCGCATAAGGCAACATTACCGGCAATGTGCAGGATAGAGGCAGGAGTGAAGTTGTGCAGTTGGAGGCCGTAATATTCCAAAAGCCCTCGGAGGAACGGATGGACGGGAAATCCGACGCCCCTCAGCACATAGGGGACGAAGCACACTCGCTCCCTTCTGGATGGATTGGGGAAGTCCTCCGACTGAGTCGCGCCATTGAAGGAGACTGACCCAGCTCGGACAGGGACCAGATCCATGGGAGGAAGAAATCCCTGCGTTTGCAACTTTGCTAGCTGACTATTAGCCACAAAACACTTCTCCCACTTGCTTCTCTTTGGGCTTGAGCGGGAGGAAGAACTGGGAATGCTAGCCATGTTGGAATGGCTTCTCCTGGCAGTTTCTGGGGATTTTCTCGGCACGATATCGCCTGGATCTAAGATCCAATTTCATTAAATAGGCGTTCTGCCTTGTGTGGGCGGAGTGTTATTTGCAAAAGTACCTTGACTTTCCGCATTCACTCTACACGTGGAAGACGAAGTTATTAGCGCGCAGAAGCCGAGGAGAACAATATTGAGTCAATAGCCGAATATATTACTTGGAGAAGGGAACCCGCCTTGCAATGCCAAAGACGATCCGAGCGCCGAACACCTCGTCATTGAAGCCTAGTTTGGGGGCTACTGAGGGAGTCCTGGACTAAGGGGTCCTCGGGCGTCCGGCCTGTTATCTGTTGGGCCAGACTGATGGGCTATGAAGACATGAAGACCGAAGATTATACCCATGTCCGGATTGGGCTCCACTTGGTGTGGAAGGCAAGCTAGGCGACCGATTATGAAGATTCCCTCTTATGTAACCGACCTCGTGTAACCCTAGATCTCTCCGGTGTCTATATAAACCGGAGAGCATAGTCCGGATAGGACAAATTCATTACCATAAACTCATAGGCTAGACTTCTAGGGTTTAGCCATTACAATCTCGTGGTAGATCAACTCTTGTAATACTCATATTCATCAAGATCAATCAAGCAGGAAGTAGGGTATTACGTCCATAGAGAGGGACCGAACCTGGGTAAACATCGTGTCCCCCGTCTCCTGTTACCATCGATCCTAGACGCACAGTTCGGGACCCCCTACCAGAGATCCGCCGGTTTTGACAACGACACCCACCCCCCTGGGCGCGCCCCCTGCCTCGTGGACAGCTCGGAGATCCACCGACGCACTTCTTCCTCCCATATATACCCATATACCCTAAAAACATCGGGGAGCACAATAGATCGGGAGTTCCACCGCCAGAAGCCTCTGTAGCCATCGAAAACCAATCTAGACCCATTCTGGCACCCTGCCGGAGGGAGGAATCCCTCACTGGTGGCCATCTTCGTCATCCCGGCGCTCTCCATGACGAGGAGAGAGTAGTTCTCCCTCGGGGCTGAGGGTATGTACCAGTAGCTATGTGTTTGATCTCTCTCTCTCTCATGTTCTTGAGGTGATACGATCTTGATGTATTGCGAGCTTTGCTATTATAGTTGGATCTTATGATGTTTCTCCCCCTCTACACTCTTGTAATGGATTGAGTTTTCCCTTTGAAGTTATCTTATCAGATTGAGTCTATAAGGATTTGAGAACACTTGATGTATGTCTTGCGTGGGATACCCGTGGTGACAATGGGGTATTCTATTGATCCACTTGATGTATGTTTTGGTGATCAACTTGCGGGTTCCGCCCATCAACCTATGCATAGGGGTTGGCACACATTTTTTTCCTAACTCTCCGATAGAATCTTTGGGAAACTCTTTGAAGTACTTTGTGTTGGTTGAATAGATAAACCTGAGATTGTGTGATGCATATCGTATAAACATACCCACAGATACTTGAGGTGACATTGGAGTATCTAGGTGACATTAGGGTTTTGGTTGATTTGTGTCTTAAGGTGTTATTCTAGTACGAACTCTATGATAGATTGAACGGAAAGAATAGCTTCGTGTTATTTTACTACGGACTCTTGAATAGATGGATCGGAAAGGACAACTTTGAGGTGGTTTCGTACCCTACCATAATCTCTTCGTTTGTTCTCTGCTATTAGTGACTTTGGAGTGACTCTTTGTTGCATGTTGAGGGATAGTTATATGATCCAATTATGTTATTATTGTTGAGGGAACTTGCACTAGTGAAAGTATGAACCCTAGGCCTTGTTTCAACGCATTGCAATACCGTTTGTGCTCACTTTTATCATTAGTTACCTTGCTGTTTTTATATTTTCAGATTACAAAAACCTTTATCTACCATCCATATTGCACTTGCATCACCATCTCTTCGCCGAACTAGTGCACCTATACAATTTACCATTGTATTGGGTGTGTTGGGGACACAGGAGACTCTTTGTTATTTGGTTGCAGGGTTGCTTGAGAGAGACCATCTTCATCCTACGCCTCCCACGGATTGATAAACCTTAGGTCATCCACTTGAGGGACATTTGCTACTGCCCTACAAACCTCTGCACTTGGAGGCCCAACAACGTCTATAAAAAGAAGGTTGTGTAGTAGACATCAAGGGGTGATCAATCCGCTCTTCCTCCTTTTGTTCTTCGCTCTCCTCCTCATCTTTTTCATCCAATGAGCTCATAGTTTCATCAATTTCTTCTTCCATAGATTCCTGCAAAATATTAGTCTCTTCTAGGACAGCGGAGACTTTCTCAATAAACACATCAATATCACAATTGTATTCATAATTCTCATAACAATATTTAAGGATAGCTAAATTTTCAGGTCTGTAGAGAGCATCATAAAGATTTTCATATTCTTTGAACATAGATTCAATTTCATAAGCACCCATAAAAACAACAAATTCTTCTATTTGTTCCACATCATAGTAGTCTTATATACCTCTAGCATAAGAAGCCAAAGTTTCATTATCATTAAATTTGCATAAAAAGGGAAGGTGTGGAGCCTTCATCCTAGAGCAACAAGTATAATCATATCTCAAGCATAGTTGCCTAGCATACCATTTCAACATATAAATTTGATCCCATAATAGTTTCCTCTTTTGAGTCAAGCGATAATCCCTAAAGTATTCACGTTGATCCAACGTGTCTCCCATTACCAAATTGAATGGGGTTTTCTCTGGATTATCAAAGTAGTACATAATATCTTTCACATAACGAGCATCGAGGGTTTTAGGAGGTTCCTCATCTCCATGAGCAGCAAGTACACCTAATTGGTTTTAGTATTTCGTGTTCCATATCCATGACTAAAGATAAAGAACAACTAAGAATAGCAAATAAAAAATTACTTAGTGATAAAGCAAACAAGCACACACGAGAATATTCACCCCACGCTATTGCTCCCCGGCAACGGCGCCAGAAAAAGGTCTTGATAACCCACAAGTATAGGGGGTCAATTGTAGCCTCTTTCGATAAGTAAGAGTGTCGAACCCAACGAGGAGCTAAAGGTAGAACAAATATTCCCTCAAGTTCTATCGACCACTGATACAACTCTACACACGCTTGACGTTCGCTTTACCTAGAACAAGTATGAAACTAGAAGTACTTTGTAGGTGTTGTTGGATAGGTATGCAAGGTAATAAAGAGCATGTAAATAAAAAGTAGGGGCTGTTTAGATAAAGACACAACTAAGTTAGTTTTAGTAAAGAGCTTTTTGTTACGATAAAGTTATTTGTCCCTAGGCAATCGATAACTAGACCGGTAATCATTATTGCAATTTTATTCGAGGGAGAGGCATAAGCTAACATACTTTCTCTACTTGGATCATATGCACTTATGATTAGAACTCTAGCAAGCATCCGCAACTACTAAAGATCATTAAGATAAAACCCAACCATAGCATTAAAGTATCAAGTCCTCTTTATCCCATACGCAAACAACCTACTTACTCGGGTCTGTGCTTCTGTCACTCACGCTACCCACCATAAGCAAATCATGAACATATAGCAAACCCTACAGCGGGAATCCCTCACGCTTGCGCGACACGGAGAGCACCATAGGATAGCACCAATAATTAAACATGCAACTCAAACCAATCACGATCATCAAATAACCCATAGGACAAAACGGATCTACTCAAACATCATAGGATAGGCATACATCATTGGGAAATAATATATAGCGTTGAGCACCATGTTTAAGTAGAGATTACAGCGGGTAAGAGAGGCGTTACACCGCTACATAGAGGGTGGAAGAGTTGGTGATGATGGCGGTGAAGTTGTTGGTGAAGATTGCGGTGATGATGATGGCCCCCGGTGGCACTCCGGCGCCACCAGAAGCGAGGGGGAGAGAGCCCCCCTCCTTCTTATTCTTCCTTGACCTCCTCCCTAGATGGGAGAAGGGTTTCCCCTCTGGTCCTTGGTCTCCATGGCATGGGAGGGGCGAGAGCCCCTCCGAGATTGGATCTGTCTCTCTGTCTCTCTCTGTTTTCGTGTTCTCCTCTTTTGTCCTTTCACCGTTTCATACATATATAGAGATCCATAGCTCCGATTGGACTGAAATCTTCGCCGTGATTTTTTCCCAAAAATTAGCTTTCTTGCGGCCGAAGAAGGGCATCAACCGCCTTACAGGGAGCCCACGAGGGTCAGGGGCGCGCCCAGGTGGTGGGGCGCGCCCCCCTGCCTCGTGCCTCCCTCGGGCACCGTCTCGTGTGGATTTTTCTTCTGAAATTCTCCAAATATTCGAAAAATATTCTCCATCCATTTTTATCTCGTTTGGATTCCGTTTGATATGGGGTTTCTGTGAAACATAAAACATGCAACAAACAGGAACTGGCACTGGGCACTGGATAAATATGTTAGTCCCAAAAATAGTATAAAAAGTTGCCAAAAGCATATGAAAGTTGAACAATATTGGCATGGAACAATCAAAAATAATAGATACGACGGAGACGTATCAGGTAGCACCTCTCATTCAGTAAATATATGGACTTTTGAATTGATTTTACTATTTACTAGGGTGGATGGGCTGTTTTGTCTTGGGCCCAGAGAAACAATTACTACTAGTACACTGGAGACACTCTACTGCTACCCAGAAAACAATTACTACTAGTACAATGGATACAATACCGTTTCTGGCTCCTCCTAGGCCATCGAAATGTCTCCCTCTACTGCATGTCGTTATACTTTTGTTCACCGACATGCGGGCCATGCAGCGCGCGGGCCCAAATGCCATCCACCAAATTAGAAGGCAGTATGCAGGCGAAGAGTCACCCCGGTCGTAGCGCGGTAGTAACGAGCCGTCGTATCACAAAACCCCACCTCCCCGCAGTCTAAGTTTGACGGACGAAGCAACCATCATTTCACTCTTCCCTGAATCCCCTTCTCCCTCACCGTCTTCAAGAAAGGCAACACTCGCATCTGCCACTGTTCTTCTCTCCCAACGAAGGGAAGGTAAGCAGATCCGTGATGTTGGTATATTTTTGTTTAGAGAAAAAAAGAACTTCTGCAAAGCAGTAACCGATCCTCACTCTCCTTTTTGTTTCATTGTCATTGCGATTGTGTTTTCCTTTCAGTGGTCTCCTAGTATTCGTTAGTTTCATGATGGACCAAGGAGAACCAGGGAAAGATTTGCCGATAGAGCAGGCGCGGGAGGTTGATCCCCACGAGACAGAGAGCTCCAAGAAGATGGAGGCAACCACCGAGCCGACCCCAGATACGCTCACGACCACTACTAATATGGTCAACACCCGTTTGAGGTTACAGCCCCCGTGGCACTACAGGAGCAGTTTTCCCCCTTTGAGGATGTGTCCCCCCTGAGCTGCCCAAGGTGATTTTCTTCTTTGCCGATCTCGATTGTGGTTTTTCATCTAAGTATGTGGTGATGGATAATGCAAAATTTTATTAGCTTCGATGCCATGCTATACATAGTGGTTTAAATAACTTGTGTTTCTTATACTAGAAAGTAATTCAGAATTTGTTTCTGTTTCAATTAGAGCCTTGATGTAGACAAGGATTGTGTGGTTTTACATGTCACTCGCTATGAGGCGGATGACCTGAATATACACACTGGGAAAACATAGTTTTTAGGCTATTGGATCCTGGAAGCCATTTGCGCTTATACCAATGAAGAGTTGTATTCCAGCCTCACTGTTGTCAGGCGTGTTGTCTAGGGTGTAATGAAGCACAAGAAGTTCAAAACTACTCCTTCATTTGTGAGGCATACTGTTCTTGTCAAGCTTACGCAGGAAGATGACGTGGCATGCCTCCACAAACAAGTTTATGAGTGGCAAGGCCACAAGGTTGTCTTCATGAAGGTTCAGAGGATTGAGCTGTTGCCGGACGTCCTCGATGATGTTCATGGCAAGGTCCGTCTTGTGTCCAGCCCAAATTAGATCGAGGCATGAAATAGTTGCCCCAGCTAGTGTTTAATAGTAGTTTGGATTGTGTCTAATTAAGTGAACCTTGCCTGTTATCGAGCCCTCTGGGACTAGTACTCTGTTTGAATCCGTCTATGGGAACTGCTGCTACTTTTGTGTGCCTGTGAATCATGTGAGAACCATCGTAATTGTTGCCGAAACAAATGCGTCCTCACTAGTTTTTTCATGAATATGGCATGGTAAGACATAAGTTGTCACGGTTTACCATACGAGCAGTTTGTGTTTTGATGAAATAGAGTACTCGTTCGAGAACTGTGCGCCGACATATACATAAGTACTTGTAAACACGGTTGGTGCTACCCCACTTGTAAGCAGTTGTGCAAAACACGGCACATTGGCTCAGCTCGCTTCAACACTAGGCTATCGACCAACTAACAATCAACAATCTGCTGTCTGACATATAAGCAACTATGTATCTTGTTAAAGTGGTTCATGCAGTTACCTGAGGCCACAATGTAAATTCCAAACATTCACATGCTAGTCCAGCGTTCATGTGGAACACTCACATTAAAATCGGCTTCATAAAAAACTTGAAAAGCATAAGTTAAGAAATTTTATACATCTCAATGATTCATAGAACATAACAAACATATACTAGTTCACAGCAAAAGACAAAGTTGTGAGAAGGTTTACAAATCAGGAAAAAACAAGCAAGGCTTCTCTGAGCAAAGGGCCTCCCAGTAGGCTTAAATTTCCTGGAGTTCACTCTGGTTTTTTCTTGTTGCCACCATCCAGGGTTAGGTTCTCTCATTCCAGAATAACCAATTATAATTGTGTTCTCAGCTGGAATGCTGAACTAAACCATGTAGTGTACTCACCAGCTGAAAGTCTTGTGCATTCCACTAAATCTCAGCACCGCTATTTGCAGAAATAAGCAGACCACAATGCCTCTTGTCCGTGCACCTTTCCAAAAAACTGCTGTGCAACCGTGCCAGCTAGTCCTCGGTCCATGGATGAACCGGTAGAAAGTGCATTCCGGACTAGTATGCAGTTGTTTTCGCTCTTCCCTACACTGCAATCAGGAAGTAAAACATACGAATCAACTTCTTTTATATTGCGTTGGTCATTCTACCTAGTAACTACCAATGTAGGAATACCTGGAAGACGGGTGGTTAGACAGTGACAGATATTTGCAGTGGCGTATGTTTAGCAGCAGCATCTATTGTGTTATAATTGGCACTGGATTGACAGTTTGAAAGTGTCCTTAAGTAAGTAGCATCACATCACATCAACACTGCCACTAGATTAACATGCAGAACAATAGCATTAATATTACTGTCACGAGAGTAGCACATGGTCAGTAAATGTGCAATCAAATTTGTGCAGTTCCATTGGGATGAAGCAATGTTAGCGGTGTGAGATTTAAGTGTAACTACAAAAACACAATTCATGGGAAATAAAGCAAGACGGAAGCACTTCATAAAATGGGGGTGGCATTGCTTCAATTTATCGACGGCACTAGACCATTACTTATAGTGACATTCGGTGGCATTGCTTAATGCTTCATGTGATTTTACATTAACAATAGCGATATGGGCGTAGGGACAGCAGGGGTATAAAGTGGTGAGGCGGATGTGGTTGCCGAGAGCGGCAAACACTCAGGCAACATGTCTGCATTTGTTCCATTTTTATCTCCTTGGCGACATTTTCCTATGTGAGCACAGAAAATCTAGACCTGCTCATTCTCATTTGCGTTTTCCCCCAACACCCGTCACTTTCTTTCCTTTTTCAACCAAGATATAGGTCCACTTCCCCCACCCTTCGCCATCCACCATGCTTTCTTCGTCTTTTCAACCAAGAGACCAGTTGGGTAACCAGTATCTACTACTTTCCCCTGTTTCCTCTTAGAAGCAAGTCCTAGATTCATGCTACACCTTTCCCACTTTCTTCCCTGTTTGAACCAACTCTTAGAGTCGACGGTATGAACTAGCTTTACCTCTAATAATAGTAAAAGTCTAGGTGGCTTTGGAACAGTGGATGGAAGTAGAAAAAGATCCACACGAAGCCAAGTGGGGAGCTGGGGCAGTAGAGCAAGGCAGGTTTCAAAGGAATATATACCCGAGGGTCGTCGGCATGTGGCAAAGACGGCGTCGGGAGGCGGCATCTTGGCCACAATACCGCGGGGAGGAAGAAGGGGTCGGAGGCCCTCCCGAGCCGGCGCTCTCTCGGAGAGAACGGCATAGCCGCCGATCGGGATGTGCGGGCAGCCGTTGGACTCCTCCCTCGCCGCCGATGACAGCGTGAACGATGCACCTACACCCCTGCCCCGGTCGAGGTTGTCCAGCCGGATTTGTGACCAGTCATGAGCTGAGAGAGAGAGAGTGTGGCCACCTATGTCTTGCTTAGATCTGGAGAGCATGAGAGAGTGAACGAGAGGAACCCTAGTAAAGCAAGTGCTAAGGCTCCTGCTTATATATATAGTGGTGTGATTTTGTTGTACAGCTTCAAAAAAATGCGCCCCTACGTGTACCCGCGAGTGAGTGTGAGAGAGCTAGTGCATGCGTGCACCACTTCTCTTCGTGAGAGTACAATATACTATGCCCAAAGAACGTTCGCCTCAAGAGTAATAGTATAAGTGTGTGACGTGTGAGCTAAAATAAATGGGCACGACGTCTTTTGTTTTTTAGAAGTTCTGAGGGTAGGGTGTGAAGAGCACATATGTGTGTGACGTCTACCTACAGATAGACGGTGGGTGCGAGAGGACTCGGGAGAGTCATGACTTGTGAGGGTGCGTGTGCGTGAGAGAGAGGGGGCACGTATCAATGCAATGCATGTTTCCGTAAATCATTATCTGACAAACGTTCGCCACAAGTCTTTTCCTGACGAACATCGTAAGTACCGTTAGATCGGCATCCGACAGTGTCAGTTTTGCCATGTCATTTAACAAGACAGCCACTCCTCCTACACACAAATCTTCCACGTGGGTGTTAGCAACTGCCGTATGCTCCCTCCGTTCCAAAATGCAGTGCATATAGCTTTATTGAAAATTCGAACCTCGCAAACTTTTACCGAGTTTTCATGTACCAAATTGCACATGTAGAATACCCTGTATATATCATTTCATTCATCTTCAAGAGGTAACTATAAAGATGGGGGAGGAGTCTACAAAGAAAGACCATCGTATCACCTATGGCAATTTCAACCATCCTTTGGTGTGGAGGAATAGCATAGGAACTCTATATGATATGATTTGTATAGGATTTTTTTCCTTTAGAGCCAATTGGTTCGGAGGAATAGATTCATATACTCCACATTTCAAAGGAAATAAACATGATATCATTTCTATAGCTTTAGAGCCACTTGGTTCATATGAATGGATTCCTATACTCCCATAATTTCAAAGGAAAATAAATATTAGCGTGTATTCAATAGAAAAGTTCCTATCATATGAACCAATTTACATGTCTTTTCTAATCCCTCCTCACAGGAATTGAGATACATGCCATCTCTAGATTCAATAGAAAAGTTCCTATGGTGTGAACCAAATGACATCTCTTTTCCAATCCCTATTCATAGGAATTGAGATACTCCATGTCATCTCTTTCCCTACAACTTCCATGTATACATCTTCTATTCCTAAATAGCTAGTACAACCCACTAGTAGCTTTTTTCCAAGACATGCAACTATGACACAAGAACTATATAGTGTGCGAATAACTTTGAAAGAGGGTCGCTGGATGAAGCTAATCTAACAGTGCGGAGATGGCAAATCCGAGCACTACTGGCCATTGGATATCATCAACATTCCACTAGATCTGCCACATGTACAATTTAGAAGACTCCATGGTTGAACTTAAGCATAATGCACAAACTCAAAACACAAGCACTTCTCCTTTGTTCTAGAATCTTCCATATCATTATTTGTTTTTTACTTTATGCTTTACAATGCACAACCCCATGAATCTTAACATTTTTATAAAACTAATTGATTTCGAATGAGATGAACTATAAGAACTAAACGAACATCTACATCATGCATATATGACTCAAAGCTTTACATGCTATAGTGTGTATTTATTCATAATTTGGTTTCAAAATCTCATGCGTTCAATGCATGTGTACCTTACTAGTTTTGAGTAGAGTAGCAAATTTCACGCAGCCCCGGGTATATCAAAATGCAGGGCCCATGCAACATTGCCTTTCGGTCGAAGCTACGTCCACAATTTTTTGTACGTACTATATCTCCACTGGTCCCCGAACCCAAAATGTTGCCTCGTTCCCCTAAAACCAAGCGGCCCACACATATTTAAGGCGTCGACTCGAACTCAATCCCTCTCCCGTTTACTACGACGTGGCCCCGCACGCTGTAGTAGTACTCCTACAAACCCTACCGCCGCACGCATCATCGGTTTTCTTCAAGAGGACGAGGGAGAAGCCGATTTGTAGTGGAGGCGCTTTCAAAAAATGATCTGTAGTGGAGACCCCTACCCTAGGGTGCCCTAGGTAGCTGCCGCACGCATCATTGGTTTTCTCTTTTCTTTATGCTCTTGCGTCCTAGAGTGAAATGATGGTTGCTTCGTCCGTCCAGCTTAATGCGGGAAAGGTGGGGCTTTGTGATTTGACCCCTCATCGCTCATTTTCTACTACTGCGGTGCTACGACCGAGGTGCCTCCAATTCCAACCGCTGCTCCGAACTGTAATTTGGTACATCGCACATGGAACAAGATGGTGGATGAGCCACATGTCGGCCAAAGGGGTCCTATTAAGTGTGTCACCATTTCGTGTGCGCACTGGCCCTGCTTGAATTGCTACGCCAACACGACAGGTGCAGCCTACCACTTGGTTTTGCTCCTTGGTGAATCCCGACTATATTGATCTAAAAAGATACGTACTGAACTACCCTCTCTGTCTCGTTTTTAGGCGTCTCGGTTTATAGGGTGTGCACGTACTTCTAGGTCATCCATTTGACTAACTAAATATGAGTTACTATGTCACAAAAAGTATATCATTGGATTATTAAGCGGATGTGGTTTCTAAACATATACTGTTCATCACATATATAGCCAGTTAAATTCTCAACCTAGAACGACGTGCATGCCATGTAAACCGACACGGAGGAAGTATAGTAGTAAAAATGAGGTGATTTTACCGAGCGATCAGCGCGGGAGCATGGACTGTCATGCGGTCCCACGTATCATGATGTACCAAGGCGATGCGCGTGTCCCTCTTGAGGCAGAAGCAATACTACATGTTTTGAGATGATGGCGAACCGAAGTGTGAAAATAATGGTTGCTTCGTCCGTCTGGGAAGGTGCGGCATTGTGATTTGACGTCTCATTGCTCATTACTACTACTACTGGGGTGGTACGACTGCGGTGCGCCCCCTGCTGTTCTGCACTGTTATTTGGTGCTTGACACATCGACCCAGTTGCTGTATGTCCCACATGTCAGCGACAGGAAGTACAGAATTCATGAAAGCGAGCGTCGACGGAGGAGTACAAGACAAGGCTTGGGTTTTGCTGCTTCGCGCGATCCATCAATACAAACCCGGACTAAAAAAAGGCGAGGGCGGGTCTTTTCCCGCGCGGCAGGCAGGGGAGTTTGGCATAGTCTGTTCGAGGCAAGGAGGCAGGAAGGGAAACAAGCAAATAAAGGTCGAGCGACTTAGTTTTGGGAAAATCTGATTTTATGGAGTACGTACCCACTAGGGTTTATAGGGCTCATCAAAAAACATTTTTCCGTTTTATAAGTCTCAATTCTACTACTAGTAGTAGTGCCATCACATGTTGGATTTCGAGGTGCGTTAGATCACCCGATGCAAGCAGTGTCAAGAGAAAACTCACCAAAGCGTGTAGAAGTTCATGGAAATTTAGTGGTCATTCATGCATTCGTTCTAATTAATGCCTCGATAAACATAACTTCTTGAGAAAAACGAGCGTACTAATTACTTATGCAAACTAGGAGTACAAAATTAATTCGACCACTCACCGTCTACCTTGGTAGGAGAGATTTTGAAGTTGAGCCATAAACTGGAAAGGAGGGAGTAGTAACTTTTGTCTTGATTACCATTTGTGTCCTTGTATAGATGCAAAATATTTTTTATAGTGGCCTTGTATAAGTAAATGGAGGGAGTACTAAAGGACATATATATTCCAAACAATATTATATTATCTCTAACCAAGGTAGTAGGGACGAGGAGTAAACGGAGGGAGTAGTAAAATTTTCTCCTCGTCCTGCGAGCCACTGCGCGCATGGGCGAGGGAGCGGGCGTAAGGCGTACAATACTACTACTAGTAAGCAAGCTTCACCTCATCCTGCGAGCCACCGCGCCTGTGGGCGGGGGAGACGGCGTACTAAGGCTGGCCACAGTGGGAGTAACATCACTAGTAACATCACACTTTTCAAGATAATTTTGCTTATGTGGCACATATTTAATGATGAGAGAGGTGATGGTGGTAACTTAGCTAGTTATTGTAACATCACACATACCAAGACAATATGATTCTATAGGCTAATAAATGAACCATAACATGACAACACACATATGTTACTACCCATTGTGGAGGTAGTAACATAGCATAGTAAAATGTGATGTTACTAGTCTAAGTTACTCCCCATTGTGACCAGTCTAAGAAAGCTTCTCCTTGTTCTGCGAGTTGATGGGACACATCAAAAGTACTCCAGTGTATAGAGCCTTGCCTCTAAGGTAGGACCCACATGGTTTGCCTCTTTTTTAACATAACACGTCAAGTCGCAATTTGTTTGTTCACCCGTGGTAGACGATCCTCCCTCCACCAAGTGGACAACCAGTACATGGTCAAATTACCACGTGGGCTGCCTTTTCATACAGAAATGAGCTCCACCGTGTACCCGTGCGGGTGTGGTTGGGAAAGAGACGGGAGTACGTGCGCCGTGCGTGCACCTCTTCTCTTTGTGCACATCCCCCAACTACGTGGGTGTGTGTGAAAGATACAAACCTAGACAAATGGCTTGTGCGGAATAACTACTCTTCGTAAGCCATTGTAAGAGTGGACAAAATGGTGAAGGAGGAGATAGGGGAGCAGCGGAGGTGTGCGATTCTTGGCCGGCGTTTGGCCTCGTTTAAATAGGAGATTAAATAAACGGCGGATGGGAGGAGCTCGACCGGCGTTGCATTTAATGCCGGCCCGGTCATGAACGGGCGTGTGTCCAGAGTTGGTTTCTCGGTTTCCACACGGGCGGGTTTCATGGAGGCGTTTGAATGCGGCAAGGAGGCGTGTTCAGCCGGGCATGCAGCGAGTGGTGCCCTCGACTCTGACGTAGGACACCACGCCATTCTTCCACTGACGTGTGGGCTCTTTGGGTACATGGCCTGCATGTCAGTGACCCAACGCAGGCAGCGCACAGCAAAGGAACCTTTGGTTGGCCAGGGCGGTCAGAAGTGGGCATTTCATAAACCGATGATTGTTCATTGAATGTGACATCATCATTTTCATGTAGATAAGCCTACTATGTTGATAGCCCGTTCGATACGTTGTGATTCATAAAGACAGCTGCAAACATCAATGTTCTACTTATCACAGATAAGATTGATTAATACCCGTAACAATCCATGTCCTTAACAAAGGGTGCATGCATGTATAGGTTGAGCGTGTGTCTTGCATCGTGTGCTGTGTGCATGCAGGCGTGCGAGTGTTGCGTGCGTGCAAGGGTACGTTTCAGTGTTGCATGCATGTGTGCATACGTGCGTGTGTTCCTGAGTGCATGTGTACGTGTCAGTGTTGCACTCCTGCATGCGTGCGTGTCTTGCGTGCGTGCATGTGTATGTGCAGGGTGAGGCTACACGTCAGTCGACTAACTTTTTCATCTCTGGTCATTAGATTTTCCAACCGTTGGATACGAAATCAAGGGCATGCAATTTATCAACAAACTCCACCCGCCGAAGCCGCTAGCCACCACCGGCCGAACCTCCGGCCGTGGCTGGCCCGCGCCGCCACGCCGCCCCGCCAGCCCCGAAACCCCCCCCCCCCCCCGGTCTTCCGCCGCACCGGCCATCCCTCTAGCCCCCCCCCCCCGCGCCGAGCTTTTTCTCCGGCGATCCCCACCCCAACGCCCAATGAATGCCCCCCACTACCGACGAGTACGCACCGACCACTAATTTATTACCATTTCTGTCCTTCATATACGCGCTGACGGGTGGGCCCTATGGTAATTTGCGCTGTTGAATGTGGACTGTTTGACTGGTCAATTGATCGTGTCATCAACATATTACCGAGCTGTATGGTGAGCCAGTGACCGTATGATCACCCCAAAATGTATTTATTAACACAATAAGACTCAAACTACCATTTCTTTCTTTCATATACGGGCTGACATGTGGGCCCCACGGTTACGTGCCCCGATGGTGCAACACTAGTTGCGCCACATGGAACGTTTGACTGGTCAATTGATTGTGTCATCAACAAAATACGGAGTTGTACGGGTGAGCCAGTGACTGTATAATCATGACATGTATTTTTTAACACGGTACAGACGCAAGGGCTCATATATATGCGCAAGCACTCACCGCTATAAGCGCACACACACAGACCCTACCCCTATGAGCACCTTCGAGAGAGTGAGCCGGCATATGATCTTGAGATTTTACGAAGTCACCATAGGTGCCTCGTAGTCGAGTGGAATGTCTCCTCCCACTGAACGCACATCGCCGAAAAATACTGAAATGAACCCAGGATAAATGCGAGCACCGGGACTTTAACCCTGGTGGGCTCGAGAAACCACTGTCCTCCTAACCATCCAACCACATGTTGGTTAGCATGATAAAATGTGTGTGGTGACTGTGATGAGCTTACTTTGAAGTCCAGTGACCATATCGTGCTTTCACTTCAAATACAATGACCGTAAGTGTTGTCAACAAAATACGGAGCATGCATCAAATGCAAAGTCCGTAAGTGTCATCAAGAAAATATGGAGACGTATCATGAGCTAGATACCGTATGATCACCACGAGAGTGTATACGGTGACCGTAATGAGCATATTCTAAAGTCCAGTGACCGTATAATGCTTTAGCTTGAAATACAGTGACCGTCACGCGTGAATGTGTCATGGGCATGCATACTTTTAGAGGGCCGAGAGATAGTTTGTGTGCGTACGTGAAACTGGTGTAGAAAGAGGGGGTGTCCGATGGAGACAAGGAGAGATATGTCCTTCGTTTCTCTTTCTCATGAATAATATTTTAGGAGAATATATAAACATTCACAATGCAGAACAAATATTTTTGGATGCACCATGCAATTAACTTTCATGTATAACATTATACTATTGTATATGCTTATTTTCATGTATAACAGTGTGTGGTATGGTGGGCACATCATTTCTATTTGTGGTGGGTCAACATGAGGACTCATGGGTCGGTTCCATCCTGTGCCACATAGGTTGGACCGAGACGCGTTATACGAAGACCCATGTGGAGGACTCGACGTACAACACGAAGCTAGCTACCAGAGTCGCGGAGGACTCTATCCCCACTGGTGATAAGACGACTATATATGATTTGTAACCCTAGCCCCCAGTATGTTATAGAAGCTTGGGGACTAGTTCATCGATAGTATACACACACGCACAATGCCTGGTATTCACGTGTACTTTGTACACACCCCTATCACTAATATACAGTATCAGGAGTAGGCTTTTTCCTCAACTGCAATGGTCCAAACTAGGGTAAAACTTTGCCTCGTATTACCATCTAGCCTAACAGTCAGGGATATCCTACTGAATGGTATGCTGGAATCATATATGTCAACTACTAAGAGAGGCCTAAAGATAATGTGCATGCGGGAGACACGTAGGCACATATATGTGCGTATAGAGGGCTAGTAGAGACCGTGCCTGTGTATATATGCATGTGAGAGAAATAGTGTTTTCCAACTGAGATTAGTGAAAAGAGTGGTACATAGTAGTCAGAAAGAGAGAGAGAGAGAGAGAGAGAGATAGAGGGCATGTGCGTGAGACTCCCCGACACCTCGAGAGAGATTGTGAGCATGTGTGAAAGAGAAATGCCGATGCATATAAAGTGTGTGCACTTATGCAGTAGATAGAGAGATATATAGCACGTTTGTGAGAACGGGCCGATGCATAGTGCATCTACGTGTAAAAGGCGGTTCTACACATTAAATTAAAATATAAATGGCATTATTATTTTTGGATGAGATCATGAATTTTGCAAATTGCGTATGGACGAAAATCAGTCTATCAGACATCCATACTCTATTGAATTCTAGCATGTGCATGTGTTTATTTCATATTATCGATCCATAGAGTGAGAGCGGTTTGAAATACATGCAATGGATGCTTTTGCAATTCATATATAAACATTAATTAGTGCACTCCATGTTGTTAGTGTGAAGCACTTTATACATTTGTCACTTGCATGGATACATTCCAAATTGCTAGCTACGAAATAGAACACATGAACGAAGCGCCAAATAGGCCTCTGGTCACTCGAAACCACGCGAGACTAATGTTTGGTGGTAGGAAATTCCTGTCCTGACTCTGGCCCGTGTAGCCTATCGGCCCGATGTCCAAAGGTCTAAACTGGGGCAGGTTTGTAACTTCACAAAGACGCCAGTCTCAACCGCCTCCGAGAAGCATTCATACGTTGTGGGCGCCTAAACACCCATGCGATCGGCCAAAATCTATCTCTCCCACATTTGGGACACCTGAGATTACTGTCCTACCCCCAACCCGCAATATGTCCGAAATTTTAGATGGGGGCAAAGCTTGTAGCTTTCCCCAAATTTCAAACAAGCGTGTCCCAAACCGAAACATTGTTCCCCCTTAGTTCCCCGCCTCCCTCCGTTTCCCCATTCATACTCCGTGGGTGCCAAAACGCCCTCTCCACCAGCCGCGAAACCCCAGCCTCCTCCGTCCTCCACCCCATAGCGCCAATCCACCACCGCCCTCCTCCATCACGCCAGAGCCGGTACCCCGATGTCGTCATCCAATGCAACTGCAACCGCAACGCCCTCAAGGACTTAGCAGCTGAAGACGAGGTAGAGCTGCCTCCACGATGCCGATAGGGACGTGCGCCATACTAGAACCACTCCGACCACGTCGTCATGCGCCTCACTGCTGCCGCTCCACTGTCGCAACCGTCCACCGCTCCAGAGCTGTTCCCACTATGTCGTCGTTCACCGCATCGGATCTGGTTCCCCGCCGCCGACAGACGGCCACCGCACCACACTCAACAACTTGGCCATGGGTTCGTCCAAGGCTCCACCATCCTCCACAACTTCTTGTTTCCAGCGAACCATAAGAAGATCGTTGGAAAAACAGAAGGAGGACACAGCACTGCCACCAGAAAGAGGTACTCCTCTTCCCTTATTCATGCAAACCTTACGTCTCTGCTCACACCGTATTCATCCCATGAAAGAAACTAGTTGAGCACTTCTTACTGCATCTTCTTCGTGATACTAAATGCACAAGGTTTCCTCCCTTTACTATTTCACCTTTGCTAGAGGTCAGTAGCCCGCCTGGATTTCAATTCAGGGTCAGTCGAACCGCAATTAAAAGAAGCAGCACCCGCTTAGGCACGCGGAGCACCTAGTCCACCTGTTCCCCTGAGAAGCGGCGCATTGGTGTCTATCATAGGGGTGTGGGGCGCAGGAGCTGCTTGCGCCCGATCTGGAGGTCGGTGATGAAGGTATGTACCTAGGGTAGGCTCATAGGCCTGACCTAGACAACCTCCCCTAGGACATCACCCTAAAGTCAGAAGCATTCAAGGGATACCATCATCCACTCGACCAGAAACGTTCCACTCGGAAGACCCTATGTCACTCGACCATAGCAATGATCACTCGACAGACAGAAGATCGAAAGCCACTCTGAAAAGCAACGGTCGGGCGTTTACTCTGTAGACTTAATGGTCATTTATGTCACTTTACTACTAGCGTTACCAGAAACACCCCATCTTTATGTACCTTAAACCCTTTGTAACTGAGGGCGGGAGGGGTCAGGCGAACTCTATATAAACCACCCCCCCTCCTCAGGGACAAGGGTTCGCACCCCCTATAACACCACACACATATAATCCAGTCGACCGCCTCCGGGCACCGAGATGTAGGGCTATTACTTCCAACGTGAAGGGCATGAACTCGTAAATATTGTGTGTACAACTTCACCATAGCTGGGATCTTGCCTCTTCATACCTACCCCCCATTCTACTGTCAGACTTAGAACCACGGCAATTGGCGCCCACCTTGGGGCAGGTGTCTTAGCAAATTTTTGGTGAAGTTGCGATTTTTCCTATTCCCATCATCATGGTTTCCGGCGGTGGATTGGCTGAGGGCCGCGAGATCCGTCTCGGTGTGCTCATCTTCGTTGCCGACGACTCCGCCTGGCTTCAGGAAGCTCCCCTTGACATCGAGGCGCTCCCCGTCCGCGGGGCGATGCACTTTCGCGCTTGCGCTCGCGGCGTCCTTCTCCAGCAGCCGTCGACCCAGTATCGGTCGGCTCTCCTGGTGTCCTCACTCCCTGCTGTTCACCGACGCAAGCAATCTAGTCGGTCGTGGCTTTAGCGGTGGGTGAAACACGTGGTGGATCGCCAGTCGGCCATCCCACAAGTCGCGGCAATCGAGCCCGATGAAACTCTCTACGATTTGTTCGACCTGTCGACTGGCTCCGTCAAGACCGCATCCGAATGTGACAGCAGCGATCCTACGGCTGAAGTCTTGATGGTCGATGGACCACATAGTCCTCCTGGCTTCCGCCGCGACAACGACGATGATGGCGGCGGTGATCCGTCATGCGCTCACGAGGAATACCGCCCCGAGCCTCTTTCTTCACAGCAGAGAGAAGAGCTTCGCCGCTGCAACATGGATGCCCTTCACACACCCATCGTTGGGGAAACCTCCGAGGGCCGGGCCTTGGAGGAGGCATACCTAGCCAACTTGGCTGACGCACTCGACTGGAGAACCTTCAGCGTGCACTCGACGAGCGTGCTCGGTAGCGGGCTCCTGAGTCCAGTCAACGACAGCTTTTTCCGCCTCAGCCTCAGGTATACCGCACTCCGATTCAAAATCTCACAGCTGCAGCCCGTATAGCAGAGTCAATTCATCCTTCCCAGTCGGAGGCTGGCAGAGGGTTGATGCAGATCCGGGCCTTACTCCGGGCGGTAGGAGAGCAGAACACAGCAGTGTCTCATTTGCGGAATAGGATTCATAGCAGATCTGTGATGGCAGATACAGTTCAGTCGGCCCATAGCCCAAGATCGCCCCCGCGGCGTGAGGGACGTGATGACCATCGTCGAGTGCCCACACCTCCTCCGAGGAGTGGATCATATGTGCCTCGGCAATATGATGACAGACTCCCTCGCCGTGGCAAGCGAAGAGTACTAGCCGAGCCAAGGGAGCCAGGCTTTGATGCGAGATCTGTTCTCGTTCAAGGTCTAGTCGACAGGAACAGAGCACATAGGGAGGCCTTGACAGAGATCACCCGACTGGCAGCAGAGTTCATGTTTCAGGTCCAGAGTGTTTCAGCAGAGCCATTAGAGTCACAGTGATTCCTCCCAACTTCAGGTTGGTGACTGGAGTCAGCAAGTTCACTGGTGAGTCCAAGCCTGACACTTGGCTTGAGGATTATCGAGTGGCTGTACAGATTGGTGGAGGCAATGATGCAGTGGCCATGAAGCATCTTCCTCTGATGTTGGAAGGATTAGCCAGAGCATGGTTGACTCAGTTAGCGCCAGGCAGTATATTCAGTTGGGAAGAACTTGCTCGAGTGTTTGTTAAAACTTTTGAGGGTACTTGCAAGCGGCCAGTGGGGTTAACGGAATTGCAGCATTGCATGCAAAAACCGAATGAAACTCCGAGAGATTACATTCAGAGGTGGACCACTTTGCATCACAAAGTGGAAAATGTTTCCCACCATCAAGCAGTTTGTGCCTTCAAGGAAGGCGTTAAAAATCGGGAGCTGGTCCTGAAATTCAGTCGGACAGGAGATATTTCTCTGACTCAGATGATGGAAATAGCCATTCGGTATGCTAACGGAGAAGAAGAGGATCGACTCCACAGCGGAAAGAGCAAACCAGTCGGTCAGGACACCGGTGGAGGCAATTCCAATCGGAAACAAAACATAAAGCTAAGCCTGCAGGACCTGGTGAAACTGCGGCAGTGATTCAAGGAAAGTTTAAAGGGAAGCCTAAGGGGCCCTGGACCCCCAAGAAAGTAAAAGATGCAACTGGTAACGATGTGATGGATCTGCCATGTCACATTCACACCAAGAAAGATGAAGAAGGCAATCTGATTTATCCTAAGCATACCACTCGACAGTGTCAGGTTCTGATCGAGCAATTCCGAGAGAAACAGCCTAATGAGAAGGAAAAAGAATCTGCCAAGGATGAAGACTAAGAGGAAGATGATGGTTTTCCCAATGTCAATTCCACCCTAATGATTTTTGCGGATGTTGAGAGCAAAAGTCGACTGAAAGTGATCAACTGAGAAGTGAATATGGTTGCTCCGACAACGACAACATACCTGAAGTGGTCACAAACAGCTATCACATTCGACCAGTCTGACCACCCTGCTCGCATAGCCACTCCAGGGAGGCAAGCATTGGTGGTCGACCCAGTTGTTGGAGGTACTTGATTGACAAAAGTGTTGATGGATGGTGGTAGTGGTTTGAACATTCTTTATGCTGAAACCTTGAAAGGGATGAGCATTCCGATGTCCAAACTTAGTGAGAGCAACATGAGCTTTCACGGTGTCATCCCTGGCAAGAAAGCTGAATCACTCGGCCAAATAACCTTGGATGTGGTTTTTGGTGATTCAAAGAATTACCGTAAGGAAAAGTTGACATTTGAAGTAGTGGATTTCTAGAGTGCTAATCATGCTATTCTAGGGAGGCCTGCGTACGCGCGTTTTATGGCTTGACCATATTACGTGTATATCAAGTTGAAAATGCCTGGTCCCAGAGGAGTCATCACGGTACCTGGCAATCGGCAGAAGACAGAGGAATGCTTCCAGAAGGGTTCTAAAATTGCCGATGCACAAATGGCAGCTGTTGAAATGCAAGAGTATCAAAATGTTGGGGAACGTAGCAGAATTTTAAAATTTTCTACGCATCACCAAGATCAATCTACGGAGTCATCTAGCAACGAAGGAGAGAGGAGTGCATCTACATACCCTTGTAGATCACGAGCGGAAGCGTTCAAGAGAACGGGGTTGATGGAGTCATACTCGACGTGATCCAAATCACCGAAGATCCTAGTGCCGAACGGACGGCACCTCCGCGTTGAACACACATACGGAGCGAGGACATCTCCCGCGCCTTGATCCAGCAAGGAGGAGGGAGAGGTTGAGGAAGAGGGCTCCAACAGCAGCATGACGGTGTGGTGGTGATGAAGCTGAAGTACTCCGGCAGGGCTTCGCCAAGCTCTTATGGAGGAGGAGAGGTGTTGGGGAGGGGAGGGGCTGCGCCTTGGATGTTGTCTGCAGCCCTCCCCTCACCCCTCTATTTATAGGGGAAAGGGGAAGGGGTTGGCCCCCTCTAGATGAGATCTAGAGGGGGGGCGGCGGCCAAGGGGAGGGGGGCTTGCCCCCCAAGCAAGGGGGCGCCCCCCTTAGGGTTTCCCCCAACCCTAGGCGCATGGGCCCTAGGGGGGTGTGGCGCCCCAGCCCACTTGGGCTGGTTCCCTTCTCCATACAGCCCATAAGGCCCTCCGGAAGAGGTGGACCCTCCCGGTGGACCCCCGGAACCCTTCGGTGGCCCCGGTACAATACCAATATGCCCCTGAAACTTCCCGGCGACCATATGACAACTTCCCGTATATAAATCTTTACCTCCGGACCATTCCAGAACTCCTCGTGACATCCGGGATCTCATCCGGGACTCCGAACAACATTCGGTAATCACATACAAGTCTTCCTAACAACCCTAGCATCACCGAACCTTAAGTGTGTAGACCCTACGGGTTCGGGAGACATGCAGACATGACCGAGACGACTCTCCGGTCAATAACCAATAGCGGGATCTAGATACCCATGTTGGCTCCCACATGCTCCACGATGATCTCATCGGATGAACCACGATGTAGAGGATTCAATCAATCCGTATACAATTCCCTTTGTCAATCGGTACGTTACTTGTCCGAGACTCGATCGTCGGTATCCCAATACCTTGTTCAGTCTCATTACCGGCAAGTCACTTTACTCGTACCGTAATGCATGATCCCGTGATCAACCACTTGATCACATTGAGCTCATTATGATGATGCATTACCGAGTGGGCCAGAGATACCTCTCCGTCATACGGAGTGACAAATCCTAGTCTCGATTCGTGCCAGCCCAACAGACACTTCTGGAGATACCTGTAATGTACCTTTATAGTCACCCAGTTACGTTGTGACATTTGGCACACCCAAGGCACTCCTACGGTATCCGGGAGTTGCACAATCTCATGGTCTAAGGAAATGATACTTGACATTCAGAAAAGCTACAGCAAACGAACTACACGATCTTTGAGCTAAGCTTAGGATTGGGTCTTGTCCATCACATCATTCTCCTAATGATGTGATCCCGTTATCAATGACATCTAATGTCCATAGTCAGGAAACCATGACTATCCTTTGATCAACGAGCTAGTCAACTAGAGGCTCACTAGGGACGTGTTCTGGTCTATGTATTCACACATGTATTACGATTTCCGGATAACACAATTATAGCATGAACAATAGACAATTATCATGAACAAAGAAATATAATAATAACCATTTTATTATTGCCTCTAGGGCATATTTCCAACAGTCTCCCACTTGCACTAGAGTCAATATTCTAGTTACATTGTGATGAATCGAACACCTATGCAGTTCTGGTGTTGATCATGTTTTGCTCAAGGGAGAGGTTTAGTCAACGGATCTGCTACATTCAGGTCCGTATGTACTTTACAAATCTCTATGTCTCCATTTTGAACACTTTCACGAATGGAGTTGTAGCGACGCTTGATATGCCTGGTCTTCCTGTGAAACCTGGGCTCCTTGGCAAGGGCAATAGCTCCAGTGTTGTCACAGAAGAGGGTCATGGGGCCTGACACATTGGGTATGACTCCTAGGTCGGTAATGAACTCCTTCACCCAGACTGCTTCTTGTGCTGCCTCCGAGGCTGCCATGTACTTCGCTTCACATGTAGATCCCGCCACAACGCTTTGCTTGCAACTGCACCAGCTTACTGCCCCACCATTCAAAATATACACGTATCCGATTTGTGACTTAGAGTCATCCAGATCTATGTTGAAGCTAGCATCGACGTAACCCTTTACGACGAGCTCTTCGTCACCTCCATAAATGAGAAACATTTCCTTAGTCCTTTTCAGGTACTTCAGGATATTCTTGACCATTGTCCAGTGTTCCATGCCGGGATTACTTTGGTACCTTCCTACCAAACTCACGGTAAGGTTTACATCAGGTCTGCTACACAACATAGCATATATGATAGACCCTATGGCCGAGGCATAGGGGACGACAATCATCTTTTCTCTATATTCTGCCGTGGTCGGGCATTGAGCCATGCTCAATCTCGTACCTTGCAATACAGGCAAGAACCCCTTCTTTGACTAATCCATTTTGAACTTCTTCAGTATCTTGTCAAGGTACGTACTCTGTGAAAGACCAATGAGGTGTCTCGATCTATCTCTATAGATCTTGATGCCTAATATATAAGCAGCTTCTCCAAGGTCCTTCATTGAAAAACACTTGTTCAAGTAGGCCTTTATGCTTTCCAAGAATTCTATATCATTTCCCATCAACAGTATGTCATCCACATACAATATGAGAAATGCTACAGAGTTCCCACTCACTTTCTTGTAAATGCAGCCTTCTCCATAAGTCTGCATAAACCCAAACGCTTTCATCATCTCATCAAAACGAATGTTCCAACTCCGAGATGCTTGCACCAGCCCATAAATCGAGCATTGGAGCTTGCACACCTTGTCAGCATTCTTAGGATCGACAAAACCTTCCGGCTGCATCATATACAATTCTTCCTTAAGGAAACCATTAAGGAATGCCGTTTTGACGTCCATTTGCCATATCTCATAATCATAGAATGCGGCAATTGCTAACATGATCTGGACGGACTTCAGCTTCACTACGGGTGAGAAAGTCTCATCGTAGTCAACCCCTTGAACTTGTCGATAACCCTTAGCGACAAGCCAAGCTTTATAGATGGTCACATTACCATCTGTGTCTGTCTTCTTCTTAAAGATCCATTTATTTTCTATGGCTCGCCAATCAACGAGCAAGTCAGTCAAAGTCCATACTTCGTTTTCATACATGGATCCTATCTCGGATTTCATGGCTTCCAGCCATTTGTCGGAATTCGGGCCCGTCATCGCTTCTTCATAGTTCGAAGGTTCACCATTGTCTAACAACATGATTTCCAAGACAGGGTTGCCGTACCACTCTGGTGCGGAAGATGTCCTTGTGGACCTACGAAGTTCAGTAGCAACTTGATCTGAAGTTTCATGATCATCATCATCAACTTCCTCTCTAGTCGGTGCAGGCACCTCAGGAACATTTTCTTGAGCTGCGCCACTTACCGGTTCAAGAGGTAATAATTCATCAAGTTCTACCTTCCTCCCACTTATTTCTTTCGAGAGAAACTCTTTCTCTAGAAAGGACCCATTCTTGGCAACAAAGATCTTGCCTTCGGATCTGAGGTAGAAGGTATACCCAACAGTTTCTTTAGGGTATCCTATGAAGACGCATTTTTCCGACTTGGGTTCGAGCTTTTAAGGTTGAAGTTTCTTGACATAAGCATCGCATCCCTAAACTTTTAGGAACGACAGCTTAGGTTTCTTCCCAAACCATAATTCATACGGTGTCGTCTCAATGGATTCCGACGGAGCCGTATTTAAAGTGAATGCGGCAGTCTCTAAAGCATAGCCCCAAAATGATAGCGGTAAATCGGTAAGAGACATCATAGATCGCACCATTTCTAATAGAGTGCGATTACGATGTTCGGACACACCATTACGCTGAGGTGTTCTAGGCGGCGTGAGTTGTGAAACTATTCCACATTTTCTTAAGTGTGTGCCAAATTCGTGACTCAAGTATTCTCCCCCACGATCTGATCGCAAGAACTTGATTTTCTTGTCACGTTGATTCTCAACCTCACTCTGAAATTACTTAAACTTTTCAAAGGTCTCAGACTTGTGTTTCATTAAGTAGACATACCCATATCTACTCAAGTCATTAGTGAGGGTGAGAACATAACGATAGCCACCGCGAGCCTCAACACTCATTGGACCGCACACATCAGTATGTATGATTTCCAATAAGTTGGTTGCTCGCTCCATTGTTCCTGAGAACAAAGTCTTGGTCATCTTACCCATGAGGCATGGTTCGCACGTGTCAAATGATTCGTAATCAAGAGACTCTAAAAGTCCATCTACATGGAGCTTCTTCATGCGTTTGACACCTATGTGACCAAGGCGGCAGTGCCACAAGTATGTGGGACTATCATTATCAACCTTACATCTTTTGGTATTCACACTATGAATATGTGTAGCATTACGCTCGAGATTCATTAAGAATAAACCATTCACCATCGGAGCATGACCATAAAACATATCTCTCATATAAATAGAACAACCATTATTCTCGGATTTAAATGAGTAGCCATCTCATACTAAACGAGATCCTGATACAATGTTCATGCTCAAAGCTGGCACTAAATAACAATTATTGAAGTTTAAAACTAATCCCGTAGGTAAATGTAGAGGTAGCTTGCCGACGGCGATCACATCGACCTTGGAACCATTCCCGACGCGCATCGTCACCTCGTCCTTCGCCAGTCTCCGTTTATTCCGCAGCTCCTACTTTGAGTTACAAATGTGAGCAACTGCACCGGTATCAAATACCCAGGAGCTACTACGAGTACTGGTAAGGTACACATCAATTACATGTATATCACATATACCTTTCGTGATGCCGGCCTTCTTGTCCGCTAAGTATTTGGGGCAGTTCCGCTTCCAGTGACCACTTCCCTTGCAATAAAAACACTCAGTCTCGGGCTTGGGTCCATTCTTTGGCTTCTTCCCGGTAGCTTTCTTACCGGGCGCGGCAACTCCCTTGCCGTTCTTCTTGAAGTTCTTCTTACCCTTGCCTTTCTTGAACTTAGTGGTTTTATTCACCATCAACACTTGATGTTCCTTTTTGACTTCTACCTCTGCTGATTTCAGCATTGCAAATACTTCAGGAATGGTCTTTTCCATCCCCTGCATATTGAAGTTCATCACAAAGCTCTTGTAGCTCGGTGGAAGCGACTGAAGGATTCTGTCAATGACCGCGTCATCCGGGAGATTAACTCCCAGCTGAGTCAAGTGGTTATGCAACCCAGACATTTTGAGTATGTGTTCACTGACAGAACTATTTTCCTCCATCTTACAGCTGAAGAACTTGTCGGAGACTTCATATCTCTCGACCCGGGCATGAGCTTGAAAAACCATTTTCAGCTCTTCGAACATCTCATATGCTCCGTGTCTCTCAAAATGCTTTTGGAGCCCCGGTTCTAAGCTGTAAAGCATGCCGTACTGAACGAGGGAGTAATCATTAGCACGTGTCTGCCAAGTGTTCATAACGTCTTGGTTTTGTGGGATGGGTGTGTCACCTAGCGGTGCTTCTAGGACATAATCTTTCTTGGCAGCTATGAGGATGGTCCTCAGGTTCCGGACCCAGTCCGTATAGTTGCTGCCATCGTCTTTCAGCTTGGTTTTCTCTAGGAACGCGTTGAAGTTGAGGACAACGTGGGCCATTTGATCTACAAGACATATTGTAAACATTTTAGACTAAGTTCATGATAATTAAGTTCATCTAATCAAATTATTAAATGAACTCCCACCCAGATAGACATCCCTCCAGTCATCTAAGTATAACATGATCCGAGTTAACTAGGCCATGTCCAATCATCACGTGAGACAGACTAGTCAACATCGGTGAACATCTTCATGTTGATCGTATCTTCTATACGACTCATTCTCGACCTTTCGGTCATCTGTGTTCTGAGGCCATGTCTGTACATGCTAGGCTCGTCAAGTCAACCTAAGTGTATTGCGTGTGTAAATCTGTCTTACACCCGTTGTATTCGAACGTTAGAATCTATCACACCCGATCATCACGTGGTGCTTCGAAACAACGAACATTCACAACGGTGCATAGTTAGGGGGAACACTTTCTTGAAATTATTACGAGGGATCATCTTATTTAAGCTACCATCGTTCTAAGAAAATAAGATGTAAAACATGATAAACATCACATGCAATCAAATAGTGACATGATATGGCCAATATCATTTGCTCCTTTGATCTCCATCTTCGGGGCTCCATGATCATCGTTGTCACCGGCATGACACCATGATCTCCATCATCATGATCTCCATCATCACGATCTCCATCATCGTGTCTTCTTGAAGTTGTCTCGTCATCCATTACTTCTACTACTATGGCTAACGCTTTAGCAATAAAGTAAAGTAATTACATGACGTTTATGTTGACACGCAGGTCATAAATAAATAAAGACAACTCCAATGGCTCCTGCCGGTTGTCATACTCATCGACATGCAAGTCGTGATTCCTATTCAAAGAACATGATCAATCTCATATGTCACATATATCATTCATCATTCATCACAACCTTTGGCCATATCACATCACAAAACACTTGCTGCAAAAACAAGTTAGACGTCCTCTAATTGTTGTTGCAAGTTTTTACGTGGCTGCTATAGGTTTCTAGCAAGAATGTTTCTTACCTACGCCAAAACCACAACGTGAATTGCCAATTTCTATTTACCCTTCATAAGGACCCTGTTCATCGAATCCGATCCGACTAAAGTGGGAGAGACAGACACCCGCCAGCCACCTTATGCAACTAGTGCAGGTCAGTCGGTGGAATCGGTCTCACGTAAGCGTACGTGTAAGGTTGGTCCGGGCCGCTTCATCCCACGATGCCGCCGAATCAAGATAAGACTAGTAACGGCAAGCAAATTGACAATATCAACGCCCACAACTACTTTGTGTTCTACTTGTGCATAGTAACTACGCATAGACCTAGCTCTGGTACCACTATTGGGGAACGTAGCAGAATTTTAAAATTTTCTACGCATCACCAAGATCAATCTATGGAGTCATCTAGCAACGAGGGAGACAGGAGTGCATCTACATACCCTTGTAGATCATGAGCGGAAGCGTTCAAGAGAACGGGGTTGGTGGAGTCGTACTCGACGTGATCCAAATCACCGAAGATCCTAGTGCCGAATGGACGGCACCTCCGCGCTCAACACACGTATGGAGCGAGGACGTCTCCCGCGCCTTGATCCAGCAAGGAGGAGGGAGAGGTTGAGGAAGAGGGATCCAACAGCAGCACGACGGTGTGGTGGTGATGAAGCTGCAGTATTCCGGCAGGGCTTCGCCAAGCTCTTATGGAGGAGGAGAGGTGTTGGGGAGGGAGGGGCTGTGCCTTTGATGTTGTCTGCATCCCTCCCCTCACCCCTCTATTTATAGGGGAAAGGGGAAGGGGGTCGGCACCCTCTAGATGAGATCTAGAGGGGGGGCGGCGGCCAAGGGGAGGGGGGCTTACCCCCCAAGCAAGGGGGCGCCCCCCCTTAGGGTTTCCCCCAACCCTAGGTGCATGGGCCCTAGGGGGGTGTGGCGCCCCAGCCCACTTGGGCTGGTTCCCTTCTCCATACAGCCCATAAGGCCCTCCGGAAGAGGTGGACCCTCCCGGTGGACCCCCGGAACCCCTCCGGTGGCCCCCGTACAATACCGATATGCCCCCGAAACTTTCCGGCGACCATATGACAACTTCCCGTATATAAATCTTTACCTCTGGACCATTCCGGAACTCCTCGTGACGTCCGAGATCTCATCCGGGACTCCGAACAACATTCGGTAATCACATACAAGTCTTCCTAACAACCCTAACGTCATCGAACCTTAAGTGTGTAGACCCTACGGGTTCAGGAGACATGCAGACATGACCGAGATGACTCTCCGATCAATAAACAACAGCAGGATCTGGATACCCATGTTGGCTCCCACATGCTCCACGATGATCTCATCGGATGAACCACGATGTCAAGGATTCAATCAATCCGTATACAATTCCCTTTGTCAATCGGTACATTACTTGTCCGAGACTCGATCGTCGGTATCCCAATACCTTGTTCAGTCTTGTTACCGGCAAGTCACTTTACTCGTACTGTAATGCATGATCCCGTGATCAACCACTTGATCACATTGAGCTAATTATGATGATGCATTACCGAGTCGGCCCAGAGATACCTCTCCGTCATACGGAGTGACAAATCCGAGTCTCGATTCATGCCAACCCAATAGACACTTCGGAGATACCTGTAATGTACCTTTATAGTCACCCAGTTACGTTGTGACATTTGGCACACCCAAGGCACTCCTACGGTATCCGGGAGTTGCACAATCTCATGGTCTAAGGAAATGATACTTGACATTCAGAAAAGCTACAGCAAACGAACTACACGATCTTTGAGCTAAGCTTAGGATTGGGTCTTGTCCATCACATCATTCTCCTAATGATGTGATCCCGTTATCAATGACATCTAATGTCCATAGTCAGGAAACCATGACTATCCTTTGATCAACGAGCTAGTCAACTAGAGGCTCACTAGGGACGTGTTGTGGTCTATGTATTCACACATGTATTACGATTTCTGGATAACACAATTATAGCATGAACAATAGGCAATTATCATGAACAAAGAAATATAATAATAACCATTTTATTATTGCCTCTAGGGCATATTTCCAACACAAAAAATGCAGATCCGAGTGATTTGCTGCGAGCCAAGAAGCCTGCCACAGATTCTGCATTTCAGTCATCCGGAGAAACAAAACTGATTCATATTCACCCGACCGATCCTAATGCTGCTCCTACACATATCTCAACGTCACTCAATAGCAAATAGGAAGAAGCGCTCATCCAGTTCCTCCATGAGAACTAGGACATCTTTGCAGGGAAACCTTCTGACATGCCAGGTGTGCCTAGGGGACTGGTTGAGCACCGTTTGCGAGCCGACCCGAAAGTGAAGCCAGTCAAGGAACATCTTAGACGGTCTGCCGTACATAAGAGAAAAGCAATTGGCGAAGAAGTGGCTCGGCTCCTAGCAGCTGAGTTCATCCAAGAGATTTACCACTCCGAGTGGCTCGCCAATGTTGTCAAGGTCCCCAAAAAGGACGATTCACTTCGTATGTGCATTGACTTCAAGCATATCTATCGGACCTGCCCGAAAGATCATTTTTCCTCTCCCCCGTATCAACCAAATCGTCGACTCGGCTGCGGGGTGTGAGTGTTTGTCTTTTCTAGACACCTATTCCGGGTATCATCAGATCTGACTATATGGACCCAATGAGATAAAAACAGCTTTCATCACTCCATTTGGGTGCTTTTGTTATGTCACCATGCCATTCGGTCTCAAGAACGCTGGTGCCACATTTATGAGGATGATTCAGAAGTGCCTGCTCACTCAAATCAGTCGGAATGTGGAAGCATATATGGATGACATTGTGGTCAAGTCGCGTAAAGGTTCCGACCTGCTGACTGACCTTGCTGAAACCTTTGCCACCTTAAGAAGGTATGATATCAAGCTTAATCCCTCGAAATGCACATTCGGAGTTCCAGTAGGAAAGTTACTCGGTTTCCTCATTTTCGAACGAGGGATCGATGCCAACCCAGAGAAAGTTGGAGCCATACTCCGGATGAAATGCCCTATGCGTGTGCATGACGTTTAGAAACTTACTGGTTGTTTGGCCGCCTTGAGTCGATTCATCTCTCGCCTCGGTGAAAAGGCATTGCCTCTTTACTGACTGATGAAGAAATCTGATAAGTTCGAGTGGACTGCTGAAGCTGATGCAACGTTTGTAGAACTCAAAACCCTGCTTTCCACCCAACCGGTGCTTGCTGCCCCAATCAGCAAAGAGCCTTTACTGCTTTATATTGGAGCCACTGGGCAAGTTGTCAGTACAGTACTTACGGTCGAGCGGGAAGAAGAAGAAAAAACCTATAAAGTTCAGCGCCCGGTGTACTATATTTCTGAAGTCTTGACTCCATCCAAGCAAAGATATCCTCATTATCAGAAGCTTGTTTATGGGATTTACATGACCACAAAGAAGGTTGCACATTATTTCTCTGATCACTCCGTTACAGTCGTCAGCGACGCACCATTGTCAAAAATTCTGAACAACGGAGATGCAACTGGTCGAGTGGCAAAGTGGGTGATTGAACTCCTTCCCTTGGATATCAAGTTTGAGGCAAAGAAAGCTATCAAGTCCCAGGCAATAGCAGATTTCCTCGCCGAGTGGGTCCAGCAGCAACAACCGACTCAGATTCACTCGGAGCATTGGACCATGTTCTTTGATGGATCCAAGATGCTGAACGGTTCTGGTGCTGGGGTGGTATTTGTATCCCCTCGAGGAGACAGACTCAGCTATGTTCTTCAAATCCATTTTTATTCCTCCAACAACAAAGCCGAATATGAAGCACTTCTGTAAAGGTTTCATATGGCCATTTCACTCGGCGTCCGTCGCCTAATGGTCTACGACGACTCAGATTTGGTGGTCAATCAAGTGATGAAGGAGTGGGACATCAGAAGCCCGGCTATGACTGGCTATTGTAATGTAGTGAGAAAGTTAGAGAAGAAGTTTGAGAGGTTAGAGCTCCATCATATACCCCGACTGAAAAATCAAGCAGCTGATGATTTGGCAAAGATAGGCTCCAAGCGTGAGCCTATTCCCAGTAATGTGTTCTTGGAGCATCTTCACATGCCGTCCGTCCAAGAGGACCCCTTCACAGAGGATCCCTCACAACCTAAGAGCCCTACTTATCCGACTGAAGTTGAAATCCCAACCGTGGTCGACTTGGTCATGGAAGTTTTGGTTGTCATACCCGAGTGGACAGTTACGTACATCGCGTATATTCTCAAGAAATAGCTCCCAGAGGATGAAGAAGAGGCTCGTCAGATTGTCCATCGATCTAAAGCTTTCACAGTATTGGGTGGACAGCTTCACAAAGAAAGTGTTACCGGAGTTTCCCAGAAGTGTTTAACACCATAAGAAGGTCGAGTGATCCTCAACGACATCCACTCAGGGACCTGTGGTCACCATGCGTCCTCTCGGACCATTGTGGCCAAAGCATACCGAGCGGGATTTTGTTGGCCACGAGCAAATGAGATGGCAAAAGACATAGTCGACAGATGTGAAGGTTGCCAGTTCTACTCAAACATGTCTCACAAGCCTGCATCAGCCCTCAAGACCATTCCACTCGTCTAGCCCTTTGTTGTTTGGGGATTAGATATGGTCGGACCTCTGAGGACGGGCAGAAGTGGCTTCACCCATGTGCTCGTAGCAGTCGACAAGTTCACCAAATGGATTGAAGCCAAGCCTATCCAAAACCTTGAAGCAAGTACTGCTGTCAGCTTCAACAGAGAGTTAACATTCAGATATGGTGTCCCGCACAGCATCATCACGGATAATGGGTTGAACTTCAATTCTGATGAGTTCAGAGCCTTTTGCGCTTCCCAAGGCACTCGGGTCGACTATGCTTCAGTCGCCCATCCCCACTAGAATGGACAAGCTGAATGAGCAAACGGATTGATTCTCAAAGGACTGAAACCCCGATTTATGCGTGACCTCAAGCATGCAGCGGGCGCCTGGGTCGATGAACTTTCATCAGTACTTTGGAGATTGAGGACAACTCCTAATCGGTCGACTGGCCAAACTCCATTCTTCTTAGTCTATGGGGCTGAAGCTGTGCTTCCGAGTGACTTACTTCATAACACCCCATGAGTGGAACTCTTCTTAGAAGCTGAAGCAGAACAAGCCCGTTAGGATGTTGTTGACCTTCTGGAAGAAGAAAGAGAGATGGCACTGATCCGGTAGACCATCTATCAGCAAGACCTACGTCGATTCCACGCCAGAAACGTGAGAGGTCGAGCATTTCAAGAGGGAGACCTGGTTCTTCGAGTGGATTAGCAGAAACCACACAAGCTCGCTCCTGCTTCGGAAGGCCCCTTCATCATCACCAAAGTACTTCACAACGGGGCTTATCGCCTCTACAATGTGGAGCATAATAAAGATGAGCCACACGCTTGGAATGCGGAGCTGCTCCGCCCCTTTTATACTTAAGCATTCAGATTGTTGAGATGTAATAAGAAATACATTGTAGTTCGATTATCAAAGACGCAGTTTCACAAATGATTGTTGTTCCTTTTTTAAGTGTTCTAAATCCCCCAGTGGGTGCCTTAGCTGCGAATCTGCTTCACCTAAGTTTCAAAAATCCTGCAGAGTGGTGAGCAACCCTCCCACTCGGGGGCTTAGCCGCGAATCCATTTCGCCTAAGTTTAAAAAATCCTACCGAGTGGTGAGCAAGTCTCTCACTCAGGGGCTTAGCTGTGAATTCGTTTCGCCTAAGTTTTAAAAATCCTACCAAGTGGTGAGAAAGTCTCTCACTCGGGGGCTTAGCTGCAGTCCAGTACTCGCCTAAGTTTAAAAATGCTATCAAGTGGTGAGAAACCCTCCCACTCGGGGGCTTAGCTGTAGTCCAGTACTCGCCTAAGTTTAAAAAATCCTACCGAGTGGCGAGCAACCCTCCTACTCGGGGGCTTAGTTGCAGTCCAGTACTCGCCTAAGTTTAAAAAATCCTACCGAGTGGTGAGCAAGTCTCCCACCGGGGTGAGGGAGTCCTGGATTAGGGGGTCTCCGGACAGCCGGACTGTCTCCATTGGCCGGACTGTTAGACTATGAAGATACAAGATTGAAGACTTCGTCTCGTGTCCGGATGGAACTCTACTTGGCGTGGAAGGCAAGCTAGGCAATACGGATATGGATATTTCCTCCTTTGTAACCGACCTTGTGTAACCCTAACCCTCTCCGATGTCTATATAAACCGAAGGGTTTTAGTCCGTAGGACAACAACCATAACATACAATTATACCATAGGCTAGCTTCTAGGGTTTAGCCTCTCTGATCTCGTGGTAGATCTACTCTTGTACTACACATATCATCAATATTAATCAAGCAGGACGTAGGGTTTTACCTCCATCAAGAGGGCCCGAACTTGGGTAAAACATCGTGTCCCCTGCCTCCTGTTACCATCCGGCCTAGACGCACAGTTTGGGACCCCCTACCCGAGATCCGCCGGTTTTGACACCGACATTGGTGCTTTCATTGAGAGTTCCGTTGTGTCGTCGCCGTTATGCTTGATGGCTCCTACTATCATCGATAGCGATGCGGTCCAGGGTGAGACTTTTCTCCCCGGACAGATCTTCGTATTTGGCGGCTTTGCACTGCGGGCTAATTCGCTTGGCCATCTGGAGCAGATTGAAAGCTACGCCCCTGGCCATCAGGTCAGATTTGGAAGTTTGAACTACACGTCTGACATCCGCGGAGACTTGATCTTCGACGGAGTCGAGCCACAGCCGGGCGTGCGGCACTGTCGCGATGGGTACGACCTAGCTCTGCCGCCGAACAGTACCCCAGAGGCCGCGCCCGCATCAGCTCCGACCCTTAGTTCGGAGCCAACTGCGCCAATCGAGGACAGGTGGTTAGACACCACCTCAGGGGCTACAGTCTCAACGGCGATCGAGCCGAACACCAGCCTAACCCTCTGCGCCGCCCGTGACTCCAAGGCGCTGGACTCTTTTTCAGACTCCGAACCATCCGCACCCCTGCCAATCGAATCCGATTGGGCGCCGATCATGGAATTCACCGCCGCGGATATCTTTCAGCGCTCGCCCTTTGGCGACATTCTGAATTCACTAAGGTCTCTCTCTTTGTCAGGAGAGCCCTGGTCGGATTATGGCAAACAGGATTGGGATGCGGACGACGAAGAAATTCGACGCCCACTCACCACCCACTTAATAGCCACTGTCGACGACTCAACCGACATGCTCGACTTCGACTCCGAAGACATCGACGGTATGGACGACGATGCGGGAGACGAAGAGGAACCACCGCCCACAGAGTGCTGGATGACCAGCTCATCATACGACGTATACATGGTGGACACACCAAAAGAAGAAGACGACGAGGAACGGAAGGACACACCGAAGCAGTCAAAGCGGCGGCGCAAGCGCCGCCCCAAATCCTGCCTCGGCAGAAATAACGATCATACAGACCCAGTGTTTGAGCAGGGCGAAACACTGCCGGACCACGGCAATACGGAGAATCAAACCGAACAAACCAATTCTATCAAAGATAATAGTCCGAACGGCATAACGCCGGACAGGCACCCGGAGCAGTAGAATGCCCGTCAAAGGCTTGTTGCCACCGCGAGGAGTCTGAAAAAGTAGAAGCAAAGGCTCAAGGCTACGCAGGACACACTCCAAATCAGATGGAGCAAAGTACTCAACACAGCAGCGAAGTACGGCGGCAATCACCCCACCAAGAGCTACCCAAAGCGGAAGTTGCTACCTGAATTCGATGAGGAGGCCTCAGACCCCCCACAACCAAAAATAAAAACGGCCACCTGGCCGGATAGACGAACTCACGGCAAACAATGCCATCCACAAGCCAATACGCGATCCACGCGAGGGCTCGCACCAAAAGGATGGCGCAACCAGATCCATCTATGGACCACGCAAGCGCGCCCCAGCATACGATGTAACACAACAAACATCTGAACAGCACGGTACACCCAGATACATGGGTGCCGCACACCCCCTATGTTTCACCGACGAGGTGTTGGACCATGAATTTCCAGAGGGATTCAAACCCGTAAACATAGAGGCATACGACGGAACAACAGACCCTGGGGTCTGGATTGAGGACTATATCCTCCATATCCATATGGCTCGAGGAGATGATCTCCACGCCATCAAGTACTTACCCCACAAGCTCAAAGGGCCAGCTCGTCACTGGCTTAAAAGCCTCCCCGAAAACTCCATTGGAAGCTGGGAAGAGCTCGAAGACGCTTTTCGGGCAAATTTTCAAGGGACTTATGTCCGACCTTCGGACGCGGACGATTTGAGTCATATAACTCAACAGCCCGGAGAGTCAGCCCGAAAACTTTGGAACAGGTTTCTTACTAAAAAGAACCAAATTGTCGACTGTCCGGACGCCGAAGCCTTGGCAGCTTTTAAGCATAGCGTCCGTGACGAATGGCTTGCCAGACACCTCGGCCAAGAAAAGCCGAAAACGATGGCAACATTAACAAGCCTCATGACCCGCTTTTGCGTGGGTGAGGACAACTGGCTAGCCAGATGCAGCACCAGCGACCCTAGCACATCCGAAGTTAGAGACGGAAACAGGAAATCACGGTGCAACAACAATAACAAATGCCGGAATAAAGAAGACAGCACGAAGAGCACGGTAGTAAATGCCGGATTCAAAAGCTCTCGGCCAGGTCAGCAAAAGCCGCCCTCTAAAGGTGCCAGAGACGAACTGTCCAACCTAAACAAAATTCTGGACCAAATATGTCAGATCCATAGGACCCCTGGTAAACCCGCTAATCATACTCATAGAGAATGATGGGTCTTAAAGCAGTCCGGCAAGCTCAACACCGTACACAAGGGGGAGGATGCACCAAGCGAAGACGAGGATGAGCCTCTCAAGCAAGACACTGGGGAACAAAATAAATTTCCACCAGAAGTCAAAACAGTAAACGTGTTACACGTGATCAAGGGAAGAAACAAAACGGCACTCCCAAAAAAATATGCCCAAGAGCCTATCACCGCGGAGTCCTGCCACTGGTCGTCTCAATCGATCACTTTCGACCATCGTGACTACTCAGCAAGTATCCGGCATGCAGGATGGGCTGCCCTGGTATTAGACCCAATAATTGATGGATACCACTTCACACGAGTCTTGATGGACGGTGGCAGCAGTCTAAACCTGATATACCAGGATACAATCCGTGAAATGGGGATAGACCCAACGAAAATTTGCCATAGTAATACTACCTTTATAGGGGTAACGCTAGGCCCAGGGGCTCATTGCACGGGCTCCCTGCTACTAAAGGTTATATTCGGCTTCCCCGATAACTTCCGTAGCAAACATTTAACCTTCCACATCGGTCCATTCCAAAGCAGCTATCAAGCACTACTTGGACGTGAAGCTTTTGCTTGCTTTAATGCAATACCACATTACGCTTCCCTGACGCTCAAGATGCCCGGTCCACGCGATATCATTACAGCGAATGGAAGTATCTAGCAATCTTTGCATGCCGAAGAGAATGCGACTGCCTTGGCAGCCGCACACTAAAAACGGCCTCACCAACTAAAGCATTTGATAGGTCGTCAAGACCACGGACGCGGTTAGACGAGTCCGGCGCTGCTATATGTAATTTGTACCGGATGGATGGCCACACCCCTATTACAAATACAAGGGGCTCAACACGCACAGACAAGTGGCAATTTCTACTCATTTTTAGTTATACATGGTTTCTTTAAAAACTATCTTTTTCCACGACAACTTTTTTCACCTAAGTTCCTCTCTTTTACAGATGATCATCGTGCTACACCCGTCCAGGATACGGCACAATGGAGACACAGGCGCAGACGTGCAACAGGGACCCGTTCCAAGGATTCTTTTTAGATTAAGACCCTGCGTAAACCTTTTTTACTGTCTCTTGTTGATACACATCCACCGAATTCTCAGCACAATTGGGAAGGATGCTGACGTCTTGGCATGTGGCCACGTTAGAGTAATGCACGTACCTGGACACAAGGGGCTTCTCACAAAGGGCACTATTTAGGCCCGGTTTATACCATAAAGACCGAATACCTTAGGGAGTGTTCAGCGTCGCGAGTTTGGCCTTATATGCATCAGCCCCGAATCATTGTCTTTGGTCAAATGTTGGGTTTGCCCGGCTCCTGTGTTTTTGTGCCTTACGTTCCGCTTTATCGGCTAAGGTAGCACCAGGAGAACTACTGCGATTGTGCCCTGGTTCATCCGGACGAGCACCTCAGTAGAGAAAGCCGAAAACTGACTGTCATGATATAGCGTGAGACTGGTCAACCACTCGATGACCTATCGAAATGTCAGAATTCCTCCGCCTTAACGAAGGGCCATTTCCTGGCCAGGCATGTACGCACCCCGCAATCGGGAGAGTGCGGAGCCACCAGGGGCTATCTAGTAGCCCCATTGTCAAACTCCTATGGCTAAGTGAAAGTGTTAAAGCATTATAGTCCGGTTGCCTCGTTTGCTATGTTATCACCTCCTTAATAGGACCAAGACGTTGGGTTAAGTGTGAACATGCGTTTTTCGCGAGCACCTCTGTATTATATGCATGGGGGTTGAAGCCGACGGCTGAAATCTTTCAGGTTATACATATGTATACATAAACTGCCGCACAGGAGGCATCATACTACTTTCAGGCAAAAGTATAAACATAGCCTTATAAAATTTCGTAAAAACATTGTGTATACAATGAGAATACATATCACTCAAACATAATATTCTTCGAGCACTAGGCCTCTATCAAACGAGCACCCTCAAGAACCTCCTCGAAATAGTGCTCGGCAGCCACTCGGCCTATGTCCGAACCTTGCGCCGCAATAGTGGTAGCGTCCATCTCCGCCCAGTATGCTTTAACATGGGCAAGGGCCATCCGCGAGCCTTCTATGCACGCCGACCTCTTCATCGCATTAATGCACGGCACTGCACCAAGGAACTGCTGCACTAAGCTGAAATAGCCGTTCGGCTTTGGCTTTTCCGGCCATAGCTGATCCACAACAGACCTCATGGCAAGTCCGGACAACCTATTCAGTTCAGCCCATTCGGCTAGCTGGCCAGTCAATGAAAGCGGACGCTCCGGAACGTCGAATTGCGACCAGAACAGCTTGTCCACTTCACGATCTGTCTGACCTTGGAAGTACTTGGCCGCATCGGCAGGGCTCGCCGCCAAATCCATATATGCATCTGCCGAATTCCACAGCCGGTCCAGAAGGGCATACCGTGGATCTCCATACTTCCTCCGTAACATGAAGGGTTTCCCAGCCACAATATCCCCGGCTTCCCGCAGCTCCTCCTTCTTCGCTCTCATAGTAGAACGGGTGTCTCTGTCCGCCATCGTGGCCTTCTCAAAGGTCCGTTGCCTTCGCTCGGTTTTCTTTTTAAAGGACCCGGCAACGGTCGGCAGTGTCTTTTAATTCTACGGCCATCTTGGCCATCTTCTCTTGGCTCTCGCAATGCGCGGCCTTCTCGGCTTTCAACTCTTCGGCCGCCTTCAAAGCAACCACATTACTAATCCTCGCTTGTTCCTTGGCTCAGGTGAGTTCCGCCCGAAGGGTCTCCATGGTGGCAGCTCCGTCTGCAGTCACAACATATTAAAGATACTAGCATCATGCCGCTCTTATTGTGTGACATTTACCAGAAAACATTACTTACACTGTGATTCGTCAAGCCGCTTGTTAACAAGCTCGATGTCGGCGTCTGCCGCATCCAGTTGCCGTTTTAATTTGGCAAACTCACTAGTCCAGCTAGCCACCGGAGCTTCCACCACCTGCACATAGGGGCAGTCTGTTTATTGCCTAGGAATATGATCCTCTATTCGCCTCCGTTCTCGATGACAACCAGAGTCTCAGGGGCTACTATCTACACAGGGCACACCTAACATGTGCAATACTATCACATATTATCTCACGTACCTCAAAGCCTGTCAGTAGACTTATAAAGGCTTCATGTAATCCGCTTTCGGCGGACGAAATTCTCTCCATCACCGTACCCATCAGCGTACGGTGTTCTTCTGAGATGGCCGCTCACCCCACCAGCTCCCTCAGAACGTCCGACCGCATACCAGATGGTGCCGAACTCTGGGGAGCCGGACGCTGGGGACTTCGGGAGTCTATGGGTTTGTCTTCTGGCCTCACCGGATCCGGAGAGGCCCTCCGTGACGACACTTCGGGGTCGCCCGCTTCTTGAGCGGAGGAGTCCGGGGGAGGCGTTTCGCTCTCCATCATCTCTGGAGGAAGATCCCCCGAAGACGAGCTCAGCTGAGAGGGGCTAAGGCCCGAACTGCAAGATATATGCGGTGGTTATTTTCTTAGAAGGAAGATAGCATACCTTTACTATTAAAGTATTTTGGATCACTTCCGACTCGTTGGAGGGCTGATCCCCCCGTGGACTTTGTGCGGCAAAAGCACCCCCTGAGGTAGGACCCTCTGTGGGAGGCTTCTTCTCCCGTTTGGAGGCTTCGGCTTCCGAATCCTCGGAAGCAGCCCTTTTCCTCCCCCGGTTATCCTCCTTCATGGAGACGCTCATTCCCTCAGTTGGAACGAGCAGCGATGGGGGCCCGCGTTTGCCCGTATTATCCCTCCCGTATCTTCCTTCGAGGGCTCCGGGCAAGGTGCGACCTCGAGCATCTTTTCCAATACCGGATTTTCCAAACCCTCGGGGAGGGGGGCCAAACACCGAATCATCTTCGCCTTTGTTAGCCAGTCCTGGTCAAAAAGCAAACTCTCAGAAATAACTTCATAACGAATAAAAGATAGTGTGTTCAGCTAGAGGATTTCTTACTTCTTCGGCGGCGTGGTTACTGCTCAGGCCCACGTCCTCGGTAATATCCGGACACTCTACTTGAGGTCCAAAGAATGACTTGTACATCTCCTCATGCGTCAGGCCGAGGAAACTTTGAATGGCACGCGGTCCCTCTGGGTTGAACTCCCACAAGCGAAGGGGCCGACGTTTGCAAGGCTGGACTTGACGGACCAGCATAACTTCCATTACCAGAACCAAATTAAAATCTCCCTCGAAGAGATCTCGATGCGGCTTTGCAGTATAGGCACGTCATTGGCTGGGCCCCAGCTCAGACCTCTGCTAATCCATGACATCAGTTGTGGTGGGGGGCCTGAGCGGAAAGCGGGGGCAGCCGCCCACTTGGCACTTCTAGGAGCAGTGACGTAAAACCACTCCCGTTGCCACAATTCGGACAGCTCTGGAAAGGAACCTTTCGGCCACGGGGCTCCTTCCATCTTGCCTATTGATGCACCTCCGCACGCTGCATGTTGCCCCTCGATCATCTTCATCTTTACTTCAAAGGTCTTGAGCCACAGGCCGAAGTGAGGGGTAACACGGAGGAAGGCCTCACACATGACAATAAATGTCGAGATGTGGAGAAAGGAGTCCGGAGCTAGATCGTGGAAATCTAGCCCGTAATAGAACATCAAACCCCTGATGAAGGGGTCCAGAGTAAGGCCTAGACCTCGGAGGAAGTGGGAGATGAACACGACATTCTCGTTGGGTACGGGAGTAGGGACGATCTACCCTCGAGCAGGCAGCCGATGCGAAACCTCGGCGGTCAGGTATCTGGCCTCCCTCAGCTTCTTAATGTCCTCTTCCGTAACGGAGGAGGGCATCCATTGGCCTTGAAGGCTAGATCCGGACATGATTGAAGATCCGGAGCACTTAACCTGGGCTTTGGGTGTTAGAACTCGAGGCGAGGGAAGGGTTCGATTGAGCATGAGAGCGAAAAAGCGAAAACCTTGTCCCTTTATAAAGAGGGTGAATATCAAGCGTCCTCTCCGTGGCCGTTTAGGACTTGCCTATAGTCTAGGAGTCCTAGACACGGTTGGGTTACCCATGACCGCATTAATGAGAATCCCGTAATTGGGGGAACACGATCTCCGCTTCGACAAAGACATGTCAAGAAACCGCCTCGCGTTATGTGTGGAGTTGATTGAAGAAAAACGGTTCGAATAATCGCCGGGCCATGACACAACGTCATGCTGCCAAAACAAATCAGCAAATTGGATTTGCAAAAATATTATTCTCTCTACAGCGGTATGTGGAACTTATTTTGCAGGGTCGGACACTATCCTCGTATTCAAATTCTTCTATGATGTATTCGGAGAAGGAACCCTCCTTGCAATGCCGAAGACAATACTTCGCGCCGGACTCATCATCATTGAAGCCTGGTTCAGGGGCTACTGAGGGAGTCCTGGATTAGGGGGTCTCCGGACAGCCGGACTATCTCCATTGGCCGGACTGTTAGACTATGAAGATACAAGATTGAAGACTTCGTCTCGTGTCCGGATGGGACTCTACTTGGCGTGGAAGGCAAGCTAGGCAATACGGATATGGATATTTCCTCCTTTGTAACCGACCTTGTGTAACCCTAACCCTCTCCGGTGTCTATATAAACCGAAGGGTTTTAGTCCGTAGGACAACAACCATAACATCCAATTATACCATAGGCTAGCTTCTAGGGTTTAGCCTCTCTGATCTCGTGGTAGATCTACTTTTGTACTACCCATAACATCAATATTAATCAAGCAGGACGTAAGGTTTTACCTCCATCAAGAGGGCCCGAACCTGGGTAAAACATCGTGTCCCCTGCCTCCTGTTACCATCCGGCCTAGACGCACAGTTCGGGACCCCCTACCCGAGATCCGCCGGTTTTGACACTGACACGGGGGCTTAGCTGCAGTTCAGTACTCGCCTAAGTTTCAAAAATCCTACCGAGTGGTGAGTAACCCTCACACTCGGGGGCTTAGCTGCAGTTCATTACTCGCCTAAGTTTAAAAATTCCTACCGAGTGGCGAGCAACCCTCCCACTCGGGGGCTTAGCTGTAGTCCAGTACTCGCCTAAGTTTAAAAAATCCTACGGAGTGGTAAGCAACCCTCCCACTCGGGGGCTTAGCTGCAATCCAGTACTTGCCTATGTTTAAAAAATCCTACCGAGTGGTGAGCAAGTCTCTCACTCAGGGGCTTTGCTGCGAATCCTTTTCACCTAAGTTTAAAAAATTCTACCGAGTGGTGAGCAACCGTCCAACTCGGGGGCTTAGTTGCAGTCCAGTACTCGCCTAAGTTTAAAAAATTCTACCGAGTGGTGAGCAAGTCTCCCACTTGGGGGCTTAGCTGCAGTTCAGTACTCTCCTAAGTTATAAAAATCCTACCGAGTGGTGAGCTACCCTCCCACTCGGGGGCTTAGCTGCAGTACATTACTTGCCTAAGTTTAAAAAATCCTATCGAGTGGAGCGCAACCCTCCCACTCGGGGGCTTAGCTACAGTCCAGTACTTGCCTAAGTTTAAAAAATCCTACCGAGTGGTGAGCAACCCTCCCACTCAGGGGATTAGCTGCAGTCCAGTACTCGCCTAAGTTTAAAAAATCCTACCGAGTGGTGAGCAACCCTCCCACTCGGGGGCTTAGCTGCAGTCCAGTACTCGCCTAAGTTTAAAAAATCCTACCGAGTGGTGAGAAACCCTTCCACTTGGGGCTTAGCTGCAATCCAGTGCTCGCCTAAGTTTTAAGACTTGCTCCATCCTTACCAGTATGGGCGGCGAGGTGCAGGTCGACCATGATCTATCCTTGAAGCTTCGACACAAATACAACGTCCGCTCCATCCTTACCAGTAAGGGCAGCGAGGTCTAGGTCGACCATGATCTGTCCTCGGAGCTTCGACACAAATACAATGTATGCTCCATCCTTACCCGTAACGGCGGCGAGGTGTAGGTCGACCAGAATCTGTCCTCGGAGCTTCGACACAAATACAACGTCTGCTCCATCCTTATCCATAAGGGTGGCATGGTGCAGGTCAACCACGATCTTCCCATGATTCACTCGACTGAGATGCATCACAAAGTCAATAGCAACTCAAACTGCAAGAAACAAGTTCTATGCAAAGAGTCAAAAGATTCAAAAGCAACCAAAGTTCAGATAAAATCCTCAGGTTCTAGAACACGGATTAAAGTACTCAGGCATCAGGCCCGAAGGAGTTTAACGGTTACAGAATCACTCGGCATTCCGAGGCAAATTTAAGGTGAGGCTTAAAGTTTGTTCACTCGGCAGGAGGAGGGCTTGCAGGCTCGACGAACTCGTCCAGATGAATTCCGTCAGCAATCCGAGTGGCAGCAGCAATGAAGGTTTCCATGAAGGATCGGAAGTCATGCCTTTTGGTATTGGCAACCTTGATCGCCGCCAACTTCTCTTCTCGAGCTTCCTTGCAGTGGACACGAACCAGGGACAGAGCCACATCAGCACCACATCGAGCAGAAGACTTCTTCCATTCCTGCACTCGACCAAGGACCTCATTGAGTCGAGTCATCAGGGACTCGAGGTTGTTTTGAAGCGACGCCCTTGGCCAGAGTGCTGTATCGATGCGCAACACCGCCACCTTCAGGCAAGCAAGATAGCTCGTAACATTGGCAACACGGGATTCCAGTCGGAGCACGTTCATAGCAGCAGCATCACCAACAGGGGAAAGGGCGGGGTCCAGACCTGTCTCGACCCATCCAGTCTCTTCTTCATAGTTTTGGCAGAATTCTACAAACACAAAGAAATAATGAGTCAACGAATTCTTGGTGAATCGACAACAGCTAAATAGTCGGGCAAAGGAAAATACCTTCGAGCATAAGGAAGAGCTTCTTGGCGATTGCTTCCAGATAAGCTTCCAGGTCATTTCTCTTACGAGAAATGCTTTCAATCTTCTCGTTCAAAGCCACCTTGTCTTTCTTCAGACGAGTCACCTCTTGGTTGGAGTCGTTAACGGACATCTTAAACTTGGTGTTCTCTTCCTCCAGCGCACCGACTGAAGCCAGCTTCTTGTCAGCAAGAGTTGTCTTCTCCTGAGCCTCCTTTTGTGCAGCAGCAAGATCGAGGTCCTTTTTCGCCAGAGCCTGCTTCATTTTCTCTGAAAGATATGTACTTGGGTCATACATAAGAATGAGGAGATGACTTGTGGGTCGGCCAAGATAAACAATCGACCAGTCGATTACCTTCCATGTCAGCTGTTTCATCTTCGGCCTTCCGCAAGTTCTGCTTAGCCAGCTCCAAGTTGAGATTGAGTTGTCTCTGCTTCTCCTCAAATTCGGAAAATTTGGAGATGAGCTCACAGGATTTCTAAAGTCAGCAAAAAGATACATCAATAAACATGATCAAAGAACAGCCGCTTCCGAGTGAATAGAGCTTTAAGACTACCGCCAAATCAAAACATTCTATAGTAGTCTCGGGGACTACACCCAGTGGGTGCACTTAGCGTGCCCCCACTGGTTCGGGTTCCACTCGACATGGTCCGACCAGACGGAGTGGAAGAGTAAAAAAGAGAGAAGAAGGCCGAGGTTATTTTTTGAAGTCAACAAAAGACATTCTCAGACCCCAACCGACTGCCCGCAGTCGACTGTGGTCTCGAGGACTACACCCAGTGGGTGCACTTAGCGTGCCCCCACTGGTTTGGATTCCACTCGACATGGTCCGCCCAGACCGAGTGGAAGAGTGAAACGATAAAGACATTTTTTATCAAGACCTCCGCCGAATCACACATTCGACGGTGGTCTCAGGGACTACACCCAGTGGGTGCACTATGACTGCCCCCACTAACCCAGAACTACAACTGACACAACCTAGTCGACTCAACTGGGAAAGTTACTCGACATAAATTCAAACACCCAGTGGATGTGCAGATGCGAAATGCAGAATAACAGGAGGATGCATAAAGAAAGGTTTTCAGGTAGCATATCCTAACAGAACAAGCAACAAGATAAGAATTTAGTCAGAAGCCAACTTACCTGGACATTGGCTCGAAGGGCCGCACTGGCATCATAAGCAGCCTGACTATTTTCATGCACCACCTTCACTCGCTCCATCATTATGCCATCTTGGCGAATGGCTTCTGCAGTGGCGCCTGCCTGGACTTCTGGAACGTGATGAGTAGTGAAGAATGGGGTTGGCGGTTCAGTCGTGGCAGCTTGAAGTTCCGAGGCATGAGGCTGGATAGTTGAAGCAAACACTGGTGTAGTCGACGATGTGGGGCGTTCACTTGATACTGGAATAGCGAAAGTAACAGAAGCCCGAGTCACATCTTCAGGCTATTGAATCACTGGCTCTGCCACCGGCACCGATTGGGACGTCTTGCTAGTTTATGCCTTCTTACTCCTCCTGGGCCTTAGCAGCACGTCCTCGTCGTCATTCGGAAGATCAATGACATGGGGAGGAGCTGCAAAAAGAATTAGTCAGTCGATCAACAAAATGGCTGAGAAAGCAAAGGCAAGTTTGCAAAAGTCATACCTGGGTTAGAAGTGACCGTGTCTTCTACGTCCTCCTCACCATCCCTGTAAGCAGACGTCCCAGAAGTAGCAGCTCTGCAAATTTCAAGATTCACTCAGACAAACGAGAAAGAGCATCGACAGCATAAATCCTCGATCGAAAAGTGGAGACAAGACACTTACGCAGAAGCGACGGGGACATCGATCTTGATCTTGGGCAGGGTCTTCCGAGGCTTTGGTTCTATAACCTTTTGCTGCTTCGGGGCCTTCTTAGTCAGCACAGGGGAAGAGGTCCGAGTGCGCTTGGAAGTCTGTCCAGTCGACCTAGCTACTTCTCCACGGACACTCACTAGGTCGTGCTTAGGACACTCACTAGGTCGTGCTTATGTTTGGAATGCTTTTCGGTGCGAGGCGGCGACTCGACTTCTTCACCACTGCTCGAGTCCTCGCTTTCCTCCTCCTCTTCTCCTCCATCAGATTGCCAATCCATGCTTTCGCCTCCTCTTTCCTCTCCATATTGATGCGGCTCTTGCTCCTCATTCGGCATTGAGTACGTCTCTGTATAAACCTGCAAAATAGAAGAGATGACCAGAGGAAAGTCGACTCAGTAAGCAATGGCAAGTCAGAATGAAAAACACTCGGAGATAAGAGACAGACCTTGTCTGGTTGGTTGTTGGTGTCGAATGATAAAACTCTTCAGGACCCCCTGGGATTGTCCTTGTTCCCTGTCATGATTTGCACCCAGTGTGCCACTGTCTTCTCATCAACGTCCTCCGGATGGATCCGAGTGGAATCTTCAATTCCCGAGTACATCCACATGGAGTGGTCACGGGCTTGGAGGGGTTGAATACGTTGACTGAGGAATACCTCGAGCAGATCCATGCCAGTCACTCCTTCATGAATCAGCTGAACTACTCGCTCCATCAACATGGACACGTCCACCTTCTCTACTGGAGTCACTCTCAAAGAAGTGGGTTTCTGGACGCGCGCCAAAGAAAAGGGGGGAGACCTGTCGAATGACCTGGGGTAGGCTTGTCTTTGCAATAAAACCAAGTCAACTGCACTCTCTAACTGAGTCGGGAAGAGTCATCCCAGGAAAAGCAGTCTTTCCCCTCATCTGGATACCTAAGCCCCCACACATCTGGATCACCTAGGTTCTCTCATCACTCGCTTTTTCACAATTTGTGAGCGGCACGTGAAGATGTGCTTAAATAGACCCCAATGCGGTCGACAACCGAAGAATTTCTCACACAAGGAGACATAAGCCGCAAGGTATGTGATCGTGTTGGGGGAGAAATGGTGGAGTTGAGCTCTGAAGATGTTCAAGAATGCTCGGAAAAAGGGGTGTGGAGGCAAAGAAAAACCGCGGTCGACGTGAGTGGAGAGCAAGACGCACTCACCCTCCTAAGGCTGCGGCTCAGATTCATCCCTCGAAAGCCTCCAGGAATCATGCTCGATCAGCCCACTCTCGGCCAGGTCCTGCAGATCATCCAGCACGAGCGTCGATCGGATCCAGCCACCCTGGACCCAGCCGCGCGGCAGAGCAGATCTTGATGACGACCCGCCCCGGCTCGTCTTCTTCCCTTTCTCTTTCGCCTTCACTTTCTTCGCACGCTCTAGGGAGGAGGTTTTGTCCTTCCCCATTACGGCGGAATGGGCTCGAGGTTGGCGGAGGCGTCGAGAGTGGAGACGGGAGAAATGGAGAAACAGAGGAGGAAGAAGGAGAAACAGAGGTGCTGTCTGTGTCAAAACCAGCGGGTCTCGGGTAGGGGGTCCCGAACTGTGCGTCTAGGCCGAATGGTAACACGAGGCAGGGGACACGATGTTTTACCCAAGTTCGGGCCCTCTTGATGGAGGTAAAACCCAACGTCCTGCTTGATTAATACTGATGATATGGGTAGTACAAGAGTCGATCTACCACGAGATCAGAGAGGCTAAACCCTAGAAGCTAGCCTATGGTATAATTGTATGTTATGGTTGTTGTCCTACGGACTAAAACCCTTCGGTTTATATAGACACCGGAGAGGGTTAGGGTTACACAAGGTCGGTTACAAAGGAGGCAATATCCATATCCGTATTGCCTAGCTTGCCTTCCATCCCAAGTAGAGTCCCATCCGGACACGAGACGAAGTCTTCAATCTTGTATCTTCATAGTCTAACAGTCCGGCCAATGGAGATAGTCCGGCTGTCCGGAGACCCCCTAATACAGGACTTCCTCGGTAGCCCCTGAACCAGGCTTCAATGACGATGAGTCCGGCACGCAGTATTGTCTTCGGCATTGCAAGGCGGGTTCCTTCTCCGAATACATCACAGGAGAATTTGAATACGAGGATAGTGTATAACCCTGCAAAATAAGTTCCACATACCGCTATAGAGAGAATAATATTTTTGCAAATCCAACTTGTTGATTCGTTTTGGCAGCATGACGTTGTGTCATGGCCCGGCGATTATTTGAACTGTTTTTCTTCAACCAGCTCCACACATAACGCGAGGCGGTTTCTTGACACGTCATTGTCGAAGCGGAGATCGTGTTCCCCCAATTACGGGATTCTCATTAATGCGGTCGTGGGTAACCCAACCGTGTCTAGGACTCCTAGATTATAGGCAAGTCCTAAACGGCCACGGAGTGGACGCTTGATATTCACCCTCTTTATAAAGGGACAAGGTTTTCGCTTTTTCCCTCTCATGCTCAATCGAACCCTTCCCTCGCCTCGAGTTCTAACACCCAAAGCCTAGGTTAAGTGCTCCGGATCTTCAATCATGTTCAGATCTAGCCTTCAAGGCCAATGGATGCCCTCCTCCATTACGGAAGAGGACATTAAGAAGTTGAGGGAGGCCAGATACCTGACTGCCGAGGTTTCGCATCGGCTGCCTGCTCGAGGGCAGATCGTACCTACTCCCAAACCCAACGAGAACGTCGTGTTCGTCTCCCACTTCCTCCGAGGTCTAGGCCTTACTCTGGACCCCTTCGTCAGGGGTTTGATGTTCTATTACGGGCAAGATTTCCACGATCTAGCTCTGGACTCCTTTCTCCACATCTCGACATTTATTGTCATGTGTGAGGCCTTCCTCCGCGTTACCCCTCACTTCGGCCTGTGGCTCAAGACCTTTGAAGTAAAGCCGAAGATGATCGAGGGGCAACATGCAGCGTGCGGAGGTGCATCAATAGGCAAGATGGCAGGAGCCCCATGGCCAAAAGGTTCCTTTCCAGAGGTGTCCGAATTGTGGCAACGGGATTGGTTTTACGTCACTGCTCCCAGAAGTGCCAAGTGGGCGGCTGCCCCCGTTTTCCGCTCAGGCCCACCACCACAACTGATGTCATGGATTAGCAGAGGTCTGAGCTGGGGCCCAGCCAAGGACGTGCCTATATTGCAAAGCCGCATCCGAGATCTCTTTGAGGGAGATTTTAATTTGGTTCTGGTAATACAAGTTATGCTGGTCCGGCAAGTCCAGCCTTGCAAACGCCGGCCCCTTCGCTTGTGGGAGTTCAACCCAGAGGGACCGCGTGCCATTCAAAGTTTCCTCGGCCTGACGCACGAGGAGATGTGCAAGTCATTCTTCGGACCTCAAGTAGAGTGTGCGGATATTACCGAGGACGTGGGCCTGAGCAGTAACCGCACCGCTGAACAAGTAAGAAATCCTCTGGCCGAACACACTGTCTTTTATTCATTATGAAGTTATTTCTGAGAGTTTGCTTTTTGACCAGGACTGCCTAACAAAGGCGAAGATGATTCGGTGTTTGTCCCCCCTCCCTGAGGGTTTGGAAAATCTGGTATTGGAAAAGATGCTCGAGGTCGCACCTTGCCCGGATCCCTCGATGGAAGATACGCGGGGGCGGGGGATAATACGGGCGGACGCGGGCCCCCATCGCTACCCATTCCAACTGAGGGAATGAGCGTCTCCATGAAGGAGGATAACCGGGGGAGGAGAAGGACTGCTTCCGAGGATTCGGAAGCCGAAGCCTCCAAACGGGAGAAGAAGCCTCCCAAAGAGGGTCCTGCCTCGGGGGGTGCTTTTGCCGCACAAAGTCCGCGGGGGGATCATCCCTCCAACGAGTTGTAAGTGATCCAAAATACTTTAATAGTAAAGGTATGCTATCTTCTTTCTGAGAAAATAACCACCGCATATATCTTGCAGTTCGGGCCTTAGCCCCTCTCAGCTGAGCTCGTCTTCGGGGGATCTTCTTCCAGAGATGATGGAGAGCGAAACGCCTCCCCCGGACTCCTCCACTCAAGAAGCGGGCGACCCCGAAGTGTCATCACGGAGGGCCTCTCCGGATCCGGTGAGGCCAAAAGACAAACCCATAGACCCCCGAAGTCCCCAGCGTCTGGCTCCCGAAGAGAGCAGACAAAAGAGTCCGGCACCGTCTGGTATGCGGTCGGACGTTCTGAGGGAGCTGGTGGGGCGAGCGTCCATCTCAGAAGAACACCGTACGCTGATGGGTACGGTGATGGAGAGAATTTCATCCGCTGAAAGCAGATTACATGAAGCCTTTATAAGTCTACTAACAGGCTTTGAGGTACGTGAGATAATATGTGATAGTACTGCACATGTTCGGTGTGCCCTGTGTAGGTAGTAGCCCATGAGACTCTGGTTGTCGTCGAGAATGGCGGCGAACAGAGGATCCTATTCCCAGGCAATAACCACACTGCCCCTATGTGCAGGTGGTGGAAGCTCCGGTGGCTAGCCGGACTAGTGAGTTTGCCAAATTAAAATGGCAACTGGATGCGACAGACGCCGACATCGAGCTTGTTAACAAGAGGCTTGACGAATCACAGGGTAAGTAATGTTTTCTGGTAAATGTCACACAATAAGAGCAGCATGATGCCAGTATCTTTAATATGTTGTGACTGCAGACGGAGCTCCCACCGTGGAGACCCTTCGGGCGGAACTCGCCCGAGCCAAGGAACAAGCGAGGATTAGTAATGCGGTTGCTTTGAAGGCGGCTGAAGAGTTGAAAGCCGAGAAGGCCGCGCATTGCGAGAGCCAAGAGAAGATGGCCAAGATGGCCGTAGAATTAAAAGACACTACCGACCGTTGTCGGGTCCTTGGAAAAGAAAACCGAGCGAAGGCAACGGACCTTGAGAAGGCCACCATGGCGGACAGAGACACCCGTTCTGCTATGAGAGAGAAGAAGGAGGAGCTGCGGGAAGCCGGGGATATTGCGGCTAGGAAACCCTTCATGTTACGGAGGAAGTTCGGAGATCCACGGTATGCCCCTATGGATTGGCTGTGGAGTTCGGCAGATGCATACATGGATTTGGCGGCGAGCGCTGCCGATGCGGCCAAGTACTTCCAAGGTCAGATAGATCGTGAAGTGGACAAGCTGTTCTGGTCGCATTTCGACGTTTCGGAGCGTCCGCTTTCATTGACTGACCAGCTAGCCGAATGGGCCGAACTGAATAGGTTGTCCGGACTTGCCATGAGGTCTGTTCTGGATCAGCTATGGCCGGAAAAGCCAAAGCCGAACAACTATTTCAGCTTAGTGCAGAAGTTCCTTGGTGCAGTGCCGCACATTAATGTGATGAAGAGGTCGGCGTGCATAGAAGGCTCACAGATGGCCCTTGCCTGTGTTAAAGCATACTGGGCAGAGATGGACGCTACCACTGTTGCGGCGCAAGGTTCGGCCATAGGCCGAGTGGCTACCGAGCACTATTTCGAGGAGGTTCTCGAGGGTGCTCGTTTGATTGAGGCCCAGTGCTCGAAGAATATTATGTTTGAGTGATATGTATTCTCACTATAAACACAATGTTTTTATGAAGATTTATAAAGCTATGTTTATACTTTTGCCTGAAAGTAGTATGATGCCTCCTGTGCGGCTGTTTATGTAAACATATGTATAACCTAAAAGATTGCAGCCGTCGGCTTCCACCCCCACGGATATAATGCGGAGGTTCTCGCGAAAAACGCGTGTTCACACTTAACCCAACGTCTTGGTCCTATTAAGGAGGTGATAGCGTAGCGAACGAGGCAACCGGACTATACTGCTTTAACACTTTCACTTAGCCATAGGAGTTTGATAGTGGGGCTACTAGATAGCCCCTGGTGGCACCGCACTCTCCCGATTGCGGGGTGCGTACATGCCTGGCTGGGAAATGGCCCTTCGTTAAGGCAGAGGAATTCTAACATTTCGATAGGTCATCGAGTGGTTGACCAGTCTAACACTATATCATGACAGTCAGTTTTCGGCTTTCTCTACTGAGGTGCTCGTCCGGATGAACCAGGGCACAATCGCAGTAGTTCTCCTGGTGCTACCTTAGCCGATAAAGCGGAACGTAAGGCACCAGAACACAGGAGCCGGGCAAACCCAACATTTGACCAAAGACAATGATCCAAAGCTGATGCATATAAGGCCAAACTCGCGACGCCGAACACTCCCTAAGGTATTCGGTCTTTATGGTATAAACCGGGCCTAAATAGTGCCCTTTGTGAGAAGCCCCTTGTGTCCAGGTACGTGCATTACTCTGACGTGGCCACATGCCAAGACGTCAGCATCCTTCCCAATTGTGCTGAGAATTCGGTGGGTGTGTATCAACAAGAGACAGTAAAAAAGGTTTACGCAGGGTCTTAATCTAAAAAGAATCCTTGGAACGGGTCCCTGTTGCACGTCTGCGCCTGTGTCTCCATTGTGCCGTATCCTGGACGGGTGTAGCACGATGATCATCTGTAAAAGAGAGGAACTTAGGTGAAAAAAGTTGTCGTGGAAAAAGATAGTTTTTAAAGAAACCATGTATAACTAAAAATGAGTAGAAATTGCCACTTGTCTGTGCGCGTTGAGCCCCTTGTATTTGTAATAGGGGTGTGGCCATCCATCCGGTACAAATTACATATAGCAGCGCCGGACTCGTCTAACTGCATCCGTGGTCTTGACGACCTATCAAATGCTTTAGTTGGTGAGGCCGTTTTTAGTGTGCGGCTGCCAAGGCAGCCGCATTCTCTTCGGCATGCAAAGATCGCTTGATACTTCCATTCGCTGTAATGATATCGCGTGGACCGGGCATCTTGAGCGTCAGGGAAGCGTAATGTGGTACTGCATTAAAGCAAGCAAAAGCTTCGCGTCCAAGTAGTGCTTCATAGTCGCTTTGGAATGGAGCGATGTGGAAGGTTAAATGTTCGCTACGGAATTTATCGGGGAAGCCGAATATAACCTTTAGTAGTAGGGAGCCCGTGCAATGAGCCCCTGGGCCTGGCGTTACCCCTATAAAGGTAGTATTGCTATGGCAAATTTTCGTTGGGTCTATCCCCATTTCGCGGATTGTATCCTGGTATATCAGGTTTAGATTGCTGGCACCGTCCATCAGGACTCGTGTGAAGTGGTATCCGTCAATTATTGGGTCTAATACCAGGGCAGCCCATCCTGCACGCCAGATACTTGCTGAGTAGTCACGATGGTCGAAAGTGATCGGTTGAGAAGACCAGTGGCAGGACTCCGCGGTGATAGGCCCTTGGGCATATTTTTCTGGGAGTGTCGTTTTGTTTCTTCCCTTGATCACGTGTAACACGTTTACTGTTTTGACTTCTGGTGGAAATTTCTTTTGTTCCCCAGTGTCTTGCTTGAGAGGCTCATCCTCGTCTTCGCTTGGTGCATCCTCCCCCTTGTGTACAGCGTTGAGCTTGCCGAACTGCTTGAAGACCCAACATTCTCTGTGAGTATGATTAGCAGGTTTACCAGGGGTGCTATGGATCTGACATATTTGGTCCAGAATTTTGTTTAGGCCGGACAGCTCGTCTCTGGCGCCTTTAGAGGTCGGCTTTTGCTGACCCGGCCGAGAGATTCTGAATCCGGTGTTTACTGTCATGCTCTTCGTGCTGTCTTCTTTATTCCGGCGCTTGTTATTGTTGTTGCGCCGTGATTTCCCGTTTTCGTCTCTAAGTTCAGATGTGCTGGGGTCGCTGGTGCTGCATCTGGCTAGCCAGTTGTCCTTACCCGCGCAAAAGCGGGTCATGAGGCTTGTTAATGTTGCCATCGTTTTCAGCTTTTCTTGGCCGAGGTGTCTGGCAAGCCATTCGTCACGGACACTATGCTTAAAAGCTGCCAAGGCTTCGGCGTCCGGACAGTCGACAATTTGGTTCTTTTTAGTAAGAAACCTATTCCGAAGTTTTTGGGCTGACTCTCCGGGCTGTTGAGTTATATGACTCAAATCGTCCGTGTTCGAAGGTCGGACATAAGTCCCTTGAAAATTTGCCTGAAAAGCGTCTTCGAGCTCTTCCCAGCTTCCAATGGAGTTTTCGGGGAGGCTTTTAAGCCAGTGACGAGCTGGCCCTTTGAGCTTGAGGGGTAAGTACTTGATGGCGTGGAGATCATCTCCTCGAGCCATATGGATATGGAGGATATAGTCCTCAATCCAGACCCCAGGGTCTGTTGTTCCGTCGTATGCCTCTATGTTTAGGGGTTTGAATCCCTCTGGAAATTCATGGTCTAGCACCTCGTCGGTGAAACATAGGGGGTGTGCGGCACCCTTGTATTTGGGTGTACCGCGTTGTTCGGATGTTTTTTGTGTTACATCGTATGCTGGGGCGCGCTTGCGTGGTCCATAGATTGATCTGGTTGCGCCATCCTTTTGGTGCGAGCCCTCGCGTGGATCGTGTATTGGCTTGTGGGTGGCGTTGTTTGCCTCGCTATGTTTGCTGTGAGGTCATCTATCCGGCCAGGTGGCCGTTTTTATTTTTGGTTGTGGGGGGTCTGAGGCCTCGTCATCGAATTCAGGTAGCAACTTCCGCTTTGGGTAGCTCTTGGTGGGGCGAATGCCGCCGTACTTCGCTGCTGTGTTGAGTACTTTGCTCCATCTGATTTGGAGTGTGTCCTGCGCAGCCTTGAGCCTTTGCTTCTGCTTTTTTAGACTCCTCGCGGTGGCAACAAGCCTTTGACGGGCATTCTGCTGCTCCGGGTGCCTGTCCGGCGTTATGCCGTCCGGACTATTATCTTTGATAGAATTGGTTTGTTCGGTTTGATTCTCTATATTGCCGTGGTCCGGCAGTGTTTCGCCCTGCTCCAACACTGGGTCTGTATGATCATTATTTTTGCCGAGGTGGGATTTGGGGCGGCGCTTGCGCCGCCGCTTTGACTGCTTCGGTGCGTCCTTCCGTTCCTCGTCATCGTCTTCTTTTGGTGTGTCCAGTACGTATACGTCGTATGATGAGGTGGTCATCCAGCGCTCTGTGGGCGGTGGTTCCTCTTCGTCTCCCGCATCGTCGTCCATACCATCGATGTCTTCGGAGTCGAAGTCGAGCATGTCGGTTGAATCGTCGACAGTGGCTATTAAGTGGGTGGTGGGTGCGCTTCGAATTTCTTCATCGTCCGCATCCCAATCATGTTGGCCATAATCCGGCTAGGGCTCTCCTGACATAGAAAGAGACCTTAGTGAATTCAGAATGTCGCCGAAGGGTGAGCGCTGAAAGATATCCACGGCGGTGAATTCCATGTTCGGCGCCAAATCGGATTCGATTGGCAGGGGCGCGGATGGTTCGGAGTCCGGAAAAGAGTCCGACACCTTGGAGTCACGGGCTGCGCAGAGGGTTAGGCAGGTGTTCGGCTCGATCGCCGTTGAGACTGCAGCCCCTGAGGCGGTGTCTAACCGCCCATCCTCGATTGGCGCAGTTGGCTCCGAACTAAGGGTCGGAGCTGATGCTGGCGCGGCGTTTGGGGTACTGTTTGGCGGCAGAGCTAGGTCGTACCCATCGCGACAGTGCGACGCGCCCGGCTGTGGCTCGACTCCGTCGAAGATCAAGTCTCCGCGGATGTCGGCCATGTAGTTCAAACTTCCAAATCTGACCTGATGGCCAGGGGCGTAGCTTTCAATCTGCTCCAGATGGCCAAGCGAATTAGCCCGCAGTGCAAAGCCGCCAAATACGAAGATCTGTCCGGGGAGAAAAGTCTCACCCTGGACCGCATCGCTATCGATGATAGTAGGAGCCATCAAGCATAACGGCGACGACACAACGGAACTCTCAATGAAAGCACCAATGTCGGTGTCAAAACCGGCGGATCTCGGGTAGGGGGTCCCAAACTGTGCGTCTAGGCCGGATGGTAACAGGAGGCAGGGGACACGATGTTTTACCCTGGTTCAGACCCTCTTGATGGAGGTAAAACCCTACGTCCTACTTGATTAATATTGATGATATGGGTAGTACAAGAGTAGATCTACCACGAGATCAGAGAGGCTAAACCCTAGAAGCTAGCCTATGGTATAATTGTATGTTATGGTTGTTGTCCTACGGAGTAAAACCCTTCGGTTTATATAGACACCGGAGAGGGTTAGGGTTACACAAGTTCGGTACAAAGGAGAAAATATCCATATCCGTATTGCCTAGCTTGCCTTCCATGCCAAGTAGAGTCCCATCCGGACACGAGACGAAGTCTTCAATCTTGTATCTTCATAGCCTAACAGTTCGACCAATGGAGATAGTCCGGCTGTCCGGATACACCCTAATCCAGGACTCCCTCAGGTGCACTGTGCAAAATCCCCCAGCCCGGTGTCTTATATGGAGTCATTTTCAAGTGACTGACGACTGGGCCCGGGCAATCGTGACAAATCCTGCAACTTTCACCTGCTCGGTACGTGGCGAAAAAGGCGGCACGGTGATCGAGGCACCCCTACCTAATCCATCCCGATTATTGCGGCCTCCTCCGTCCCGCGCCCTTCCCAAAATTTCGAATCCCGTAAGATTCAGGAACTGCAGAGTAACCTGTCAGACTAAAGATTTCTTTCATATCAACACTCGGAACTTATCAGCAAAAGTTCATTCGACAAACTAAGAATGGATCAAGGCGACTGAAAAAGAAGTTGAAGCCATCATGTCATTCATTGATCCTAACAAGACGCTTATGAAGCGTAAAAATTTAATTGGAAGTATTTTGAAATCCTTCTCCACTCGAACCCTGAACCATTTGGGGGCTAATGATGAAGGTATGTACCTAGGGTAGGGTCATAGGTGTGACCTAGACACCCTTCCCTAGGATATCACCCTAAATTTAGAAGCATTCAAGGGATAGCATCATCCACTCGACCAGAAACGTTCCACTCAGAAGACCCTATGTCACTCGACTATAGCAATGATCACTCGACAGACAGAAGATCCAAAGCCACTCTGAAAAGCAACGGTCGGGCGTTTACTCTATAGACTTAATGGTCATTTATGTCACTTTATTACTAGCGTTACTAGAAACGCCCCATCTTTATGTACCTTAAACCCTTTGTAACTGAGGGCGGGAGGGGTCTGGCGAACTCTATATAAGCCACCCCCTCCTCAGGGACAAGGGTTCGCACCCCCTGTAACACCACACACATATAATCCAGTCGACCGCCTCCGGGCACCGAGACGTAGGGCTATTACTTCCACCGTGAAGGGCCTGAACTCGTAAATCTTGTGTGTACAACTTCACCATAGCTTGGATCTTGCCTCTTCATACCTACCCCCATTCTACTGTCAGTCTTAGAACCACGACAGTCGGCGGGGCTTGAATGGATGGCCGGGGGGCGGTGCAATGAGGTCGAGGGGAGGGCGCAGGCAGGGGACTGGGCCGATGGTCGCTGGCATTTCGAGGAAGATCGTCAACACTGACTGGCTGGAGGTAGATGAAGGCGATCTGCCCGTTCTTTGTACATCGAACGGTGCAGAAAAAATGGACTGACCTATTTGTTTTCAGTCGACTGTTGTTTTCATATAATCCTGTAGTAATTTATTGTGCCATGCATGTTGTAGAGCTATCATATGTCTCCCGTCATTTATTTCTCACCGACCTGCTATCTGCTACCTTTACACTGTACTAATTGTACACACACTTCACCCATACTCACACTGTTGTTTTTTTATGCATGGGTATTTCAGACTCTAACGCGGTGTTGATGAATGCAGAAAATAAAAGACACAAGTCGCTCCAGTGTAATTTGAAGATAAGCACTAAGCGTTTCAGCACTCTAAAGGGTGGAGTGTCAGCAGTTGGAGACAGTAAATGTAGCTCTGCAGTTGATGATCTCAATTGCCACACACAACCATCCCAGGTGCTTGCTTTAACTTCGCGCTGTCAAATATGGTTGCATGTTGCATATGGTGTCTAGCTTGTATTGCTTCCAATTTGGTTAAATTGCATTTGCTTACTTTACACATTATACCTTTGATAATGGCATGCCTTCTTGTTTTTGATACATACTACATATGTCTATTAACCATGTTCATACATCAAACTAATGCTCTTTTGTATCCCTCGTCAATCACTTATGATGAGACAGTCACCCCAGTGGGTTATTGTGAGACGCCATACTCGTTTAAAGAGTGCAGTGTCATCCTCCCCACATGATTCTCAAGAAACAGCAAGGCTAAATGAAGATAGTCAACGTAGCTCTCTAGTTGATGACCGCAATTCCCCCACACCACCATCACGGGTGCTTGCTCTAACTTCGCAGTGTGATATGTGGTTGCATGTTGCATACGGTGTCTAGCTTGTAATGCTTCTAATTAGGGTAAATTGCATATGCTTAGTTTACACATTATACATGTGAATATGACATGCCTTCCTATTTTTGGTACACACTACATCTATGTGTTAACCTTGTTCTTACATGAAACTACCTCTCTTCTGTATCCTGCATCAATCACTTACTACGAGTCACCATTATTCGTTGCATATTGCATATTATTTCTAGCCTGTTGTCATGTATTGCTTCTAATTTGGTCAAATACATTGTTAGGGCACCCTTTTAATTTGGCTGAGTGATATTGGTTTCATCTTTCATATGGTTTCTAGCTTGCATTGATTCTAACAGGTTCAAGCACCTTGTGCTTAGTTTACACTTTATACATCATACATGTCAATATGTCACGCCGTCATGTTTTTCATACATATTCCATCCTCCTATCATGCAGGTGCCTTACATGACAGTAGTGTTCGTCAGTATCATGCATCAATGAGTTATGGAGAGAAAATTTTATTCCTTTTTCTTGTGGGTTTGACTTGACAAGGCAAAATCAAGAAAGAGGAAGGAAAAGAGTAAGAAAGACGATGATGGTGGTCCTCTACAGTAACGTAAACGGAGCATCTGTACCGATTATCCTTGTACTGATTGTGTATTACAAGTTCCAAGTCTCCGCTCCCCTACTCCACCATCGAAGGTGCTTGCTCTAACTTGACAGTGTGATATCTGGTTGCATGTTGCATATGGTGTCTAGCTTGTATTGCTCCTAATTAGTGTAAACTACATCTGCTTAGCTTACACATGATACGTGTGAATATGATACAATTTCCTATTTTTGGTACATAATATATCTGTCTATCACACCATGTTCTTACATGAAACTACTCTTCTTGTGTATCCTGCATCAGTCATTATGATGGGACACCTTTAAGTTGGCAGTGTGATATTGGTTTGCGTCTTGAATATGATTCTATCATGTATTGCTTCTAGTTTGATGAACGCCACCTATGACGAGACAGTTTTAACTTGGCAGAGTGATATTGATTGCACCTTTAATATGGTGTCTAGTTTGTAGTGCTTCTAATTTGTTGAAGTGCCTTCTGCTTAGTTACAACATCATAGGTGTGAATATGTCAAGCCGTCCATTTTTTCGTACATATTCCATCCTTGTATCATGACTTTGCCTTTCATTAGAGTAGTGTTCATCAGTATCATGCATGAATGATTTCTGAAGAGTGAATTATATTCCTTTTTCTTGTCGGTTTGACCTCACAATGCAAAATCAATAAAGCTGAAGGGAATTGGCAAGGCATTGGATGATGGTGGTTGTCGGTGTTAAAACCGGCGGATCTCGGGTAGGGGGTCCCGAACTGTTCATCTAGGCGGATGGTAACAGGAGACGGGGAACACGATGTTTTTACCTAGGTTCGGGTCCTCTTGATGGAGGTAAAACCCTACTCCTGCTTGATTGATCTTGATGATATGAGTATTACAAGAGTTGATCTACCACGAGATTGAAGAGGCTAAACCCTAGAAGCTAGCCTATGGTATGATTGTTGTTATTGGTCCTACGGACTAAACCCTCCGGTCTATATAGACACCGGAGGGGGCTAGGGTTACACAAAGTCGGTTACAAGGAAGGAGATCTGCATATCCGTACTGCCAAGCTTGCCTTCCACGCCAAGGAGAGTCCCATCCGGACACGGGACGAAGTCTTCAATCTTGTATCTCCATAGTCCAACAGTCCGGCCAAAGGTATAGTCCGGTTGTCCGGATACCCCCTAATCCAGGACTCCCTCAGTAGCCCCCGAACCAGGCTTCAATGATGATGAGTCCAGCGCGCAGATTGTCTTCGGCATTGTAAGGCGGATTCTTCTTCAAACTCTGAGTACCTGGTAAATAGTGTCCGGCTTCTCGTAAATGTTGCGCTTCTTGGCTTCTGCGTCCAATAATGTCCATCTTCCACGTGTCAAGAGAATGTGAGGAGCCAAGGTGTTTTTACATTTACCACCCCATCTATGTGAATGAACTGTCTATTAAAGAGACGAGGATCCTCAGATCCAAACCACACCATCCTCCCTCTGCGAGCATTCATCGGAGCACGCCCGAAAAAATCCATCCCAACATGGCCGGCCGGCGCAGCTCCTCCTCTTGCTCCCGCAGCCCCAAGCCCGGAGACTAGGAGAAGTGTTCCGTCCCGCACAGCCAATTAGTGAAGCTACAGACCCAGGGATTCCTCCCTCAAGCGTATATGGTCCCGGTTCGAGCCGGGCTCACCACCTATAATGGCGGGGAGCAAGAGGACAGTTTTCCCAACCCCTCTAAGGGAGAGCGGGTATGCCTTGTCCCTTATTTGTTAAGGCGACTCGGATTTCCAATCCATCCATTTCTCCGAGGGCTCCTCGAGTTCTACGGCCTCCAGTTGCACAACCTCACCCCTACCTCCATACTACACATCGCTAGTTACGTAGCCCTTTGCGAGCTGTTTCTGGGTTGCGAAGCTCATTTCGCGTTGTGGAAGAAGTTGTTCTGCCTTGTGCCCCGTACACAGAGGGGATCAATGTATCAAGTGGGTGGAGCCAAAGTATGGCGCATCGCCAGGACCGGATACCTATCTGGTACCCCGAAGAAGACGTCCGAGGACTGGCCTTCGGAGTGGTTTTATATGGAGGATGTTCCTCTTCGGGATCCTATCCGGATTGGTCTTCCTAAGTTTGACAACACCCCTTTCAAGAAACGCCTAAGATGGCACCCACGGAGCCCACAAGAGGAAGATGATAGAGACATATTTTATTTGATTGGCCGGATAAAATTGCTGGCCAAATCAGGACTGACCATAACCGAGGTTATGGCAATATGCATTATGCGGGGGGTGCAGCCACTTCAATATCGAGGCCATCCCATGTGGCACTTCAACGGGGAAGATGATGCCACTCGCTGCGGGCGCAAGGGACCGGACTTAGTTGCTGATCTAGCAAAAATTCTATCTGATCTGTATAAGGGGGAAGAAGAGGAGTTCCTCCGCATCAAGCCACGGGATGGATTCTCCATGAACAACCCTCGAAGCTGGGTGAGCTTCCACTCTTTTTACTTCCATCCTACCCTTGTTTTCGTGGTAAATATTTACCTTGCCGTTTCATCGCAGGAACTGCGTAAGGCGGTAGGGGAGATCAATAGCCCACCTCCACAACCGGAGGATCCTGATCGGGTCCTCGACCCCGGCCTGAAAGAGGATCCGGACATATTCGTGGAGCTGATTGATAGGATTTTCTATCAGCTAAGCTGTGATGACGCCATGGTGGCCATTATAGCCGACTACCCTGGGCTACTCCCAGCCTCGCAGGTAAATGAGACCGGAGTCCCAACCTTTGAAAAGGATTTCCTTTTATGCACTTCACCTACCGTATACAAACGGTGTTTTATAGGGAAGGCCCTCGGGACGCCATGCCGAGCCCGCGGCGACTCGCCAACAAGGGGTTTCAAAGCCGGACAGGCTAAAAAGGAAGGCGGTCCAGACGGAGACGCCGGCGTAGAGGTATGATGCAACACCTCACTCCGTGGTCGTCGTCTTTAAAAACATAATAACACCCGTGTTCCCTAGAAGGAAGAACGCTCGCCGGACAATATCCGGAGAGGTCGCCGATCACGCCTCTACCAGTCGGGCTCCAGGGCCGGACACAGAGGCGGAAGCTAACACGAGGTACACGTCGGTTGCTCCTTCTAGAGAGGATGCGGATAAGATATCTGCTACGAATTCCAAAGTGGAGAGCGCCATGAATCACAGGCGTCGCCGAGCCGTACTCCGTGACGCTTGTTTCTCCCAAGAGGCGTTTGATGCATTCAACTCGGGAGATGCGTACATCCGTGCTGCTCAAAATGGTCTAGCCAAGGCCACGGACCAGTATGTAAAGGATGTACGGGTAAGAAAATTTGATGAGTATATATATCAGTAGCCCCTGAGACTTGAAATAGTTGGCACAACTGATTTAAGAATCATTTATTGTGCAGGTTCTTACAGAGAAGAATACTCGACTATCACAGGAGCTGGAGGAATGCAAGACCCAACTTCGGGCCGCCGTTCCCGCATTGAAGGAACCTGAAAAGTCCCCAGCTGGTTACATTTGTTTCAAAGAATGATAGGTACCATATAGTGTGCGGCATGGCTGCAGATCTAACAATAGATATTGCAGATGACTCCGGAGAGAATCCGGATGACCAGCATGTCGTACGACAGCTAAAGGCTGGCAAACGCATGCTGACTAAGGTCATGCGGGAGAAAAACAATCTCCAAGACGCCAATACCAAGCTGAGCGTGGAACTGAAAGATGTTCGAGCCCAACTTGCGGACTCCGTGAAGGAGAATAAGTGGCTTCGACGCGGCATTTTCAGTAAGTGCTTGAACGAACCCTTAAAAGAGTGCGGCGGAGAAGCCGACTAATAGAGTTATGTCTACAGGTATGCTGACGGGTCATCCCGCGGAGGAGATGCCCAGGTCTGCGGGTGATCTTCTACCCGAGCTCTCACAACTGCACGAGCAAGTTCGGCAGGTGATGCAAGGTATTGCCCAGGCCTTGTGGCCATCCGTCTCCCTGCCATTAGGAATTGGAGAGCTTGCGGAGAAGCTCAAGGGAGCAGGGCAGCGCTTCCGATTATGGAAGATATCAGCCTACCGTCAAGGTGCCAAGGAAGCTTGGGCCATGGTGAAGACGCGGTATACCAAGGCTGACCCAAACCACATGGCCGAGGTTGGACCTGTGGGGCCCGATGGGAAAGAGATCCCCGTTAGCTTACACTACAAAAAAAAGACACATCCATGACATTTTGGGCCGAACGAAAAAAAATTTTGTCATACATATGACACTTCTATGACGATAATTGTGACAAAACCCGGTATCATCATAGATGTGGTGGGATCCTACTTCTATGACAAAAAATCATGACAGAAAATGGGATGTTCGTCCTGGGCGGGCCGGAGACGCGGCTGCATGACATTCTTTGGGTCGTCCATGATGGAAAAAACCGTGGTAGAAGCGAGGGGGAGGAAAATTTCGGGGAGTTCCCGGTTACGGTGGGAGGTTGGGGGCCGAGCGATGCGTGTTTCTCTCATACACGTACGCGCGTGTGTGCGAGGCGTTGGCTCTAACTGAACGCGAGTGAGGCGTTGGGCTCTAACTAAACCCGAGCGATTGCACTGCAGGCTACGCGTTACTGAACTCGAGCGATCAATCGATGCCTACTAACTGAACCCGATCGAGCGATTCCTTCGCTACTGCTACTAACTGAAGCTGATTGATGCTGCCTCGGGATGAACAGTGAGCGTTGTGGGGGGGTGGATGAACAGTTCTCAGTGGGGGTGGATGAACAGGACCCCGTGGTGTTGCCTCTGGATGAACAGGACCCCGATCGATCGAGCCGGTTGGGGCTGGATGAACAGGACCCTGTGGAGGGCTGGATGAATAGGATGACACCATGGAGGGCAGGATGAACAGTAGACGGTGGAGGGCAGGATGAACAGTAGCCCGTGGAGGGGTGGTTGAACAGGAGCCCGTGGAGAGGGCTGGTTGAACAGTAGCCGGTGGAGTAGCGCACGGTGGAGGGTGGATGAACAGGAGCCCGTGGATGAACAGTCGCGGGTGGAGGCTGGAGGAGGTCGACGGTGGATGAACAATAGCTCATGGAGGCTGGAGGGGGTCGACGGTGGAGATGAACAGTATCCCGTTGTAACACCCCGGATATGACTTTCCCAATATGTACTCCAACTCTTGCCGTTTCCGGCGTTAAGTTATTTTATTTTCTCGGGTTCGGGTTTTTGTCTCCGTGTGTTGTTCTCGTTGTCATGCATCTCATATCATGTCATCATGTGCATTGCATTTGCATACGTGTTCTTCTCATGCATTCGAGCATTTTCCCCGTTGTCCGTTTTGCATTCCGGCGCTTCGTTCTCCTCCGGTGGTCATTTCTACCTTTCTTTCGTGTGTGGGGATTAAACATTTCCGGATTGGACCGAAAATTGCCAAGTGGCCTTGGTTTACTACCGGTAGACCGCCTGTCAAGTTTCGTATCATTTGGACTTCGTTTGATACTCCAACGGTTAACCGAGGGACCGAAAAGGCCTCATGTGTGTTGCAGCCCAACACCCCTCCAAGTTGGCCCAAAACCCACCTAAACCCTCTCCATCATCTAGAGCCTTCGATCACGATCGCGTGGACAAAAACCGCACCTCATTTGGACACTCCTAGCTCCCTCTATGCCTATAAATAGAGCCCTCCTCGAAAATCCGGATCTCCCCCGTCCAAACCCTAGTCTTCGTCTTCCTCCACGCACCGGACAACGTTCGCCGACGCCGGATGTGTCCGAATCTGCCCACCGCCGCCATGTGTCACCACCTAATTCGCCGCCACCACCGCGGCAGCCAAGGCGGGGCCCTCCAAGCCCATCGGCCGGGCCGCGCCGCCCGCGAGCAGCCTCGCCTCCCAGCCGCCTCCTCTCCCGAGCTGCGCCGCCGTGCCGGAGCGCGCGCCGCCCGGGTCCGGTGACCTCGCCGACCTCGGCCGCCGCACCGAGTCGCCGCGGCCATCGCCGGCCCGCGCCGCCCCGCGGCTTCCTCCACGCCACCGCCTCCTCTCCATCCTTCCTCCGGCCGGCCACCGCAGCCACGAGCTCCGGCCACCAAGTCCCCGGCGAGCTTCCCCAACTCCAGCGAACCCCGACGTTTCCGGTGAACCTCGTAATCCGCGCCGTCCGGATTTGGATCTGAGATCTCGTTTGGGTTGACTTTCTCCCGAAACCCTAGTTCATATTGCCCTGTTCATCGTGCCGTAACTTTGCATCCGTAGCTCCGTTTTGGGCATATAGCATATCAAAATGTTTGTCTCAGAGAGCACATCATTTCATTCCATTGCATCATTTTCATTTGAGTTCATCTTGATGCCCGAAATGCTGTTAGAAGAGTGCTACTTGAGATAATTGTCAGATCTGCTGCTCCATTTAGATATTTGTCATTTTTGCCATGATTAATGTGTGCATGATATGCCCATGAGCTCTACATATGTTTTGTTAAGGGTTTTGCCATCTTTCCAGAGGTGCAACCCATGTATTTTTGGGATGTCTGTGGTGACTAGCACAAGCTTGCAAAGTGAGGCATTTGTTAATGCTGATTTCAGGGACTTAGCATTTCCACCAAGTCCTTGAGCTGGTTATCTCATATGGCCATATGTTCATGTTGTTTCCTAGTGATTTGTGCCTCTTTTGAGGATGATCAGTAAGGATGTTTTGTTAATCTTGTAGTGCTCTATCCATCCATGTCTTTGTTTGCAATTATGGAGCACCCTAGCTTGAGTCAATCGAGCTCTACTTTTGCTATTTCGTGAATCTGGGCAGATTGTCTACTTGTTAGCGATTTTGCCGAGGATGTTGTAGTAGATCCGTGCATGCTATGTTATTGTTCTTGCCATGTCTAGCTTGCATTTTGTGTATTATTGATGGGTGTATGCTTAGATTGTCATGACTTGCTCTGTAGTGAGTGCATCGATCTCGTAAACATGCCTACTTGATATCTGTTTTCAGCATGCTCCAGTTTTCACCAAGTGTGAGAACTGATTATGTTTTTGCCATGTTCACATGCTTGCAATTGTATTTTATGATCCCTTTTGGCTCAAGGTCACTAAGGGACTTTTGTTAAGCTCTTTGAGTACCTCCATGCCATGCTTTAATTTGCCATGTTCAGGTCCTGTAGCATATAGTTTTCATTCTCCGAAGAGTGCTATCTGATCTGAAATTCCAGACAAGTCTGAGATCTGTTTGCCAAATGCATTTTTGTCATGCTTGTTTGAACCTGTTAAGGGATGAATTGGCCGTAGCTCAGTGCTAGACTTTTGTTAAGCTTCTTGAATGCATCCCTGCCATGTATTTTGATGCCATGTTTGAGTGCTGTAGCATGTTCATCTTGTTGCATTTAGATGGCTACTTGCTGTAAATCGCAGAACGTGGCCATATTTGAATTGCCTGCCATTTCCAAACCGTAACTCCGATTCCGACGTTCTTTATATCGTTTTCAAGCGATTTCATCTCATCTTTTCAGTGGCACACTTGGATTTCCAAGTTGAGGCCGGTTCATGCATTCCTTGTCAAATCTTGCATATGCATCCCGCATCGCATCCCGCATAGCATACCATCCTTGCATCATATTGTTTGAGCTTTTCACGTGGTTGATTGTGTTCCGTTTGCTTGTTTGTCTTCTTTGGGTAGAGCCGGGAGACGAGTTCACTAACGAGGAGCCCGTTGAGTTTGTTTTCAAGGATCCAGTCAACTCTGACAACTTTGCAGGCAAGATGATCATACCCTCGAAATCACTACTATCTTTGCTATGCTAGATGCTCGCTCTTTTGTTATGCCTATGCTACGATGCCTACCACTTTCTTATCATGCCTCCCAAATTGCCATGTCAAACCTCTAACTCACCATGTCCTAGCAAACCGTTGATTGGCTATGTTACCGCTTTGCTCAGCCCCTCTTATAGCGTTGCTAGTTGTAGGTGAAGATTGGAGACCGCTCCTTGTTGGAACATTATTTACTTGTTGGGATATCATTATATTGTCATGTTATCTTAATGCATCTATATACTTGGTAAAGGGTGGAAGGCTCGGCCTCTCGCCTAGTGTTTTGTTCCACTCTTGCTGCCCTAGTTTCCGTCATATCGGTGTTATGTTCCCGGATTTTGCGTTCCTTACACGGTTGGGTTATAATGGGAACCCCTTGATAGTTCGACTTGATTAAAGCTTTTCCAGCAATGCCCAACCTTGGTTTTACCATTTTCCACCTAGCCTCTTTTTCCCTTGGGTTTCCGGAGCCCGAGGGTCATCTTATTTAAACCCCCCCGGGCCAGTGCTCCTCTGAGTGTTGGTCCAAATAGAGCCACTTGCAGCGCCACCTCGGGGCAACTCGAGGGTTGGTTTTAGTTGTACGTAGTGTTCATGTGAGTGTGCCCTGAGAACGAGATATGCGCAGCTCCTATCGGGATTTGTCGGCACATTCGGGCGGTGTAGCTGGATTTGTTTTAACCTGTCGAAGTGTCTTGTAGAACCGAGATACCGAGTCTGATCGGAACGTCTTGGGAGGAGGTCTATTCCTTCGTTGACCGTGAGAGCTTGTCATGGGCTAAGTTGGGACTCCCCTGCAGGGATTTAAACTTTTGAAAGCCGTGCCCGCGATTATGGGCAGATGGGAATTTGTTAATGGCCGGTTGTAGATAAGTTGAACCTTAACTTAATTAAAATGAATCAACAGTGTGAGTTACCGTGATGGTCTCTTCTCGGTGGAGTCCGGGAAGTGAACACGGTGTTGGAGTAATGCTTGCACAGGTTGTCCTCTAGTTTCTCATTCGCGCTTTGCCTCCTCTTCTCGCTCTCTTTTGCGAACAGGATAGCCACTATATATGCTAGTCGCTTGCTGCAGCTCCACATATTTTACCTTGCCTTACCTATAAGCTTAAATAGTCTTGATCGCGAGGGTGCGAGATTGCTGAGTCCCTGTGGCTCACAGATTACTATTAAACCAGATGCAGGGCCTGATGATTCCGCTCCAGGTGACGCGCTTGAGCTCAAGTGGGAGTTCGACGAGGACTCTCAACGATACTATGTGTCTTTCCCTGATGATCAGTAGTGGTGCCCAGTTGGGGTGATCAGGACCGTGTCGCATGTTGGGTTATCTTTTATTTTGGCGCCGTAGTCGGGCCATGAGTGTTTGGATGATGTAATGTTATTTATGTACCTTGATTGACGTGGCGAGTGTAAGCCAACTATGTTATCTCCCCTTTATTATTTATATTACATGGGATGTTGTGAAGATTGCCTAACTTGCGACATTGCTTTCAATGCGGTTATGTCTCTAAGTCGTGCCTCGACACGTGGGAGCTATAGCCGCATCGAGGGCGTTACAAGTTGGTAATCAAAGCCTTCCCCGACCTTAGGATCCCCATTGCTTGATCGTTTTAGCAGCCGAGTTGTGTCTAGAAAAATGTTTTGAGTCATTTAGGAAATATATATCGGAGAGTTAGGAATTCTTTTTACTTCCCAGACTCCTCATCGCTCTGGTAAGGCATCCTGACGTAGAGTTTTGACTCTTCTCTTCTAAAATTTCACAAAAAATATTTTAGGATCACGCGGGTATCTTGGAATCGTTCCGATGGTTTTATGACGAGAACATTGTCTTGGTGCCTCCTGTCAGGGGTTTTGTGGAAGTGTCCCGGGGAGTTGAGCTCTGAGGTGTTGTCGTCATAATTTTATCGTTGCAGTTCTGGAATACCTGAGTCTAGTACGCCAACATCGAAAATCTCTTTTATGCAGTTCGTTGGTGAGATAACCTCGACGCCACCCAGTACTGGGGCGGGAGTTCGGGAGTATCGCCATAACTTGTATAACGGATGCTTTCCGAAGGTTGAGGTAGATGGTTTCCGAAGTTTTCTCGGTTATGTGTTGAAGGATGGATACAACTGGATGTAGGATTTGCTAGATTTGGGTGAGATATTATGCTTCCCTTGTATCCCCAACACCTGATTGCATAACCGGAAAGGTTCAGGAGTTTCATAGGTGGGAATTCAAGTAGCTCTAGCTCTTCTTCCACGGATATTTGGTTTGAGATTGGGATTTCTTACCGATTATTCGTTCTTGATCCGTACCTTTTTGATTTATTTCTCTACCTAAATTCTAAGTGGCTTCTCAATTTATGGATATGTGACCATTTCAAGAGGAATGCATTCGTTCATTTTGTTCGGATGTGAAGACTATATGTTGCAACTTTCATTCCGTTCGATTCAGCTTCATTTTATCTGTCAATGTGCTAACGGTGGTCAACCTCTTCAGGATGGCTCCCGCTAAGAGCACCAATCAGAATCAGAATCAAGATCCGCCACCACCTCCACCTCCTCTGGAGGCATGGCAAGTTGTGATGGCCGCAACCAATGCAAACACATAGTTGATCATGCAAATTCTTCAAGAGCGCAATCAAGGCAACCAAGGGAACCAAGGCAACAATCAGAATCACTTTGCTACACTCAACCAGTTCCTTGCTAACGGGCCAAAGACTTTCAGCAATTGTGTTGAGGCAACCGATGCTGACGATTGGCTCGTGGATCTATGCAAGTATTTTGAGTGCAGTAATGTCAGGCCTGAGGACTTCGTCAAGTTCGCTTCCTTCCAACTCAAAGATCAAGCTACAGAATGGTTTCAGCAGTACAAGGACTCCATAGGTGGATGTGTTATTACCTGGGATGAACTCCGTCAAGACTTCAAAGCTCATCATATCCCTCAGAGCGTGGTTGAAAGCAAGTGTGAGGAATTCCGCAACCTGAAGCAAGGCTCTTTGTCTGTCTATGACTACAACAAGTTGTTCCAGAAGCTCGCCTGCTTTGCCAAGCAGGACGTCCCTGATGAGAAGAGCATGATATACCAATTCAGGGGTGGTCTCAGAGAAGAAATTCAGCTAGCTCTTGTTCTTATCGAGCCCTTGAGATACGATGAGTTCTACAACATGGCATTGAAACAAGAGGTTGCTCAACTGAGGTGTGATGCTTCCAAGAAGCGAGTCAGAGATGCTGCTCCTTCTTCCTCTACTCAAGTGGCCAAGCAGCAGAAGTATTGGCTTCCTCCTCCTCCGTTTCGTCAGCCGTATCAGAAGAGCAAAGGTGGCAGTGGATCATCCCAACCACCCAACCCTGGCTTTCAGAACAAGACTTCGTCTCAAGCTCCAAGATCGAGTGCTCCTTATCCCCGTCCGCTTTTTGAGGTCACGTGCAACAAGTGCCAACAGAAGGGTCACTATGCCAACAAGTGTTTCAACCAGAGGCGTCTTCCTCCTCCTCCTCCTGTGATATCGGCAAGTACAGCTATGGTCAAGCATAACCCCAAGAACGCCAAGGTCAATTTGCTGAATGCAGCTCAGGCAGAGGACTCGCCAGATGTGATTATGGGTAACCTTCCTGTTAACGATGTTCCTGCAAAAGTTCTTTTTGACACTGGTGCATCGCTTTCTTTTATTTCAACACCATTTGTTGCCAAGCATGATTTTGTGATCGAAAGGATTCCTGTTCCGTTGAAGATTGTGTCTCCGGGCAAGCAAATGACTTCTAACAATTGCGTCCCGGATGTTACTATCACGTTGGGCGATTACAAGTTTCTCTCTTCTCCGGTGGTTCTTGGTAACTCGGATATTGATCTTATTCTCGGAATGGATTGGATTTCTAAGCACAAGGCACATCTTGACTATGCAGGCAGGCAGATTCAATTGACTCATTCGTCTGAGGATGTAATTGTCTTTGCCGCTCGTGACGATACCATCCGTCTGTTTTCTCTCAATGAGAAGGGTGAACTAGATGCTATCTCGCAAATTCCATTCGTTTGCGAATATCAAGACGTCTTTCCAGAAGAGCTTCCAGGAATGCCTCCGCACCGGCCAGTTGAATTCGTCATTGATCTTGAGCCCGGCACGGAACAAGTGTGCAAGCGTCCTTACAAGCTCGGACCTGAAGATTTGAAGGAGCTGAAGAAGCAACTCGATATTCAAGAGATAATGGGTCTCATCCGGCCTAGTTCTTCTCTGTGGGGTTGTGGTGTTCTTTTTGTGAAGAAGAAGGATGGAACGGACCGATTTTGTGTTGATTACCGTCCATTGAACAAGAAGACCATCAAGAACAAATACCCACTTCCCAACATCAACGAGTTGTTCGAACAACTCAAAGGTGCCCAAGTATTCTCCAAGCTTGATATCCGTATGGGTTATCATCAGATTTGAATCCGTGAGCAAGATATCCCCAAGACGGCTTTCAGGACAAGCTATGGTTCATATGAATACACTGTCATGTCTTTTGGCCTCGTCAACGCTCCTCCGACTTTCTCTTGCATGATGAACTTCATCTTCAACGCCTACACCAATGACTTCGTTTTGGTCTATCTCGACGACATTATGGTTTTCTCGAAGAACAAGGAAGATCATGCCAAGCACTTGCGTTTGGTACTCGATAAGCTGAGGGAACACTAGTTCTACGCCAAGTTCTCCAAGTGCGAATTTTGGCTCGATGAGGTTCTTTATCTTGGTCATATCATCTCTGCCAAGGGCATTGCGGTGAATCCTGAGAAGGTGTATGCAATTGTGAATTGGGAACCTCCTCAGAACGTGAAGCAACTCCGTAGCTTCCTCGGTCTCGCAAGCTATTGTCGAAGATTCGTTGAAAACTTTTCTAAGATCGCGAAGCCTCTCTCAAATCTTCTCCAGAAGCACGTCAAGTACGTTTGGTCTCCGGAGTGTGACATTGCTTTCAACACTTTGAAAGAGAAATTGGTTACTGCTCCAGTTCTCACTCCGCCTAATGAATCCAAGCCATACGAGGCCTTTTGTGATGCCTCTCTCCAAGGTCTTGGCGCAGTGTTGATGCAAGAGAATAAAGTTGTTGCTTATACCTCTCGCCAGTTGAAGCCTAATGAGAATAACTACCCCACTCATGATCTCGAGTTGGCGGCAGTTGTGCATGCTCTTTTGACTTGGAGACATCTCTTATTGGGAAGAAAAGTGGACATCTTTACTGACCACAAGAGTCTCAAGTACATCTTCACTCAGCCTAATCTCAACCTCAGGCAAACTCGATGGGTCGAAATGATTCAAGAGTATAATCTGAGTATCGAGTATACTCCAGGCAAGGCCAATGTGATTGGTGACGCATTGAGCAGAAAGGCTTATTGCAACAGTCTGATTCTCAAGCCTTATCAACCCGAGCTTTGTGAAGCTTTCCGCAAACTTAACCTGCAAGTTGTTCCTCAAGGTTTCCTCACCAACCTTCAAGTCTCTCCTACCTTGGAAGACCAGATTCGCTAAGCCCAGCTTCTTGATGCTATGGTGAAAAAGGTGAAGATTGGGATTGCCAAGAGTCAACCCAAGTACAAGTGCTACCGCCTTGATGACAAGGATACTCTCTTCTTCGAGGATCGTATTGTTGTACCCAAAGGTGGCCTTCGTAAAGTGATCATGAACGAGGCTCACAATTCTCTTCTCTCCATCCACCCTGGGAGCACGAAGATGTATCAGGACCTCAAGCAGGCTTATTGGTGGACTCGAATGAAGCGCGAGATTGCTTAGTTCGTGAATGAATGTGATGTCTGCAGAAGAGTGAAGGCAGAACACCAAAGGCCAGCTGGTCTCCTCCAACCTCTTGCCATCCAGAATGGAAGTTTGACCACATTGAGATGGAATTCGTGACTGGGTTTCCAAAGTCCAAACGTTGCAACGATGCTATATTCGTTGTCATCGACAAACTCACTAAAGTGGCTCACTTTCTGCCTATCAAAGAGTCAATCACTGCAGCTCAATTGGCGGAACTCTATACCTCTTGAATTGTCTCTCTGCACGGTATTCCACAAGTGATCTCTTCAGACCGTGGTAGCATCTTTACCTCCAAGTTTTGGGATTCTTTTCAGAAGGCCATGGGCACCAACATCCGCTTCAGCACAGCTTTCCATCCTCAAACTAGCGGTCAAGTCGAGCTTGTCAATTAGATTCTTGAAGATATGCTCAGGGCTTGTGTGATCTCCTTCGGCATGAACTGGGAGGATTGTCTTCCTTATGCTGAATTCTCCTACAACAACAGTTTTCAAGAAAGTTCGGGCAAGGCCCCATCTGAAATTCTGTATGGTAGGAAGTGTCGTACCCCTCTCAACTGGTCTGAAACCGGTGAACCTCAACTTCTTGGTAATGACTTAATCACATAGGCAGAGGACATGTGTAAAGTCATTCGAGATAACCTCAAAGCAGCCCAATCCCGCCAGAAGAGCTACTATGATAGTAAGCACCGTGATTTGGCTTTCGAGATCGGAGATCATGTTTACCTCCGCGTCTCTCCAATGAAAGGTACTCGTCGCTTCGGTATCAAAGGGAAGCTTGCCCCTAGATACGTGGGACCTTTCAACATTGTCAGCAAGAGAGGCGATCTCGCCTATCAACTCGAGCTTCCTTCAAACTTTGCAAATGTGCATGACGTGTTCCATGTCTCTCAGCTCCGAAAGTGCTTCAAGACTCCTGACCGCACCGTCAACTTCGAGGACATTGAGCTCCAAGAAGATCTCTCTTACCGTGAGCACCCAGTTGCTATTCTTGAAGAGACTAAACGCAAGACTCGCAAAAAGCCAATCTAATTCCTCAAAGTCAAGTGGTCACACCATTCCGACCGTGAAGCTACCTGGGAACGCGAGGATCACCTCCGTTCTGAGTACCCGACGTTCTTTCAGTCCTAGATCTCGGGACGAGATCCTTTCGTAGTGGTGGAGTGTTGTAACACCCCGGATATGACTTTCCCAATATGTACTCCAACTCTTGCCGTTTCCGGCGTTAAGTTATTTTATTTTCTCGGGTTCGGGTTTTTGTCTTCGTGTGTTGTTCTCGTTGTCATGCATCTCATATCATGTCATCATGTGCATTGCATTTGCATACGTGTTCTTCTCATGCATTCGAGCATTTTCCCTGTTGTCCGTTTTGCATTCCGGCGCTTCGTTCTCCTCCGGTGGTCAATTCTACCTTTCTTTCGTGTGTGGGGATTAAACATTTCCGGATTGGACCGAGACTTGCCAAGTGGCCTTGGTTTACTACCGGTAAACTTCCTGTCAAATTTCGTATCATTTGGACTTCGTTTGATACTCCAACGGTTAACCGAGGGACCGAAAAGGCCTCGTGTGTGTTGCAGCCCAACACCCCTCCAAGTTGGCCCAAAACCCACCTAAACCCTCTCCATCATCTAGAGCGTTCGATCACGATCGCGTGGCCGAAAACAGCACCTCATTTGGACACTCCTAGCTCCCTCTATGCCTATAAATAGAGCTCTCCACGAAAATCCGGATCTCCCCCGTCCAAACCCTAGTCTTCGTCTTCCTCCGCGTGCCGGACAACGTCCACCGGCGCCGGACGTGTCCGAATCTGCCCACCGCCGCCACGTGTCACCACCGTATTCGCCGTCGCCACCGCGCCCACTTCGCCCGCCGTCGGCCCGCGGCAGCCCAGGCGGGGGCCCTCCAAGCCCATCGGCCGGGCCGCACCGCCCGCGAGCAGCCTTGCCTCCCAGCCGCCGCCTTTCCCGAGCTACGCCGCTGCGCCAGAGCGCGCGCCGCCCGGGTCCGGCGACCTCGCCGACCTCGGCCGTCGTGCCGAGTCGCCGCAGCCATCGCCGGCCCGCGCCGCCCCGCGGCTTCCTCCACGCCGCCTCCTCCTCTCCGTCCTTCCTCCGGCCGGCCACCGCAGCCACGAGCTCCGGCCACCAAGTCCCCGGCGAGCTTCCCCAACTCCGGCGAACCCCTACGTTTCTGGCGAACCTCGTAATCCGCGCCGTCCGGATCTGGATCTGAGATCCCGTTTGGGTTGACTTTCTCCCGAAACCCTAGTTCATATTGCCCTGTTCATCGTGCCGTAACTTTGCATCCGTAGCTCCGTTTTGGGCATATAGCATATCAAAATGTTTGTCTCAGTGAGCACATCATTTCATTCCATTGCATAATTTTCATTTGAGTTCATCTTGATGCCCGAAATGCTATTAGAAGAGTGCTACTTGAGATAATTGTCAGATCTGCTGCTCCATTTAGATATTTGTCATTTTTGCCATGATTAATGTGTGCATGATATGCCCATGAGCTCTACATATGTTTTGTTAAGGGTTTTGTCATCTTTCCAGAGGTGCAACCCATGTATTTTTGTGATGTGTGTGGTGACTAGCACAAGCTTGCAAAGTGAGGCATTTGTTAATGCTGATTTCAGGGACTTAGCATTTCCAACAAGTCCTTGAGCTGGTTATCTCATATGGCCATATGTTCATGTTGTTTCCTAGTGATTCGTGCCTCTTTTGAGGATGATCAGTAAGGATGTTTTGTTAATCTTGTAGTGCTCTATCCATCCATGTCTTTGTTTGCAATTATGGAGCACCCTAGCTTGAGTCAATCGAGCTCTACTTTTGCTATTTCGTGAATCTGGGCAGATTGTCTACTTGTTAGCGATTTTGCCGAGGATGTTGTAGTAGATCCGTGCATGCTATGTTATTGTTCTTACCATGTCTAGCTTGCATTTTGTGTATTATTGTAGTAGATCCCGCATCGCATCCCGCATAGCATACCATCCTTGCATCATATTGTTTGAGCTTTGCACGTGGTTGATTGTGTTCCGTTTGCTTGTTTGTCTTGTTTGGGTAAAGACGGGAGACGAGTTCGCTAACGAGGAGCCTGTTGAGTTTGCTTTTGAGAATCCAGTCAACTCTGACAACTTTGCAGGCAAGATGATCATACCCTCGAAATCACTACTATCTTTGCTATGCTAGATGCTCGCTCTTTTGTTATGCCTATGCTACGATGCCTACCACTTGCTTATCATGCCTCCCAAATTGCCATGTCAAACCTCTAACCCACCATGTCCTAGCAAACCGTTGATTGGCTATGTTACCGCGTTGCTCAGCCCCTCTTATAGCGTTGCTAGTTGCAGGTGAAGATTGGAGACTGCTCCTTGTTGGAACATTATTTACTTGTTGGGATATCATTATATTGCCATGTTATCTTAATGCATCTATATACTTGGTAAAGGGTGGAAGGCTTGGCCTCTCGCCTAGTGTTTTGTTCCACTCTTGCCGCCCTAGTTTCCGTCATATCGGTGTTATGTTCCCGGATTTTGCGTTCCTTACGCGGTTGGGTTATAATGGGAACCCCTTGATAGTTTGCCTTGATTAAAGCTTTTCCAGCAATGCCCAACCTTGGTTTTACCATTTGCCACCTAGCCTCTTTTTCCCTTGGGTTTCCGGAGCCCGAGGGTCATCTTATTTAAACCCCCCCGGGCCAGTTCTCCTCTGAGTGTTGGCCCAAATAGAGCCACTTGCAGCGCCACCTCGGGGCAACTCGAGGGTTGGTTTTAGTTGTACGTAGTGTTCATCTGAGTGTGCCCTGAGAACGAGATATGTGCAGCTCCTATCGGGATTTGTCGGCACATTCGGTCGGTGTTGCTGGATTTGTTTTAACCTGTCGAAGTGTCTTGTAGAACCGAGATACTGAGTCTGATCGGAATGTCTCGGGAGGAAGTCTATTCCTTCGTTGACCGTGAGAGCTTGTCATGGGCTAAGTTGGGACTCCCCTGCAGGGATTTGAACTTTCAAAAGCCGTGCCCGCGGTTATGGGAAGATGGGAATTTGTTAATGGCCGGTTGTAGATAACTTGAACCTTAACTTAATTAAAATGAATCAACAGTGTGAGTTACCATGATGGTCTCTTCTCGGTGTAGTCTGGGAAGTGAACACGGTGTTGGAGTAATGCTTGCGCAGGTTGTCCTCTAGTTTCTCGTTCGCGCTTTGCCTCCTCTTCTCGCTCTCTTTTGCGAACATGATAGCCACTATATATGCTAGTCGCTTGCTGTAGCTCCACATATTTTACCTTGCCTTACCTATAAGCTTAAATAGTCTTGATCGCGAGGGTGCGAGATTGCTGAGTCCCTGTGGCTCACAGATTACTATTAAACCAGATGCAGGGCCTGATGATTCCGCTCCAGGTGACGCGCTTGAGCTCAAGTGGGAGTTCGACGACGACTCTCAACGATACTATGTGTCTTTCCCTGATGATCAGTAGTGGTGCCCAGTTGGGGTGATCGGGACCGTGTCGCATGTTGGGTTATCTTTTATTTTCGCGCCGTAGTCGGGCCATGAGTGTTTGGATGATGTAATGTTATTTATGTACCTTGATTGACGTGGCGAGTGTAAGCCAACTATGTTATCTCCCCTTTATTATTTATATTACATGGGATGTTGTGAAGATTGCCTAACTTGCAACATTGCTTTCAATGCGGTTATGTCTCTAAGTCGTGCCTCGACACGTGGGAGCTATATCCGCATCGAGGGCGTTACACCCGTGGAGTCCCATTTTGCGGTATGCCACATCCCTCCCGATGAACAGGACCCCCGTTTCGACCATAGTGCTCCAACACAAGTCCGTTTCGTCCGTTTTGCGGTACGCCACACCCGTCCCAATCAACAGGACCCCCGTTTCGACCGTAGGAGGTCCGTTTCCTCCGTTTTGCGGTACGCCAGACCCCTCCCGATGAACAGGATCCCGTTTCGAACGTGGCCGGTCGAACATAAGGCCGTTTCCTCCGTTCTGCGGTACACCAGGCCTCGTTTCCATCGCCGGTTCCGTCCAAACCCTCCTGATGAACACGACGCATTCCGTTGCCTCCCCATGAACACGACGATGACGCTGTTTCTCCGTTCCGACCCAGCAATGTACACGAGACCTGGCCGTACGTATGTGCGAGTAGGCGTTCGAGACCCCGCCCGTATGTACACATATGTGGCCGTATTTTCTTTCATGCACCCTGGTCGCTGTACGTACGTGTACATGCTACGTGCGCGCCTCTACTACGACACATGCGCGCCTCTACATCGACCAGCATGTACGTACACGTTCGCGACCAGAATGACAATGCTACGTACGCTTCGACCAGGTGGGTCCCGACTGTCAGGCACTTCCTTGCCTGCGAAGATGTAGCTAGTGGGTCCCAGCAGTCAGGGGGCGAATCTTTTTTTTACCCGGGCGCACTTCCTTGCGTGCAAAGATGTAGCTGGTGGGTTCCAGCAGCCAGGGGGAAACGTTTTTTCACGAAATACAGTGGCCCGTCCGATGGGTCCGAGCTGTTAGGTGGAGGAATCATTATTTTCCGCATAATAAGGAGGCACTTCCTTGCTGCGGCCATGGACCCAGCTGTCAGCCTCTCCACATATAGTCCACGTCCGATGGAAGTCGTTCCTTGACCATGTTGACCACGCCGCACCGAGAGCACCAGGGCGGTGGACGACGGCGAGGCCTAGGAAGGGGACGACACGGAGGCAGGGAAGACTCGACAGTTGTTTCCCACGCGGAGGGGAGTACGATTGTACGAGGGTTTACTGGTTCTTCTGCCATCGCTGGAGAATAACAGCAGGTGTGGGTGAGTAGACGGATGGCTAGGCTAGCGATGGGAGTATGGTCGGGCGGTGAGGCCTGCGCGGCAGCATAGCTGGCCGCGAGGAGGAGGGAGCAGGCAGTCCCGCCGGCGCTTGTTTGAGCGGCTGGAGCAGGAAGAGCAGAGATTGAAGAAGCACGACGGCCGTTGGATGGACATCCAACAGTCAGTGCTTGTGCGTCAACCTTTTTTTAGGAAAGCCTCAAATCTGTGGAAAACAGCATATAGCCCATCTGCCATTATTTCTAATAATTTACAGCCCATTTGCTAATTCTTAAGGTTTTTTTGGAGCCCATATATTGTGGCAACGGTTAAAAAATTTATATGAAATTTTGCATATTTCGGTGCGGTCCGAACTGTTTTTAATCCCGAAATTTTGACTCACATTCAAACTGATTTTAAAAATAAATGTATATCAATATAAAATCCAACAAATTCTCCACGGATAAAAATAAATGTAATTTAAAATCTTGAAATGAAAAAAAAGATATTTGAAACTAATTGCCGGTTTGATGTGTTTTAAAAATGTACAACCCATTGCTCATTACTGATGGGCCATTTTCTTGGCCAGCCGAATGAAAGCTCTCCTCGTCTTGAAAGATTTGCAGCCCAACAGGCCTGACGAAGCGACTTACTTGGCAAATCACAAAAATACTGGGCTGTGGCCGTGGACCCAGCTGCAGCCTCTCCACGTACAGTACTCTTCCGATGGAAGTCGTTCCTTGACCATGTTGACCACGCCACACAGAGAGCACCACGGCGGTGGACGACAGCGAGGCCTAGGAAGGGGACGACACTGCAGTGGAAGCCTGCGCGGAGAGGACTACGAGGGTTCATTGGTTTGGCTACGGTGTGAGGCTGCCGTCGCCGCAAGGCCTGGCCAGCAGTGGGAATAGCAGGGGGCAGTGAGGCCTCTATGGCAGCACAGCCGGCCACGGGAGGTGATGACCCACAAGTATAGGGGATCTATCGTAGTCCTTTCGATAAGTAAGAGTGTCGAACCCAACAAGGAGCAAAAGGAAATGATAAGCGGTCTTCAGCAAGGTATTCTCTGCAAGTACTGAAATAAGTGGTAACAGATAGTTTTGTGATAAGATAAATTGTAACGAGCAACAAGTAACAAAAGTAAATAAAGTGCAGCAAGATGGCCCAATCCTTTTTGTAGCAAAGGACAAGTCGGAACAAACTCTTATAATAGGAAAAGCGCTCACGAGGACACATGGGAATATCGTCAAGCTAGTTTTCATCACGTTCATATGATTCGCGTTCGATACTTTGATAATTTGATATGTGGGTGGACCGGTGCTTGGGTGTTGTTCTTACTTGAACAAGCATCCCACTTATAATTAACCTCTATTGCAAGCATCCGCAACTACAACAAAAGTATTAAGGTAAACCTAACCATAGCATGAAACATATGGATCCAAATCAGCCCCTTACGAAGCAACGCATAAACTAGGGTTTAAGCTTCTGTCACTCTAGCAACCCATCATCTACTTATTACTTCCCAATGCCTTCCTCTAGGCCCAAATAATGGTGAAGTGTTATGTAGTCGACGTTCACATAACACCACTAGAGGCTAGACAACATACATCTCATCAAAATATCAAACGAATACCAAATTCACATGACTACTAATAGCAAGACTTCTCCCTTGTCCTCAGGAACAAATGTAATTACTCACAAAGCATATTCATGTTCATAATCAGAGGGGTAATAATATGCATATAGGATCTGAACATATGATCTTCCACCAAATAAACCAACTAGCATCAACTACAAGGAGTAATCAACACTACTAGCAACCTACTAGCACCAATCCCGGACTTTGAGACAAGAATTGGATACAAGAGATGAACTAGGGTTTGGAGATGAGATGGTGCTGGTGAAGATGTTGATGGAGATTGCCCTCTCCCGATGAGAGGAGCGTTGGTGATGACGATTGGTGATGATTTCCCCCTCCCGGAGGGAAGTATCCCTGGCAGAACAGCTCTGCCGGAGCTCTAGATTGGTTCCGCCAAGGTTCCGCCTCGTGGCGGCGGAGTCTCGTCCCGAAAAGTTCCTTCTGATTTTTTTCTCATCAAGACTTCATATAGGAGAAGATGGACGTCGGAGAGCCACCAGGGGGCCCACGAGGTAGGGCGCCCTAGGGGGGGCCCCCCACCCTCGTGAGCAGGGTGTGGGCCCCCTGGCCTTCATCTTTGGCGAGGATTTTTCTTTATTTATTTTAAGATGTTCCGTGGAGTTTACTTTTGGAGTTGCGCAGAATAGGTCTCTAATATTTGCTCCTTTTCCAGCCCAGAATTCCAGCTGCCGGCATTCTCCCTCCTTATGTAAACCTTGTAAAATAAGAGAGAATAGCCATAAGTATTGTGACATAAAGTGAAATAACAGTCCATAATGCAATAAATATCGATATAAAAGCATGATGCAAAATGGACGTATCAACTCCCCCAAGCTTAGACCTCGCTTGTCCTCAAGCGAAAAGCCGATAACAATAAATATGTCCTCATGTTTAGAGGTAGAGGCGTCGATAAAAATAAAATACGGACATGAAGGCATCATGATTATTCTCATAACAGCAACATATATAGATTTTGTCATATGATTACTTATGTTCAAGTGATGATCTATTCACAATGCAAAAGTATAAATCATAAACCTTATTGGGCTCCGACAAACTATAATCTCAGTCATTGAAGCAATTGCAATTTATCATAACATCGGAAAGAGTCTATGTCAGAGCTAAAAAGCAAGTCCACATACTCAACTATCATTTAGTCCTCCATAATTGCTAACACTCACGCGATACTTGTGGTTACGGAGTTTTAATCGGACACAGAGAAAGATAGGGCTTATAGTTTTGCCCCACAACCTTTTACATCAAGGGTAATGCACCAATTAATGGTTCATGCTCCCCTACATCCAATTATATATATATATATATATCATGTTCTTTCCAACATGCTGAGCTTGCCAAAGGATAAAATATATAAAAAAGGGAAAGATCACCCTGACTCTTGCATAAGGTAGAAGATAATAATAAAGGATTGGCCCTTCGCAGAGGGAAGCAGAGGTTGCCATGCGCTTTTATGGTTTGATATATAAAATCTCAATGCGAAAGAACGTCACTTTATATTGCCCCTTGTGATATGAACCTTTATTATGCAGTCCGTCGCTTTTATTACTTCCACATCACAAGATCGTATAAAGCTTATTTCTCCCACACCAATCAATCATACATATTTAGAGCAATTTTTATTGCTTGCACCGATGACAACTTACTTGAAGGATCTTACTCAATCCATAGGTAGATATGGTGGACTCTCATGGCAAAACTAGTTTAAGGGTATTTGGAAGCACAAGTAGTATTTCTACTTGGTGCTGAGAATTTGGCTAGCATGAGGGGGAAAGGCAAGCTCAACAAGTTAGAGGATCCATGACAACATACTTTATCTCAGATATAAGAAAGACATAACTCATTACGTTGTCTTCCTTGTCCAACATCAACTCTTTAGCATGTCATATTTTAATGAGTGCTCCCAATCATAAAAGATGTCAATGATAATATATCTATATGTGAAACCTCTATTTCCTTATTACTTCCTATTAATTGCAACGATGACCAAGGCTATGTCTACCAACTCCCAACAACTTTTAATCATCATACTCTTTCTATGTGAAGTCATTACTCTCAATAAGATCAATATGAACTCTTTGTTTCTTTTTATTCTTTTTCTCTTTTCTTTTATTCACCCAAGATCATGGCAAAATAATCAAGCCCTTGACTCAACACTAATCTTTATTATATATAGCTCACGGACTCGATTACAAAGAGAGATCATAAAGCAAAACTCAAAACTAGATCATGCCATAAACTTTATTCTACTAGATCAAGATACTACTAATAGGATCGAACTAAGAAAAAAATGGTAAAAATAGGAGTTGTGATGGTGATACGATACCGGGGCACCTCCCCCAAGCTTGGCAGTTGCCAAGGGGAGTGCCCATAACCATGTGACTATGTCTCCTTTGTCGGTGAAGAAGGTGGAGGTGTTGTAGATGATGCGGGCCTTGCGTCCATCTTCCAAGGCATAGGTTCTCCATCATAGAAAGATGATCGAGTCACCGGGATCCTCAAATTTGCAGCCAAACTCATCCTTTTGAATCTATATTTGTACTCATAGTTTTGGTTTTGCAGGTCATAGATTTGGGCTTGGAGGTGCTCGATCTTCTCATGAAGCTTGAAAATAGTCTCCCCGATGTTGTCAGCATCCAACTGGTGGTTGCTAGTGAACTCCACGATCATCATGTGGTTAGACTTGAGTCCACGTTCCACCATCCCTTGGCACTTGAAAACTTGTTGCTCCACTGCTTCGAGCCTCGTCTCCATGCTTCCGGTCCCCTTTGGTCCCTCTTCATCACGGATGTGCAGCAACCCATCATGCAACTCAATGGTTTGAGGGTGTCGCAGCACCTCCGCGAGGTAAGGGTTGATGACCTTCTCGAAGAACTTGTCCTTGGATGCGCTTGGGGCCATCATGATAACCTTGATCTGTCAGAAAAACAGATTGAAACAAGAACAGAGGAGATTTGCGTGATACGGGAGTCAAAACCTTCGGGAGGTTATACAATGATTTTTTACCGACCAAAAGACGTATCGTGCAAGAAAACGGAGTCCGGAAGGCACACGAGGTGCTCACGAGGTAGGGGGGCGCGCCCACCACCCTCGTGGGACCCTCGTGTCCTTCCCGGACTTCTACTTATTTTTCTATTTTTCTAAATATTCCAAAACGGAGAAATATTGCCTTAAAAATTGTTTTGGAGTCGGTTTACTTACCGTACCACATACCTATTCCTTTCCGGAGTCTGAAACGTTCCGGAAAGTGTCCCTTATGTATTCCTCTGGGTTACGGTTTCAATAATATTGGTTTCAACATTTATGGGGTTACCTGAGATATAATGTTTGATTCTTTGACCGTTTACCACCTTCGGATTTGTGCCCTCGAAGTTGTTGATTTTTATGGCCCCGGAATGATAGACCTCTTCGATAACATAGGGGCCTTCCCATTTAGAGAGAAGTTTTCCTGCAAAAATCTTAAACGAGAGTTGTATAGCAATATATAATCACCTACATTAAACTCACGCTTTTGTATCCTTTTGTCATGCCATATTTTAACTTTTTCTTTAAACAACTTGGCATTTTCATAAGCTTGGGTTCTCCATTCATCAAGTGAGATAATATCAAATAACCTCTTCACACTTGCAAGTTTAAAATCATAGTTGATCTCTTTAATAGCCCAATACGCCTTATGTTCTAGTTCGAGAGGTAAGTGACATGCTTTTCTATAAACCATTTTATACGGAGACATACCCATAGGATTTTTGTATGCAGTTCTATAAGCCCATAATGCATCATCAAGTTTCTTGGACCAATTCTTCCTAGACCTATTAATAGTCTTTTGCAAAATTAATTTGAGCTCTCTATTGCTCAACTCTACTTGACCACTAGACTGAGGGTGATAAGGAGATGCAATTCTATGATTAACATCATATTTAGCAAGCATTTTATGGAAAGCACCATGAATAAAGTGTGAACCACCATCAGTCATTAAATATCTAGGGACTCCAAACCTCGGAAAAATAACTTGTTTAAGCATTTTAATAGAAGTGTTATGATCAGCACTACTAGTTGGAATAGATTCTACCCACTTAGTAACGCAATCAACAGCAACTAAAATATGTGTGTATCCATTAGAGGCAGGAAAAGGTCCCATATAATCAAAGCCCCAAACATCAAACGGTTCAATAACAAGAGAATAATTCATAGGCATTTCTTGACGTCTACTAATATTACCAATTCTTTAACATTCATCACAAGACAAGACAAACTTACAGGCATCCTTGAAGAGAGTAGGCCAATAAAAACCAGATTGCAATACCTTATTTGCAGTTCTATCTCTAGCATGGTGTCCTCCATAAGCCTCGGAATGACACTTGCGTAGGATCTATTCCTGTTCATGCTCAGGTACACAACGTCTAATGACACCATCTACTCCTTCTTTATAAAGATGTGGGTCATCCCAAAAGTAATGTCTTAAATTGTAGAAAAACTTATTATTTTGCTGGTATGTGAAGCTAGGTGGTATAAACTTAGCAACAATATAATTAGCATAATCAACATACCATGGAGTACTATGAGAAGTACTTATAACATTTAATTGTTCATCAGGAAAGCTATCATTGATAGGTAGTGGGTCATCAAGAACATTCTCTAACCTAGACAAGTTGTCTGCAACGGGGTTCTCAGCTCCCTTTCTATCAACAATATGCAAATCAAATTCTTGTAGCAAGAGAACCCATCTAATAAGTCTAGGTTTAGCATCTTTCTTTTCCATAAGGTATTTAATAGTAGCATGATCAGTGTGAATAGTTACTTTATAATCAACAATATAAGGTCTGAACTTATCACAAGCAAATACAACTGCTAAAAGCTCTTTTTCAGTAGTAGCATAATTTCTTTGAGCATTGTCTAGAGTTTTACTAGCATAATGAATAACATTTAATTTCTTATCAACTCGTTGCCCTAGAACAGCACCTACAGCATAATCACTAGCATCACACATAATTTCAAAGGGTAAATTCCAATCAGGTGGCTGAACAACAGGTGCAGAGGCTAATGCTTTATTAAGTATTTCAAATGCTTCTACACAATCATCATCAAAGACAAATGGTATATATTTTTGCAATAAATTAGTCAGAGGCCGAGAAATTTTTGAGAAGTCCTTAATGAACCTACTGTAAATTCCGGCATGACCAAGGAAACTTATTATACCTTTGATGTCCTTGGGACATGGCATCTTTTCAATAGCATCGACCTTGGCTTTATCAACTTCAATACCTCTTTCGGAAACTTTATGCCCCAAGACAATACCGTCATTAACCATAAAGTGGCACTTTTCCCAATTCAAGACAAGATTAGTTTCTTCACATCTCTGCCAAACTCGATCAAGATTGCTCAAGCAATCATCAAAAGAGGAACCATAGATGGAAAATTTGTCCATGAAAACCTCACAAATTTCACAAAAGTCAGATAATATAGCCATCATGCATCTTTGAAAGGTAGCAGGTGCATTACATAAACCAAAAGGCATACATCTATAAGCAAAAGTACCAAAAGGGCATGTAAAAGTAGTCTTTGATTGATCTCTAGCCGACACAGGTATTTGAGAGAAACCAGAATAACCATCTAGAAAGCAGTAATGTGTATGTTTGCATAATCTTTCTAGCATTTGATCAATAAAAGGTAAGGGGTAATGATCTTTCTTAGTAGCTTTATTTAATTTGCGGAAATCAATTACCATCCTATAACCTGTGATAATTCTTTGTGGAATCAATTCGTCTTTATCATTAGGAACAACAGTAATACCTCCCTTCTTAGGGACACAATGGACAGGACTTACCCACCGACTATCAGCAACAGGATAGATTATACCTGCCTCCAGAAGCTTGAGTATTTCTTTTCTTACCACTTCTTTCATTTTAGGATTCAGACGTCGTTGAGGATCACGAACTGGTTTGGCATATGCTTCCAAATTGATTTTATGTTGACATAGAGTGGGACTAATGCCCTTAATATCATCAAGAGTATATCCAATAGCAGCACGATGCTTCTTTAGAGTTTTCAATAATCTTTCTTCTTCATGCTCTGAAAGGTTAGCACTAATAATAACAGGATATATCTTCTTTTCATCAAGATAAGCATATTTAAGATTATCAGGCAACGGTTTAAGCTCAAACATGGGATCACCCTTGGGTGGAGGAGGATCCCCTAAAATTTCAACAGGCAAATTGTGTTGCAGAAAAGGTTCCTGTTTAAAGAATACTTCATCTATTTCCCTTCTTTCATTCATGAACATATCATTTTCATGGTCTAGCAAATAGTGTTCTAAAGGATCACTAGGAGGCACGACAATAGAAGCAAGACCAATAATCTCATCCTTACTAGGTAATTCTTCCTCACGATGTTGTTTACTAAATTTAGAGAAATTAAACTCATGAACCATATCGTCCAAGCCAATAGTAACAACATCTTTTCGCAATCTATCCTAGCATTAACAGTGTTCAAGAAGGGTCTACCAAATATAATGGGACAAAAGCTATCTTGCGGAGAAGTAAGAACAAGAAAATCAGCAGGATATTTAGTTTTCCCACACAAGACTTCAACATCTCTAACAATTCCAATTGGTGAAATAGTATCTCTATTGGCAAGTTTAATTGTGACATCAATACCTTCTAACTCAGCAGGTGCAATTTCATTCTTAATTTCTTCGTATAAAGTATGCGGTATAACACTGGCACTCGCACCCATATCACATAAGCCATGATAACAATGATCTCCTATTTTAACAGAAATAACATGCACGCCTACCACATGTCTATGTTTATCTTTAGCACAAGGTTTAGCAATTCTAGCAGTTTCACCTTCGAACTGAATAACATGCCCATCAATATTATCAGACAAGAGATCTTTAACAATAGCAATATTAGGTTCTACTTTAACTTGCTCAGGAGGTGTATAAGTTCTAATATTGCTTTTACGAACAACAGTTGAAGCTTTAGCATGATCCTTTATTCTAACAGGGAAAGGTGGTTTCTCAACATAAGAAGTAGGAACAATACGATCATTATAAGTGACAGTCTTTTCTTCAACTTTAATAGGTGCATCTACTTTTACTTCTATGGGAGGATGATATTTAAACCACTTCTCCTTAGGGAGATCAACATAAGTAGCAAAACATTCACAGAAAGGAGGTACTATCTCAGAGTCAAGTCCATATTTAGTGCTAAACTTATGGAAAATGTCGGTATCCATAAAAGATTTAACACAATCAAACTTAGGTGTCATACCTGACTCTTTACCTTCGTCGAGGTCCCAATCTTCAGAGTTGCGTTTAATTCTATCCAATAAATTCCATCTGAATTCAATAGTCTTCATCATAAAAGAGCCAGCACAAGAAGTATCGAGCATGGTTTGATTATTATGAGAAAGCCGAGCATAAAATTTTTGCATAATTGTTTCTCTCGAGAGCTCATGATTGGGGCATGAATATAACATTGATTTAAGCCTCCCCCAAGATTGAGCGATGCTTTCTCCTTTGTGAGACCAGAAATTATATATATAATTGCGATCACGATGAACAAGATGCATAGGGTAATACTTTTGATGAAATTCCAATTTCAATCTTTTATAGTTCCAGGATTTCATATCATCACATAGCCTATACCATATCAATGTGTCTCCCTTGAAAATTAAAGGGAAGACCTTCTTCTTAGCAACATCATCGGGTATACCTGCAAGCTTAAATAATCCACAAACTTCATCCACATATATTAACTGCTCATCAGGATGCTTTGTTCCATCTCCTGTAAAAGGGATAGTTAGCAGTTTTTCCATCATACCCGAAGGAAATTCAAAAGGAATTTCATTTTCAATAGGTTCAGTAGGTTGAGGAGCAACTCTTTGCTCTACTGGACAGGGTGAAGATACCCCGAACAAGCCCCTCAGAGAATTACTTTCCATAGTAGCAAGTGACAGTAAATTTCAGCACACTATATAAATTTTTCCTTACCAAATTCCACCTACCAAAGGCGCTACACTCCCCGGCAACAACGCCAGAAAAGAGTCTTGATGACCCACAAGTATAGGTGATCTATCGTAGTCCTTTCGATAAGTAAGAGTGTCGAACCCAATGAGGAGCAGAAGGAAATGATAAGCGTTTCTTAGCAAGGTATTCTCTGCAAGTACTGAAATAAGTGGTAACAGATAGTTTTGTGATAAGATAAATTGTAACGAGCAACAAGTAACAAAAGTAAATAAAGTGCAGCAAGGTGGCCCAATCCTTTTTGTAGCAAAGGACAAGCCGGAACAAACTCTTATAATAGGAAAAGCACTCCCGAGGACACATGGGAATATTGTCAAGCTAGTTTTCATCACGTTCATATGATTCGCGTTCGATACTTTGATACTTTGATATGTGGGTGGACCGGTGCTTGGGTGCTGTTCTTACTTGAACAAGCATCCCACTTATGATTAACCTCTGCTGCAAGAATCCGCAACTACAACAAAAGTATTAAGGTAAACCTAACCATAGCATGAAACATATGGATCCAAATCAGCCCCTTACGAAGCAACGCATAAACTAGGGTTTAAGCTTCTGTCACTCTAGCAACCCATCATCTACTTATTACTTCCCAATGCCTTCCTCTAGGCCCAAATAATGGTGAAGTGTTATGTAGTCGACGTTCACATAACACCACTAGAGGCTAGACAACATACATCTTATCAAAATATCAAACGAATACCAAATTCACATGACTACTAATAGCAAGACTTCTCCCTTGTCCTCAGGAACAAACGTAATTACTCACAAAGCATATTCATGTTCATAATCAGAGGGGTAATAATATGCAAATAGGATCTGAACATATGATCTTCCACCAAATAAACCAACTAGCATCAACTACAAGGAGTAATCAACACTACTAGCAACCTACTAGCACCAATCCCGGACTTTGAGACAAGAATTGGATACAAGGGATGAACTAGGGTTTGGAGATGAGATGGTGCTGGTGAAGATGTTGATGGAGATTGCCCTCTCCTGATGAGAGGAGCGTTGGTGATGATGATGGTGATGATTTCCCCCTCCCGGAGGGAAGTATCCCCGGCAGAACAGCTCTGCCGGAGCTCTAGATTGGTTCCGCCTCGTGGCGGCAGAGTCTCGTCCCGAAAAGTTCCTTCTGATTTTTTCTCATCGAAAGACTTCATATAGCAGAAGATGGTCGTCGGAGAGCCACCAGGGGGCCCACGAGGTAGGGGGCACGCCCTAGGGGGGCGCGCCCCCACCCTCGTGATCAGGGTGTGGGCCCCCTGGCCTTCATCTTTGGCAAGGATTTTTCTTTATTTATTTTAAGATGTTCCGTGGAGTTTCAGGACTTTTGGAGTTGCGCAGAATAGGTCTCTAATATTTGCTCCTTTTCCAGCCCAGAATTTCAGCTGCCGGCATTCTCCCTCCTTATGTAAACCTTGTGAAATAAGAGAGAATAGCCATAAGTATTGTGACATAAAGTGAAATAACAGTCGATAATGCAATAAATATCGATATAAAAGCATGATGCAAAATGGACGTATCAGGAGGCAGGACCATGCAGCACGACCGGCGCTGCTTTGGGCGGCTGGAGCAAGAAGACCAGAGGTTGAAGAAGCACTACGGTCGTTGGATGGACATCATACGGTCACTGGAGCTAGAATCGTTCATATGGACTAAGTTGACAAATCCATTCGTCCCTGTCAACTTAGTAGGCCCACAAGTCAGTCTCCCAGCAAGGTGGGTCCTAGCTAGCCGGGGGAGTATTCATTTTTTTTGTGCGTAATAAGGAGGCACTTCCGGTGGGTTAGAGCTGACAGCGGGGGGAACGTTTTTTTCACGAAATACGGTGGCCCGTCTGGTGGGTCCCAGCAGTCAGGGGGAAACGATTTTTTTTGCAAAATACTGGTGGCCCGTCTGGTGGGTCCCTGCTGTCAGGTGGAGGAATAATTATTTTCCGCGTAATAAGGAGGCACTTCCTTGCGGCTGCCGTGGACCCAGCTGTCAGCCTCTCCACGTACAGTACTCTTCCGATTGAAGTCGGTCGTTGACCACGTTGACCACGCCGCGCCGAGAGCACCAGGGCGGTGGACAACGGTGAGGACTAGGAAGGGGATGACTCGGAGCCGGTGAAGACGCAGTAGTGGATGCCCACGCGAAGAGGAGTACGAGGGTTCACTGGTTCAGCTGCTGTCGTGGGTTTGTCACGGCAGATGTCCTCATGAAAGGACTTAGTCATGGAGCCATCGCAACATGTTATCTTAAAGGGGTTAAACTGGACGAGGGGACCTGGGAGTTTATACTAGTTCGGCCCCTTCGATTAAGGTAAAAGGCTACGTCTAGTTGTGATTGGTATTGCTAGGGTTTTGAAGGACAGGGAGCGAATCCGCTTTGTCTGGCTCTCGAGTTGTTGTTGTCTGTCTCTAAACCGCGGCCGGGTCGTCCCTTTATATACATAGGTTGACGCCCGCCGGGCTACAGAGTCCCGAAGCCGGTTTATAAACGTATCTGGTTCGACCTCTCTCTTTCTATCTTACTATACAAGTTATATGACAAGGCCGGTTTACATTTACATACTGTAACTCGCCTTTGGGCCCTTCGTAAAGCGCCATCATCTTTACATCTTCATGGGCTTCTAATCTTGAAAGAGTCAACCCGGCTACATAAGGCCGGTTTACCTCCAGTAGTAATATCCCCAACATTAGGCCCCAGATTGGTTTGAACTTGTTCATGTCAATCGTCCACACTTTAGAAAAAATCTTCTCTCTTGTCTTCATTTTTGATCTTGTAAACCGCCGTGACGTCATACTTCAAAATTATGATAAACCGTCATGACGTCATCCATCCGTTGATATCGGAGATTTCCTTCATTTAATATATATCCAGTTGTCGAGGCGACACCTTTATTAACTTATCCATTTTTTGGACTCCTCGATTCCCACACTTGCCGTTTTTCACTTCGCCTTATAAATAGGACCGAGGGGTCATTTTCACTGTTTCCCCCGTGCCTCTTTGCATTGTCTTCCTCGCGCTGCTCAGCCTCTGGAACTCCGTCGCCACCGTTGACCGTCGTTCTGCTCCTTCCTCGGCCGCTGCATCGCCCTGAATGCACTAGAGAACTGCGGCGCCCTTCCGCTTCCTTAGTAGCTCCGGTAAGTTCTATGCTTTTTTCACCATAGATCTGTTCTAGGGTTTCGATATTCCTCGCAGTTCTTCTGAAGTTCATTAGATCTATTCTTCCTTGTTCTTCCTTTAATAGATGGACACTTCATGCTTGATGCATCTCCTACCATAGCTTACCTACCATGATCATCACAAATCATTATGCGCAAAGAACAGATCTGTCTGTCAAAAATTGCTTCAGTTCTACACCCCTTCAAGATCCAATTATTTTTGCTTTTCTGTCTTATCTCTAGATCCGAAAGTTTTATACATCACTATGAGATCTGTTTCTCCTCGCACCAATATAAGCGATTTGACATTGGATAAATAGTCTATGCCATTAGCCCTCTGATAAACAGGAAGAGCATGTTGCCTTCATAATTACACTCCGATTTAATAGTATCTGATCAATCCTGCGCTAGCATTACCTTCTTTCTCATTATACTAGTCTCCAGGTTGTACCATTTATTATATCAGTACGTTTCTTACTCCCTTGTCTCTTGTGTATGATCATGCATAATTTATAAACCGGCCCTTCATTTTCAGTCTGTTCGCTTTGCAATGGCCAAACAATTCACTGCCTGCAACTGGGCTTGTTCCCGGGTTACTGAGGCTCAATTGGATGAGATGGTTAGCATCGGCTCTCTGCCTAAGAAAACCGAGATCAAATGGCGAGTCCCAGGAACTGAGAATCCTCCAACCCCAAGACAAGGCGAAGTGGTAATCTTTGTTGACCATATAGGCCGTGGTTTCAAACCGCCAGGGTCAAAAAATTTATCGAGATGTGCTTGCCAGCTTCCAACTGCATCCACAAGATATTGGTCCCAACTCAGTCTCCAACTTATGCAATTTCCAAGTCTTCTGTGAAGCCTATTTACAGGAAGAACCAACTGCAGAATGGTTCTAGGATTTCTTTCACTTAAACCGGCGCATAGAGTTTGTGAATGGCCCAAATACAGAGCTTGGTGGTGTCTCGATCCAAAAGTGGAAAGAAGTGGAATTTGCTCATGCCAAACACCATAGCCACCCAAAGGAATGGAACCAAACATGGTTCTATTGCAGAGACACTTCGCCTGAAGATGAGAATCCCCTCCTCGGCTTCCGAGATCATAGATTATCCAATGCTCACCCAATGACACAACGCCTGAGCTCTTCAGAAAGGGCAAAATACGCTCCTCAAATCGCCAAGCTCCGGGCCTTTATGGCAAACGGTTTAACAGGTGTGGATTTTGTATGCTATTGGATATCCTGGAGTATCTTGCCGCTAAGCCGGCGTCCCGGTTTAATGTGCAAATATACCGGTGAAGTTGATGATCCTCAACGCCACTGCAACATCCAAATATCTGAGGAAGAAGTTACTGAAGGGGTAAAGAAAATTCTGAATGAATCGGAACTGGTCTGTAGTCAAACCGGTCTGAATCCCTTCTACACCAAGAACAAACCACCTGTTGTAAGCATTACACTTCCTCTTCATCTCTAATATCTTTGACTTATACAAGCTGTAACCCTTCTTCTTTATATGTATAGGGTGATGACCCTTTCTGGAAACGAAAATCCATAGAGAAAGTGGAAAAGCCAACTGGAGATAAAGCAGCCAAAACCAACCCGCCCGAAGACCAAAGCCATAAAACGGACATCAAAGCGAAAAACGGCTGACCGGATTACCATGGAACTTGATGATGATACGAATGACCCAGAAGTTGAGGTAGAACTTGACTCACTTGGCTCTCTTTTTATGCATCTTGTTAACAATGATCTTCCTCAGGAGGAGGCCGAAGCTAGTCGGGCTAAGGACGTAGAGCTAATTACCCTTTCCTCCGGTTCAGACTCTATGCCAACACAAAAAACTCGCCAAACAATCCGGAAAGTAAGCTTTTCTCATCCTATTGCTCACTTGGATCCAACATTTATTTTGAAGACTCAACAGCATGAGGCTCGCCGGACAACCCAACACAATGGCCAACAGGTCACCTCTACCGGTTTACCTGATACTCCGGTTCGGAAGCGTCGGTCTGAGGTCTCTCCTACTTCTGACGATTCTTACCCCAAGGCAGGTTATTTCAAACAGCCTCTTAATCCGTCCGATTCAAATTATCAGGTGACACCTCCATCCTCTTTTGGTGAATCGACAGCAACTCAACTCCCCCCTTTGAAAATTGTGGCTGGGTGAGTTATGAAAAATCTTTCCTTTCAATGCGCCCTACATCTTTTGAACAGGATGTTAACCCTTTTTATTCTATTTGCAGGGCCAAAGCCAAACCCAGCAAGAAAGCTTGGGTCACCAATCCGCCAGAAAACCCTGTTGCTGAAGAAGAAGAACCAAAAGGTGAACCAGAACAAACAGGTGAAGCGAAAGGCCTCCATCCTGAAACAACTTTTGATGATCCGCCCCTTGACGGCCAACATACTGACGAACCCACAGATGCTGAGCCTGCCGCCCCTGATGCTGAACCGGCAGAACCAAACCGGGCTAATCCAACAAAAGACACTGAAATTCCATCATCATCCGCCCAAAATCCTGAAGGCCAAGGCGATGACGTTATTATTACTGGAGCAGGCCACAGTTGTCCTGGTCATCCCATCATTTTGGCTCAGTATAGCGCCAAAGAAGAGCAAATTGACAGGGATAAAGGTAAATGGAGCAGCGACTTATCAGACTATGCTCATCTTAACGCTGATGAGCTTCATTCTGGCTTTTTGAACCGTTTGCACTCAAACTGGGATTATGAAGCCGGTTTGGTGAATTTGATGAAAGAACGATATGAGGTAAATTCTTCTCCCTTGCACATTGATTTATAGCTGAAATACTATTCCAAGTAGCCCCCAAGAGCCGTTTTGTGATTGTCAATCATAAACCGGGTCTTTGTAACACTTTAAGCATCCCATCATTAATCCTTGCCAAGGTGTGTCTTCAATCATAGATAAAATTCATGCTTGAAAAATTAGATAACGTTCTGTAGCATAGCCCCCAAAGGTCGGCTTAACTTGGAAAGTTAATCCGGTTTTTAATCCACACCGCCAGTTTAGAACAAACGTACATTAGCCCCCAAGTGTCAAGGATAATGCTTGCATTGTTCTGGAGACTTGCATAGAAGGTAGTATTTGAGAGCAAATAAGCATTAGCCCCCAAGTATGAAGTGGATAATTTGTTATATGCTTTATACTTAGTGCATATATATGTTGTTTTGTTGAAGATACCTTCAATGTTGCAGGCTGAACTGAGAAGCAAAGATGCCAAAAACTCTGAGTTGCAAGAAAATGTGAAGTCGCAACAAGCCGAAGCTACAAAAGCCAAAGAGGAGCTGACCCAGGCCCTGGCCGGAATGGAAAAATTGAAAGAATCCTTCAATCAAGATCGTGCTGCATGGGAAACCGAAAAAGCCGGTTTGACCAAAAGAGCCGTAGATGCCGAGGAAGCCCTGAAACCGGTGGTTGAAGAACTAGCCGGTTTGAAGCGCCAAATCAACGCCATGACCTCTGCTATCTTTGGTAAGTATCTGCTTATGTATGTTGCATCAGTCAATGAATCTTAAAACTGACCATGATGTTGAAAAAAATCTTTGGCAGGAACTCGGATCACTCATCTTGGTGCAGATATGTGGATGAAGCTCAAAGCGGCATATACATTGGTTGAGCAGCTATACTCTGGATCTCAACGAGCCATTAGTACAGCAGCTTATAACAAACCGGCGCCAACGTTGATTAAGGAAACCCTTGAGAAGCTGGGCATGTTACCGGCGCGTATTGTCGAGTTGAAAAGAGCCGCTGCAAGAGTCGGAGCATTAACTGCCCTTTTTTGAGCCAAGGCCTGGATTCCAGATCTTGAAGCGGAGGATATCATTAAAGGGTATCCAGGCGTTAAAGAAGATGGTTCAAACTTTGACAATGATGATCTTCGGCGGTTGACCAAACAGATGCGGCCAGCGGCTAGCAAATTAGCTGAGGACACCGATTTGTCCCATTTTCAACCGTTTTATGATGTAGAAGGGAAAAGACAGCCGGCTGAGATCCATGAAGTCGAAGAACTTGTGCCTCCGATTCATAAGCACACTTATGCCCCTGATATTAACCCTTCTGATCTTATCCATGAGGAAGCAGTATTCCAAGCTTTAACCGGAATCGATTGGTCAACGGCTGATTTCTAGCAGCTGGGGAGGGATGAAGAAGTGCCTACACCAACTGATCCGCAACCGTCAAACCGTCATGATGAAGAGTCTTGATCCGGTCGCCGGTTTATATGGCTGCTGTGAAAAACAATGGCATTGTTGAGCCGCTTTAACGCTTCATGTAATAGGATAGCTGAAACTTTGTTTATCTGCCATGCCATCGAGCATGCTTCATAACCCTTTGTGACAATCTGTGCCGCCCTTCAGGATATATTTTATGCATAGTCTATGATGACTTGCCTTCCTGGGTACAAAAAACTTAAAAGTGTATAGCGGTTTACCGCTAAACATGTCATAATATCCAAGAAGTATATAGTACTTGAGCTGAATAATCAAGTGTTTGTACAAAAAATAATGTACAGAACATACCTCATTGAGTGAGCAAACGTGTATGCAGCAAAGGTGTTTAACACAAACCCGATACGTTTGATAATCTCATCTTCATAATGCTGGTCTATCTATTAAACCGGACCGATATACCTACCGGATTTTCTTCATAACACTGGTAATTTAGTCAAACCAGACCGGGTCAATGACCACCGGCTTATAATTGATCATGAACCAACAACTGGTGGTTGAAAAGCAAGCTGGATCAAGGATGCCGGTTTATCAAAAAATACTTATGATTGTTAATAAACAAAATTCAAATAGGAAAATATGCGAGGCTTTTTACAAGCTGCCAGGCTCCAAATTGAGGCTTTTCATGGGCTGCCAGGCCTCTGAGTTAAACCATTTAACAAAGCCTTTTAAGATGGGCCTCCAATTAACCAATCACCGTTTTAACTATGACAAGTTCAAGGTCTGTAAAAGATTGACTTGTCAAACGTTCGTGGGTCATGCCAGGATTACCTGGATAGGAGTGGCTTACTTGATGAAGGCAGGTTAACCCGGGGTTTTAGGTGAATACACCAGGCTTCCAAGCCGTGGCTTGATAGCCAATTACGAGGGTCCTTTCAAACTCTTTGTTGCTTTGCAAAAAAAGAGCCCCCAAGTAACTTTGTGAGCGATGGTCAGCGTGTGCCTATGTTTGAGTTTGTACGGTGTACAATACTCTCTTTGGCTCCACAAATTTTTCCTTGTGTGGCTGAAGTGCCTATCAAGAGGTGTAAATGTGGTTCAAACATGACCAAGCCCCCTAGTGATTTTCTTTATCTTTATGCAGTTGCTAAATCCGGTTTAACCAAGACTCCGCTTTGACCGTTAACTTGTAAAAGCACACATATGATATAAGAAAGAACAGATACCCCGCTTATAACGGAGGCTCCGATTTATTATATGGTATATACACTGTCATAAATATGTACAGGTGAAACAGCCTATGGCTTCAAGTATAGTAAGGCCGAAGGAGAGCTATGTTCCATGGCCGCTTTGTCTCCTCCTCCGATTGACGTGAGTCTTCATGCTCTCGAACATCAATGAGGTAGTAGGATCCATTGTGCAGATTTTTGCTGACCACAAAGGGTCCTTCCCAAGGGGGGGATAACTTATGCATATCAGTCTGATCCTAGATGAGTCGGAGCACCAAATCACCTTCTTGAAAGGTTCTAGTTTTAACCCGGCGGCTGTGATAACGTCGAAGATTTTGTTGATAAATCGTCGAATGCGCTGCTGCAAGATCCCGCTCTTCATCCAACAGGTCCAGAGAATCCTGACGTGCCTTCTCATTATCAGCTTCAACATAAGCTGCCACACGGGGCGAATCGTGACGGATGTCACTAGGAAGAACCGCCTCTGCTCCATAAACCATGAAGAAAGGCGTGTAACCCGTAGACCTATTGGGTGTGGTGTTGATGCTCCATAACATAGAAGGTAGCTCCTCGACCCAACAACCCAGCGTCAGCTTTAAGGGAACCATAAGCCTTGGTTTGATACCCCGCAGAATTTCTTGATTTGCCCTTTCCGCTTGACCATTAGATTGGGGGTGAGCCACTGATGTTAGATCAAGCCGGATGTGCTCACGTTGACAGAATTCTTCCATCTCTCCTTTTGACAAGTTAGTGCCATTATCTGTTATAATGCTATGTGGAAAGCCAAACCGGAATATCACCTTTTTGATGAATTGAACCGTCGTGGCTGCATCACACTTGCTGACTGGCTCTGCCTCTACCCATTTAGTGAATTTATCAACTGCTACTAACATATGGGTCTTCTTGTCCTTGGAGCGCTTGAAGGGTCCAACCATATCCAACCCCCAAGTGGCAAACGGCCACGTAATTGGAATCATCCGCAACTCTTGAGCCGGAACGTGCGCACGGCGGGCAACTTTTGACATCCATCACATCTTTTGACTAAATCCTCCGCATCAGCATGCACCGTCAACCAGTAAAAACCGTGGCGAAAAGCTTTAGCAACCAACGACTTTGAACCGGCGTGGTGACCGCAATCCCCTTCATGAATTTCTCGCAAAATCTCACAACCTTCTTGAGGAGAAACGCATCGTTGAATCGCTCCTGAAACACTATAACGATGTAACTCCCCATTGAGTATGGTCATGGACTTGGAACGCCGGATTATCTGTCGAGCCAACGTTTCCTCAGCTGGTAACTCGCCCCGGTTCATGTAATCCAGATATGGGATCGTCCAATCCGGTATGGCATGCAGAGCTGCCACCAATTGAGCCTCCGGATCAGGAACAGCCAAATCTTCTTCGGTTGGTATTTTGACTGACGGATTGTGCAATACATCAAGAAAGACATTGGGCGGAACCGGTTTACATTGGGAACCAAGACGACTTAAAGCGTCCGCCGCTTCATTCTTCCGCCGGTCTATATGGTCCACCTAATAACCTTTAAAGTGACCAGCCACTGCGTCCACCTCTCGCCGATATGAAGCCATGAGTGGGTCCTTAGAATCCCAAGTGCCAGACACTTGCTGAGCCACTAGATCTGAATCACCGAAGCACTTAACCCGGCTCAAATTCATCTCTTTAGCCATCCGAAGACCGTGGAGTAAAGCCTCATATTCAGCTGCATTGTTAGTACAAGGGAACATTAAACGGAGGACATAACAAAACTTATCACCTCGTGGGGAAGTTAATACGACTCCAGCCCCCGAACCCTCTAGCTGTCTGGACCCATCAAAATGAATAGTCCAACATGTATTATCTGGTTTCTCCTCAGGTGCCTGTAACTTCGTCCAATCGTTGATGAAATCTACGAGTGCCTGGGACTTGATCGCCGTGCGGGGTATATATTTGAGCCCGTGGGGTCCAAGCTCGATGGCCCGCTTGGCAATCCGGCCAGTTGCCTCTCTGTTTTGAATGATGTCGCCCAGAGGAGCTGAACTGACTACTGTGATAGGATGGCCCTGAAAATAGTGTTTGAGCTTCCGGCTTGCCATAAACACCCCATACACCAGTTTCTGCCAATGCGGATACCTCTGCTTTGACTCAATGAGCACCTCCCTGATATAATAAACTGGCCGTTGAACCGGATACTCTTTGTCAGGCTCCTTGCACTCTACCACAATGGCTACGTTGACATCCCAGACATTAGCAACCACATATAATAATAATGGCTCTTTACAGATCAGTGCTGCCAGCACGGGTGGTTCCACGAGCTGTTTCTTCAGATCTTCAAACGCCTTATCAGCTGCTTCACTCCAGACAAAGTTATCCGTTTTCTTGAGCATCTGATATAAGGGGATGGCCTTCTCTCCAAGGCGGCTGATAAACCGCCTCAAGGCTGTAATCCGGCCGGCCAGACGTTGCACATCGTTAATACACGCCGGTTTAGCCAAGGACGTAATCGCTGCAATCTTTTCCGGATTAGCCTCAATGCCTCTGTTTGAAACTAGAAAACCTAAGAGCTTGCCTGCCGGGACACCGAAAACACACTTCTCCGGATTGAGCATCATCTTGTAGACCCGGAGATTGTTAAAAGTTTCTCGAAGATCACCTATCAAAGTGCCCTCCTTTCTGGATTTGACCACAATATCATCTACATACGCATGAACGTTGCGCCAAATTTGCTTATGAAGGCAATTCTGAACACATCGCTGGTAAGTTGCCTGGGCACTCTTGAGTCCAAAGGGCATGGAAACATAGCAGAAGGCTCCAAAGGGAGTTATAAAGGCTGTCTTCTCCTGGTCCTTAATTCCATTTTGATCTGATGATAACCAGAGTAAGCATCCAAAAACACGAACGGTCACAACCCGCCGTACCATCAATTATCTGATCAATGCGAGGGAGAGCAAAGGGGTCTGCAGGGCAAGCCTTGTTTAAATCTGTGTAGTCCACACACATGCGCCAAGTGCCGTTTTTCTTAAAAACCAGCACCGGATTGGCTAGCCACTCTCGATGAGAAACTTCAACAATAAACCCAGCAGCCAACAAACGGGCGACCTCTTCACCTACAGCCTTGCGCCTTTCCTTGTTGAAGCGGCGGAGGAACTGTCAGACCGGTTTGAATTTCAGATCAATGTTGAGTTTGTGCTCAGTGAGTTCTCTCGGTACACCTGGCATGTCAGAAGGTTTCCATGCAAAGATGTCTTGATTGTCACGGATGAACTCGATGAGCGTGCTTTCCTATTTGGGATCCAGGTTAGCACTGATGCTGAACTGTTTGGATGAATCGCCAAGGACAAAGTCAACCATCTTAGTGTCTGTAGCTGATTTGAACTTCAATGCTGGATCATGTTCCCTGGTTGGCTTTTTTAAGGAGGTCATGTCTGCCGGATCAACTTGCTCCTTATAGAATTTTAACTCCTCCGTGGCACAAACCGACTCAGCATAAGCCGCATCGCCTTCTTCACACTCCAAAGCAATCTTTCTACTTCCATGTACTGTGATAGTCCCCTTATGACCTGGCATTTTAAGCTGCAGGTAAACATAACATGGCCTTGCCATAAACTTAGCATAAACCGGCCGCCCAAACAAGGCGTGGTACGGACTTTTGATCTTCACCACCTCAAATGTCACTGCTTCTGACCTTGGATCGTAGTCATCTCCAAAAGCTACCTCCAAAGCTATCTTACCAACAGGATATGCAGACTTACCAGGCACTACACCATGAAATACTGTATTTGACGGTTTAAGATCCTTATCTGTCAACCCCATACGGCGGAATGTATCATAATACAAAATATTGATACTACTTCCCCCATCCATGAGCACTTTAGTGAACTTGTATCCCCCAACTTGAGGGGCTGCCACCAAGGCCAAATGACCTGGATTATCAACCCGGGGCGGGTGATCCTCTCTGCTCCACAAAATAGGCTACTCCGACCAGCGTAAATACTGAGGTACTGCCGGCTCAACAGAGTTGACTACCCTTTTGTGAAGCTTCTGATCACGCTTGCACAAACTAGTAGTGAAGACATGATATTGCCCGCTGTTCAGCTGTTTGGGATTGCTCTGGTAACCCAACTGCTGCTGCTGCTGCTGACTCCCCTGATGGTTGTAACCTCCCTGGTTGCCTTGGTGTCCTTGATTGACGTGTCCGGTTTGATTGCCTGGAAACCCTGAACCGGATCCACCGCCTCCGTAACCCGGACCTTGGAAACCTCCTCCTAAACCGCCGGGCGGGCCGTTGTCATATTGGAACATATTGGAATTCTTGAAATCCCACATGATATAACAATCTTTCCAGAGATGTGATGCCGGTTTATCCTTTGATCCATGCTTTTGATAGGGCTAATTTAACAAATGCTCCAAATTGTTGCCTGGGCCTCCACCCATCTAGGGCTGCTTGCCTTTACGGCGCTAGCCATTCTCCTGTGCGTTGGTATTTGCGACAAAGTCCAAACCACTGTCGGCCTTGCGCTTACCAGCGTTTCCATGGCCTGCCGGATTGTGTTGTTGGCCTTTGGCATTGCCGGTCTTCTTACCCTTCTCCGGTTTGTCCTCCTCTGAATCCGGATCCTTGGTATTATCTGAATCGGCGTATTTAACCAAAGCGGCCATGAGTGTTGACATGTCGTTGCAGTGACGTTTGAGCCTTCCCAACTTCTATTTCAACAGTTTGAAACGGCAATTACCCTCTAACGTTAACACTGTGGTGTCTGCGTTGATACGATCTGACGAATGCAAAATTGCCGAGACCCGTTTGACCCAATGGGTCGTGGACTCCCCTTCCTCTTGGACACAAGCGGCCAGATCTATAATTGACATCGGCTTCTTACACGTATCCTTGAAGTTCTGGATAAACCGGTGCTTCAATTCGACCCATGATCCAATAGAGTTGGTCGGCAAGCTATTCAACCAAGTGCGAGCTGTTCCTTCCAACATCATGGTGAAATAGTTAGCACACACCGCCTCGTCCACATCAAACATCTCCATTGCCATCTCATAGCTCTCCACCCATGCCTCTGGCTGCAAATCGGCGGTATAATTTGGAGCCTTACGAGGTCCCTTGAAATCCTTGGGTAGTCGCACATTACGCAAAGCAGGAGATAAACACGGTACCCCTAAGGAACTAAACATCGCCCCTGGCTCCACGGAGGCAGTGGGGTGAACCGGAGTATGTTGGCGTGCCTCGTGTCGAGCTGTCAACTCGGCCTCTCGACGTGCACGGCCATGGTCCTAAACATCTTGTGCATTAGCACCTCCCCCAGCCGGGTTGTTCCCTCATGGAGAATTTCGGCGGCATGCACTACTGGACACGGCCGGTTCATCTTCCACGTGTCTGCTATAACTCCGGCTTGGGCGGGGAGTGGAGTGAATCCTCTCACGACTGTGTGAATATGCTTGCTGTTGATTTAGTGTTGTCTGAAGGAGATCCCTGGCCCGACATGCTTCCACTGCAACTGGTGACTCGCCGTCGGTTGGGAGGGCCGCCAGGCGTGAAGCGGCGGCCACAATGTTGTCCAACGGGTTGGAATAATGCCTGGGCGGTGTCGATGGTACAATGTTGTTCTAGCGAGGCAGGTCCGTCGTGCGCGGCTGAACCGGCACTCCTTCTCCCGGCGCCCCCGCCCGGTTTAGTGTGGGTTGGTTACCAGCTCCTGCGCCTAGCGTGTTGAAAAGGTTATGCGGCTCATAAGCCGATGGGAGATGTGATCGGTACTTCTTCTCATGACTTCCTCTGAAGCATTCTGATCCAGTCTAATCTGGTAAGCCTGTGCTTCCAACTCGGCCCGCTCCGTAGCCATCCTGGCGTTCTCTGCTGCCAGGTCCGCTTTGGCCTGGGCTATCTGATCTTTCACCTTTGCAATCTCCGCATCATGTTGATCCCTGGCTGTTGCGTCTACCTCCGCGGACATCAATGTTGCCAGAGCGTCGAACAAATCAGACAAGACCTGGGCAGGAGGTGGTGCCGAGCTTCCTGCCCCTGCTGGTGTGGCCGCTGTTGAACCGGAGAGCATTGCTGCGGCGGTAGATGAATGAGGTGCTGATTGTGTGCCAGCCATGAAGATGGCGGCCCAGTTTGGCAGGCCGGGGGAATCCGGAATACTGTTGCCCTCGGATCCTTCCTCAATCCGGTCGTCCTGCAACTGGTAAAGCGATTCGGTTTCTCCGAAAGACTCGTCATCAGAGCAGACTACGGTTTCTCCATCGGACACCGGTCCATCCTCGTACCCTGATCCATGGACGACACCTATGAAAACATGCCTGGCCTCGGGCTGAACCGGGGAAGAACTTGCACGCTGAGCCATTTCGATGATGTCGGTGCAGATGTCCGGCTCGGGAGCTGGTTCGCCGATCTTGCCGATGAAGACGTGAATCCCACCAAAGGGGACCCGGTACCCGTATTCGATTGAATCGGCCTCGGGACCCCATCCTGCGTTGTCGAAATAGAGCTTGCCGCGGCGACTCTTCGTCATCCGGCCCACAGCGTATCCCTTGAGTCCATCAAAGCTTCCCTTCAAGAACTCAAAACCATCATGCGATAGCCCCACGGTGGGCGCCAACTGTCGTGGGTTTGTCACGGCAGATGTCCTCGTGAAAGGACTTAGTCGTGGAGCCATCGCAACGGGTTAGCTTAAAGGGGTTAAACCGGACGAGGGGACACGGGAGTTTATACTAGTTCAGCCCCTTCGATGAAGGTAAAAGCCTACGTGTAGTTGTGATTGGTATTGCTAGGGTTTCGAAGGCTAGGGAGCGAATCCGCTTTGTCTGGCTCTCAAGTTGTTGTTGTCTGTCTCTAAACCGCGGTCGGGTCGTCCCTTTATATACATAGGTTGATGCCCGCCAGGCTACAAAGTCCCGAAGCCGGTTTATAAACGTATCCGGTTCGGCCTCTCTCTTTCTATCTTACTATACAAGTTATATGACTAGGCCGGTTTACATTTACATACTGTAACTCGCCTTTGGGCCCTTCGTAAAGCGCCAGCATCTTTACATCTTCATGGGCTTCTAATCTTGAAAGAGTCAACCTGGCTACATAAGGCCGGTTTACCTCCAGTAGTAATATCCCCAACAGCTGCGGTGTGAGGATGCTGTCGCCACAGAATAACAGGGGGTGTGGATGAGTAGAGGGATGGCCTGGCCAGCGGTGGGAGTAGTAGGCGGCGGTGAGGCCTCTGCGGCATCACAGCCGGCCACGGGAGGCAGGAGCATGCGACACGACCGGCGCTGTTTTGGGCGGCTGGAGCAAGAAGACCAGAGGTTGAACAAGCACTACGGCAGTTGGATGAATATCGTACGGTAACAGGAGCTAGAATCGTTCATATTGACTAAGTTGACAAAGCCCTCCGTCCCCGTCAACTTGGTAGGCCCACAAGTCAGCCTCCCACTATGCTGGGTTCCAGCTGGCAGGGGGAATATTCATTTTTTTGTGCATAATAAGGAGGCACTTCCTTGCGTGCGAAGATAGCTGGTGGGTCCGACATGTCAGCGGGGGGCACTTTATTTCGCGAAATACAGAGGCCCTTCTGGTGGGTCCCAGATGTCAGGTGGAGGAAACATTATTTTGCGCATAATAAGGAGGCATTTCCTTGTGTGCGGCCGTGGACCCAGCTGTCAGCCTCTCCACGCACAGTCTACTTCCGATGGTGTCGTTCGTTGACCACGTTGACCACGCCGCGCCGAGCGCATCCAACGTGGTGGACGACGGCGAGGCCCCGGACAGCAACGAGCCGGAGATGGGAAGACGCGGGAGTAGAGTCGCAGACAGAGAGGTGTACTAGGGTTAACTGGTTCTAGTGCGGTGTGGTTCGGCAGTCGGTGGAGAAGAACAGGAGGTGTGGAGGGGTGGAGGGATGGCCTGGCCAACGGTGGAGTAGCGCTTCATAGCGAAGCGTGCTAAGCAGAGCTGCTAGCAGTAGGAGGCGGGAGGTGGTCCCGGCGGCGCTGGAGGAAGAAGACGAGAGATTGAAGATGGATGCCGGTCGTTGGATGTAAATCCAACGGCTAACATGTCAGAATCATTTGTTGACTAAATTAACAACGACTTGCATTGGCTTCGACCTATTGGCCCACATTTCAGCCTCCAAAAATGTGGCACGTATTCAACCCATTTTTTCAGAATTTACAGTCTTTTTTCGCGCGGTAGAATTTACAGTCAATTTGATCTTTTTTTTGAATTACAGCCATTAGCTGGGCTGGGTGAACAAATAATGTAGCGTCCATGCGGCCCGTTTATTTTATTTCCGAAAAAATTACAGCCCATTTGCACTTTCTCGAAATACACAATTTTGCTGGGCTGATTCTAATTATAATGTTGGGTTGGGCTAGCAATGTTATCAAAAAATAAGAAGGGGCTGAGCATTTTGTTATAAATATATTTAAATAATAAGTGATATTATTACATTCGTCCTTAAATTTACAGTCTTACCAAGCTTTATATAATAACATATAAAATAATTTTTTTTAGAAAAATAGGAAGCATCTCCCCGGTTCCATTGCTGAGAACGAAACCTCAACATATTCTGATACAGCAGCTCAAAGAGCAGTTCGAAAGCAAAGGTAGAAAAGCTACAAACTAGGGGGGTGGACGAACAAGTTCTCTGAATAACACAAATCACCCGAGCGGTGCCAAAGGCAGAGCGGATAGAGCACTCAAATGACACAACAAGGGTCCAGCGAAGCCTTCATGGTCTTCAGCCGAGGGGCCGTGTCAGCCTGCGGCGACCAGTAAGCATGCGGAGACACCGGGCTGGAAGGCGTAGTATGGTGGATGTCCCTCTTTTTCGGCGCCAGGTGCCCATCATCTTCATCAGAGATCTTGAGACGAGCCCATGGGTCCAGCCCAAGAGTAGGTCGAGCCTTGTTCATCCACAAGTGATCGCCAATGGTTTCTAGAGGGATCTTGTTAGGGTTTCCACCAAGCTCATCAACTTGTCCTTGTCCGATCCGTAGGAGAGAATCGCCCAGTTCCTCACCATGTTCCTGATCAACCTCAAGACCTGCGGAATGGAAATCCAGGAGGTGTTACTGAAAATCATAGCATTTCTATATTTCCAGAGGCACCAAAGGACAGCTGAGCTAACAGTGTTTAAAACTGAGCACTTTTTGGTAGCAATCCAGAATCTGGCAACAGATTCGAAGGATGAGCCAATCTGACTAGAGAAATATTCTTCAATGTGGGCCCAGAGATGTTTAGCAACTATACATTCAAAAAATAGGTGAGAACAAGACTCTTGTTCCAAGCAGTAAACACAATCAAGGGGTTTGATGATGTGTCTCTTCCTAAGGTTATCCCTAGTCATCAATTTGTTTTTGGAGAGAAGCCAGAGAAATACATGAATTTTAGGGGGAACTCTCAATTTCCAGACAGCAGGGATAAACACGGGTTGAACCCCTCTAAAGTTGATAACATGATAGAGGGAGCTGGAGGAATACTTCCTGAGGGAGTCCTGGATTAGGGGGTGTCCGGATAGCCGGACTATACTTTCGGCCGGACTCCTGGACTATGAAGATACAAGATTGAAGACTTTGTCCCGTGTCCGGAAGGGACTTTCCTTGGCATGGAAGGCAAGCTTGGCGATACGGATATGTAGATCTCCTACCATTGTAACCGACTCTGTGTAACCCTAGCCCAATCCGGTGTCTATATAAACCGGAGGGGTTTAGTCCGTAGAGACATACAATCATACCATAGGCTAGCTTCTAGGGTTTAGCCTCTCTGATCTCGTGGTAGATCTACTCTTGTACTACCCATATCATCAATATTAATCAAGTAGGACGTAGGGTTTTACCTCCATCAAGAGGGCCCGAACCTGGGTAAAACATCGTGTCCCCTATCTCCTGTTACCATCCGCCTAGACGCACAGTTCAGGACCCCCTACCCGAGATCCGCCGGTTTTGACACCGACATTGGTGCTTTCATTGAGAGTTCCTCTGTGCTGTCGCCATCAGGAAGGATGCCTCATCCCGTCTTTAAAGACGGCAGCGTTGCTAAGGGAGCTTTGGCTGTCGGCCAAACCCTCCGGCTAGGTGGTTTCCTTATGACCGCCTGTTCGGCTGCTGCGCCGACGATGACCTCTCGGGTCATCGAAAGCAATCTTCATGTCAGCTCGGAATTCACCGAGCAGCTAGATCCAATGGAGTTCTCTTCCCTAAACGAGCTCTTGGATCGCATCGCCGCCCTGGGAGTCGCTACGGATTATGACCAGATTGGGCCTAAACCCGATCTGAGAGAGATTAACTCTCCCCAGGTCACCCATCACATTGTCGTGGTAGAGGGACAGTGCGGCGACCCTTCATCTATCTTAAGGACTAGCTATGTCTGGATTCCCGATCCCTCCAAGCCGGATACCCGCGGAGGGGAGGACATCACTCAAGACCTGAACTTAAAGTTAGGCGACGTGCTAGATTCATTGGATAGCATCCAAGAATCCAAACTTTCGAGTTCGGAAACTCCTTGGCCTTTGGGTCTCAGATTGGGTGAGGTTTCGGATTTGATTCCACCCACCCACCCATACATAAGCGATCTATCCCAAATTAGGCAAGAGCCCGAAGAAACAGTACATCATTACTGGGCCAGATTCCTCCTGGTTATGAACAGGATAAAGGACTGCCGCGAGGAAGACGCAATTTCATTCTTCTGCAATAATTGCACGGACAAGGGAATCCTCAACACCATAAGTCGCCATAATATTACACGCTTCGCTGACTTGGCGTCCATAGTATGAAAGTACTTTGCGATGGAAAGCGCCTGGAAAACCGAAATAAAATTTTGGGACAATCCGGCCCTGAATACAAACCCAGTCCGAAATAAAAGGGTGCATCATCGCCAAACACCCGGGTTCAATACCAAAAAGCAAAAGCCCTATACAGGGCACGGAACCGTACTGGAAGGATGGCTTAATGGACCCTGTAAAATTCACAGTGCAGAGGGCGCCACACCAACTCATAGCCTCAGAGCATGTTGGATACTCCGGCAGGTGGCAAAAATTAGCGAAGATCTTCTAATTCCAGAAGCCACAGAAAGCCACCCCAGAGACACCAGTACGGTATTAACAGTCTTCGAGACTTTTGCATCAAATAATATGCGAAAAAGAACACACCGCAGCCTTGCCGAAGTCTACCAAGTAGCAACAATAAACCCATGGAGTGACACGGCTATTACTTTTAACGCCAGTGATGAACCTAAATTCCGAACAGCCCGAGCACCAGCCGCATTGGTCCTCGGTCCAATAGTGGACGGCTTTCGTCTTACCAAGGTACTCATGGATGGCGGCAGCAGATTGAACCTCATTTATGAGGAAACCCTGCAAAAAATGGAAATAGACTGGAACCGCATTGAGCGAAGTAGCACAACCTTTAGAGGAATAATCCCCAGTTGAGAAGCGCGCTGCACAGGAAAAATCACACTAGATGTGGTGTTCGGCACACCGGATAATTACAGGTCCGAAGAGGTCACATTCCAAGTGGCCCCGTTCAGTAGCGGATACCATGCTCTGCTAGGGCGGGAAGCGTTTACAATCTTCCAAGCAATACCCCATTACGGGTACATGAAGCTCAAGATGCCCGGGCCTAACGGAATCATCACTCTCGCTAGTGATCCGGACATAGCACTCCGCGCTGAAAACAAGACAGCCGCACTGGCCCTCAAGGCGCTATCCGAAGCCCTAGCGGCTGAGGAACTAACTGCGCTACGCTCCACGGTGAATTGGGATGATGTGATATTCGACAAAAGATCCAAGTCCACCTCCTTTAAACTGGTGAACGAAATAGTCAAATTCCAGGTCCATCCAACGAACCCCAATAAAACAGCTTCCATCGGGGCACAGTTAAACCCTGATGTAGACGCCGCACTGCGAGAGTTCCTACGAGAGAACTGGGACATTTTCGCCTGGCACCCTTCAGACATGCCAGGAATCCCACGCAGGCTGGCCGAACACAGCTTAAATATCCTAAAAGGATTCAAGCCAGTCAAACAGGCTCTTCGGCATTTTTCCGAACCTAAGAGACAGGCCATGGGAGAGGAACTAGCCAAGCTATTGGAGGCCGGATTCATCAAAGATATAAAACACCCGGACTGGCTAGCAAACCTGGTGATGGTACCAAAGAAGGACAAATCCTGGCGCCTGTGCGTTGATTTTAAAGACCTTAACAAGGCTTGCCCAAAGGATCCCTTCCCCCTCCCCCGCATCGATCAAATTATCGACGTTACCGTAGGACACGATTCGTTGTGTTTCCTCAACGCATACTCCGACTACCATCAAATAAAGATGGCAGAGTCATACCAAGCCGCAACGGCATTCATCACACCATACGGCCCATTCTGCTTCAACACAATGCCCTTCAGGCTCAAAAACGCCAGCGCAACATATCAGCGCATGATTCAGACATGTCTGGCAAACCAGATCGGCAAAATAGTGGAGGCATACGTAGATGATGTGGTCGTTAAAACAAGACACGTCGAATCTCTAGTAGATGACTTGAGGCTAACATTCGATAACCTCCGAACATACGACATCAAGCTCAACCCAGAAAAATGCATTTTCGGCGTTCCAGCCGGAAAGCTCTTGGGCTTCATTGTATCCGGTAGATGAATTGAAGCAAATCCAGCCAAGATCCGAGCTCTGTCACAATTGGATATCCCGAAGGACCTCAAACAAATACAAAAATGAACCGGATGCGTGGCGGCTCTAAGCCACTTTATCTCCTGCTTGGGAGAAAAGGCCCTACCCCTTTACCGCCTCCTTCGGCGCACCGAACACTTCGAGTGGACGGATGCAGCCACGGCCGGACTCGACGAAATAAAAGCCATCTTGGCAACAAACCCAGTCCTGGCCGCGCCAAACATTGGCGAACCAATGCTATTATACATTGCAGCAACCCATCAGGTCGTAAGCGCAGTGCTCATCGTCGAACGAGAAACGGACGAACACAAATTCCCCCTTCAAAAGCCGGTCTACTATGTGTCCACTATCCTTACTCCGTGCAAGTCACGGTACCCGCATTATCAAAAGATTGCATACGCGGTAGTTATGGCATCCCGGAAGCTGCGACACAACTTTCAAGAGTGTTCAATAACAGTAGCCTCGGAAGTGCCACTTAACAATATTATAAACAACCGTGACGCGATGGGCCGGATTGCCAAATGGGCCATTGAGCTCCTCCCGTTCGACATAACTTACAAGCCACGGCGAGCTATCAAGTCGCAAGTTTTGGCCGACTTCGTCGCAGAATGGACGAAGGCCGAACTCCCTAAAGAGTACGGCACATATTCAAACTGGGTCATGCACTTCGACGGCTCCAAAATGTTGGCTGGTCTAGGGGCTGGCGTCGTTTTGACGTCCCCCACAGGAGACACAGTTCAATACATACTCCAGATAATGTACACAGACTCCAACAATGCAGCCGAATATGAGGCCCTTTTACATGGTCTCCGGACGGCAGTATCCATGGGCATTCAACGCTTAGAGGTGCGCGGGGACTCGAACCTCGCAATATCCCAAATGAATGGAGACTTTGATGCCAAGGATCCAAAAATGGCAGCTTATTGCAGCGCCATCCTAAAAATGTCAGCTCGGTTCGAAGGGCTCGAATTTCACCATATAGCCCGGGAAAATAATCAGGCGGCAGATGTCCTGGCACGCATCGGCGCAAAACGCGATGTAGTCCCCCCCCAACATCTTCTTGGAAAGGCTGTTCAAGCCATCCATAGTATGGGAAGGGGAACCCGACAATAATAGCCCGGACCCAACAGCACTGCCCGACACCGAACACTCTGACATAATTGGAGGCTCTGCCAATGAAATAACACCTTCAGCCCACGTAATAATGGCCGTCATCGCCCCGTGGACAGAACCATTCCTCTCCTACCTTACTAGACAGGAACTCCCAAGGACCAAAATGAGGCACGCTGCATAGTGCGGTGATCTAAAGCCTATAAAGTCCATGAGGGAGAGCTTTATAAGAAAAGCACTACCAGAGTCCTTCAAAGGTGCATCTCCGAAGAGAAAGGGTGGAACCTCTTGGCTGAAATTCATGCCGGACTCGGTGGTCATCACGCTGCAGCTCAGTCCCTTGCAAGCATGGCCTTCCGTACAGGCTTTTATTGGCCGACAGCCCAGGCATACGCCCAGGACTTAGTTCAACGATGCGTCGGTTGCCAGCTTTTTGCAAACCAAAGCCATATGCCACCCACCGCCCTCCAAACTATCCCCATCACTTGGCCCTTCGCGGTCTAGGGGGCTTGACATGGTTGGACCCCTTAAAGGCGGAACCCACAAGAAAAAATACTTATTGGTCATGGTGGATAAGTTCACCAAATGGATAGAAGCCAAGCCTGTTAAGACGGCCGAATCCGGACCGGTGATAGACTTTATATCCGGGGTTGTACACCGTTATGGCGTCCCCCACAGCATCATCACTGATAACGGCACGAACTTTATGGCCGACGAGGTAAAACTCTGGTGCAAACACATGGGCATCAAGCTCGATTATGCTTCCGTCTATCACCCACAAACTAACGGCCAGGTCGAACGTGCAAATGGTCTTATCATGAGCGGCATCAAACCCAGATTAGTGCGGTCCCTTAAGGAATCTAATACGCACTGGGTAGAGGAGCTCGACTCCGTACTCTGTGGGCTGCGGACCACGCCGAATCGCACCACCGGATACACACCATTCTTCATGGTGTACGGCGCAGAGGCAGTTTTGCCCTGCGACATAATTCATGACTCACCTCGAGTGCGCATGTATGAAGAAAGATAAGCCGAGCTCGATCGGCAGGACAGTTTGGACGCCTTGGAGGAAGAGCGTGACGTGGCAAAAGCCCGTTTCGCATTCTATCTACAGCAGGCTCGAAGATACCAAAGCAGAGAAGTACGGGCCAAAAATTATAACGTTGGCGAATTAGTTCTACGCCTGCCGGACAAGAAAAAGGACAAATTCAAGCCCAAGTGGGAAGGTCCCTTCATAATTGACCAAGTCCTGACTGGTGGAGCGTACCGCCTGCGAGATGCATCGGATAACCGACTCGAGCTGAACCCATGGAACGCAGCCCATCTCCGAAGATTCTATGCCTAGCGCCGGACTCTGTGTACGTCTCCTTCCTCTGTCAATTTTTTATATACTTTCTGTCTTACATTTCTCTCCTTCTCCCCTGTCTCTCTTATAGCCTTTAAAGGCTCATAAAGTGACGCGCTATCCGCGCTCATTAAATCTGGGGGCTTCTTTAAACAGAAGCTTATTTATACGGGCTTCATGCCCAACACATGTGTCACACTTCCGCATGTACCTTTTATTCACCATTATATGCATCGATATGACTTAAGTTTTGGCCAAGCTGGGTTGCCTGGCTCCTGTGCTTACCCCTACGTTCCCGATTGTTCGGCTAGGTGGTAAAGGGAGCACCTCTGCGATTGTTACTGCCGGGTCAGCCGGATGTGTACCTCAGACTGGGTGAAGCCGAAAGCTAGCGTTCTTAAGGGAATATTCGGTCGGTGAACTAAAGATGATCTTTTTTTACTTATTTATCTATACGCCCCCAGATGTTTTTCCTGCGTCTCTTTTCGCAGAATGGACATGCACTTTAGGGCATGCCTCCCAGGGAAAGGAACCCCTAACGGAACTATTCTCCCTAGAAGATGTTTCTTACTAACCACGTAATATAACATAACTAGTTGGGCACTTGTCTGTTCAAGCACTAATGACCCCTATGCCTGGTCTCCATGCATACCTCGGTTCTTATATAACCGCGAGGGTATTCGGACACACTCCGGACCGTCAGGTCCTGAGGTTGAAGCGAAATGGTCGGCCATGACAAACGATCTACAATCCGTCTAGAAGGCATTACACATGTCAACTAAAATTACATAGTCAATCTGACTGATTGTATTCCTCTTCAATACCATCTAACAGGCTGTCTAGTTTACAGTCCTGTTGGGAATACTTTGTGGCCAATTCTACTTGGCCGTATACTAAGCTCACAGGGATCTCCTTCCCATCGGGCCCCATGGGTCCGACCTCGGCCATATGGTTTGGGTCAGCCTTCGTGTACCGCGTCTTGACCATGGCCCAGGCCTCTCTGGCGCCTTGACGGCAGGCTGACATCTTCCATATTCGGAAGCGTCATCGCGCTCCCTTCAGCTTCTCTACAAGCTCTCCAAGGCCTTCGGGCATGGAGACGGATGGCCACAAGGCCTGGGCGACGCCTTGCATCACCTTCCGAACTCGCTCGTGCAGTTGTGAGAGCTTGGGAAGAAGGTCACCCATAGAACCGGGCATTTCCTCTGCAGGACGACCTGTTAGCATACCTGCAGACATTACTCTGTTAGTCGACTTCCTCACCAAACTCTTTTTTCAAAGTTCGTTTAAGCACTTACTAAATATGCCACGTCGAAGCCACTGATTCTCCTTAACGGAGTTCAACAGCTGGGCACGAACATCCTTCAGTTCAATGCCCAGCTTGGTGTTGGCATCTTGGAGATCGTTCTTCTCCCACCTCACCTTTGTCAGCACACTCTCACCAGCCTTCAGCTGGCGTAGGAGTTGTTGCTTTTCCGGATTTTATCCGGTGCCATCTGCAATTTCATTTGTCAGATTTGCACCCACACCGCACTTTGCAAAATAATTATCTTTTGAAGCCTATATTACTAGAGGGGGTCTCCTCGGGCTCCCCTGCCGCGGCTAGTGCGGCCTCAAGTTGGGCTTTGCACTCTTCCAGCTCCTAGGACAGTAGGGTATTCTTTTCTGTAAGAACCTGCATAACAAATGATCCTTAAATTAGTTATTCTAACTGTTTCAAGTCTCAGGGGCTACTGGCACATATATAATTACCAAAATTTTCTTACCCGTATGTCTTTTACATATTGGTCCGTGGCTCTGGCTAGACCATTTTGAGCAGCACGGAGGTACGCATCTCCCGAATTGAAGGCATCCAATGCCTCTTGGGAGAAACAAGCGTCGCGAAGAACTATCCGGCGACGCCTGTGGTTCATGGCACTCTCCACCTCGGAATTGGTGGCAGACAGCCTGTCCGCATCCTCTGTCGGAGGAGCGTCCGGTGCGCGCCTTGTGTTCGCCTCCGCTTCCAGACCAGGCTTTGGAGCCTGGCTGGTGGAGGCGCGATTGGCAACCTCTTCGGATATAGTCCGGCGAGGTCTCATTGTCCTGAAGAGAGCACGAGCGTTAATATGCCTTGAAGGAATAACACCTGGGAATAAGATGGCGCGCTATACCTTTGCACCGGCATCTCAGTCTGGACCGCACCTCTTTTCAGCCCGCGGGGCCTTGCCGCCCCTCGTTGGCTAGTCGCCGCAGGCTCGGCCTCCCGTATCAAGGACCTCCCCTACAAAACACGGTTGTCATACGGCAATCGAAAACACGCGAGGATAGATCCCTTTTCAAAGTGCTGGGACTTCGGTCTCAGCTACCTGTGAGGCTGGGAGTAGCCCTGGGTAATCGGTCGTAATGGCCACCAAGGCGTTGTCCTTGCTCAATTGATGAAACACCCCATCAATCAGCTCCACAGATAAGTCCGGATCCTCTTGAGAGGCCGGGTCGAGGGACCGTCCCGGATCCTCGGGTTGTGGAGGAGGGATGTTTATTTCTTTAACAGCCTGGCGCAGTTCCTGTGTTGAAGTCGTTAGACTGAATATTTAACGATGGGGATATAAAATGGATGGGCAAGTAAAAGTGTCCACTTACCCAACTTGGGGGATTGTACATAGAAAATCCACCCTGTGGGTTGACGCAGAGAAATTCCTCCTCTTCTCCCTTGTACAAAGCGGACAAGATCTTTATTAGAGCGGCAGCCGAATCTGGCCCCTTACGGCCGTGGCGGGTGGCGTCGTCCTCCCCGTTGAAGTCCCACATGGGGTGGCCTCTATACTGAAGCGACTGCACCCCTCGCATGATGCATGCGGCCATGACCCCAATCATGATCAGTCCGTAATGAGCTAACAATCTTATCCGGCCCATCAGGTAAAGAACGTCCTTGTCACTTTCCCTCTGAGGGCTCCGTGGATGCCAGCTTAGGCACTTCTTTAGGGGAGCACTGTCGAACTCAGGGAGGCCGATCCAGATAGGATCCGGCAGCGGGACGTCCTCTATATAAAACCATTCCGAAGGCCAGTCCTCGGACGCCTTCTTTGGGGTTCCGGATAGATATCCGGTCCCGGCGATGCGCCACACTTCGGCTCCGCCCACTTGATATATTGACCCCTTCTGAGAACGGGGCACAAGGCAGAATAGCCTTTTCCATAGCGCGAAATGAGCCTCGCAGCCCAAAAACAGCTCGCAAAGGGCTACGAAGCCCGCGATATGCAATATGGAGGCAGGCGTGAGGTTGTGCAGCTGGAGGCCATAGAACTCCAGGAGCCCCCGGAGAAACGGATGAATTGGAAATCCGAGCCCTCTTATTAAGTAAGGAACAAGGCATACCCGCTCTCCTTTGGAGGGATTGGGGGCGCTCTCCGCTTTCTCTCCGCCATTATAGGTGGCAAGTCCGGCTCGAACCGGGACCATATAGGCCGGGGGGAGAAATCCCTTGGTCTGGAGCGTCACTAGCTCGCTGTGCGGGATGGAGCATCTCTCCCAATCTCCAGGCTGACGGCTGGAAGGGCGAGAGGAGGAGCTGCGGCGGCCGGTCATGATAGAATGGACCTTTGTCGGATACACTCTGATGAATACTCGCGGAGGGGAGAAGGTGTGGTTTGGATCTAAATCCTTGTCCCCTTAAATAGGCGGCTCATTCACGCGGCTAGGGGTGTAAATGTAAAAACACACTGACTTTTCGTATTCATTTGACACATGGAAGACGGCCATTATTGGGCATAGAAGCCAAGGAGCGCTACATTTACAAGAAACCGGACATTATTCAACAGGTACATGGAATTTGGAGGAGAACCCGCCTTGCAATGCCGAAGACAATCTGCGCGCCGGACTCGTCGTCATTGAAGCCTGGTTCGGGGGCTACTAAGGGAGTCCTGGATTAGGAGGTGTCCAGATAGCCTAACTATACCTTCGTCCGGACTCCTGGACTATGAAGATACAAGATTGAAGACTTTGTCCCATGTCCGGAAGGGACTTTCCTTGGCGTGGAAGGCAAGCTTGGCAATACGGATATGTAGATCTCCTACCATTGTAACCGACTCTGTTTAAACCTAGCCCTCTCCGATGTCTATATAAACCGGAGGGTTTTATTCCGTAGAGACATACAATCATACCATAGGCTAGCTTCTAGGGTTTAGCCTCTATGATCTCGTGGTAGATCTACTCTTGTACTACCCATATCATCAATATTAATCAAGCAGGACATAGGGTTTTACCTCCATCAAGAGGGCCCGAACCTGGGTAAAACATCGTGTCCCCTGTCTCCTGTTACCATCCGCCTAGACGCACAGTTCGGGACCCCCTACCCGAGATCCGCCGGTTTTGACACCGACACTTCCCCTTATTGTCCAGCTGCCAAATCAGGGCATTCGGCTCGGCAGTAAAGGTAATGCTTTTGGCAATTTCCTCCAACTGGAACCATTGTTCCATGAGACTATCACTAAAGTTCCTTCTAAAAGAGAGTTTTAGGCATTGACCGTCCCAAACTTCATTGACACTTTTGTTAAGCTCATTGCGGACAGAGTAAATAGGCCAAAATTGGACTGCTAGGGGGGATGTGCCAAACCAAGTATCTTCCCAGAACCTGGTTCTGCTCCCATCCCCTATGTTCCATCTGTAGGCAAATTTCACAGCATGCATACTAGATTTTAATCCTTTCCATAATCTAGAGGTCTTAGGGTTGGAGGAAGGGACAAAAATATTAGGTTTATTTCCTAGGTATTTATGGGCAATAAGAAGCTTCCAGGGTTTCAGGTCTTCCTCATAGAATCTTTTAATCCAAGACCCTAGAAGACAGATGTTAATTTCTTGGAGGTTAGGTATGCCTAGGCCTCCAAAATATTTTTTCATAGAGACTAGGGCCCAATTAGCAAGGTGTAGCTTCCTATTTCCCTCAAAATCATTCCACAAGTAATGAGACATCTGAGAATTGATGAGGTTCACTGCCCATTTAGGGAACTTGAAGAAGGAGAGGAGATACACTGGAATGCTAGCCAAACAAGCTTGTATGAGGATCAATCTACCTCTGTAAGAGAGAAGTTTTCCCCTCCACCCAGCAATCCTTTTAATGATTTTATCCAGAAGGGGTTGGATATCCTCTCTCCTCAGTTTATCGTAGTGGAGAGGGATACCTAGGTACTTAATGGGGAAGTTACCTTTATTACAGACTAGAATAGAGAGGAAGTCAGCTAACTCCTGATCATCCATGTTGATAGGGATGAGTTCACTTTTAGAGTAGTTGATTCTCATGCCTGAGACTTGTTCAAACCAGGTTAGAATAGTTTTCAGATTGCTAGCATGTGTGGAGTCATTGTCTAAGAAAAGGATGGTATCATCTGCATATTGAAGGCAGATGATGCCACCAGGGCAGACCTCAGGACAGAGCCCTGCAATCAGACTATGATCAGTAGCTTTGCTCAGCATTTTAGTAAGAACGACCACTACTAAATTAAACAAAAGCAGGGAGATGGGGTCACCTTGCCTAAGGCCTTTACCAGCAAGGAAAAAATCACTTTCATAGTTATTTAACTTGACCCCAACAGACCCCCATGAGTAAGTTGCTGGATCCAACTCTCCTCTATGAAAGGCTTGGAAAAGATCTAAGAGATCATTTTTCACCAAGTCCCAAAAATGCTGGTAAAACAAGAAGGGAATCCCATCAGGACCAGGAGCCCCATCAGGATAAGAGCTAAAAATGGCTTCCTTCACCTCTGTCTCTGAAAAAGGGGCTTCTAGCAGCTCATTTTCAGCAGGAGAGACTTTTTCAGAAGCAGAGAAAAAATTGTTTTCTAGAGAGAACCCAGAAGGGTTTTCTTTCGTAAACAGGTCTTTGTAGAAGTCACTAGCCACTTTCAGCATCTCATCTACCTCAGTAACAGGGCCATTAGGGCCATCAAGGGAGTGAATGAGGGTTTTCCTCCTCCTCTGGTTAGCTACTGCATGGAAGTAAGCAGTATTTCTATCACCCTCCTTAATGTTCCTATCTCTAGACCTTTGTTTGTCTTTGATTTCTTCTTGAAGCCAAATTTTCTTGAGCTCTCCATGGACAAAGTTTAATCTATTAGTCTCAGCCTCAGAGAGGTCAGTGGTTTCTGCCTTAATATCTAGAGAATCAAACTCAAGGAGGAGAAGTCTTTTGTATCTTCTAAGATTAGCTTCCTCATTGGAGTTCCACCCTTTGGTAGTTCTTCTAAATCTCCTCATTTTGATCTGCCAATTTTCTAGGGGGCAGCTGCTCCCAGAAGGCTCATTCCAGATTTTCCTGACTAGCTTAGTAAAATCTTCTCTAAGAAACCACCACTTTTCAAATTTAAAACTATTGCTCTTTGGAGTTTGGTTAAGACCAGAGTCCCAGAGCAAAGGAGTGTGGTCACTACCACATCTGGGCAGAGCTCTACAACTAGAAAGGGGAAAAACTATCTAATTCTGTGTCACAGAAAATTCTGTCAATGGTGGACATAATCCTGGAGCAGCACTTCCAACATATCTAGCAGAACTGTGGGTTTTCCTTCTGACAGGGCAATTCTCAACTTTATGGGTAACCATTTTGCAGATAAAACAACTCTTGGGCTTGACAAATTTATCCAAATGATGCCCTGGTTCCCTACAGTTGTAGCAGATCACATCCGAGCATACCTGCGTGAGTGAGAGAACGGATTCGGTCCCTCCTTGGCTTCCTCCCTCGCAGCTTCCTCCTCTGCTTCCCTCCATTTGCGCGTGCACTAGGTCCAGGAGAGAGCGTCGTCGCGGATCCGCACCGCCCGCTCCCTCCATCTCCTCCCTCGAGTCTCCCGCAGCACCGTCGGCGCGACGGAGTCGAGCGACTGGAGCATCCGCGGGAAGGCTTTGTAGACATGTGGGAGATGCATCTTGTACATCCTCCTGTCTTCCAGCCATTCCCCTGTGGATATGGCCGGCGACTCCATGGGGCGCGCAAGCGGACTTGCTGAGGGGGGCAGGCACGCCCGGAGTCAGGAGGAGGGGGGTGGCGGCGAGATCTATGGCGGCAGCGAGGGTGGAGGTAGTGGCGGGGGCGGGGGCGGCGGCGAGGGTGGAGGTGGTGGCGGGGGCGAAGGGGATCGCAAGAGCGGTCATCTATTTGCCAATTATGTGAACTAAATAGTCAACATATAAAATAATTTAAATATATACAATATAGTTAGAAGGGAAACATAAGTTGGACCTGACGTTCCTATTCTTATATAAAAATAGAACAGACCTCTGTGTTTTCTTCAAAAAAAATACATGAATTGGGCTACCAAAAATAAAACCTCGGATGGGAGGTCCATAGGCCGGTCGATACATGACTCCCTAAGAAAATACAAACAGGCCTATGGACCTCCCATCCGAGGACGTGGGCTGCGCATGTTAAAAATGAAAGCCTAGACGGGGCAGCCCAAAACCACGTCCAACACTTGCCAAAACTTTGTCCCTCGTTTTCTTTGTGTTTCGCACACTCGACATTGTGTGGGCATTTTGACTGTGCATCATATGAAGATGTGCTATGCATGTGATCAGCATGATGTTAACTAGCTGGTAGTTCCATTTTCGACCATGAATAAAACTTCCAACATGATGTTAACCCTGTTTGAAAAGGCCGTGTTAATATAAATGCTCTGCCTCTGAAAGTTGTAGTTTCTTATCTAAAACTGAACTTGCAGTTTCTTATCTGAAACTGAAACTTGCAGTTTCTTATCTGAAACTGAAACTTGCAGTTTCTTCTCTGAGAATCACATTGTCTGCACTTTTATACTCCTATGAAACTACATTTTTAAGTGCTAAAAATAGATATCTAGAATTCATAAAATGCTTCATATGCTCAATACTGCAAATCTGAAATTCAAAAGACATTCATATCTGAAAGTACTCTCAAAATACACAACACAAAACACAATTCACAACCTGCAAATACTGACAACTCTAAGCTCCTCCTGACAATTCACAACATGCCCGACTATTGGGCTGGGGGGGCAGCCCCCTCCTATTCCTCGGTGATAGACAGCCGCCCCGTGAGACGATGTGAACAACGAGGGAGACGATGGCGGGGAAGTGTTGTCAGGCCAACTGCTTTTCTCCTCTTGCAGTTGGGTTCGGTCGACGAAGACTCCACCGGCTCGCTCTGGCAGGACACCCTCACAAACGGCACCCTGTAGATGCTCGATCCTTCAATCTCTGGTGAATGCTCCATCTGGGATCGATACTCCCACCACCGCTCCCTCACGATCGTATTCGGTGAATCTGTTTGCTCCATGGCCTAGAGGAGCAGCTCTATGTACTCCGGCATGACTCCCTCCAGGAGTATCGCCGCCTTTTTGCTCTGTTGCAGATATTTGGCCATGGATGTCGCCGCTAGTTGGTCCTTGTTGTCAAACCAAGACTATATCTCCAACATCCTAGCTAGCTTCACAGGGTCGCCGTCTGCAATCCTCACGTATCAGTTGTACTCCTCCATCGATCTACTTCTCCATAGCACCTTCACTCGCCGGCGGTGGTTTTTGAATGGAAGAGGAGAGGAGCAGCGCTGGTTTTGGATTAGAACGGGAGAGGAGCGACGCTGGTTTTGGACTGGAACAGGAGAGGAGGGGCGGGGGTTTTGAAATGGAAGAGGAGAGGAGCGGCGCTGCATTTAGATTGGAACAGGAGAGGAGCGGCGGTGGTTTAAGAGGAGAAGAGCGGAAGAGCGGCGCTGGTCTTGGAAGTATTTTTTGTTGTTTCATGTATTTTGGGTCAAAGTTTGACCACGTACTGTATTTGACAAGCAAAATGTGAATACATGTCACCAAATTGATTTTGATTTTGATCCAGTCAGAGCGCGCCGGCCCTCTCGTCCAATCCTAAATCGCTGTCGCACGCTCCTCTCCCTCTTCTGCATTGCAAAACCACCTCCTCTCCTCTCCATCATCTCCATTCCAAAACCACCGTCTCGCCTCTCCCTCTTCTCTATTGCAAGACCACCGTCTCTCCTCTGTTTTCTAGACGCTTTGCTCCATGGCGCGGGCGCAATCCATGGATACAAAATTAGTATATTTTATACTATTTAAAAGTCGAGGGCGGGGCTTTTCCTGCGCGGTAGGCGGCGGGGCAGTTCCGCCTAGTCGGTTCGACAGAGACGCGAGAAGACGAGGGAGTAGGCTGCTGGAAACGTAGGGCTGTGTGATTTGACAGCGAGTTACTGCTGGACAGGTGGGGCCCCATGATTTGACTTGCCAATAGCATTTTAACTGCGGCGCTATGACGGGCGTGAGTCTCCCAGATTCCTGACCACCTCCATACAGGTGCCTCTCCCAATGCTCCACCATGTAGTAGAGGCTGGCTCTTGCATGAGAGCCCACTTCTCCACTTTTTCCTTGCCTCTCTTTCCTCCACATATGCAAAAATGCCATGTAAAGCACACTATTGTACTTACTTTCACTTGCTCCTACAGGTGCTTAAGCTTGCCACATAAGCATAAAGTCTGATGTGGCAAGTTAATCAAGAAGAGAGAGACTAGTTTGATGACCCAAGGAAGAAACAGTGCTAAGCGCGTGTACCTAGGTGAAAAGACAATTTTGAGTCTATAGCTAATTAAATGAAGCAAACTTAGCAACACCATTTCATTAGAACAGGTCACTCCTTGGCAAATGCAATAAATACACACGCTTAGCACCGTTTCTTCCTTGAGTACGAAGAAAGAGATAGAGAGGAGTAAAAAATACACTTATAGCCAACATTGTTGTAGTATGAGTGACTAAGTGATGACTATGTATGACATGCCAACATCAGATAGCCTAACATACCGTGTTAAATCTCCAAGGGCACGACCGCGCGAGCGACGCGACGGTTGTGGTAGGCGCGACCATGATACGGGCTGCTGGCAGCCCTTGGATCTGAGATCAAACGGTCGCATGCTAAGTTCCTGAAAATTTGTAGAATAACCCTCCAGTATAGGATATTCACCCATAGGTCTAGAATCACGCCATGCAACCGTTCGATCTCAGATCCAAGGGCTCTTGGAAGCCCGTATCATGGGAGAATGGAAAACCACTACCCTACCATTCGCACGCTGGCAGTTCGCTCCTACTCGTCCCCGCACGTCCTTCAATACTACGGCGGTTCGCTCCTAGTCGTCCCGTCCATTCACATTACGGCAGTTCCACTAATCCTAACCCTGCTCCCAAATCCATGGCGTCCCAAATCTCCATGATCAGCGGTGAGTACAAGGTTAGAACCTTCACCGGCGATGAGTTCGACGTCATCTACACCCGTTCTTCCACGATGGTGAAAGGATGCCTTTCTCGCTTCAGACGCATGTTCGAAGACTTAGATGATGAGTGGGTCGCTGGGCTAGATGTTGAGTACACCACAGTCCTGGGACGAGAGAAGGATCTAAAGGACGAAGAGAGGAAGAAGCCCATCGTGATCCAGGTTTGCGTGCATGACTTATGCTTGGTCTACCACATATGCCATGCCGACGTTGAGTGCCAGGATTTTAAGGACTTCCTCAAGAGCAACCTAGTCAAATTCGTTACTGTAGACTTTGGTAACGACAAAGACGTCCTGCATCGGATAGGCCTCATTGTAGGCAACACCTTCGACCTCTAGAAGAATCGGCTGGTGTCCGCTCGTCAGCCTTCAATGCTGACCCTGGCAGTAGCCATGGTTCATCCTTCGTACAGTAAACTGAAGAAACCTCCATACACGTTTCATCGTCATGCATGGCAGCGGAATGTACTAGATATAGACCACATCCACTACGCTGCAATGGATGGCTACCTTTGCTTCAATATCTACAAGGTTTGGATGAAGAGCAACAGCCAAGTGTGCGGTTCAAGCAAACAAGTATCGGCCAAGAGGAAGAGGGACAAGGACGAAGTCGAGGATGTGGACGAGGACTCCGAGTAAGGTGGCAGTGTCGTTGCTCATGGTGGTTCTAATGCAGTGTCTACCGGAATAGTTGCAAAGTTTAATTTCAGGTGTGCTTAATTTAATTTGAGTGGTGTCTTGTGCTGAGCCCCCAACAGAACTATGTTATGTTTCTTCTTGTTACTTTAACTCTTCAGTACGTACATACTAGTATTTCTTACATTTCATCTTTTAGTTGGTATAGTACTACCACTCGTTTCTTCACATTATATACGTACAATATATATGGCCAACATCATATAGCTAGTAGTTTAGTTGTCAAAGAATTTCAAGGTGCTTAGTTTTGTCAAAGAATTCCAGGATGCTTAGAGGGTGCTTAGATCCAAGGTACTTATTTTAGTCTCACTAAAAATAGTCTATTTAAGAGGTTAAAGTTCCAAGCACCCCTGACTAAAGAGGGGCTAAAACTAGTCTTGAGACTAAATTTTTTTAGTCAGGGGTACCCCTACTAAAATGTGGATTAGTCCTCTCTCTACTCATTTAACTCCTCTCCTTTAACATAGGCGAGTTCTGGATTGGAGGGTTTGGAGGATAATAAATGCTCATTAACTTGATTTTAGCCTTTTTAGTATTTGGATCCAAGCATGGGTGAGGCTAGCATGTTTTAGTCCCACTACTTTTATTCATGGGACTAAAACGTATCCAAGCACCCTCTTAGTTTTATTTGAGGGGTGGGTTGTGCTGGACACCATTATTGTGACTAGCCATTTTAATAGTACTATATGCATAATTTGGCGATGAGCGCTTTCTATATGTACCACCTTTTTTAAATTTCAATTTTTTCTCCATGGCGCAATCCATCCATACTACTGCTGTACAAAAGTATACATTTTTTTAAAGGCTAGAGGGCGGGGCAGTCTAGCTTGGTTGGTTTCATGAGAGGCGAGGGCCTTTGTGATTTGACGGCTCATTACTGCTGGAAGGCGGGGCCTTGTGATTTGACTGCTCGTATAAATGCGCGGACGACCTGATCGAGGAGGAGCAAAGAACCGTGCGGTATACTCAAGTTTTCCACTGGAGCAGTACTGCGACGGAGGAGCACGAAACACGGCAACCCAGTGCCATATGGCGATAAAAAATGATCTAATTTGCTAGTCATCTCATTGTTAGCATTGTTCTATTCATTCCCTCAAAAAAAACATTGTTCTATTCATGCCTCGCAGAGAACGTGACACGTCCGGCGAAACACCCGAAGCAAAAGATGAAACATAGGAGCAAAAGAAGAAGGAAGATTATCACCCCAAATGATCTAATTTGCCGCGGATTCGTAACTGCTTCATCGCCTCCACGACCTCCATCTCCTTGCGCGTCTCCTCCGCCATCTTCATCATTGTGTCCATGACGCGGCATTTCTCGACGCGAGCCTTCATCATCTGTTCCACGGCCATATTACGTACCTTGACAGCAGCCGGGTGCTCGATGCGGAGCTTCGCCAACTCTTCCTTCTGTTCCATGGCAAGGGCCTACAACATCTTCATCGAGGAACTACTATTCTCATGCAGCTTCTTCCAGCCGGCGTTCTTCTCCTTCAACAGGTCGATCTCGTGGCAGAGCTTCGCATTGTCCTCCCGAAGTCGCAGGATTTTGCCGGTCGCCTTCTTCTCCGAGGCAATGCTCTTCTTCAGCAGCATCACCAAGCCGGCGGTCAACTCCCCCTGCTGGTTGAGCTCAATGGGCATGTCGTCGAGGCTCTCCTTCAGCAACTCCATCAAGCCTTGGATGAACTCCGTCTGCTTATTGAGCTGATCGGGCATGCCGTCGAGGGATAACGACTCCAGCTCCGCCGGCTCGGCATGTTCGCCTCCGCGGCTAGGGCGCTCCTGGGAGCCATCGCCTGCCCGTGAGAGATCTTTCAAGGTCTCTGCATGGCGGCGAGCCCTCTCTTTTTTTCCGCAGCCTTGGTTGCCGCTCCCTTGTTACGAGTAGTTCTCGACCTAGAGCTCTACTCACCAGCCATGGCAACGACGGACGAAGAAGAAGCACTTATGAGGAGGAAAGGTAGAGTGATTTTCGGTTAGGTAGTTCCCCTTTTCATAACCTACGTACTGGCACTAGTACTAATACCTGCATAGTGGGAACACGTTCAGGTTTGGTACGTACTATTAGTAGGTGTGAGCATGCTTTCGAATGTGATGGGAACAAGGTAAAGATTAATTGATGGCTTTGGTTTCGAGGCCCGAAACGGCTCCCGATGAGTTTAGCGGAACATAAATTTCAAGTACTACTACACTGCTCAAATGCGTAAATATTATGTTACTGTCAAAAATTGGCACAAAATACGAAGGAGACCAATGTAAGTACTACTAGCAACCCATGATTTAACTACTCGCATGCGCGCAGTGGAGTAATAATGTCTTTCTTCCGCCCTCACGTCCACTCAATTTGCATGCGCTGTATTAATTGACCATCAATGAAGTGAACGACTTTACATGCGTCAAATTATCACATGGGGTGGATCTTGGTACAAAATTGCGTCCGCCCGTGTACCCGCGTGTGCGTGCGAGGAATGAGTGTGTGCATGGAGTGCGTGCACATCTTCGCTTTGTGCATGTACCGCCAGTATGGCTCAGGGAGGACGAGTACATTCTTCTGGAACAGAAGCACGTCACTGTGATCAATCCACGCAAGGAGGTCGCGACAACGCCTACACATGTGCCATGTGGCTTCATGAACTGTAAGAGAGACATTGTGTAGCGTGCCATTGGTATTCTAATTTACGTGTTTTGCACATACTCGAAGTACTAGTAAGGTACATGTGCATTGCATGCATCAGATTTTGCAACCAAATTATGAATAAATACCACACTATAGCATGTAATCTCCGAGTCATATATGCCTGATGTAGCCCTTTGTTTAATTCTTATAGTTCATCTCATTCAAAATCAATTAGTTTTTATAAAAAAGCTAAGAACGCGGGAATAGGAAAAACATGGGATTATAGTGGAATGTCGTCTTGAATCCTACAGGATTGTACGAGTGTTTGATTGTGCATAGAAAAAGCGTAGAATTCTTTCAAAGAGGTTTGAGTGGATGGGATGTTTCCAATGAGATCTAGTGCAAATGAATCATATGGAAAAATTCCTATGGTTTACAATCCTACGAATCAAACAACCAAGATAGGAAAAATTCCTAATGATTAGAATCCTCCAAAATTCCTTTGAGAATCCTTTGAATCAAAGAAGCCCTTAATCTATTTTATGATTCATGGAATTGTGCGTTGTAAAGCATAAAGTAAAAACAAATAATGGCAATTCAACTAGGAAAAATTTTGGGTAGTTATGATACGGAAGATTCTAGAACAAAAGAGAACCACTGTTGTTTTGAGGTTTGTGCATTATGCTTAAGTTCAACCATGGAGTCTGCTAGATTGTACATGTGGCAAAATCCGGTGGGGGGCTAGAAGATGGTGCGAGGGGCTGAGTGGAGGGAGACTATGAAGGAATGCACAAGTGCGAGATCGATATTTAGAGAGAGAGGGCGAACACGTGCGCTGATGCGCAGTGGCAGAGCCATAAAAAATAAATGAGCTAGGGGGCCAAGCATTGCTAATCCTTTATGAGGAGGGTCAATTCATGAACTTAAACCATTTTTAGCAGCAATTGTCTAATGATCACATTCATACTAGCCTTGATATATAGTGATGTTAGGGGGGAGGGGGCAGGGCCCTTACTGCCCCCTGTCTTCCCCATTGCGCACGCGTCTGAGAGATGAAGCGGAAGGCATGGATGATGTGAGGGGGACGTTGGATACATAATTAATGTGGGTGTATTAGCTATATATGTTAATCCTATATAGAGAGGTATAGATTGATCGATGTGGACGTGGGAAAGAGGGTGAGACCTCACTGGATATATCGATTGATCGGTTTGTGTGGAAACTATGAAAGACCTAGCTATATACACACATACATAGAGGAACATCAATCATTGAGCATGCACGCGTGAGAGATAAAGAATGCCCGATATGATGGAGAGGGGGATGTGTGTTGGTGTGTGCCTTCATGGGAGACCGACCTGAAGAAAAAGATTGCATGCGTGCGATGGATAATGCTGACTGGTAGTGTGTGTGCATGCATGCACGAGAGAAGGTTAGTGGTACAATTATAAAGAGAAGACTACTGTGTGGGTGTAAAAGAATAGCTGAATAGGTGAGGTCACAATCAATGTAAAGTTGAATTCAAATATTTGAATAAGAGATCCTGATGTTTGAAACCCATGCATGCATGAATATAATGGAGATCTGCGCGGTGTGGTTTGGAAACGAGCATGTTGTAATGTATACACATTGAACAAGGTCAGACTGATTTGAATTTGAGATACCGATGGCGGACATCATTTGGCCACGTCGCATCCGTGCATGGACACACTATTATAATTGGAGATGATGGGCGGCTTTTGCATCACATATCTATATCTATACCCCTATATATATATTATATTTTTTATATTGTGTGCGGGTAACTTTAACTTTGAAAGATGGTCGTTGGATAAGGCGAATCCAATGGTCCAAAGATGGCAAATTTGAGCACTACTGGCCGTTGGATATCATCTAGATTCTACCAGATTTCGCCACATGTATAATCTAGAAGACTCCATGGTTGAACTTAAGCATAATGCACAAACATCAAAACACAAGCACTTCTTATTTGTTCTAGAATCTTCCATATCAGAATTGCCCAAATGTTTTTCTACATGATTTGCCATTATTTGTTTTTACTTTATGTCTTACGACGCACAATTCCATGAATCTTAAAATAGATTAGCTTTCTTATAAAAACTAGATGATTTTGAATGAAATGAACTATAAGAATTAAACGAACATCTAAATCATGCATATATGACTCAAATCTTGCATGCTATAATGTGGTATTTATTCATAATTTGGTTGCCAAATCTCATGCGTGCAATGCACGTGTACCTTACTCTAGTCTAAATGGTGTTTGTGTGTGTGTTGTGCGTGTTGAGGTGCAAATTGTCTTTTTTTGGTACACGTTAAGCTTGTTCTTCCGAAATTTCAAGCCGCGCCTTGTTATGCCGAAAATTCAAGCTAGCGTCTCTGTCTATCGTGCTGGGAAACTCCCGCCTCTTCAACCCACGCCTTGTTAACCCGAAATATTTAAGATATATCTTTGTCTCGTTGTGCTCCGACAACTCCCCTCCATCTCAACCCGTGCCTTGCTATTCCGAAATTACAAGGCACGTGAAAACTCCCACCTCCTGCGAAATCCCGACACGCGAAATGCCCGTGGTACCCCTGAACCGAAAGAACCGCCTCAAATCGGTGGGGGTACTTTCATAACTTTCCCCACATTTTGGACAAGCGCGTCTCTAAGCCATGGTTCCCCACTGCCATCCCATCCACCCACCCATTCGTACATCGAGGCCGCGAAAACCCGCGACGAAACCCCACACCCTGCTCCGTCCGCCACCCAGCCGGAGCCTCTTCCCCGACGACGTCGTCCACAGCAACACCTCGACGTCCCTCATCCACCGTACCGGATGAGGATCCGTCGTCGATCTCATCGTCCCGCCGGTTCAGCCACACCATCCTCCACCTCCAAGGAGTTTCCCCGATGTTCCCCTCGTCTTTCGCGCCACCTCCATTCCCACACCGCCGTCTTCACCTGCACCACCGGAAGAGCATCATCATCACCGTTTCCTCGGATGAAGCTGCGGCCTAATCAGCGCCACCAAAGAGGTTGTACACTAATCGCCGCATTTTCTTCTTGATTCGATCTCACGGTGCTGCCGGCGCTCGGTCCCGAGCCGACACGGCGCGGCTCCATCCACAGCGGCGTCGCCGGCCACTTCCTCCACGGCGTCGCTCCCTCGGCGGCGACATCCACATCAGTAGGACCTGCTGCTGCTTTAGCTCTCGCTCGCGCTGCTGCTCTGCTCTTGCTCTCGGTCCCCTGCCTAGTCTACTCTTGCTATTGCTCTTGCTCGCGCTGCTGCTCTCGCTCTTGCTCTTGCTTGCGATGCTGCTCCGATTTAGCTACACTTCACTTCGATGCCGCCGGGGTGAAGGAAGAACCAGCCGCAGCGGGGAGGGTGGCTCGCCGGAGAGGTGCCCCACTATCTATCTTAGGGTTCAGGATGGGGCGGTGGTCGCCGGCGGTGGCAGGGCGGTGGCGTGGGGATCGCCGGAGAAAAAGCTCGGCACGGGGGGGCTAGAGGGATGGCCGGGGCGGCGAAGGACCGGCGGTGGGGAGTGTTTTCGGGGCGGGCGGGGCGGCGCACCGTCGGCCGCCGGCGACGGGGGGCTGCTGTTTGGCCGGCTCAGGGGGTGGAGGTTGAAGATGAACCGCAGGCCCTTGATTTCGTATTGAACGGCTGCAAAATCAACTGAACAGAGATGAAAAAGTCAGTCGACCGACGTGTAGCCTCACCTTGCTAGTGCGTCCAGTTTCGACAGCAAAATTCAGTTTCGACAGCAAAATTCAGTTTCGACAGTTAAGTTCAGTTTCGACAGTTAAGTTCAGTTTCGACAGTTAAGTTCAGTTCCGATAGTTAAGTTCAGAGATGAGCGGCTGATGTATTTTACATCTAGCACTTTGTGTTTATGTATTTTACGTCATGTACTGGAGATGCTATTAGAATTCCACTCAGGTTAACGTTGTTCGTTGTCTCTCTTATCCTGCTTCAGCCTTGGCGTCGTACAACTCACCAGAGCTACTCCAACGACGAAACCCTCCATCACAGCGGAGCAGTACCTCGGGCTCCATCTCCAGACGCCTAAGATCTTCCTCCCCTCCTCCGACAGCCAAGTCAGCCGGAGCATCCTCACCGGCCAACCAAATCACGCTGAGATCGACATGGCTTCGCCAAAGAGGTTGTACACTTGTTGCATCTCTTTTTTACTCTACATGTTATATATATTGTCCACTGAGCACTCGTAGTAACGGTAAATACGATTATTCTATCCTACTATATGACAAGCAGTGAGGTACCAGGCAACTTAGCTATCCGTGATGGACTCTCTTGAATGCCATCATTATTTATCTCTGCGCATTTGAGTTGTGCATTTGTCGATGGGCCTGGGAGTTGAGCTAGTATAGTAGTGGCCTGGGTCCAAAGTAATAGAAGTAGCACAAAAACATTTTTTTAGTGTAGGATTTTCCTTGCTCAAGCCTACCTACTAGAATCTCTAGTGCTTGAAAGGAAAAGTGAATGAAAAACATCGGAATTGGAAAGTTTCCTATGGTACTACTTTTCATGAATTTGGTGCAAAGGAATGGAGCAAAGGAAAACTGTAGGATTTGTTCCTTTAGTGTCTCCTTGAAAGAAAAACCGTAGGAATTCTAATTTCCACTTCTCCTCCTTTTCATATTCCTATTCATCAAGCACAAGACTAAGAGATAGTAGCATAATAGCATTATAACCGTACATTTTCTTGTGGTTTGACTTAATCTCACCATGCTTTTTTGCATCATGTGATCTTCCAATTTTTGTGAATCAAACACCTAGATTGGTAGAAATCATGTGTTTTTAAATTCTCTGTTTTGCACGTGCATTCCTATCCTATTTCCTATCCCTGCATTGTTAGAATCCTCAAATTCAAACAAGCACTTACTCAATTACTTCTATTACAGATATGTGTCAAAGAAAACCTTGTGTGGTTTGTCCTGCTCCTGCGGCGCTGTGTTCCACCCCAGCTCAGCTGCTCCAACGACGGAAGGGTTCACCACAGTAGGGATCCGCTCTCCAGACTATCTTTCGCCGCCTTAGATCTTCTTCCCCGCCGCCGGCAGCCACGGCAACTGCATTACCATCATCAACTGAGCAGATGACCTTTAGGACTACACGGGTCCGCAAGAGAGGTCGCACTCTTCCGTGTCTGCTTACGTTATGCGTCGCTTAATATGATGACATGCTACATTATCGTCGTGTTCACCTATTAGACTCCGAGTCAGGTCCAAACTAATGCTGAAACTTGAGTTTTTAAATGGTTGTGGGGTACATATTGGGGCAGCAATCAGTACTATCTGTCTACTATCTGGTTAATCTCTGGTGTCTACTATGAGTTTCATGTTGGGTGCAAACAAACATTAAAGGAGCCATTATCTGTATTTTTTAACTAAAGCTATTATCTGCCTGCTATCATTGGTTTTGGGTCTATCCACAGTTTGCTACCATCACTCTGGATTTGTGCATGCACTCCTTACATAATCTCACTATGTTTTATTCCTATGCATGCCAGTTATTGTACACAATGGAACTGATCATGTAGAGCAAAAGAGACGAGCCTTGCATGGCAATAAAATTTCATGCAGACGTCATTCCATGGTGGGTGCAAAGGCAGCCCCCCCCTCCACCCATTTCGGATCGTAATCAAGAGGAAGATAACTGTTATGAGGGGGATTCAGAAGGAGAAGACCACTCCTATTTACCCCATGAGGTCTTCGCTCTAACTTGGCATGCTGATATTGGTAATATCATGCATATGGTGCCTTGCATTGCTTAATGTATACATTAAAGATGTCATATGCTTAGTTTAGACATGCTTTGTGTCAATGCCATATGTTTAGTTTCTTTATCATATATGTGAATCATGCAATGCCATCTTGTCTAGCCAGGCATCATATATGTGAATTTTGCAATGCCACCCTGGTTAGCCAGTCATCTTATATGTGAATTATATCATGCCATCATTTTTTTATTACGTGTTAAATTTGTCAACAATTTTAGTACATTCAATTACTCTTCCTATGCATCAGCCATTTGGCACGGTCATGGAAAAATCTAGAGTGGAAACAAGGTCTTCAGAGCAGACAATGCTATCTGACGAAGCGCATGTCTTGCTGGTTACCGATAGCTCCTCAGAGGAGGATTCAGAGACAGATGACCAGTCATATTCCCCCCCCCCTCGAGGTGCATGCCCTAACTTGGCAGGGTTATGTTGCTCATATCGTGCGTATGGTATCTTGCATTGCTATGTCATTTGCTTAGTTTAGACATGCTTTGTGTGAATGCCACCTGTTTAGTGTCTAATTACCATATATGTGAATTATGCAATGCCATCTTGTTGCAAGACATTATATATGTGAATTATGAAATGTTATCTTGTTGCAAGGCATTATGTATGTGAATTATGCAATGCCATGCTGTTTAGGCAAGCGTCATATATGTGAATTATATCATGTTGTCCTTTTTTTGTATTTCTCATTGCTTTTGTGGACAATGTTTGTATATTCAACTGCTCTTCCTGTGCATCAGCCATTTGAATTGGTGATGGAGAAATTTGGAGTGAAAACAAGGTCTTCAGAGCAGACAATGCTAGTTGTTGAAGCAGATATCTTGCTGGTTACAGATAGCTCTTCAAAGGAGGATTCAGAGGTAGATGACCAGTCCTATTATCCCCCTGAGGTGTATGCTCAAACTTGGCAGGGTTATATTACTCATATAATGCATATGTTGTGTTACAATGCTTAGTTTTTACATCATATACACAATATTGAATGCCATCTCCTTAGTTGACACATCATATATGTGACTGCCCTCTGCTCACTTCCTTAGTATATAAATCATATATTTGAATTATGTCATGCCATGATGTTTACATAGACAGCATGTATCTGAATTATGGCATGCCAACCCATTTTCTAAAGACATAATATAGTTATATCATCTCATCATGTTTACATAGTCATCATATTTAAATTATGTCATTCTATTTGTGAATTATATCATGCCATCATGTTTCCATCGATGACATGTTTGTGATTTATGGCATGCCAACCACTTTAATAGACACATCGTATAGTTATATCATGTTATCCTGTTTACATAGTCATCATATTTTGAAGCATGTCATTCTATCCTGTTTAGTTAGCCATCATACATGTGAAATTGTCTCATTCTATCCTATTTAATTAGCCATCATATATGTGAAATTATGTCCTGCTATTCTGTTTGCTTAGACAACATAAATGTGAATTTTTTCATGCCCTGTTTTCTTCCCTACTATCCATTGCACCTGTCTATCTTACAATGTCTGTACATTCAATTACTTTTCTTGTTTATCAGCCATTTCAATTGGAGGGAGTGATGGCAGTATCTGTGGGAGTAAAAACACGGTCTTCAGAAAAGATCATGCTACCTGTTGATGCAGATAGAACCATGGTTGTACTTGCCCAAGAACCAGCCCCACCACACATAACCCACACTCATGCAGATTGTACCCCTACCCAGTTGGACAGAGAACCAGCTACACCCCTTCTAACCCCAACTCCAGCAGATAGACACCCAGTTCCCATTGACACAGCACCGTCTCCACCACAGAGCACCCAAACACGAGCAGTTAGTAAGGCAACTTCAGTGCCCAAATCACGAGGACCACCACTCCGAACCCGAAGTCAACACTTAAAGCAGAAGAAGAATTGTTCTCAGGTCAGGTTCCGTAGCTATGGTTCATACTACTTTTCTCTTGCATCACTGTATTTACTGATACCAACTAATTTCAAATTTGAAGGATGCAATTGAAACTCCAATGGCGCAACAGGTATGTTTTAAACCTGTTTCTTCAACGTGTTTGGCTGTTTGCTGTTGTAATTGCTCTATGTTGATTTCAGTTTCAATTGAATAAACAGTTATGTTCTCATGCCATGCACATTACAAGTGTTGTTATTGCTATGTAGTTTCCGACACTTATATTCTGTCTATGCTGCTTTGTCTTAAATAGATATGATTCGAACTGTATCTATCTTGATTTGGCAATATAAACTAGAATGATATAGACCATACAGTGACCATACTACATAGATATATGTTTGTTTCATGCTTTTATCATGTCCACCTTACTATTGAACTGGTTTACCAAAATGAGTTTCATATACTACATTGTAAACCTAAGATGTGTTTGTTTGTTTCTCTTTTAGAACACGAATAAAATATTGGAGAAGAGTACCCTGTTATGCAATGGTAAAGCAAGTAATGCAGATAAGGTTCGAGATAGTGAGACATCCCTGTTGGTCTCCAAGAAAGCTGATAAAAACTATATTGAAGACACTGAGACAACCCCAAAGTCCTGTCTTGATGTAGTGTTCGAGTTACTAGCTACCACTGCTGGCACCAGCTCTTCGAACTCATTGCCTGAATCAGTTCGGCTTCTTGAGTCTCAACTTCAAGTTGAAAGACATTGATCAGATGTTATGCGATAGGAAGCCGAAGGACTGAGGAAGTCCCTATAGAATTCAGATGCATACTTTCTGGTGCAATAGCAACCGCTGAAGGACTTAAGCGCCAAACAAGAGAAACTTAATAAGCTTGCTAAGCATCTTACCAGCATTATGGGTACCCAGGATATTGTTTCTTGAGCTCTTCTGAAGTGGTTTCAGTTCTGGACTTGTTTTGCTGCGGCGTTTATATGCTGCTGTGTTCCCTATATTTGCACTGGTGGCGAACTTTGATGCCCAGTGGATGTAATATGTGTAATAGCCGTGATAGCCTAGTGTAAGTTGCTTGCTTATTTATTTCCTTATTGTCTTGTTTATTTGTTTTCTTGTAGTCAGTGCAGTTCTTTTTCTGCGGTTTGCTAGTGGCTACAATAACCTACTTTTTAAAACTAGGCCACAATAACCATGGGCCAATATTTACTGTAGTGACACTGGGCCTCCTACAGGCTGTAGAAATAGTGGGCCTTCTACGGGCCATAGAAACAGTGGGCCTTCTATGGGCCGTAGAAACAATGGGCCTTCTACGGGCCGTATCATAAATGGGCCTTATATGGGCCGTATGTGTCGGATTTCGGGTTCCGGCAGACCCTTGAGGTTCGAACACTGGGGTGCGCGTGGAGATTTCGCCTTCTACCTACCTGCACCCCTCCGCCTCGCTAAGATCTAAGCTATGGAAAGAACAGCACAAGAGACACAGGGTTTATACTGGTTCGGGCCACCGTTGTGGTGTAATACCCTACTCCGGTGTGTGGTGTGGTGGATTGCCTCTTGGGCTGATGATGATGAGCAATACAAGGAAGAACAGCCTCGCGAGGGTCTGTTCTTGGCTAGGGGGATGAACTGCTAGGAGGAGTTCAGTCGCCCTTCTCTCTCTCTCTCTGTGTGTGTGTGTGATGCTACTCGATCCGATCCTAGCTAGTTTCTCTCTTGGCTTCTAGATTATCCCTTCTTGATTGCCCCCCTACCCTGGGGGTGGCTAGTCCTATTTATAGGCAAAGGCCCTGGGCCTCTTCCCAAATATTGAGCGGGAAGGGCGCCAACAATTGGCCATTTTGAAGGGGAACATCTGGTACACTTATCCTGACTAAAGTTGGTCCTCGCCTGCCAAAGGCTCTGGTGGTGACGCTGGCTTGGGATCCACAATGACTTCCTCCCTGCCATTCGACTGCTCTTGGTCTCGTTGCACCGAAACGAGTGCCTTTACTTGATGCTCTCTCCTGCGCTTGGTCCCTTTGCACCAAAGAGGAAAGGAGGACACTGCGTGCTCTGGCGCCCGCCTGGCGCCCTTGGTCGTCATGGCTTGCGTCACGGGCACCTCATGAGGTACCCCGCCTTGATCTCTCCGCCTCCTCGCGAGCCAGCCTGATGAGGCCGTGCCTGAGGAAGCTCTGTATCATCCGCCCCGCGAGGCTTGGCCCCTCGCGAGGGTCTTGGGTCTGTGTTGATGAATATGCGCCGTGCTGGGCCCCTCCTCGAGCCACGCCATAGGCCGCAGGCAGGCAAGTCTAGGGACCCCCGTTCCCAGAACGCCGACAGTAGCCCCCGGGCCCATGGCGCGCCCGGACTTGGCCATGCAGGGAGGCGAAAGGGCAAGAGCGAAGCGCCGCAGGCCCTAACAGCTTGCGGCCTTGGGCGCCGCGTGGCAGTTGATTGGACGTGGGCGTCTCCGCTTCCCCACGGCGCCTTGGCAATTGCACGGATTGGACAAGTCCCTGCATGCAAAGCAGGTCATGATTACCTACGATTGTGGGGGCCGACGGTTGGCCCTCGCCGACTATAAGTACGGAGCGGCGCGCGCCCTTCCAGTTCATCCCCCCTTGCTTCTCCTTCTTATTCATGGCTCCGTCAAGGAGGTTCTCGGCCGCAGAGAAGGGGAAGGCTCGCCAGGTTGAGCCTGCCTCTCCCCAGCCCAAGCGCGGCCGAGGGCGCCCTCGCAAACATCCTGTGGCCTCCACGGCAGCTCCCCGCGGCCGTGGAGATGATTTCCAGCACGGTGACGGGCGGACTGCTGCGGCCGGGGGCGCGCTTCGGTGGCGTGTTCCCCTAGGCCGCGCTTTCGCGCTACAGAGGTGCTGCCGGAGTTCGTTGTGTGGTCGGCTGAGCCGGCTAGCACCCGACTTCAACTTCCTTGCTTCCTCCTCGGCAAGCTCCCGGTCGGCGCCCCGGGCGGCCTCTAGCTTCAGGCAGACGGCTGCTGCAGCCGGGCCTCATGGGCTTCACTGGAGGTCTCCGCGGCCAGGAGCCTGGCCTTGACCCGCGGTTGGCAGACATTTGCCCGCGCGCGTGGCCTGAGCCGTCGGTGCACCCCGCACTTTAAGTTTGACGGCAATGCCACCCTCTACGTGAGGGTGTTTGGGGAAGATGGTCGCCGCGCAGGGTGCTGCCCTGAGGACGACGACCGCGGCCGGGGACCCAGCCCCGGCGATGATGGAGAGGACAATGCTCGCGTGATTGGCGGTGCTCAGGGTTCCCCAAGCTTCACCAGTTCTTCTTCAGGCGGCGAGTCTTCTAGCGGTGGCCGCGGTCAGCCTCCATGTCGTCGTACCTGCTTGGGAGGTGGTAGCGCGTCTGCCTGCCGTCGCACCTCGGTGAAGCGCGAGAGGGAGTCGGCCTGAGCCCCGAAGGCAGCTCGAGTCTTCCTTGCAGGCCGGTGTGAGGCGAGCTGCGCCTGATTTGTTCTTTCTTTTCCTTTTTCCTGCATAAAAGACAGTAGCGTGGAGCCCCGTGGGGGCGTGTTTGGGTTATTGTTGTTAATCATCGCTTTGCTTCCGTTATCGTGCCTTCCGGCTACGTGCCCGCGCGTGGATAGTTCCCGGCCCCAGCCGTGGGGGGGCGACCGACCCAGGCCCTGTGTTCGTGTCGCGGTGCCCGTGGGGCACGGACTGGAGGGGTGCTCCTGTAATGGACCCAGGTTGCGAAACCTTTGAATGACTAGGACGGAAACACTCACGAGGGCGCTCGGCTGCCCCCCTCGCGAGGCCTTGCATAAGAGAAATCGAGGCAAGAGAGTGAAAAGTCGAAGAACCACAAGTCAAAGACGGCAACAGCTTCAATAAAACTTCGAATGAGAATGAACAAGCCAACTGCGGAAAGCAAATGAAAAAGCCGCATCCGGCACCTAATCTAGTCTTCGATGTCTTCTCACCAGCGCGGACCTAAGTGCTGCCACTGGGCGTGGGAGGAAGCCCCAGGGCCTGAGGCCGGCGCTCCTGAGACTCCGGGGCATGTACAGCCCCAACTCATTATTACGTGAGAGTGTCACGGGCGGCGAGCTTCACAGGCGTTGGCCTTCTTCACAGGCTCCGGGCCTTTCTTGGGGGGAGCAGGCTTCACGGGCATTTGCCCTCTTCACAGGCTCCGGGCCTTTTCCCAAACGCGACAGCTTCACAGGCATTCGCCTTCTTCACAGGCTCTGGGCCTTTTCCAAAAAGAATAATCTTCACAGGAATTCGCCTTCTTCACAGGCTCTGGGCCTTTTCCAAAAAGGATAATCTTCACAGGCATTCGCCTTCTTCACAGGCTCTGAGCCTTTTCCAAAAAGGATAATCTTCACAGGCATTCACCTTCTTCAGAGGCTCTGGGCCTTTTCAGGGGTAGAACCTCCGGAGGTGCTGGATGTTCCATGCGTTCTGGACCGGCACCCCCTCCTGAGTCTCCAAGCGCGCGGAACCAGGCCTGGAAACATGAACAACCTTGAACGGGCCCTCCCACATGGGAGAGAGCTTGTGCAGTCCCTCCCTGGAGAGAACCCACCTGAGCACGAGGTCGCCTACCTCGAGATTTCTAGGGCGGATGTTGCGGCAGTGATATCGTTGCAGTGCTTGTTTGTACCTCGCCGCTCGCAGCGCGGCCTCTCGGCGACGTTCCTCCCCAGGCACGAGGTCCATCCCCCGCATGGCGTCCTGCTGCGCCTTGTCAAACGCCAGGATCCGTGCGGAGCGACGTCTGACCTCGTGAGGGAGGACCGCTTCAGCTCCGTAGACCAGGAAGAACGGGGTCTCTCTAGTCGGCTTGGTCATGGTTGTGCGGATGGACCACAACACGGACTGAAGCTCGTCGTACCAACCTCTGCCGCAGGCCTCCAGCTTCTTCTTGAACGTCCTGGTCTTGAGGCCCCTCAGGACCTCTGTGTTGGCTCGCTCGGCCTGGCAGTTGCTTCGGGGGTGCGCCACCGAAGCGTAGCATATCTGCGTTCCAAGGTTAGCACAGTATGTTTTGAAGAGGTTACTGGTGAACTGCGAACCGTTGTCTGTGATAATGCGGTTCGGCACCCCGAACCGGCTCACGATGCCCCTGATTAACTTGACCGCGGAACCCGCGGGGATGCTGCGGACGGCCTCTACTTGAGCCCACTTGGTGAACTTGTCCATGGCGACGTAGAGGTAGCGGTAGCCCCCTGGCGCCCGAGGAAACGGGCCCAGGATGTCCAGCCCCCAGACTGCGAACGGCCACAAAAGGGGTATAGTCTGCAGGCCTCCTGCCGGCTGATGGATCTGCTTGGCGTGGAACTGGCAGGCCTCACAAGCCTTCACCACTTCGACGGCGTCATTGAGTGCGGTGGGCCAATAAAACCCACTGCGGAACGCCTTGCCGACGAGGGTCCGTGATGATGAATGATGTCCACAGTCTCCACCGTGTATATCTTCTAGCAGTTCCTTTCCTCGCTCCCTGGAGATGCAGCGCAGGGATACATCGTTTGGTCGCTTCTGGTAGAGCTCTCCATCCTTGATGCAGTATGCCGTGGCCAGCCGTGCCACACGCTCCGCTTCCTCCTCCTTCTCCGGCAGGGTCCCATGTGTTAAGTAACTCCGGAGCTCCGTGATCCAGCACCCCTCCTGGGGTTCCATCGTCAGGAGCAGGCATGCTCCTGAGGCCGGGCCACAGACCGGGGCTCCTGAGGCAGGTGGCTGGGGGAGCTCCTCCCGAGGCTGAGCCATGTTTGACAATGACGGCAGGGCTGAGGGCTTGAAGAGCCGCTCCTCGAAGACGCCAGGCTCCTGAGGTAACCGCCTGGACGCCCGTTTGGCGATGTCGTCGGCCTCCTGATTGGTGCCACGGGGCACATGCTGCAACTCCAACCCCCAGAACTGCTTCTCCATCCTGCAGACCTTTGCAAGGTAGGCTTCCATGTGCTCATCTTTCGGCTCGTACACCTTGTTGAAGAAATTGACAAGGAGCTGCGAATCGCTCTTGATGGTGAGGCGTTTCACCCCCAGGGCAGCTGCGGCCTTCAAGCCCGCTATTAGACCTTCATACTCCGCTATGTTGTTGGAGACCTTTTCACCTTGCTGGAAATAGAGCTGTACAGCGTAGTAGAGCTTGTCCTGAGTGGGTGATATGAGCACCGCCCCAGCCCCAGCGCCATGCCTGGAGAATGCCCCATCGAAGTACATGACCCAGCCTTCTAGCGCCTCGCTTCCCGGGGAGAGGGACTGATCCTCGTCGGCCTTGAGGCCTGGGGCCTCCATCCATTCTGCCACAAAATCCGCTAATGCTACTCCCTTGATGACTCTGGTCGTGCTGAATTCGAGCTGAAATGCTTGCAGTTCTATGTTCCACTCAGCAACCCTTCCGGCTGAGTTAGGGCTCTTGAGCACTCGCTCCAAGGGGTATGACGAGACGACCTTGATGGGGTAACCCTGAAAATAGTGCTGCAGCTTGCGCGAGGCCACCAGTAGCGCGAGGAGGAGCTTCTGAGGCATGGGGTACCGTGCCCTCGTGTCCCGCAACACTGTGCTGATGAAGTACACTGGGTGCTCGACGAGGTTGTGTGCGTCAGTGCTGGTGACGCCCCCCGGAGACCATGGCGGCTCCTGAGGCGATGGGGCCTCCGGAGGCTGGCCATCTGGGAGAGGGGCCCCTTCCACCTCCGGTGCACTCCTCTGCGGCGGCTGATCCTCCTTAGCCGCGGTGGCGGTTTTTGTGGGCCTTCCTTGTTCCTGTTTTGCCTTGTCCCGGGCTGCTGCTCTGGTTTTGATTCGACGCTCCTCCCTAACCGCCACCAGGGCCGCGCTGGCGGAGTAGGGAGTAGCGGCGAGGTAAAGCACCAGGGGCTCTTGAGGGCGCGGAGCCACCATGACCAGAGGGCTGGTCAGGTATCTCTTGAGATCTTGGAACGCCTTGTCGGCCTCTTCAGTCCATTCAAAGGGCCCCTTTGTCTTCATTAGCTGGAAGAAGGGCAGCGCTCGCTCCCCCAACTTGGAGATGAAGCGCCCTAGCGCGGTCACGCGCCCAGTGAGCTTCTGCATTTATCTGAGGGTCTTTGGCGGGCTCATGTCCTCGACCGCCTTGACCTTTTCTGGGTTAGCCTCGATGCCTCGGCGGGACACAAGGAAACCCAAGAGCTTGCCCGAGGGGACTCCGAACACACACTTATCTGGGTTGAGTTGCAGGTTGACTGCGTTGAGGCTCGCGAAGGTTTCCTCCAGGTCTTGTATCAGGGTCCTGGCCTCCCGAGACTTCACCACTATGTCATCGACGTAAGCCTCGATGTTCTTCCCGAGCTGCGGGCACAAGGTGATGTGCATCAGCCGCTGAAAGGTTGCCCCTGCGTTACGCAGCCCAAATGGCATGCATGTGTAGCAGTAGACCCCACACGGGGTTAGGAAGGCTGTCTTTTCGATGTCTTCTACCGCCATCTTGATCTGGTGATACCCAGAGAAGGCATCCAAGAAGCATAGCAGGTCGCATTCTGCGGTGGAATCGACGATCTGGTCGATGCGGGGGAGCAGGAACGGATCTTGCGGGCATGCCTTGTTGAGGTTGGTGAAGTCGACACACATGCGCTCCTTCCCTCCCTTCTTTGGCACAACGACAGGGTTGGCCGACCAATCCGAGTATCGGACCTCGCGAATGACCCCAGCGACTTCTAGCTTGCGGGTCTCTTGGACGATGAAGGCCTGCTTTTTTGTGGACTGCCGCCTTGCCTTCTGCTTCACAGGGCGCACGTTGGGGCACACGTTGAGGTGATGCTCGATTATGCTCCTAGGGATCCCCGCCAACTGGTCAGGCTCCCAAGCGAATACCTTCTTGTTCGCGCGCAGGAACCTGACCAGGGCCTCCTCCTACTCGGGCTCGAGGTTGGCGCCTATGGTGAAAGTGGCATTGGTGGACCCGTCCTCATCGACGGGTATCTGCTTGGTTTTTGCCTTGTCTTGGGTGAACAACTGTTTCTTCTTGGCGGGTGCAGCCCCCTTGGGCTCGGGGGTCTCGAAGTCGGCGGGCTGTGCCGACGCCACCGTCTTGAAGGCGAGCTCGAGCACTTGCAGCGCGTCTCCGGTGTCCCCGTGCACGGTGAGGACACCGCTGCTCCCCGGCATCTTCATGAGGTTGTACGCCGGGTGCGTCGCGGCCATGAACTGGGCCAGCGCTGGATAGCCGAGGATGGCGTTGTAGGGTAGGCCGATGGGGGCGATGTCGAAGTCGACCAGCTCCGTGCGGAAGTTGTCGTAGGTGTCGAAGGTTATTGGGAGCCGATCTGTCCCAAGGAGCTGGATGACCCACCCCCAACGCCTGAGAAGGGCCGGCTGGGTTGCAGCCGTTCCAGGGGTATGCAGAGGAGGTTGAAGGCCTCAAACGAGAGCATGCTGAGGCCCGCGCCACCATCAATGAGAGTTCTGGTGATGGCCACCTGGCAGATGGTGGGGGTGCACAGCATGGGGAGCGCACCCGAGCAGGCCGAGTTGGAGGGGTGGTTCTCCGAGCTGAAGGTCAGGCCGGCCTTGGGCGCCGCCCGGTCCGGGGGAGCCCCCTACTGCGTGGAAGCGACGCTGACCCGGTGGATGAACGGCTTGACGTGGTGACTTGTAGGCGGCGCCTGCGAGCCGCCCAGGAGGGCCGCGACGACCGGGGGTGTTGGTGTAGCGTGGTGGGCGAGGAAGAGACTGCGGAGCTCTTCCCAAGAGGCCACGGAGGCTGCCGGCAGGTGGAGCAGCCATGTGCGCGGAGCGCCGGTGAAGGCCATGGGAAGCCAGTTGGCCATGACCCTATCATCACCTCCAGCTTCGAGGATGGCCTCCTCGTACGCCAGCAAGAAGGCCAGCGGATCAGTCGCGCCGCTGTAGCGCGGCGGCGGCCGCTTGAACTTGTCTGGCCACCGTACCCGTTGCAGGGCTGGGGCCAGGGCTCGGAGCCCCCTGGCCCCCATGCTGGCGCCGGCGGCCGGAGCGGGCGACGCGCTACTCATCGCGGGGCAGGTCGTGGCGGTGGCGGAAGGGAAAACTCCGGTGCACCCCTACCTGGCGCGCCAAATGTCGGATTTCGGGTTCCGGCAGACCCTTGAGGTTCGAACACTGGGGTGCGCGCGGAGATTTCGCCTTCTACCTACCTGCACCCCTCCGCCTCGCTAAGATCTAAGCTATGGAAAGAACAGCACAAGAGACACAGGGTTTATACTGGTTCGGGCCACCGTTGTGGTGTAATACCCTACTCCAGTGTGTGGTGTGGTGGATTGCCTCATGGGCTGATGATGATGAGCAATACAAGGAAGAACAGCCTCGCGATGGTCTGTTCTTGGCTGGGGGGATGAACTGATAGGAGGAGTTCAGTCGCCCTTCTCTCTCTCTCTCTCTCTCTCTGTGTGTGTGTGTGTGTGTGTGATGCTACTCGATCCGATCCTAGCTAGTTTCTCTCTTGGCTTCTAGATTCTCCCTTCTTGATTGCCCCCCTACCCTGGGGGTGGCTAGTCCTATTTATAGGCAAAGGCCCTGGGCCTCTTCCCAAATATTGAGCGGGAAGGGCGCCAACAATTGGCCATTTTGAAGGGGAACATCTGGTACACTTATCCTGACTAAAGTTGGTCCTCGCCTGCCAAAGGCTCTGGTGGTGACGCTGGCTTGGGCTCCACAATGACTTCCTCCCTGCCGTTGGACTGGTCTTGGTCTCGTTGCACCGAAACGGGTGCCTTTACTTGATGCTCTCGCCTGTGCTTCCTCCCTTTGCACCAAAGAGGCAAGGAGGACACTGCGCAGGCTGGCGCCCGCCTAGCGCCCTTGGTCGTCATGGCTTGCGTCACGGGCACCTCGTGAGGTACCCCGCCTTGATCTCTCCGCGTCCTCGCGAGCCAGCCTGATGAGGCCGTGCCTGAGGAAGCTCCGTGTCGTTCGCCCCGCGAGGCTTGGCCCCTCGCGAGGGTGTTGGGTCTGTGTTGATGAAGATGGGCCGTGCTGGGCCCCTCCTCGAGCCATGCCGTAGGCCGCAGGCAGGCAAGTTTGGGGACCCCCGTTCCCAAAACACCAACAGTAAGATTGATTGGCCAAACATGGGCCAAACAGACCGCATTCTGGCCGTAAACGGGCTAGAGTTGGAATCGTCCGTTCATGGGCCGACTATAATGGGCCATCATTAATAGGCCGTATTTGATGACGCTATGAAAACGGCCCAACGTATTAACGGACCACAAACGGGCCGACTATAACCACGGGCTGAATTTGGCCCACAAGCAGAAAATGACAGTAATGGGCCGTAAGTAAACGAATGCTGGAAATGAGCCCAAGAATAAATGGGCTCTGAGAAGGCCGAAAGATAACATGGGTTGGAGACGGCCCAACGGAATAATGGGCCGTTAATGGGTATAAAGTGATACACTGTTCATTACGGGCCAGTTTCACCACGGGCCATTAATGGGTGTAAAGTGATACACTGTTCATTACGGGCCAGTTTCAGCACGGGCCGCTAATTGGCCAAGAGTTACAAAGGGCCTCATATGGGCCGAAAGACGTCATGGGCTATACATGAGCCAGAAGTGAAAATGGGCTGGAATCTATTGGACGGTGTCGGTGTCAAAACCGGCGGATCTCGGGTAGGGGGTCCCGAACTTTGCGTCTAGGCCGGATGGTAACAGGAGGCAAGGGACACGAAGTTCTACCCAGGTTCGGGCCCTCTCGATGGAGGTAAAACCCTATGTCCTGCTTGATTAATATTGATGATATGGTTAGTACAAGAGGAGATCTACCACGAGATCAGAGAGGCAAAACCCTAGAAGCTAGCCTATGGTATGATTGTTGATGTGTATGTTGTCCTACGGACTAAAACCCTCCGGTTTATATAGACACCGGAGAGGGTTAGGGTTACATAGAGTCGGTTACAATGGTAGGAGATCTGAACATCCGTATCGCCAAGCTTGCCTTCCACGCCAAGGAAAGTCCCTTCCGGACACGGGACGGAGTCTTCAATCTTGTATCTTCATAGTCCAGGAGTCTGGCTGAAGCTATAGTTCGGCTATCCGAACACCCCCTAATCCATGACTCCCTCAGTAGCCCCTGAACCAGGCTTCAATGACGACGAGTCCGGCGCGCAGATTGTCTTCGGCATTGCAAGGCGGGTTCCTCCTCCAAGTACTTCATAGAAGATTTTGAACAAAGATAGTGTCCGGCTCTGCAAAACAAGTTTCCACATATTTCCATAGAGGGAATAATATTTACACAAATCTAATCTGCTGACATACTCCGTAGTGTGACATCACACCACGGCCAAGATTTTATTCGAACCATTTTACTATCCCATCTTAGCGCGTTATGCGAGGCGGTTTCCTTGGCACGTCTTGTTAAAGCAGAGATCGTGTCCCCTTATTCCGGGATTCTCATTAATACGAGCGTGGGTAACCCAACCGCGCCATTGATTACGGCGCTTGGAGATAAGCGAGTTTTACCAGGCTAGTGGGGACACGTAGTTGCGTCCACCCATATAAGGGGATAAGGATCCACCTTTTCACCCACGCCTTCTTCCTCCTTTGCCTATCCATTCTTGCGCACTCGAGCTCCAGCGCCCAAGTCCGCACTACCACCTCAACCTTCTCCGGTCATGTCCGGAGCGGGAGGCAAGTGGATGGTCTCCTCCGTCACAGAGGGACACATCAAAAAGTTGAGGAAGGCCGGATATCTGGCTAGCGACATCGCGCACCGGCTTCCCGAAACGGGGCAGCTCATCCCCACTCCCAGGCCCCATGAGAGGGTGGTATTCCTCCCCCATTTCCTCCGCGGACTGGGCTTCCCTCTACATCCATTTGTCCGGGGGCTCATGTTCTACTACGGCCTGGATTTCCATGATCTGGCCCCGAACTTCGTCCTCAACATCTCGGCGTTCATCGTCGTGTGTGAGGCGTTCCTCCGCATCCGCCCCCATTTCGGCCTATGGCTTAAGACTTTCAATGTCAAGCCAAAGGTGGTGCACGGCAGCCAGGCGGAGTGCGGCGGTGCCATGGTTGGCAAGATGGCCAACATCCTGTGGCTCGAGGGCTCCTTTGTGGAGACCCTGAAGGGGTGGCAATCATGGTGGTTTTACGTCACCGAGCCGCGTGACGCCGAATGGGTCGCACCCCCTGAGTTTCGGTCCGGCCCCCCTACGTGGCTCACCTCCTGGAAGGAGACAGGCCTATCTTTGGGTAAAAAAGGAGAGCTGACCGGACTCCAAACATGCATCCAAACCCTGGTGGACAAGAAGCTCAAGCTTGTCAACGTAGTCCAGGTTATGCTCATCCGCCTGATCCTCCCGTGTCAACGATGGGCCTTCAATCTATGGGAGTTCGACCCGGCGCAGCATCAAACTCTAAACAGGCTCTTCGACACGACGTACGAAGATGCCTGGAGGATGCTTTTCAAGGGCGCCGAGGCTCCTGCATCCGCTACCGAGGATCGCGGATTCCGCGCGCAGCGTCACGCGCTCGCGGTAAGCTGTTTTTTCCTTTTACAAGGTATCAGTTTTCCATAGTTTGACTCTATGCGGGATCTAAGCTCCCTTTCCTCTGATAGGATTGGCAGGTGACGTCTGGACAGATCAACTGTCTGGCCCCTTTGCCCGAAGTCCCAGTGGACGCTCGCTTGGTGAGGCTGCTGGTTTCGGCACCCTATGTGGTGCCGGAGAAGAAGGCCACGAAAAGGGCCACGGGGACTCGAAAGAGCGCCCGGCGCCAGGAGGTGTCGGATTCATCATCCGACGGTCCCGAAGCGCCTTCCTCTCGCGAAGATGAGGAGGAGGAAGAAGAAACCTCTCCCCCTCCAGCGGGAGGAGAGAAGAAAAGGAAGGCCGCCCTCTCTGAGGAGGCCGGAGGGTCCAAGAAGGGGAAAACCCTTCCTCCAGACTACTCCGCCGACGCCGACGACGGCGGAGATGAGTGGCAGCCTAGGGCCAAGCCCTTGGCAAAATCGTAAGTATCCGGATACCGGAGTAATTCATAGTATTCGTTTATTGCACAGCTTTCCCTTATGTCGAATTTGCTTATGCAGCCCACCCAAAGACCGGCTCGACGCGTCATCGAGCGGCTCACTGGACTCGTCGGATGTGAACTCGCTTCCGACGGCTTCCTCCCCCCACCCTACGGACGACACCGAGGTGTTGTCCCAACAGGTTCCAAGCAGGGAGCAGGTGGTCCTGGAGGCGCTGCAAGGCGACCTCCCGGACTCCAGGAGTAAGGGGGATGAAACCCCCCAGGGCTCCAAGTCCGGCTCTAGGCCGGACACCGCTCTGGAACCTTCAAAGGTTCCGGAGTTCGGCGGGGGACCTCCTTCCAAGAGGAGCAAGTCCACTGTGCCGGCGGCCTCCGTCCAACCGGAGGCGCCGGACAATATGCTGGAGGCGCTCCAAGGCGCCTCCATCGACGAGGAGCACCGCGCTATTATGAGTGCGGTGGTCCAGAAGGTTCAGTCCGCAAAAAATGGACTGACTGAAGCTTGTACTAGCCTTTTGACAGGCTTCGAGGTAAGTAAAGAAAGTGTAAATAATAGTACCGCATAGACAGTAGCCCCTGATGCTCTATTTGGCGTTCGGGAAGAAAAGCCGAATAGAGGATCAAACAGAATTCGCAGGAGTCTAACAAAAATGAGTTAATATGCATGTGCAGGCTACCCTGCTTGCGTCTGCCGCACTGACTGCGGGAGTGGACACGCTAAAGCAGGACCTCAAAAGGTCCGAGCAAGAGCTCGAGCGTGCCAAGAAGCAGCTCGAGGACAATGAAGGTAAGAAATACCTTGGTTGAATATGTATATATAAAAAAGGTGCAATTGCAAGAAATGACAGGATTAACATGGCTATTGTAGGGGCCACATCTGAGGTGGCGTCCCTTAAGTAAGCGCTGCTCGAGGCCGAGAAGAGTGCGGCCGCGGAGCGCACCGAGCGGGAGAGGTATGAGGCCGAGGTTGGCAAGGTGCGGCAAGAGCTCCAGGTTCTCATGAAGAAACATGACAGTTTGGAGCTTGACTCGAAGACGCGAGCGTCCGAGCTCGCGGCGGCTATTGAAAATGCCAAGTCTGCCAAGACCGAATCCCAGAAGACCCTCCAGGAGTTGGATGAGGTGAAGAAGATAGCGGCGGGTAAGGCATTCTTTATGCAAAGTAAACACGTAAACGTGAGTTACTTGATACTTACCCGAATCCGGAGCTCTCCAGGGGCATTTGCAGATCTTCCCCGGAGTGTATCCGATGCCGCCGCATTCTATCGAGCCGAGGAGGGCAGCTCGACGGAGAGGGTGTTCTGGTCTCAGTATGCTAAGGCCGGACACCCCGTGCCCCTGAGCGACCAGCTGAAGCAATTGGTCGAGCTCCACAAGGCGGCCGAACAGGCCATGAAGGGCCTCCTAGTTCGGCTATGGCCTGGAGAGGCTCTGCGTGGGAGCTATTTTGGGCTGGTGCGGCGGCTGGTGGAGGCCTGTCCAAGGCTCGAAGTCATCAAGCGCTCCATCTGTATTGAAGGTGCCCGTAGGGCATTTGCCCTTGCTAAGGTGCACTGGGGCAGGCTGGATGCGGAGAAGCTTGTGAAGGATGGGCCACTAGCGGGGAAAGAGCATCGCAAGCCCGAAAATTACTATAAGGATGTTCTGAAGGGTGCCCGCCTTGTGGCGGATGAATGTACTAGGGATGTAATTTTTGAGTAAAAACTCGCTCGTGTTTGTCTTGTGCGCTGAAAACTTGTTCATATGCGTTGAGCAATGCTGCTTGAATTTAAAATATTACCTTCTGTGCGGCTGTTTATCAATACTGAGAGATGGCGAGTCGTCGGCTTCTGCCCCCTTGCTGCTAGTGCTGGGGTGTTCGGGGATAAACCTGGGCGCTCTTTTTCCCATATTTGGGTCCTTCGAGGGAGGCGCTCAGCCCAACGAATGAGGCAATCGGACTATAGTGCGTGAACACTCTCACTTAGCCATAGAATTCTATAATTTTAAATTTCGGCGAAGCCCCTAGTATTCGGAAGACCGAGTTCGGGGCGCTATCCACGCCTTGGCCGGACAGAGCCGACTCCTCGCCCTAAGCGGCATAAGTCTTTAGAGACTCGAAAAAACCTCTCGAACAGCGACCAGCTCTCGCTTCATCATGACAGTCAGTTTTAGCTTTCTCCACTGAGGTGCTCGGCCCAGCTCAACTGGGGCACAATCGCAGTGGTTCTCCTAGTGCTACCTTAGCCGATATAGCGGAACGTAAGGCACCAAAACATAGGAGCCGGGCAAACCCAACTATTGACCCAAGACATGATTCGGAGCCGATGCATATAGTGCTATAAGTTCGGGGTGCCGCACTTGTAAAAGTGTTCGGACTTCTCACACCATATTGATGGGTGCTAAAAGCCCCTGGCGTATTTTGGCCGTACCAAGCTATACGGGTGCAACATGTCGTTAAGGAACATTTATTAAAAAGATAATGCAAAAAATAGACAAAAGCTATGTGTTGTTTAAAAATAGCTGCGATCAAAGTAGAATGATACAAGTAATGTGATAAACGAAAAGTTGTACTATTTAACATGTCTGCTCCAGGGGCAAGCTGCGGAATAGTATGCGAAACAGGTATACTGCTCGTGATAGAGACCACCTGGGATTTCCGTAATGCAGCATGGCTTGTCTGCTTCCCTGGTCCTTGCATCGTTTGTGCGGCAATTGACCTACCCAACAGGCCTTCCAAAGAGTAGAGTCCTGGAAGTAAGAGAAAAGTAAAAAATCGGCAGCCCCTGGTGCGGTTTAAGCCGTGTTTTGGGTGTGCCGTGATGGTGCCCCTCCCCCTATACCCATGGTATTTCTATAGCGTAGTTATGTACGCGAAGTATTGGCGTCGCCTTTTGCGAGGGTTGGGGTTGGGGCCGCATTGCTACGCCTGCTCGGAACGTGCCAGGCAGTCTTGTTGTAGGTTACTCCGGGCGTGCTTGACGGTGTCCGGACGTTTAATGGCCGGACTGGAGAACTGCCTGAAGAGGCTGCTTTGTACTTCTGCTGCAAGGGCCGCCGTGTGCTCCTCCGTTCGGAGGGAGCGTTAGGTGTTTCCATTGACCGTAATTACTCCACGAGGGCCTGGCATCTTGAGCTTAATGTATGCGTAGTGCAGTACCGCATTGAACTTGGCGAATGCGGTTCGTCCGAGTAGTGCATGATAGCCACTGCGGAATGGGACTATGTCGAAGATCAATTCCTCGCTTCGGAAATTATCTGGGGATCCGAAGACCACTTCAAGTGTGACTGAGCCTGTACAGTTGGCCTCTACACCTGGTATTACGCCTTTAAAGGTCGTTTTGGTGGGCTTAATCCTCGGGGGATCGATGCCATTTTTCGCACTGTATCCTGGTAAAGCAGGTTCAGGCTGCTGCCACCGTCCATGAGGACTCTAGTGAGATGAAATCCGTCAATAATTGGGTCTAGAACCAATGCGGCAAATCCGCCATGAGGGATGCTAGTGGGATGGTCTCTTCGATCAAAGGTGATCGGGCAGGAGGACCATGGGTTGAACTTTGGGGTGACTGGCTCTACCGCGTATATGTCCCTTAACATGCGCTTCCGCTCCCTTTTGGGGACGTGGGTGGCGTATATCATGTTCACCGTCCGCACTTGTGGGGGAAAACCCTTCTGTCCATTGTTGTTCGGCGGCCGGGGCTCCTCGTCGTCATCGCTATGCAGCCCCTTGTCTTCATTGTCGGTGCTTAACTTGCCTGCCTGCTTGAACACCCAACAATCCCTGTTGGTGTGATTGGCCGGCTTTTCAGGGGTGCCATGTATTTCGCACAAGCGGTCAAGTATTCGGTCCAAGCTGGACGGGCCCGTAGGATTCCTTTTGAATGGCTTCTTCGCTGACCGGATTTAGAGCCTCTGAATCCGGCATTAACTGTCGTATCCTTAGCATTGTCGCCGTTAATGCGGCGCTTCTGCTTGTTGCGACGCGACCTGCCACTAATGTCCCTGGTGTCCGAACTACCAGGGTTCTTGGTCATATTGTTGCTACGAGCGAGACAGCTGTCTTCTCCTGCGCAAAAGCGGGTCATGAGTGTTGTGAGTGGTACCATAGATTTCGGCTTTTCCTGTCCGAGGTGCCGGGCCAGCCACTCGTCACGGATATTGTGCTTGAAGGCTGCTAGGGCCTCAGCGTCTGGACAGTCGACTATTTGATTTTTCTTTGTTAGGAACCGTGTCCAGAATTGTCTGGCCGATTCCTTTGGCTGCTGGGTTACGTGACTTAGGTCATTGGCGTCTGGGGGTCGCACATAAGTGCCCTGGAAATTGTCGAAGAATGCGGCTTCCAGGTCCTCCCAACAACTGATTGATCCTGTTGGCAAGCTATTGAGCCAATGCCGAGCTGGTCCTTTAAGCTTGAGTGGGAGGTATTTGATGGCGTGAAAATCGTCGCCGCGGGCCATGTGGATATGAAGGAGATAATCCTCGATCCATACCGCAGGGTCTATTGTGCCATCATATGATTCGATGTTTACGGGTTTGAAACCCTCGGGAATTTGATGATCCATTATTTCGTCTGTAAAGCACAGTGGGTGTGCGGCGCCTCTGTACTGGGCTATATCATGATGTAGCTCCAATGAGCTTTGTCTACTGTGTTCGGCCCTGCCGAATTTGTGGCCGGTGTGACGGTTACCGTCTCGAGCCATGGGGTGCCCACGCGATCCGTAGATCGATCATGTTTGCCTTGCCTTGTCCTCCAACATGTCTTGTAAGTCCGGCGCATATTCCCGTGCCTTGGTATGGGGTGCGGCTTGAGTGGAGGGCCGGGAGGCTTCTCTATCGCGGCCACGAGGTGGCCGTTCGTCCGCATCAAGTGCTTCGTCCTCTAATCGGGGTAGCAACTTGCGCTTTGGGTAACTCTTGGAGGGGCGTTCAAGTTTATGCTCTTCGGCCGCAAGGACTTCAGTCCATCTGTCAACCAGCAAATCTTGATCAGCTCTGAGCTGTTGCTGATTTTTCTTGAGGCTTCTTGCCGTGGCCATAAGCCTGCATTGGAAACGCTTTTGCTCAACGGGATCCTCTGGCACGACGAATTCGTCGTCGTCGAGGCTTGCCTCGTCTTCGGAGGAAGGCATATAATTATCGTCCTCGACCTCTCTGTCTGCCGCTCTCTCATGAGGGCTGGTTTCTCCATCCTCCTACGCTAAACCTTGCTGGAGGGGGTTTTCTTCGGCACTCTCCGGAGTATTATTATCTCCCGTGCTGGAATCGCCGTTTTTGTGTTGGCGGGATTTCGAGCGGCGCCGCTGACGCCGACGCTTGGGCTGTTTCTTGGAGGGGTCATCCTCCGCTGTTCCATCGCCCTCTCCCTCTTTTGGGGTGTCCACCATGTATATGTCATATGACGAGGTGGCTTTCCAGGGCCTATTAGGCGCTGGTTCTTCATCATCTCCTTCATCGGCGTCCATACCGTCGATGTCTTCGGAGTCAAAGTCGAGCATGTCGGTTAAGTCATCGAAAGTGGCTACAAAGTGGGTGGTGGGTGGGTTTTGAATTTCTTCATCGTCCGTACCCCAACCTTGCTGACCGTAGTCCGGCCAGGGCTCTCCTAACAAAGAGAGAGACTTCAGTGACTTCAGGATATCGCCGAAAGGCGAGTGCTGAAAGATGTCTGCGGCAGTGAACTCCATGATCGGCGCCCAATCGGATTCGACTGGCAGGGGCGCGGAGGGCTCGGAGTCCGGAGAGGAGTCCGGCTCCTTGGAGTCACGAGCCTCGCAGAGTACGGGGCTGGTGTTCGGCTCAATCGCCGTTTGAATCGCAGCCCCCGAGGTGGCGTCCAACCGCCCATCCTCGATCGGCGCAGTTGACTCTGAACTAAGGGTCAGAGCCGGTGCGGGTGCGGCCTCCAGGGCACCGTTCGGCAGCAAAGTTAGATCATGCTTGTCATGACAGTGCGGCACGCTCGGCAGTGGTTCGAATCCCTCGAAGATCAAGTCCCCGCGGATGTCAGCCGTGTAGTTTAAACTTTCGAATCTGACCTGACGGCCAGGGGCGTAGCTTTCGATCTTCTCTAGATGGCCAAGTGAATTGGCCCGCAGTGCGAAGCCGCCAAAGACGAAGATCTGTCCGGGGAGGAAGGTCTCACCCTGGACAGCATCGCCATTGATGATCATAGGATCCATCGGGCCTGACGGCGGCGGCACAAAGGAATGAAAGCACCAATGTCGGTGTCAAAACCGGCGGATCTCGGGTAGGGGGTCCCGAACTGTGCGTCTAGGCCGGATGGTAACAAGAGGCAAGGGACACGAAGTTTTACCCAGGTTCGGGCCCTCTCGATGGAGGTAAAACCCTACGTCCTGCTTGATTAATATTGATGATATGGGTAGTACCAGAGTAGATCTACCACGAGATCAGAGAGGCTAAACCCTAGAAGCTAGCCTATGGTATGATTGTTGATGTGTATGTTGTCCTACGGACTAAAACCCTCCGGTTTATATAGACACCGGAGAGGGTTAGGGTTACATAGAGTCGGTTACAATGGTAGGATATCTGAACATCCGTATCGCCAAGCTTGCCTTCCACACCAAGGGAAGTCCCTTCCGGGCACGGGACGGAGTCTTATATCTTGTATCTTCATTGTCTAGGAGTCCGGCTGAAGGTATAGTTTGGCTATCCGAACACCCCCTAATCCAAGACTCCCTCAGACGGACCAAATGACGCTACTGGGCCTAATTCGGATAGGGCGTAACGGGCCTTGGGTTAGCGGGCTGTAAATGGGCTATATGCGAATAGGCCGTTAACAGGCATTCCATGGGCCGGCCCGCCAGCTTTTGACCAAGTCAAATGGGCCGGCCTTTTCATAGGAATGGGCCACTGTTGGGCCGTGCCACGTGTTGACGTATCATAGGCGCCTTCTGTCCAGTGAGTGGATGACATCTGTCCCAACGATGAGCCGACACGTGTTTCCTCTAGCCAATGATGATTTTACACGTGGAAAATCCCCATTGGTCGGTGCTGTTAACGGGTTATCGGATCCAAAACCCGGCCCGATAGCTTAACGGCGTTCCGTTACGGTGGATGCCACGTGTCGGTCACCCTTGATGAAAGCACTTCTGTGACGCGCGATTTATTGTCATGGAAGTGGACACTTCCGTGATGATAATTTTGGTAATGCCATGGAACACTTCTACGACAACACAGGTATGACTATCTTGATTCTGTCATAAATTTTTCATGGATGTACATGCATGACAAAAAAAGCGACCTACTGTGACAAACACGTATCATCACGGAAGTGTATTTTTTTGTAGTGTTAGTGTATGGGCAAGTAGAATTAGCCGCAAAGTATTCCCAACAGGATTGTAGGCTAGACAGCCTGTTGGATGGTATAGAAGAGGAATTTAGTCAGTCTACATGACTATGTAATTAAAGTGACATGTATAATGCCTTCTAGCCGGATTGTAAATCATTTGTCATGGCAGACCTTTTTGCTTCAGCCTTGGGACCCGATAGTCCGGAGTGTATCCGAATACCCGCTCAGTTATATAAGAACCGGGGTATGCGTGGAAACCAGGCGTATGGGTCATTAGTGCTTGAACAGACAAGTACCCAACTAGTTATGTTATATTACATGGGTAGTAAGAAACATCTTTCAGGGAGAATAGTTCCATTAAGGGTTCCTTTCCCTGGGTACGCATGCCCTAAAGTGCATGTCTGGACTGCGAGAGGAGACACGGGCAAAAACATCTGGGGGCACATATGGAAAATAAATAAAAATCATCTTTTGTTCACCGACCGAATATTCCCTTAAGAACTCTAGCTTTCGGCTTCACCCAGTCTGAGGTACACATCCGGCTGACCCGGCAGTAACAATCGCAGAGGTGCTCCCCTTATGCCCTAGCCGAATTAACGGGAACGTAGGGCATAAATAAAAGAGCCAGGCAACCCAGCTTGGCCAAAACTTAAGTCATATCGATCCATATAATGGCGAAGAAAAGGTACATGCGGAAGAATAACACATGTGCGGGGCATGAAGCCCAGATAAATAATTAAGCTTCTGTGTAAGAAGCCCCCAGGTATAATGAGCGTGATTAGCGTGTCAATAGTGTGCAAGCAAGGCACAAGTTGGCCCTTGAAGGCCTTGAGAAAGAATGAAAGAAAGAAAGAGAAAAAAGACAGATAATGTATATGCAAAAAATGGACAGAGGAAGAAGACGAACATAGAGTCCGGCACTAGGCGTAGAATCTTCGGAGCCTGGCTGCGTTCCATGGGTTCGGCTCAAGTCGATTATTCGATGCATCCCGCAGACGGTACGCTCCACCGGTCAGAACTTGGTCAATAATGAAGGGACCTTCCCATTTGGGCTCGAGCTTGGTCTTTTTCTTCTCCGGCAGGCGTAGAACTAGCTCGCCAACGTTATAAGTTTTGGCCCGTACTTCTCTGCTTTGGTATCTGCGAGCCTGTTGCTGATAGAATGCAAAACGGGCTTTTGCCATGTCGCGCTCCTCCTCCAAGGTGTCCAGACTATCCTGTCTATCGAGCTCGGCTTCTCTTTCTTCGTACATGCACACTCGAGGTGAGTCATGAATTATGTCATAGGGCAGAACCGCCTCTGCGTCGTACACCATAAAGAAGGGTGTGTATCCGGTAGTATGGTTTGGCATGGTCCGCAGCCCCCAGAGGACGGAGTCGAGCTTCTCTACCCAGTGCGTGTTAGACTCCTTTAAGGGCCGCACTAATCTGGGTTTGATGCCGCTCATGATAAGACCATTTGCTTGCTCAACTTGGCCGTTAGTTTGTGGGTGATAGACAGAGGCATAATCGAGCTTAATGCCCATGTTGCTGCACCAGAGTTTTACCTCGTCGGCCGTGAAGTTCGTGCCGTTGTCAGTGATGATGTTGTGGGGGACGCCATAACGGTGTACAACCCCGGATATGAAGTCTATCACCGGTCCGGATTCGGCCATTTTAACAGGTTTGGCTTCTATCCATTTGGTGAATTTATCCACCATGACTAGTAAGTATTTTTTCTTATGGGTTCCCCCTTTAAGGGGTCCAACCATGTCAAGCCCCCAGACCGCGAAGGGCTAGGTAATGGGGATTGTTTGGAGCGCGGTGGGTGGCATGTGTATTTGGTTTGCAAAAAGCTGGCAACCGAAACGGCGTTGGACCAAATCCTGTGCATCTACACGGGCCGTCGGCCAATAAAAACCTGTACGGAAGGCCTTGCTTACAAGGGACCGGGCTGCGGCGTGGTGACCGCCGAGTCCGGCGTGAATTTCTGCCAAAAGATTATGCCCTTCCTCTTCGGAGATGCACCTTTGAAGGACTCTGGTAGTGCTTTTTTTATACAGCTCTCCCTCGTGGACCCTGTAGGCTTTAGATCGCCGCACTATGCAGCGTGCCTCATTTTGGTCCTCGGGAAGTTCCTGCCTAGTTAGGTAGGCCAGGAATGGTTCTGTCCACGGGGCGATGATGGCCATTATTACATGGGCTGAAGGTGTTATTTCGGTGGCAGAGCCTCCGATTATGTCAGAGTGTTCGGTATCGAGCATTTTGGCCGGGTCCGGACTATTGTTACCGGTGTCCCCTTCCCATACCACGGATGGCTTAAACAACCTCTGCAAAAAGATGTTGGGGGGACCGCATCGCGTTTTGCGCCGATGCGGGCGAGGATATCCGCCGCCTGATTGTTTTCCCGAGCCACATGGTGAAATTCGAGCCCCTCGAACCGAGCTGGCATCTTTAGGACGGCGTTGCAATAGGCCGCCATATTCGGATCCTTGGCATCGAAGTCTCCATTTATTTGGGATATTGCGAGGTTCGAATCCCCACGCACCTCCAGGCATTGAATGCCCATGGAAACTGCCATCCGAAGACCATGTAACAGGGCTTCGTATTCGGCTGCATTGTTGGAGTCTGTATACAGTATCTGTAGCACGTATTGAACTGTATCTCTGGTTGGGGACGTCAGGATGACGCCAGCCCCCAGACCAGCCAGCATTTTGGAGCCGTCGAAGTGCATGATCCAATTGGAGTATGCGCCATACTCTTTAGGGAGTTCGGCTTCCGTCCATTCGGCGACAAAGTCGACCAATACTTGTGATTTAATGGCTCGCCGGGGTTTGTATGTTATGTCGAACGGGAGGAGCTCAATGGCCCATTTGGCAATCCGGCCTGTGGCATCGCGGTTGTTTATAATATCATTAAGTGGCACTTCTAAGGCTACTGTAATTGAACACTCTTGAAAGTAGTGTCGCAGCTTCCGGGGTGCCATGAATACCGCATAGGCTATCTTTTGATAATGTGGGTACCGTGATTTTCATGGAGTGAGGACAGTGGATACATAATATACTGGCTTTTGAAGGGGGAATTTATGTTCGTCCGTTTCTCATTCGACGACTGCTACGTCTTGAGCTTGCGTTGGTTTTCCCCGAAGAGGAAGGGATGATGCAGCAGAGTAGCGTAAGTATTTCCCTTAGTTTTTGAGAACCAAGGTATCAATCCAGTAGGAGCCCACGCTCAAGTCCCTCGTACCTGCACAAAGCGATAGCTACCCGCAACCAACGCGATTAGGGGTTGGCAAGCCCTTCACGGTCAGTTACGAGAGTCAGATCTGATAGATAGAATATTTTTGGTATTTTTGATATAAAGATGCAAAGTAAAAAGTAAAAGCAAAGTAAATAGCAAAACAATATAAAAGTGATGGAGATTGATATGATGAGAATAGACCCGGGGGCCATAGGTTTCACTAGTGGCTTCTCTCGAGAGCATAAGTTTTCTATGGTGGGTGAACAAATTACTATTGAGCAATTGACAGAATTGAGCATAGTTATGAGAATATCTAGGCATGATCATGTATATAGGCATCACGTCCGTGACAAAGTAGATCGAAACGATTCTGCATCTACTACTATTACTCCACTCATCGACCGTTATCTAGCATGCATCTAGAGTATTAAGTTAATAACAGAGTAACGCTTTAAGCAAGATGACATGATTTAGAGAGATAAATTCATGCAATATGAAATAAACCCCATCTTGTTATCCTCGATGGCAACGATACAATACATGTCTTGCTGCCCCTTCTGTCACTGGGAAAGAACACTGCAAGATCGAACCCAAAGCTAAGCACTTCTCCCATGGCAAGAACTACCAATCTAGTTGGCCAAACCAAATGGATAATTCGAAGAGACATGCAAAGATAACCAATCATACATAAAAGAATTCAGAGAAGATTCAAATATTGTTCATAGATAGACTTGATCATAAACCCACAATTCATCGGTCTCAACAAACACACCGCCAAAGAAGAAGATTACATCGAATAGATCTCAACAAGAGAGGGGGAGAACATTGTATTAAGATCCAAAAAGAGAAAAGAAGACATCTAGCTACTAACTATGGACCCGAAGGTCAGAGGTAAACTACTCACACTTCATCGGAGGGGCTATGATGATGTAGAAGCCCTCCGTGATGACGGCCCCTCTCCGGCGGAGCTCCGGAACAGGCCCCAAGATGGGATCTCGTGGATGCAGAAAGTTGCGGCGGTGGAATTAGGTTTTTGGCTCCTGTTCTGATCGTTTGGGGGTACGTGGGTTTATATAGGAGGAAGGAGTACGTCGGTGGAGCACCGAGGGGCCCACGAGGCAGGGGGGCGCACCCTGTAGGGGGGGCGCCCCCTACCCTCGTGACCGCCTTCGGTACTTCTTGGAGTAGGGTCCAAGTCTCCTGGGTCTTATCCGAGAAGAAAATCACGTTCCAAAAAGGATTTTTCTGTTTGGACTCCATTTGATATTCTGTTTCTTCGAAACACTGAAATAGGCAAAAAACAGCAATTCTGGGCTGGGCCTCCGATTAATAGGTTAGTCCCAAAAATAATATAAAAGTGGAAAATAAAGCCCAATATAGTGCAAAACAGTAGATAATATAGCATGGAGCAATCAAAAATTATAGATATGTTGGAGACGTATCAGGCATCCCCAAGCTTAATTCCTGCTCGTCCTCGAGTAGGTAAATGCTAAAAAGAGAATTTTTGATGTGGAGTTCTACTTGGCATAATTTCAATGCAAAATTTCTTAATTGTGGTATGGATATTCAGATTAGAAAGATTCAAGACAAAAGTTCATATTAACATAAAGAATAATAACACTTCAAGCATACTAATAAAGTAATTATGTCTTCTCAAAATAACATGGCCAAAGAAAGTTATCCCTACAAAATCATATAGTCTGGCTATGCTCTACTTCACCACACAAAGTATTTAAATCATGCACAACCCCGATGACAAGCCAAGCAATTGTTTCATACTCTAACTTTTTCAAAACTTTTTCAATCTTCACGCAATACATGAGCGTGAGCCATGGACATAGCACTATGTGGAATATATGGGTGGTTGTGGAGAAGACAAAAAGAGGGGAAGATAGTCTCACATCAACTAGGCGTATCAACGGGCTATGGAGATGCCCATCAATAGATATCAATGTGAGTGAGTAGGGATTGCCATGCAACGGATGCCCTAGAGCTATAATTATATGAAATCTCATCAAAAGAAACTAAGTGGGTGTGCATCCAACTCGCTTGCTCATGAAGACCTAGGGCAATTTTAGGAAGCTCATCATTGGAATATACAAGCCAAGTTCTATAATGAAAAATTCCCACTAGTATATGAAAGTGACATAACGAGAGACTCTCTATCATGAAGATCAGGGTGCTACTTTGAAGCACAAGTGTGGTAAAATGATAGTAACATTGTCCCTTCTCTCTTTTTCTCTCATTTTTTTATTTGGGCCTTTTCTCTTTTTTTATGGCCTCTTTTTTTGGGCTTCTTTGGCCTCTTTTATTTATTTTTCGTCTGGAGTCTCATCCCGACTTATGGGGGAATCATAGCCTCCATCATTCTTTCCTCACTTGGGACAATGCTCTAAAAATGATGATCACACTTTTATTTTTCTTACAACTCAACAATTACAACTCGATACTTAGAACAAAATATGACTCTATATGAATGCCTCCGGCGGTGTATCGGGATATTCAATGAATCAAGAGTGACATGTATGAAAGAATTATGAATGGTGGCTTTGACACAAATACGATGTCAACTACATGATCAGCTAGCAATATGACAATGATGGAGCGTGTCATAATAAACGGAAAGGTGGAAAGTTGCATGGCAATATATCTCGGAATGGCTATGGAAATGCCATGATAGGTAGGTATGGTGGCTGTTTTGAGGAAGGTATATGGTGGGTGTATGATACCGGCGAAAGGTGCGCGGTATTAGAGAGGCTAGCAATGGTGGAAGGATGGGAAAAAGTGCGTATAATCCATGGACTCAACATTAGTCACAAAGTACTCATATACTTATTGCAAAAATCTAGAAGTTATCAAAGCAAAGTATTACGCGCATGCTCCTAGGGGGATAGATTGGTAGGAAAAGACCATCGCTCGTCCCCGACCGCCACTCATAAGGAAGACAATCAATAAATAAATTATGCTCCGACTTCATCACATAACGGTTCGCCATACGTGCATGCTACGGGAATCACAAACTTTAACACAAGTATTGTTTAAATTCACAACTACTAAACTAGCATAACTCTAATATTATCACCACCACATCTCAAAACAATTATCATGCTTCAATCTTCTCTTAGTATTCAACGCACTCAAAAGAAAATTTCACATATCTTGAACACCAAGCATATTTATATTAAGCAAATTACCATGCTATTAAGACTCCCAAAATAATTTAAGTGAAGCATGAGAGATCAATAGTTTCTTTAAAACAAACCACCACCGTGCTCTAAAAGATCTAAGTGAAGCACATAGAGCAAAATCATAACGCTCAAAAGATATAAGTGAAGTGCATAGAGAAAGACTACATAGCTCAAAAGATTTAAGTGAAGCACATAGAGTATTCTATCAAATTTCAATTCAAGTATGGCTCTCTCAAAAGGTGTGTACAGCAAGGATGATTGTGGCATACTAACAAACAAAGACACAAATAATACAAGACGCTCCAAGCAAAACACATATCATGTTGGTGAATAAAAATATAGCTCCAAGTAAATTACTGATGGAAGTGGACGAAAGAGGGGATGCCTTCCGGGGCATCCCCAAGCTTTGACTTTTTGGTGTCCTTGGATTATCTTGGGGGTGCCATGGGCATCCCCAAGATTAGGCTCTTGCCACTCCTTGTTCCATAATCCATCAAAAGAACTCAACCAAAACTTGAAAACTTCACAACACAAAACTCAATAGAAATCTCATGAGCTCCGTTAGAGAAAGAAAACATAAAAACACTTCAAGGTACTGTAATGAACTCATTCTTTATTTATTTTGGTGTTAAACCTACTGTATTCCAACTTCTCTATGGATTATAAACTATTTTACTAACAATAGATTCATCAAAATAAGCAAACAACACACGAAAAACAGAATCTGTCAAAAACAGAACAGTCTGTAGTTATCTGTAACTAACGCAAACTTATGGAACTCCAAAAAATCTACCAAAATTAGAAGACCTAGATAATTTGTTTATTGATCAGCAGCAATTGGAATAAGTATTTTATCACGTTCTGATGATTTGTAGTAATTCGGGCACTGAACGCAAAGTTTCTGGAAATTACAGCAAGATCAAATAACTATCATCCAAGAAGATCCAATAGGTCTAGCTTGGCACAAACACTAATTAAAAAACAAAACCACATCCAAACAGAGGGTAGATGGGTTATTTTATTCCCTAACAGAAGAAAAACACAAAAAACAAAAAATAAAATTGGGTTGCCTCCCAACAAGTGCTATCGTTTAATGCCCCTAGCTAGGCATAAAAGCGAGGATAGATCTAGGTATTGCCATCTTTGGAAGGCAATCCATAAGTGCCTCTCATGATGGTTTCATATGGCAATTTTATTTTGTTTCTTGGAAAGTGTTCCATGCCCTTTTTTAATGGAAATTGGAATCTAATATTTCCTTCCTTCATATCAATAATCGCACCAACCGTTCTAAGGAAAGGTCTACCAAGAAAATAGGGCAAGAAGGATTGCAATCTATATCAAGAACAATGAAATCTACGGGCACATAATTCCTATTTGCAACAATAAGAACATCATTAATTCTTCCCATAGGTTTCTTAATAGCGGAATCCGCAAGATGCAAGTTTAGAGAGCAATCATCAAGATCGCGGAAATCTAGCAAATCACACAAAGTTTTGGGGATAGTGGAGACACTAGCACCCAAATCACACAAAACATACAACTCATGATCTTTAATTTTAATTTTGATAGTTGGTTCCCACTCATCATAGAGTTTTCTAGGGATAGAGACTTTCAAATCAAGTTTTTCTTCATAAGATTGCATCAAGGCATCAACAATATGTTCGGTGAAGGCTTTCTTTTGACTATAAGCATGCGGAGAATTTAGCACGGATTGCAACAAAGAAATACAATCAATCAAAGAGCAACTTTCATAATTAAATTCCTTGAAATCCAATATAGTGGGTTTAGCAACATCTAAATTTTTATTTCTTTCAATCCCACTTTCGTCAATTTCATCATAAAGATCTAAATACTCTGAATTTTTGGAACGCCTTCTAGGTAAAGGAAGATCATATTCAGTTTCATCAAGATTCATATTGCAAAACAAAGATTTGATAAGGGACATATCAATAACTTTTAGATCTTCATCTTGATTTTCATAAGGATTAGAAGAACACGCTTTAATAAAGGCATCTTTGGAAGCACGCATCCTAGCGGTTCTTTCTTTACACTCATCAATTGAAATTCTCATGGATTTTAGAGACTCATTAATATCATGCTTAGGTGGAATAGATCTAAGTTTAAAAGCATCAACATCAAGAGCAATTCTATCAACGTTCCTAGCCAAATCATCAATCTTAAGCAATTTTTCTTCAATCATAGCATTAAAATTCTTTTGTGAAGAAATAAATTCTTTAATATTAGATTCAAAATCAGAGGGCATCTTATTATAATTTCCATAAGAGTTGTTGTAGGAATTCCCATAATTATTAGAAGGATTACTAGGATAAGGCCTAGGATTAAAATTCCCTCTATAAGCATTGTTACCAAAATTATTCCTACCAACAAAATTCACATCCATAGATTCATTGTTATTCTCAATCAAGGTAGACAAAGGCATATCATTAGGATCAGAAGAAACACTCTTAGTAGCAAATAATTTCATAAGTTCATCCATCTTTCCACTCAAAACATTGATTTCTTTTACCGCATGCACTTTTTTATTAGAAGATCTTCCAGTATGCCATTGAGAATAATTAACCATAATATTATCTAGGAGTTCAGTAGCATCTCCTAAAGTGATTTCCATAAAAGTGCCTCCCGCGGCTGAGTCTAAAAGATTTCTAGAAGCAAAATTCAATCCGGCATAAAAATTTTGTATAATCATCCACAAATTTAAACCATGAGTAGGGCAATTACGTATCATTAATTTCATTCTCTCCCAAGCTTGTGCAACATGTTGATGATCAAGTTGCTTAAAATTCATAATATCGTTTCTAAGAGAGATGATCTTAGCGGGAGGAAAATACTTATAGATAAAAGCATCTTTGCACTTGTTCCAAGAATCAATACTATTTTTAGGCAAAGACGAAAACCAAGCTTTAGCATGATCTCTAAGTGAAAAAGGAAATAACTTCAATTTAGCGACATCATTATTGACATCTTTTTTCTTTTGCATATCACATAAATCAACGAAGCTATTCAGATGAGTAGCGGCATCTTCATTAGGAAGGCCGGCGAATTGATCTTTCATAACAAGATTCAACAAAGCAGTATTAATTTCACAAGATTCAGCATCGGTAAGAGAAGCAATCAGAGTGCTAAGGAAATCATTATTATTGGTATTGGTGAAGTCACACAATTTGGTAGTATCTTGAGCCATCGCAACGAACAAGCAATCTAACACACAAGCAAACAAAAAGCAAGCGGACAAAAAGAGGCAAACGGAGAAGGGGAAGGGGAAGGAGAAAGAGAGGGCGAATAAAACGGCAAGGGTGAAGTGGGGGAGAGGAAAACGAGAGGCAAATGGAAAATAATGTAATGCGAGATATAGGGATTGTGATGGGTACTTGGTATGTTGACTTTTTGCGTAGACTCCCCGGCAACGGCGCCAGAAATCCTTCTTGCTATGTCTTGAGCTTGCGTTGGTTTTCCCCGAAGAGGAAGGGATGATGCAGCAGAGTAGCATAAGTATTTCCCTCAGTTTTTGAGAACCAAGGTATCAATCCAGTAGGAGCCCACGCTCAAGTCCCTCGTACCTGCACAAAGCGATAGCTACCCGCAACCAACGCGATTAGGGTCAAGCCCTTCACGGTCACTTACGAGAGTGAGATCTGATAGATAGAATATTTTTGGTATTTTTGATATAAAGATGCAAAGTAAAAAGTAAAAGCAAAGTAAATAGCAAAACAATATAAAAGTGATGGAGATTGATATGATGAGAATAGACCCGGGGGCCATAGGTTTCACTAGTGGCTTCTCTTGAGAGCATAAGTTTTCTACGGTGGGTGAACAAATTACTGTTGAGCAATTGACAGAATTGAGCATAGTTATGAGAATATCTAGGCATGATCATATATATAGGCATCACGTCTGTGACAAGTAGATCGAAACGATTCTGCATCTACTACTATTACTCCACTCATCAACCGCTATCCAGCATGCATCTAGAGTATTAAGTTAAAACAGAGTAACGCTTTAAGCAAGATGACATGATGTAGAGAGATAAATTCATGCAATATGAAATAAACCCCATCTTGTTATCCTCGATGGCAACGATACAATACGTGTCTTGCTGCCCCTTCTGTCACTGGGAAAAACACCACAAGATCGAACCCAAAGCTAAGCACTTCTCCCATGGCAAGAACTACCAATCTAGTTGGCCAAACCAAATGGATAATTCAAAGAGACTTGCAAAGATAACCAATCATACATAAAAGAATTCAGAGAAGATTCAAATATTGTTCATAGATAGACTTGATCATAAACCCACAATTCATCGGTCTCAACAAACACACCGCAAAAGAAGAAGATTACATCGAATAGATCTCCACAAGAGAGGGGGAGAACATTGTATTGAGATCCAAAAAGAGAGAAGAAGCCATCTAGCTACTATGGACCCGAAGGTCTGAGGTAAACTACTCACACTTCATCGGAGGGGCTATGATGATGTAGAAGCCCTCCGTGATGATGGCCCTCTCTGGCGGAGCTCCGGAACAGGCCCCAAGATGGGATCTCGTGAATACAGAAAGTTGAGGCAGTGGAATTAGGTTTTTGGCTCCTGTTCTGATCGTTTGGGGGTAAGTGGGTATATATAGGAGGAAGGAGTATGTCGGTGGAGCACCGAGGGGCCCACGAGGCAGGGGGCGTGCCCTGTATGGGGGGCGCGCCCCTACCCTCGTGACCGCCTCCGATACTTCTTGGAGTAGGGTCCAAGTCTCCTGGGTCTTATCCGAGAAGAAAATCACGTTCCAAAAAGGATTTTTCTGTTTGGACTCCGTTTGATATTTTGTTTCTTCGAAACACTGAAATAGGCAAAAAACAGCAATTCTAGGCTGGGCCTTCGGTTAATAGGTTAGTCCCAAAAATAATATAAAAGTGGAAAATAAAGCCCAATATAGTCCAAAACAGTAGATAATATAGCATGGAGCAATCAAAAATTATAGATACGTTGGAGACGTATCAACAACGAGCACTGCGCTTACAACCTGATGAGTTGCCGCAATGTACAACAGCATTGGTTCGCCGATATTTGGCGCGGCCAGGATTGGGTTGGTTGCCAATATGGCTTCTATTTCTTCCAATCTGGTTGTTGCAGCGTCTGTCCACTCGAAGTGTTCGGTGCGCCGAAGGAGGCGATAAAGGGGTAATGCCTTTTCTCCTAAGCGGGAGATAAAGCGGCTTAGAGCCGCCACACATCCGGTTAATTTCTGGATTTGTTTGTGGTCCGTTGGGATAGCCAACTGTGACAGAGCTCGGATTTTGGCTGGATTAGCTTCAATTCCTTTACTGGAGACAAAGAAACCCAGGAGCTTTCCGACTGGTACACCAAAAACGCATTTTCCGGATTGAGCTTGATGTCGTATGTTCAGAGGTTGCCGAATGTGAGCCACAAGTCGTCTATTAGAGAGTCGACGTGTTTGGTTTTGACGACCACATCATCTACGTATGCCTCTACTATTTTGTCGATATGTTTCTCCAGACATGTCTGAATCATGCGCTGATATGTTGTGGCGGCGTTTTTGAGCCCAAAAGGCATTGTGTTGCAACAGAAGGGGCTGTATGGTGTGATAAATGTCGTTACAGCTTGGTCAGAATCCTCCATCTTGATTTGGTGGTAGCCGGAGTATGCGTCGAGGAAACACAATGAATCGTGTCCTGCGGTTGCATCGATAATTTGTTAGATGTGGGGGAGGGGGAAGGGATCCTTTGGGCAAGCCTTGTTGAGGTCCTTGAAATCGACACATAGGCGCCATGATTTGCCATGATTTGTCCTTCTTTGGTACCATCACCAGGTTTGCTAGCCAGTCCGGGTGTTTTATTTCTCTAATGATTCCGGCCTCCAATAACTTGGCTAGTTCCTCTCCCATAGCTTGTCTCTTAGGTTCAGAGAAATGCCGAAGAGTCTGCTTAACCGGCTTGAACCCCTTTAGAATATTAAGGCTGTGCTCGGCCAGCCTGCGTGGGATTCCTGGCACGTCTGAGGGGTGCCAGGAGAATATGTCCCAATTCTCACGCAGGAACTCTCATAGTGTGGCGTCCATGGTGGGGTTTAACTGTGCCCCGATGGAGGCTGTTTTTGTAGGGTCCATTGGGTGGACTTGGAATTTGACTATTTCATCCGCTGGTTTAAAAGAGGTGGACTTGGATCTCTTGTCAAGTATCACGTCGTCCCTGTACACTATGGAGCGTAGCGTAGTTAATTCCTCGGCTGAAAGGGCTTCGGATAATGCCTCGAGGGCCAATGCAGCTATTTTATTTTCGGCGCGGAGTGCTGTGTCTGGATCAATAGCGAGAGTGATGATTTCGTTGGGCCCGGGCATTTTGAGCTTCATGTACCTGTAATGGGGTATGGCTTGGAAGATCGTGAACGCCTCCCGCCCTAAAAGGACGTGGTATCCGCTACTGAATGGGGCCACTTGGAATGTAATTTCTTCGGACCTATAGTTCTCCGGCGTGCCGAATACCACATCTGGTGTGATTTTCCCAGCACAGCGTGCCTCCCGACTGGGGATGATTCCTCTGAAGGTTGTGCTGCTTCGCTCAATGCGGTTCGAGTCTATTTCCATTTTTTGAAGAGTTTCCTCATAGATGAGGTTTAATCCACTGCCGCCGTCCATGAGTACTTTGGTGAGTCAAAAGCCGTCCACAATTGGACTGAGGACCAGTGCAGCTGGTGCTCGGGCTGTTCGGAATTTAGGTTCATCACTGGCATTGAAGGTAACAGCCGTGTCACTCCATGGATTTATTGCCGCCATGTGGCAGATTTCGGCAAGGCTGCGGAGTGTTCGCTTGTGCCTATTATTTGATGCGAAGGTTTCAAAGACTGTTAATACCGTATTGTTATCCCCGGGATGGTGCTCTGTGGCATCTGGGATGAGAAGATCCCCACCACTTTTGGCCACCTTCTGGAGTACCCAACATGCTCTAAGGCTGTTTGTTGGTATGGTATCCATTGTACTATGAATTTTGCAGGGTCTGTTGAGCCATCCCTCCAATATGGTTCCACGCCCTGTAGAGGGTTTTTGCTTCTTTGTAATTAACTCGGGTGTCTTACGATAGTGCACCCTTTTACTTCGGACTGGGTGTATATTTGGAGCCGGATTATCCCAAAATTTCGTTTCGGTTTTCCAGGCACTTTCCATCGCATAGTACTTTCATACTATGGACGCCAAGTCAGCAAAGCTTGATATGTCACGGCGACTTATGGCGTTAAGGATTCCCTTGTCCATGCAATTATTGTGGAAAAATGAGATTGCGTCTATCTCGCGACAGTCCTTAACCTTGTTCATCACAAGGAGGAATCTGGCCCAATAATGATGTACTGTTTCCTGGGGCGCTTGCCTGATGTGGGAAAGATCGTTTATGTTTGGGTGGGTGGGTGGATTAGAGTCCGAACCCTTACCCGATCTAAGACCCAGGGGCCGAGGAGTTTCCAATCTTGGAAGTTCGGGTTCCGGGATGTTGCCCGATAAGTCTGGCCCGCCGCCTGACTCTAGGTTCATGGCTTGGGTGATGTCCTCCCGTAAACGGGTATCCGGTTGGAGAGCTCAGGAATCCGGACATAGTAAGTCCTCAAGATAGAGGAAGAATCGTCGCATTGTTCCTCCACCACCGCAATATGATGGGTGACCGGTGGAGAGTTAATCTCCCTTTGATCGGGTTTAAGCCCAATCCGATCATAGTCCGTAGCGACTCCGAAGGCGGCGATGCGATCCAAGAGCTCATTTAGGGATGAGATCTCCATTGGATCCATCTGCTCGGCAAATTCCGAGCCGACATGGAGGCTGTTTTCGATGACCCGAGAAGTCATCGTCGGTGCAGCAGCCGAACGGGCGGTCATGATGAAACTGCCTAGCCGGAGAGTTTGGCCGACAGCCAGGGCTCCTCCGGCAGTAATGTTGTTTTTAATAACGAGACGAGGCATCCTTCCTTACGGCGACGGCACAGTGGAACTCTCAATGAAAGCACCAATGTCGGTGTCAAAACCGGCGGATCTCAAGTAGGGGGTCCCAAACTATGCGTCTAGGAGGATGGTAACAGGAGACGGGGAACATGATGTTTTTACCCAGGTTCGGGCCCTCTCGATGGAGGTAAAACCCTACTCCTGCTTGATTGATCTTGATGATATGAGTATTACAAGAGTTGATCTACCACGAGATCGAGGAGGCTAAACCCTAGAAGCTAGCCTATGGTATGATTGTTGTTGTTGGTCCTACGGACTAAACCCTCCGGTTTATATAGACACCGGAGGGGGCTAGGGTTACACAGAGTCAGTTACAAGGAAGGAGATCTACATATCCGTACTATCAAGCTTGCCTTCCATGCCAAGGAGAGTCCCATCTGGACACGGGACGAAGTCTTCAATCTTGTATCTTCATAGTCCAACAATCCGGCCAAAGGATATAGTCCGGCTGTCAGGATACCCCCTATTCCAGGACTCCCTCAGTGGTCCTTCCGAGCAACTGAAACGAAGGTTCTCTACAGATTCTACTCCACCATCCACCCAACAAGATTCGCAAGACAATGCAAGGCTAGACAGTCAACGTAGCTGTGTAGATGATGAGTACATCTCCCCTACTCCACCATCACAGGTGCTTGCTCTAACTTGGCACTATTATATGTGGTTGCATGTTGCGTATGATGTCTAGCTTGTATTGCTTCTAACGTTGAATTGAATCTGCTTACTTTACACATAATGCTAGTGAATATGACATATGTTCTTGTTTCTAGAACATATTATATCTGATCACACGTGTTCTTACATCAGACTACTGTTCTTGCATATCATGCATCAGTCACTTATGATAAGGCACCTTTAAGTCGCCACTGTGATATTGGTTGTGTCTTGCATATGATTTCTAGCATGTACTGCTTCTAATTTTTTGAAACGCCATACAGTTTGAACTTGGTAGAGTGATATTGGTTGCATCTTTCATATGGTGTCTAGCTTGCAGTGCTTCTAATTTGTTGAAATGCCTTCTGCTTAGTTACCACATCATAGGTGTGAATATGTCATGCCATCCTGTTTTTCATACATATTCCATCCTCGCATCATGTGTTTGCCTTTCATCTGAGTAGTGTTCGTCAGTATCATGCATGAATGATTTTTGAAGAGCGAATTTTATTCCTTTTTCTTATCGGTTTGACTTCACAATGCAAAATCATTACAACTGAAGGAAATTAGTCCGGCAGTGGATGATGGTGGTCCTTTGGAGCAACTCAAACAGGGGGTATCTACAGATTCTACTCCGCCATCCTCCCAACAAGATTCGCAAGACAACACAAGGCTGGACAGTCAACGTAGTTGTGTAGATGATGAGCACATCTCCCCTACTCCACCATCATAGGTGCTTGCTCTAACTTGGCACTATTATATGTGGTTGCATGTTGCGTATGATGTCTAGCTTGTATTGCTTCTAACTTTGTTGAATTGCATATGCTTACTTTACACATAATGCCTGTGAGTATGACACGTGTTCCTGTTTCTAGAACATACGTGTACATGATGAGCACATCTCCCCTACTCCACCATCATAGGTGCTTGCTCTAACTTGGAGCTGTTATATGTGGTTGCGTTTTTTGTATGATGTCTAGTTTGTATTGCTTCTGATTATGTTGAATTGCATCTACGTAGCTTACAACTTATACCTGCAACGATCACTTACCCATAAGACACATTTGACTTGGGACTGTGATGTAGGTTGCATCTTGCATTATCTTCTAGCTTGTACTGCTTCTAATTTCTTGAAATGGCACTTACGACGAGACACTTTTTACCTGATAGAGTGATATTGGTTGCATATTCATATGGTGCCTAGCTTTCATTTCTTCTAATTTTGTTGAAATGCCTTCCGCTTACTGTTTTTTCATACATATTCCATCCTCCTATCGTACGTGTGAATATGAAACACTGTCTTTTTTGTATATATTCCATCTTCCTATCCTGCGCTTGCCTTACATCAAAGTAGTGTTTGTCTGTATCATGCATCAACCAGTTATGCAGAGCTAATTTTATTCATCTTCTTGTGGTTTTGACTTCACAAGGCAATATCAGAAAATAGGAAGGAAAAGAGTAAGTCAGGGGATGTTGGTGGTCCTCCACACCGACGCAAACAGAGACTCTCTAGATTTTCCACTGCTACTCCTAATGAAGTTGAAGTCCCAAGTCTACATGATGAGTTCATCTCCTGTACTCTACCATCGCATGTGCTTGCTCTAAGTTGACAGTGTGATAATTGGTTCCATGTTGCATATGTTGTCTAGCCTATATTTCTTCTATTTTGATTAAATTGCACCTGCTAAGTTTATACGTTATACATGTGCATATGACATGGTGTTCTATGTCTAGAATACACTGCATCTATCTATCATACCATGTTCTTACATCAAAGTACTGATGTTGTGTATCCTGCATCAGTCACTCATGATTGGACGCTTTTAACATGGCAGTTTGATAGTGGTTGCATCTTGCATTGATTCCTACGTTGTACTGCTTCTAATTTTTTGAATTGCCAGTTATGACAAGACACTTTTAACTTGGCAGAGTAATATTGGTTGCATCTTTCATATGGTGTCTAGCTTTCATTACTTCTATTTTCTTGAAAATTCTTCTGCTTAGTTTACACATCGTAGCTATGAATATGTCATGCCATCCTGTTTTTCTTACATATTCCATCCTCATACGGTTGTCTTACATCAAAGTATTGCTTGTCTGTATCATGCATCAATGAGTTCTGAAGAGCGATTTTATTCTTTTGTGTTGTGGGTACGACTTCACATGGCAAAGTCAAAAAAGAGCAAGGAAAATAATATAGTAGGGAGTGGTGTTACTCGTCAAGTGAAACGGAAAAGGATCTGTCGTCCAGATTCTGCTGGTACTTATAGTGCAGTAGAAGGTCCAAGTCCACCGGCTAAATCTACAAACACAGTATCACCTGCTCCAATAGCTGCAGCATCCGCTTCAACTGTACTAGCATCTCAACGAGTTACTCGTTCGTTTGCTCCGGAATTGACCAGATCCCGAGCTGCCTTCACACCTAACACTACTTCCGAAGCATTGCTGACACAACAGAACTTGGCAAGATCAGATGAACCTCATGAGCGTCAACACCAAGATGGTACCTGACCGAGTCAAGTTGCAGTTGCATGCTCCTTTATATGTACTCTCACGGTTTGATGTACACTAACACTTTCCAGATTCGTTGTTGAACTAGCACCACGGCGCAAGCGGAAACAGACATCAGGGATAATGCTTGACAGATTAACAAAATCTAAAGGAGGAAGAATGGAGGTCCATTTTGAGGAAGGTTTAAAAAGGCCACGTGATGCTACAGAGTCAACCAAGTTAGTATCAGAGGCAGCCGTTGTCGTTAGGTGTCATGCACGTATCCTCCCAACGTGGATCCAGTACAAGAATGAGAAAGACAATACCCAGTTTAACACCTTCCTTGACCATTTATCCGTAAGTAATGTTATTCATCGCAATTAGTAATATTGTCTTGCTCTGTCCCATACTTTCAAGCTTCCTCCTAATTAGACTCACATTCTTTTTTCAACATATGAGGTTCAAGTTGGATCTGAAAGATGATGCAACTAAACAAGCATGCACTCATGTTTTCAGTCTGCTCTGCAACAATATTGGTACCACCTTAGAAAATCTCACTTTGAAGGCAAGGCTAACAATGAAATCGCCCAAACATCTCAAGTGGAATATATTATAGATGAAGACTGGACAACCCTCGTTAAACACTGGTCTAATCCAAAGTATCAGGTAGGCTATATGTATTTGATCAGACCACATATTGAACTTGTATTTATGTATGTGCCTTACAAGTGTGTCTTCTTCTAGGCTAACTGTTTGAAGAACAAGACCAACCGTTCTAAAGTGAAATTCCAACAGACAACACGATCTCGTAGCTATATTGCACACTACGAGGCTCTTGTAAATAGCTGCTACTTCCTTCTTTTTTCTGTGCCATATTATCGTATCTATATTGACTTGTTCCAAATATAGAGGAAAGCCTGTGCGGACCAAAAATAACCTAAACCGAATGCGGTGCAAATCTTCAAGGATTGCCACACCAGCAAGATGAAGGGCATGAGCACACCAGTTCAAGCTGCTGTTGTAAGTCCTTACTCCTCCTGCCTTTGAACTGATTGGTACTGTGATGTGTTCATTTAACTACTTGGTTTGCAGCTAATGTGAGTTACTCTGTTCACTTTTATACACAGTTGTCTTAACGTATCATTTCACCTTACATGGTTTAAAAGAGATGAAGGATATTCTTTTGGTCTTGATCTGTAATCTAGTTGTTATGTTCACATGCGCACACAATGATAAAATAGCCTGTTTGTTTTATATCTGTTTGCCCATGATATGAATGATGTCATACTATGTTCATCCTACTTTAAACCATGTCTCTTTATCCTTAGATGTCAACGAATGTGAGGAAATAGACAATACAGTAGGCATGCTACATGGACATATGTTCCGAAAGTGATTTTATTATGTAGTTGGCACTACAATACATGCTAATGTATTATAGTAGTTCACCAAAATAAGTTATGTATAAACGTGTAACCTACTTTGTTTGTTTTTGTCTCATTAGTAACTTATCTGGCACACTAATCTACAAGTTCAAACTTTCAGGAAGCTATGGAACAAATGATTGAACAGCCACAACCACCTGAAGGTGACAAGGCTACCACAGGCACAATGTCACCTCTTGCTACAGTGCGTCAGTATCTCTCCACTAACAGTGCAAAAAGCACTTTCCTGCGTAATTCTGGGTTGGTTGTCAAGGTAACCTCATCCAAATCGCCTACTGAACAAAATCTTCCTGCTGGACAGAGTGATATATCTGTGCTCCAGACACAAGTCCAATCCCTAATGGACGTCATTTTGGAAACAAGAATAGTGGTTGACAAATGTCGTCAAGATATGAATGGTTTTGAAACCAGACTATCAGACATTCACTTCGTTGTTCAAGAGCAATGGCGGAAAAAAGGTGACGATCATGCTGCTCCATCAGATTCTACAACCTGAAACATTAACACTCAGGTCAAATGACCTGTGCTTCTATACATCTGATGGTGCTTTTATCTGCAAGGACTGTAAACTTTATGCCAAGAGGCCTTTTGTTGTATGGTTGGAATTTATTTTGTTGTGATACAACATTTATGATGCTGCCAAAGGCTGCAGTAATTACGACGCTATTTTTGTATAGTGTAGGTTTATCTTAGTAATGTATTCGGCCGAAAGCTTTGTAGGAGCCCAACATGCCAACATTCGTCAGGCCCATTCCAATTGGGCTAAAAACGATTATTGGCTGAAATTTGCATGTAGCCCACTAAAAATATCTGGGCCTAAATCAGCATAAGCTTTCATATTTTTCTGGTAGGCCTGTGCCCATAGTGGGCCTTTCACAGGCCTAAACATAATTTGGGCCCTCAATAACAATAGGCCGTTTACAGGTGTAAATATCTCGAGCCCATAAAAAACATGGGCCTTTAATAGACCGAAAGTGAGATTGGGCCCTTATTGTGCCAAATAACCCACTGGTCTTAGCAGGCCGAAATGGTGGCCCATTTACGATGCGGATCTTTCACGGGCTGAAATTCGAATGAGCCGTAAATGCGCCGACCTAATACACGAGCCTTTAACAGGCCGGAAGTTCGGTCGGGCTAGATTATCGTCATTTTTATATGGGCTATTAATGGGCCCGATGTGACGTTGGGCCACATATGGCCCATGGATTTCGTCCGACGTTAACAGGCCAAAAATCACAACAGGCCGAAAGTGGCCCAAATCTATAGTGGGCCTCTAACAGGCCGAATGTCAGACATGGCTGAATATGACCCAAATCCTTTATGGTCGTTTATGGGCCGAAAGTTTCAATAGCCTGTAAATGGGCCCAAATGAAGTAGGACCTTTAACAGGCCGGAAATACACCGGGCCGTAATTCGGCCCATATACTTAGTGGACTGTTAACGGGCCAGAAGTGACCATGGGCCGCGATGATGACAAGTTTAGGACAGGCCGTTGACGGGCCGATTTGACACTAGCCGTACGGGCCTTAACTGAGAATGTTGGGCCTTTAGCTGGGCCGACCCATTATGGTATGCAAAATCTTGTGGGCCTTTAGCTGGGCTGGCCCATTGTGGTCCGCTAAATCTTGTGGGCCTTTAGCTGGGTCGGCGAATTATGGTCTGCAAAATCTTGTGGGCCTTTAGCTGGGCCACCCATTATGGTCCGCTAAATCTTGTGGGCCTTTAGTTGGGCCGGCCCATTTAAACTTTATGGGCCACTTTTGGGCCCGTCCACGTGTCAACATATCATAGGCCCATCTCGACCGTTGGATGAGTGACACCTGTGCCAACGGGGAGCTGACGCGTGGTTTCGTCGGCCAATGAGAATTTTACACGTGGAAAATCGGCATTGGTCGTGGCTGTTAGCGGGTTATCGGATCCAAAACCGGACCCGATAGCTTAACAGTGTCCCGTTACGGTGGATGCCACGTGTCGGTCACCCTTGACGAAAGCACTTCTATGACACGCGATTTATCGTCATGGAAGTGGACACTTTCGTGATGATAATTTTGGTAATGTCATGGAACACTTCTACGACAACACAGGTATGACTATCTTCATTATGTCATAAATTTGTCATGGATGTACATGCATGATAGAAAACGTGACCTACTGTGAAAAACACGTATCATCACGGAAGTGTATTTTTTTGTAGTGTTAGTGGGGGGAATCAAATTTCTCTTGGTGGAAGTGTAGATCGGGGCCTTCTCAACCAATCCCTATAAAATCAACAAGTTTGATTTGCTAGGGAGAGAGATCGGGCGAAAATGGAGCTTTGAGCAACAATGAAGCTTGCGGAGGGAAGAGATAGTCAACTTGGGGAAGAAGCCCCCCTTATATAGTGAGACGAAAGATCCAACCGTTACCCACTTATCCAGCCCGCGACATGCGGTACTACCGCATAGGCACGCAGTACTACCTCTTGGAAGTGTGGTACTACCGCTCGCGCGGCAGGGGCCAGATGAGGCCGTGTTGCACAAGGCAACGAGCGGTAGAACTGCCAGAGCGGTACTACCATGTGCCCTTGCGGTACTACCACAAGGCAGGGCTCATTCTGGGCTGGGAAGGCACGGACTAATAAAATTACATCCGTGGCTACTTCCGCTGAGTTTTGGTCTGTGCAAAAATCCGGCACGGTACTACAACTCACAGGGAGCGGTACTACCACATAGGGTGCGGAAGTAAAAAATTACTTCCGCCCCTACTTCCACGCATGCCACGGTTCTGGGCCAGAGGCCACGGTACTACCGCGTGCTAGGAGCGGTACTACCGCACTCGCGGTACTATCACTGCCATGGGTGGTACTACCGTGGGCAGCTGCGATACTGCTGCTGCCTTGAGTAGTACTACCGCGTGCCACAGAAGAGTGGCACTAGGAAGCCTTCATCTTCGCAATGACAAGGCAAACAATCGGTGCTCCAATGAAGCGAAGGAAAGGTGGTGCAAAGGAACAGATGTGTATGTGTTGATTCCACCCTAACCTTTCCGAAGCGCACCCCCTCTTAATAGTACGGCTTTCCTATGACTCAATTCCACCGAAAAGAAATATAGAGAAATGTCGTCTTCGATAGGCTCTGAGGGGCACCGAATCATCTTGTGCCTAGACATGAGATATCTAAAATGCTCAATGCACACGATTAGTGCACAAATGCATTGTCATCAATCACCAAAACCACTTAGGGAGAAATATGCCCTTACAATCTCCCCCTTTTTGGTGGATTGATGAGAATACGGGATTTGCACATAGGGATATAAAATGAACATAAGCAAACCCAACATTTATAAAATATAGACAAGCTCCCCCTAGATGTGTGCACTCTTAGAGAAGTGCTTTGGACTGCACGGCACACATACTAGGATCAACCCTCCTCCTATATTTTATAAACAAGGCAATCCTTGCAACAAAATGAATGACACTAAGCATGGAGGCAAGGTAAAGTAGTGAGCATGAAGTAAAGGGCATAGGACATAATAAGCTCATAATCTACTAAACATACTAGACAATAGGATAAGACATAAGATAAGTTGAGGACATATGTCTTACACCGTATGATAGTCTCCTGGACTCACACAAACACAACCACAAACCAACAAGCCAAAGCAAATGAAGGTTCAACGGAACAAAAGCAGAGCAAAACAAGTTTCGGCACAAGACTCACAAATCATACACTCTCTCACCCTTTGGCATCGAGACACCAAAAAGGCAGAGAGGACACCTACGACACAAGTGGTGGCAGAACTCCACGGCATCACCAGTCATGTTCCTCCTCCTCAGACTCGTCAGCACCACGGGATGTAGATGGAACTCTAGTCTCCTCCTCTGACTCAGTCCACCAGTAGTGTTGTCTGGTCCAATGCTCCTCATCAGTGATCCTCTCCTCAGAGCCATCCTGGACCTCAAGGCCAACTTGCCTATGATAGCCTTGTTGCGACGATGAGCCATCTTGGCGTTCACATGAGCCTGGTACTGTCTCTTGGCCTGCATGCAGAAAAGAGCCTTCATCTTGGCCTTGAGCTTCTTGGCCCAAGTTGGCTCAGAAGAGGGAGGAGTGTATCCCTCAGAACTGTCCTCAGCCGCCTCCTCCTCCTCAAACTCATCCTCATCCACATCCATCCTAGCAGCCTTTGCCTCTGCCCGGGTAGTGGTGTTAGCCCATTTGCTCTTGATGCGTAGCTTGATAGGCTCATGGTGAGTCCAGTCGGGAGCATGAAACTCTTCACCCGGAAATAGCTTCTCCCAAGTCTTCGAGATCAAGAGAAACATGTAAGGTCCATAGATGGGCACCTTACTATTGAACACAGCAAATTGCAGCTCACACCACATGATATGAGAGACATCAATTGGTTGTGTGTTGGAGACGCGCCTTCTCACGGATGAGCATCATATCCACAAGATAGGCATGCACCTTGTCCTTGTCGCCTATGTGAGGAAAGAGTGTGTTGCGGAAGATCCGGTGCATGATGTCAAGGAATGGGTTCAACACCCAGAACATCTTGCCATTTGCTAACTTCTTCTCAACAAGATAAGTTTGAGGCTTGTTCTTGTTAGACGACTTGGGGTTGGCATGTGGGCAGACACCAACGGGCACATTGAGCCCCTCATCACGAACATGTAGCAACTCCATGAACTCCTTCCACTTAGCAGATATCCTCTTCCCATTGGTCATCCAAGTCATGGTCCACTGATCATCGGTGTGGAAGTGGACGGAAGCAAAGAACTGAGCCACAATCTCCGGGTCAAAGTCCATGTGGAAGGTGATTAGCTCCTCAATGCCAAACTGCTCCACCAAGTCCACATGCTCACCAAAATATGCCTGGTTGCTTTCCTTCTTCATAGGATGCATGTCAATCCAGTGTACTGGCACATAGATGTTCTGCTTGGCCTTGATCACATCAAGGTAGATGAGATTCTGCTTCTTGGTCCAAAACAAATCATTGCCCCTTGTGACCTTGATACGTCTCCAACGTATCTATAATTTTTTATTGTTTCATGCTATTATATATTCTATTTTGGACATTTAATGGGCTTTAATATGCTCTTTTATATTATTTATGGGACTAACCTATTAACTGGAGGCCCAGTGCCAGTTTCTGTTTTTTTGCCTATTTTAGAGTTTCGCAGAAAAGGAATACCAACCGGAATCCAAACGGAATGAAACCTTTGCGATGATATTTCTTGGACCGAAAGAAAACCAGAAGACTTGGAGTTGAAGTCTGGAACTCCGTGAGGCAACCACGAGGCAGGAGGGCATGCTCCCCACCCTCATGGGCCCCACGTAGCTCCACCGACGTACTTCTTTCGCCTATATATACTCTTATACCCTAGATCGATCGCAGGGAGCCACGAAACCACTTTTCCACCACTGCAACCTTCTGTACCCGTGAGATCCCATCTTGGGGCCTTTTTCGGCGATTTGCCGGAGGGGGAATCAATCATGGAGGGCTTCTACATCAACACCATAGCCTCTCCGATGAAGCGTGAGTAGTTTACCAAAGACCTTCGGGTTCATAGTTATTAGATAGATGACTTCTTCTCTCTCTTTGATTCTCAATACAAAGTTCTCCTCGATGTTCTTGGAGATCTATTTGATGTAATACTCTTTTGCGGTGTGTTTGCCGAGATCTGATGAATTATGGGTTTATGAACCAGATTATCTATGAATATTATTTGGTTCTTCTCTGAATTTTTATATGCATGATTTGATATCTTTGCAAGTCTCTTCAAATTATCGGTTTAGTTTGTCCTACTAGATTGATCTTTCTTGCAATAGGAGAAGTGTTTAGCATTGGGTTCAATCTTGCGGTGTCCTTTCCCAGTGACAGTAGGGGCAGCAAGGCACGTATTGTATTGTTTCCATCGAGGATAAAAAGATGGGGTTTATATCATATTGCTTGAGTTTATCCCTCTACATCATGTCATCTTGCTTAATGTGTTACTCTGTTCTTACGAACTTAATACTCTATATGCATGCTGGATAGTGGTCGATGTGTGGAGTAATGGTAGTAGATGCAGAATCATTTTGATCTAGTTGACACGGACGTGATGCCTATATTCATGATCATTGCCTAGATATTCTCATAACTATGTGCTTTTCTATCAATTGCTCGGCAATAATTTGTTCACCCACCATAATACATGCTATCTTGAGAGAAGCCACTAGTGAAACCTATGGCCCCCGGGTCTCTTTCTTATTATATTGCATCTCTTTTATCTACATCGCATCTTGTTTACTATTTTGCAATCTTTACTTTCCAATCTATATGACGAAAATACCAAAAATATTTATTTTACTATCTCTATCAGATCTCACTTTTGCGAGTGACCGTGAAGGGATTGACAACCCCTTTATCGCGTTGGTTGCAAGGTTCTTGATTGTTTGTGCAGGTGTTAGGTGACTGTGCATTGTCTCGTACTGGATTGATACCTTAGTTCTCAAAAACTGAGGGAAATACTTACTCTGCTTTGCTGCATCACCCTTTCCTCTTCAAGGGAAAACCAACGCATGCTCAAGAGGTAGCAAGAAGGATTTCTGGCGCCATTGCCAGGGAGATCTATGACAAGTCAAAACATACCAAGTACCCATCATAAACTTGCCTCCCTCACATTACATTATTTGCCATTCGCCTCCCATTTTCCTCTCCCCCACTTCTAAAACGTTTTTCGAAAACCTTTGCCTTTCTATCGCCATGGCCGAACCAAAAGGGGCTAAGGGTTTTCTCCCGGGTTTTAATACTTTGGATAGTCCCTTTGTCCTTTCTAAGCTCATAAATAATGATGCTATGGAAAGACCTACCGGGATGAGAATTTGAATAACTTTGATGAAGATGACCCCGGAATTTTTCGTTATCTGCTTGATGAATCTTTGAAAGATGCTTGGGATAGGTTATTAAGGATCCGAGCCAGCTATGTGGCCCAATATCAAATTGAGATTTACTTAAAAAGTTTTTATGTTGGCTTACCTTCTTCTTTCAAGAAAGTTTTGGATTCTATTTTTGAAAAAGGTTTTCTTGAGGGGGATGCCGTCGATACCTATGAAAAGATGAAAGCTATATTCGGGCACCCCATGAGTGAAAAGTTTGAATCCACCTCTCTTTTGTGTTTTTATCAGAATGAAATTATCAAAGAGATGAAGGCTAGCTTGGATGCAATTTTTTGTAGTGTGCTTAATCTTTATTCTACCATTAATGGCCACGTACTCTCATAAAATAGAAAGATAAGTGCTTAGATAAGAAATTCTCTCTTTATCACCAAAAGGGAGAAGATGGCAATACCTAGATCTATTCTTGTTTTTATGCCTAGCTAGGGGCGTTAAGCGATAGTGCTTGTTGGGAGGCAACCCAATTTTATTTTTGTTCCTATTTAGTAATAAATAATTCATCTAGCCTCTATTATGATTGTGTATTTTATGTTTTAATTAGTGTTTTTGCCAGGTAAAGCCTTTAGGATCTTCTTGGGTGATTGTTGTTTGATCTTGCTGATGAAAACAAAAAGTATGTGCTCACAAAAATAATTTTTGTTGTTTTACCAGAGAGCGATAAAATACCAATTCCAACTGCAGTATATCAATATACAAATTGTCCTGGTCTTCCTAATTTTTCAGTATTTTTGGAGTTACAGAAGTATTCAAAACCTATAGATTGCTACAGACTGTTCTGTTTTTGACAGATTTTGTTTTTCGTGTGTTGTTTTCTTATTTTGATGCATCTATGGCTAGTATCGGGGGGCATGAACCATACAGAAGTTGGAATACAGTAGGTTTAACACCAATATAAATAAAGAATAAGTTCATTAAAGTACCTTAAAGTGGTGGTTTATTTTCTTATACAAACGGAGCTCATGAGATTTTCTGTTGAAGTTTTATGTTGTGAAGTTTTCAAGTTTTTGGGTAAAGATTTGATGGATTTTGGAATAAGGAGTGGCAAGAGCCTAAGCTTGGGGATGACCAAGGAACCCCAAGGTAAAATTCATGGACAACCAAAAGCCTAAGCTTGGGGATGCCCCGGAAGGCATCCCCTCTTTCGTCTTCGTCTATCGGTAACTTTACTTGAGGCCATATTTTTATTCACCACATGATATGTGTTTTGCTTGGAGCTTCTTGTATGATTTGAGTCTTTGATTTTTAGTTTACCACAATCATCCTTGCTGTACACACCTTTTGGAAGAGACACTCATGAATCGGAATTTATTAGAATACTCTATGTGCTTCACTTATATCCTTTGAGCTAGATAATTATGCTCTACTGCTTCACTTATATCTTTTTAGAGCACGGTGGTGGTTTTATTTTATAGAAATTATTGATCTCTCATGCTTCACTTATATTATTTTGAGAGTCCTTTTATAACAGCATGGTATTTTTTCTTTGGCTATAAAAGTAGTCCTAATATGATAGGCATCCAAGATGGGTATAATAAAGCCTTTCATATAAAGTGCATTGAATACTATGAGAAGTTTGATTCCTTATGATTGTTTTGAGATATGAAGATGATGATATTAGAGTCATGCTAGTTGAGTAGTTGTGAATTTGAGAGATACTTGTGTTAAAGTTTGTGATTCCCGTAGCATGCACGTATGGTGAACCGTTATGTGATGAAGTCGGAACATGATTTATTTTTTGATTGTCTTCCTTATGAGTGGCGGCCAGGGACGAGCGATGGTCTTTTCCTACCAATCTACCCACCTAGGAGCATGAACGTAATACTTTGTTTCGATAACTAATAGATTTTTGCAATAAGTATGTGAGTTCTTTATGACTAATGTTGAGTCCATGGATTATACGCACTCTCACCCTTCCACCATTGCTAGCCTCTCTAGTACCGCGTAACTTTCACCGGTACCATAAACCCACCATTTACCTTCCCCAAAACAGCCACCATACCTACCTATTATGGCATTTCCATAGCCAGTCCGAGATATACTACCATGCAACTTTCCATCGTTCCGTTTATTATGACACGCTCCATCATTGTCATATTGCTTTGCATGGTCATGTAGTTGAGATCGTATTTGTGGCAAGGTCACCATTCATAATTTTTCATACATGTCCCTCTTGATTCATTGCACATCCCAGTACACCGCCAAAGGCATTGACATAGAGTCATATTTTGTTCTAAGTATTGAGTTGTAACTCCTAAGTTGTAAGTAAATAAAAGTGTGATGATCATCATTATTAGAGCATTATCCCATGTGAGGAAAGGATTATGAAGACTATGATTCCCCCACAAGTCGGGATGAGACTCCGGACGAAAAAAATAAAAAAAGAGGCCATAAAAAAGGCCCAAATAAAAAATGAGAGAAAAAGAGAGAAGGGGCAATGCTACTATCCTTTTTTCCACACTTGTGCTTCAAAGTAGCACCATGATCTTCATGATAGAGAGTCTCCTATTTTGTCACTTTCATATACTAGTGGGAATTTTTCATTATAGAACGTGGCCTGTATATTCCAATGATGGGCTTCCTCAAAATGCCCTAGGTCTTCGTGAGCAAGCAAGTTGGATGCACACCCACTTAGTTTATCTTTGAGCTTTCTTACACTTATAGCTCTAGTGCATCCGTTGCATGGCAATCCCTACTCACTCACATTGATATCTATTGATGGGCATCTCCATAGCCCCTTGATACGCCTAGTTGACGTGAGACTATCTTCTCCTTTTTGTCTTCTCCACAACCACCATTCTATTCCACCTATAGTGCTATGTCCATGTCTCACGCTCATGTATTGCGTGAAGATTGAAAAAGTTTGCGAACATCAAAAGTATGCAACAATTGCTTGGCTTGTCATCTGGGTTGTGCATGATTTAAATATTTTGTGTGATGAAGATAGAGCATAGCCAAACTATATGATTTTGTAGGGATAGCTTTCTTTGGCCATGTTATTTTGAGAAGACATGATTACTTTATTAGTATACTTGAAGTATTATTATTTTTATGTCAATATTGAACTTTCACTTTGAATCTTTCGGATGTGAACATTCATGCCACAATAAAGAAAATTACATTGATAATTATGTTAGGTAGCATTCCACATCAAAAATTCTGTTTTTATCATTTACCTACTCGAGGACGAGCAAGAATTAAGCTTGGGGATGTTTGATACGTCTCCAACGTATCTATAATTTTTGATTGTTCCATGCTATTATATTATCTGTTTTGGATGTTTAATGGTGAGGGAGTCCTGGATTAGGGGGTCTTCGGACAGCCGGACTATATCCTTCGGTCAGACTGTTGGACTATGAATATACAAGATTGAAGACTTCATCCCATGTCCGGATGGGACTTTCCTTGGCGTGGAAGGCAAGCTTGGCAATACGGATATGTAGATCTCCTCCCTTGTAACCGACTCTGTGTAACCCTAGCCCCCTCCGGTGTCTATATAAACCGGAGGGTTTAGTCCGTAGGACAACATATAATCATACCATAGGCTAGCTTCTAGGGTTTAGCCTCTACAATCTCATGGTAGATCAACTCTTGTAATACTCATATCATCAAGAACAATCAAGCAGGACGTAGGGTATTACCTCCATTAAGAGGGTCCCAAACCTGGGTAAACATCGTGTCCCCTGCCTCCTGTTACCATCCGCCTTAGACGCACAGTTCGGGACCCCCTACCCGAGATCCGCCAGTTTTGACACCGCCGTTGGTGCTTTCATTGGGAGTTCCACTGTGCCGTCACCATAAGGCTCGATGGCCCCTTCGATCATCGGTAACGATGCGGTCCAGGGTGAGGTTTTCCTCCCCGGACAGATCTTCGTATTCGGCGGCTTCACACTGCGGGCCAATTCGCTTGGCTATCTGGAGCAGATCAAGAGCTATGCCCCTGTCCATTAGGTCAGGTTCGAAAACTTAAAATACACTGCCGACATCTGCGAAGACTTGATCTTTGACGGATCCGAGCCTATGTCAGGTGCGCCGCACAATCACGACGAGCATGACGTAACTCTGCCGTCGGACAATGTTCGGGAGATCGCATCTACAACTACTTCGGCCTTCAGTCCGGAGCAAATCACGCCATCCGAGCACAGAGGGATAGACCCCGCCACGGAGGCTGCACCCTCAGTGGCGATGGAGTCGGATATTGACTTCACCCCTTATGAGAGTCGTGTTGCCGAACCACTGGATTCATCTCCGGCCACGGACTCGGAGTCGCCTACATCCGTGTCTATCGAATCCGATTGGGCGCCGATCATGGAGTTCACCTCCACGGATATCTTTCAGCACTCGCCTTTCGGCGATGTGCTAAATTCATTAATGTCTCTCTCCTTGTCAGGAGAACCTTGGCTGAACTATGTCCGGCTAGAATGGGATGCGGACGACGAAGAAATTCGCTGCCCACCCACCACCCACTTAGTAGCCACTGTCGATGATTTAACCGGCATGCTCGATTTCGACTCCGCAGACATCGATGGCATGGACGACGATGCAGGAGAGGAACAGGAACTAGTGACCACAGGGCACTGGACAGCCACTTCATCACATGACATATACATGGTGGATACACCCAAAGAAAATGACGACGATGAACGGGAGGAGACAGCGGAGAATGACCCCTCCAAGAAGCAAACAAAGCGTCGGCGTAGGCGCCACTCCAAATCCCGCCTCGACAAAAACAACGATAACAGCGCAAGAGAAAATAACACTCCAGTCGACTCCAGAGGAAACGACGACCACATTGCCCCGGCGGCAGAGCACGATGAATGTAACGCCCCCGATGCGGCTATATCTCCCACGTGTCGAAGCACGACTTAGAGGTATAACCGCATTGAAAGCAATGTCGCAAGTGAGGTAATCTTCACACAACCCATGTAATACAATAGGGGAAAAGATACATAGTTGGCTTACAATCGCCACTTCACACAATTACATGAATAAAGCATTACAACATCCAAATACAATCAAGGTCCGACTACAGAACCAAAATAAAAGAAGAACCCCAAATGCGACAAGGTCCCCGATCGACCCCAACTGGGCTCCACTACTGATCAACTAGAACGAAACAACACAAAGGACAAGATCTTCATCGAGCTCCTCCTGAGCTTGGTTGCGTCATCTGCATGGACTCATCGGCACCTGCAAGCTGGTTTTGGAAGTATCTGTGAGTCATGGGGACTCAGCAATCTCGCACCCTCGCTATCAAGACTATTTAAGCTTATGGGTAAGGTAAAGGTATGAGGTGGAGCTGCAGCAAGCGACTAGCATATATGGTGGCTAACATACGCAAATGAGAGCGAGAAGAGAAGGCAAATCACGGTCGATAAAAGTATGATCAAGAAGTGATCCTATAACAACCTACGTCAAGCATAACTCCAACACCGTGTTCACTTCCCGGACTCCGCCGGAAAGAGACCATCACGGTAACACACGCAGTTGATGCATTTTAATTAAGGTCAACTTCAGGTTTTCTACAACCGGACGTTAACAAATTCCCATCTTCCCATAACCGCGGGCACGGCTTTCGAAAGTTCATATCCCTGCAGGGGTGTCCCAACTTAGCCCATGACAAGCTCTCACGGTCAACGAAGGAATAGACCTCCTCCCGAGACATTCCGATCAGACTCGGTATCCCAGTTCTTCAAGACACTTCGACAAGTTAAAACAAATCCAGCAACACCACCCGAATGTGCCGACAAATCCCGATAGGAGCTACACATATCTCTTTCTCAGGGCACACCGGATTGTCTAAACTTCCGGTAGGCCAGCCCAGAGTTGCCCCTGGTGGCCACCGGCGGCTGACAAGTTGGACCAACACTCAGAGGAGCACTGGCCCGGGGGTTTAAAATAATGATGACCCTTGGGCGCGCGACCCCCAAGGGAAAAGAAAAGGCTAGGTGGCGAATGGTAAAACCAATGTTGGGCATTGCTGGAAGAGTTTTACTCAAGGAGAACTGTCAAGGGGTTCCCATTATTACCCAACCGCGTAAGGAACGCAAAATCCAGGAACATAACACCGATATGACGGAAACTAGGGCGGCAAGAGTGGAACAAAACACCAGGCATAAGGCCGAGCCTTCCACCCTTTACCAAGTATATAGATGCATTAATTAAATAAGATATATAGTGATATCCCAAGAAGTAAACATGTTCCAACAAGGAACAACATCTCCATGTTCCAACAAGGAACAAACTTCAATCTTCACCTGCAACTAACAACGCTATAATAGGGGCTGAGCAAAGCGGTAACATAGCCAATCAACGGTTTGCTAGGACAAGGTGGGTTAGAGGCTTGGTTCAACAATATGGGAGGCATGATTAGCAAGTGGTAGGTATCGCAGCATAGGCATAGCAAAAGAGCGAGCTAGCAAGCAAAGATAGAAGTGATTTCGAGGGTATGGTCATCTTGCCTGAGATCCCGCAAGGAAGAAGAACGAGTCCATGAAGAAGACAAATGAACGTAGGCGAACGGGTCCTCACGAACGCGACGTTACCGGAACCAGCCCGAAGAAGAAAACATCGGAAAAGAAGCACACAACATAGTAAACAACCAACACATGAACATGGTATGATATGCGGGATGCGGTATGCGATGCATATGCATGATTTGCAAAGGAAAGATGGAACCTGGCCTCAACTTGGAAATCCAAGTGTGCCACTGGAAAGATGAGATGAAATCGCTTGAAAACGATATAAAGAACGCCGGAATCGGAGACACGGTTTGGAAATGGCAAGCAATTCAAATATGACCACGTTCTGTGATATACAGCAAGTAGCCATCTAAATGCAACAAGTTAAATATGCTACAGCACTCAAACATGGCAACAAAATACATGGCAGGGATCCACTCAAGATGCTTGGAAAAATAGGAACACTGAGCTACGGCCAATTCATCCATTAACAGGTTCAAACAAGCATGGCAAAAATGCATTTGGTAAACAGATTTCAGACTTAGTGAAATTAACACTTGTCTGGAATTTCAGATCAGGTAGCACACTTTGGAGCAATAAAACTATATGCTACAGGAGCTTAACATGGCAAAGCAAAGCATGGCATGGAGCTACTCAAAGAGCTTAACAAAAATCCCTTAGTGACCTTGAGCCAAAAGGGATCAGAAAATACATTTGCAAGCATGTGAACATGGCAAAAACACAATCAGTTCTCAGACTTAGTGAAAACTGGAGCATGCTGAAACAGATATCAAGTAGGCATGTTTACGAGCTCGATGCACTCACTACAGAGCAAGTCATGACAATATAAGCATACACCCATCAAGAATACACATAATACAAGCTAGACATGGCAAGAACAATAACATGGCATGCACGGATCAACTACAACATCCTCGGCAAAATCGCTAACAAGTAGACAATCTGCCCAGATTCACGAAATAGCAAAAGTAGAGCTCAATTGACTCAAGCTAGGATGCTCCATAATTGCAAACAAAGACATGGATGGATAGAGCACTACAAGATTAACAAAACATCCTTACTGATCATCCTCAAAAGAGGCATGGATCACTAGGAAACAACATGAACATATGGCACAATGAGATGAACAGTCCAAGGACTTAGTGGAAATGCTAAGTTCCTGAAATCAGCATTAACGAATGCTCCACTTTGCAAGCTTGTGCTAGTCGCCACACACATCACAAAAATACATGGATGGCACCTCTAGAAAGATGGCAAAGCATATAACAAAATACATGTAGAGCTCAGGGGCATATCAGGCACACATTAATCATGGCAAAAATGACAAATATCTATTTGGAGCAGCAGATCTGACAATTATCTCAAATGGCACTCTTCCAACAGAATTTCGGGCATCAAGATGAACTCAAATGAAAATGATGCAATGAGATAAAATGATTTACTCTCTGAGACGAACATTTTGATATGCTATATGCTCAAATCGGAGTTACGGATGCGGAGTTACGACATGATGAATAAGGGCATATAAACATGGAAATTTCGGGGACTTAGTAGAAATCGACCTCCGGATCTAGGGTTCCTTCATGGGCACGCAGACCGAGGTCTCCGAGAAGAGGTGGAGGGGAGGTGAATCCGGCCCTCTCCCGGCCGGATCTCGAGGAGGCCGGCGGATCCGGGTCTTCTGGCCGGATCTGGAGGCGCGGGAGGCGCGCTGCGGTGAGCTCCGGCCGGATCTGGAGCTGCGCGGTGGAGGCGGCGGCCGGCGGCGAGCATAGCGGCGGCGGCGGGGAGCAGGCGCTCGGGCGCGCGGCAAGGAGGCAGGCGACGCACGGGCGGGCGGCGCCCGTGCGGCGGCAGCGGCGGGATGGGCCGCGGGGGCCCGGTTCAGGCTCCGTGGGCCTCGGGCGGCGGCGTGTCGGCGGGGACAGGTGGCGAGCGGCGGCTGGCCGGGCAGAGCGGGGCGGACATGTCCGAGTGGGGGAAATTGTCCGGTGCGCGCGGAGGAGGAGGGGTTAGGGTTCATCCGTGATAAATTCGGGGAGGCACACATATATATAGGTAGAGGGAGCTAGGATAGTCCAAATGAGGTGCGGTTTTCGGCCACGCGATCGTGATCGAACGACCGAGATGATGGAGAGGGTTTTGGTGGATTTGGGGCCAAATTGGAGAGGTGTTCGGCTGCAACACACACGAGGCCTTCTCGGTCCCTCGGTTAACCGTTGGAGCATCAAACGAAGTCCAAATGGCACAAAACTTGACAGGCGGTCTACCGGTAGTAAACCAAGGCCGCTTGGCAAGTCTCGGTCCAATCCGAAAATGTTTAACCCCCACACATGGAAGGAAGGTAGAAAAGACCACCGAAGGAGAACGGAGCACCGGAATGCAAAACGGACAACGGGGAAAATGCTCGGATGCATGAGACGAACACGTATGCAAATGAAATGCACATGATGACATGATATGCAATGCATGACATGCAAGCAATGACAAGGCAACAACAGCGAATAACTGGACGACACCTGGCACATCGGTCTCGGGGCATTACAATGAAGCTACAAACGGAAAACATAGTACGGATTCGACGTCCGAACACGGCGACGCCAAGGATAAACCTCATCAAACCCCCTCTGGGGAGGAAAACAGTCCGGACGAAGATTCACACATCATACCGGAAACGCGCTTGCAGCAAGAGAACCTCCACAGAAGGCTTATTGCCACAGCGAGGAGTCTGAAGAAGCAGAAAGAAAGGCTTAAAGCCGAACAGAATACGCTCAACATCAGGTGGAACAAAGTGCTCGACAATGAAGAAAAGTATGGTGGAGGTTACCACACAAATAGCTATCCAAAGCGCAAGCTATTACCTGGATTCGATGATGAGGCCTTAGAGCCCATACAGCCGAAAAATACAACGGCCAACCGGCCGGATCAACCACCTTGTGACCGCGATAGAGTGGCTAACAAGGTCGCACATAAGTCAACACACGATCTACGTGAGGACTTGCGCCAAAAATCCAGTATGACCAGATCCATCTATGGATCTAGGAAGCGGGTTCGGCACAAAATCAAAACCGAATACTACAACCGTCCGAACGCCATGGTACATCCAAATACAGGGGTGCCGCACACCCCCAATGTTTCACCGATGAGGTGCTAGACCACGAATTCCCAGAAGGATTCAAACCAGTGAACATAGAGGCATACGATGGGACCACAGACCCTGGGGTATGGATTGAGGACTTTATCCTCCATATCCATATGGCTCGCGGAGACGATCTCCGTGCCATCAAGTACTTGCCCCTCAAGCTTAAAGGGCCAGCTCGGCACTGGCTGAAAAGCCTCCCCGAAAACTCAATTGGAAGTTGGGAGGAGCTCGAGGATGCTTTCCGGGCTAATTTTCAAGGGACCTATGTCCAACCTCCGGATGCAGGCGATTTAAGTCATATAATTCAGCAGCCCAGAGAGTCAGCCCGAAAGCTTTGGAACAGGTTTCTCACTAAGAAGAACCAAATCATCGACTGCCCGGACGCCGAGGCCTTAGCAGCTTTCAAGCACAGCGTCCGAGGCGAATGGCTCGCCAGACACCTCGGCCAAGAAAAACCGAGAACAATGGCAGCCCTAACAAGCCTCATGACCCGCTTTTGCGCGGGCAAGATAGCTGGTTAGCCCGCAGTAGCACCAGCGACCCAAGCACATCCGAAGTCAGGGATGGCAATGGAAAACCATGACGCAATAAAAACAAGCGTCGAAATAAAGAAGATAGCCCAGATAATACGGCAGTAAATGCCGGATTCAGGGGCTCTCGACCAAGTCAACGGAAAAGCCTTTCAAAGGCAGCAGGGATGGACCGTCTGTCCTAAACAGGATTCTCGACAAACTATGTCAGATTCATAGCACCCCCGATAAACCTACAAATCACACACACAGAGAATGCTGGGTCTTCAAGCAGGCCGGTAAGCTAAACGTCGAACACAAGGGGGGAGACACCAAGCGAAGACGAGGACGAACCTCGCCAGCAAAGCACCGGAGGACAGAAAAAATTCCCACCAGAGGTTAAAATAGTAAACATGATCCATGTGACGAAGAGGAGAAGCAAACATGCACTCTGAGATATACGCGCCATAGAGCCCGTCACCCCTAAGTTCAACCCCTGGTTGGCCTGCCCGATCACCTTTGACCGCGGGGATCACGCGACAAGCATCCGGCATGAAGGATTGGCTGCCTTGGTGATAGACCCAATAATAAACGGATACCATCTCACACGAGTCCTTATGAACGGCGGCAGTGGTCTAAATCTGATATATCAAGACACAGTCCGCAAAATGGGGATAGACCCGACAAAAATAAGCCACAGTAATACTACCTTCAAGGGAGTAATACCAGGCCCAGAGGCCCGCTGTACGGGCTCTCTATTATTAGAGGTTGTATTCGGTTCTCCCAACAACTTCCGAAGCGAAAAGTTAACTTTCTACATCGCTCCATTCCGAAGTGGCTATCAAGCACTACTCGGAAGAGCGGCTTTCACTCGTTTTAATGCAGTACCGCATTACGCTTCTCTCAAGCTTAAGATGCCCGGTCCATGTGGCACCATCACAGTTATTGGAAATATTGAGCGTTCTCTACGCGCGGAAGAATGTGCGGCGGCTTTAACAGCCGAGCACTAGACGACCTCACCAACCAGGAAAAATGACAGGTCGTCAAGACCATGGACACGGTTAGACGAGTCCGGTGCATCACTACATATACATGAGATTGGTTTGAGGGTTAAACCCTCATAGACCGTACCAGGGGCTTCCCGCGTGTAATCAGGGCTAGTTCGGCTCAACTTGACTTATCTTGAATTTTAATGGTTTATTGATAATAACCAATTTTCTGGCACGGCAACTTTCACCTAAGTTCTTCTCTTTTACAGATGACAATCGTGCTACACCCATCCAGGACACGGCACAATGGAGACACAGGCGCAGACGTGCAACAGGGACCCGCTCAAAGGTTTCTTTTCAGATTAAGACCCTGCGTATACCTTTTTTACTGTCTCTTGTTGTTCACATCCTCCAGATACTCAATACAACTGAGAAGGATACTGACGTTCTTGGCATGTGGCCACGTCAGGATATTGCACGTACCTGGACACTCGGGGTTTATTATTAAGGGCATTGTTCAGCCCGGCATATGTTATAAAGATCGAATACCTTAGGGAGTGTTCAGCGTCGCGAGTTTGGCCTTATATGCATCAGCTCCGAATCATGTCTTTGGTTAAATGTTGGGTTTGCCGGGCTCCCATGTTTTGGTACCTTACGTTCCGCTATATCGGCTAAGGTAGCACTGGGAGAACTACTACGATTGTGCCCTGGTTCATCCGGATGAGCACCTCAGTAGAGAAAGCCGAAAACTGACTGTCATGATAAAGCGCGAGACTGGTCAACCACTCGATGACTTAGCGGAATCTTCGGGATTCCTCCGCATTAACGAAGGGCCGTTCCCCAGTCATGTACGTACGCGCCCCATATTCGGACGAGCGTGGAAGTACCAGGGGCTATCTAGTAGTCTCGCCATCAAACTCCTATGGCTAAGTGAATGTGTTAGAGCAATATAGTCCGATTGCCTCGTTCGCTGCGCTACCACCTCCTTTATGGACCAAGACGTTGGATCAAGTGTGAATATGTGTTTTTTGCGAACACCCCGCATTATATGCATGGGGGCTGAAGCCGACGACTGCAATCTTTCAGGTTATATACATATATACATAAACGGACACACAGGAGGCATCATAATACTTTCGGGCAAAAGTATAAACACAGCCTTTATAATTCAATAAAACATTGTTTTTACAATGGGAATACATGTCACTAGAACATAATATTCTTTGAGCACTGAGCCTCTATCGAACTAGCGCCTTTAAGGACTTCTTCAAAGTAGTGCTCGGCAGCCACTCGGCCCACGACCGAACCCTGTGTTGCAATAGTGGTGGCCTCCATCTCTGCCCAGTATGTCTTGACACGGGCAAGTGCCATCCGCGCACCCTCTATGCACGCCGACCTCTTCATAGCGTCGATGTGCGGCACAGCGCCAAGGAATTGTTGCACTAAACTAAAGTAACTATTCGGCCTTGGCCTTCCCGTCCATAGATGATCCACAACAGACCTCATGGCAAGTCTGAACAACCTATGGAGCTCGGCCCACTCGGCCATTCGCTCATTCAACAGCAGCAGACGCACTGGAGCATGGAACTGTGACCAGAACAGCTTTTCCACTTCACGATCTTTTTGATCCTTAAAGTACTCGGCCGCATCAGCAGCACTTGCTGCCAAATCCACGTATGCATCTGCAGAACTCCATGGTTGATCAAGAGGGGCATACTTTGGATCTCTGAACTTAGTCCGCAACAAAAAGGGCTCCCCAGCTGCGATATCTGCAGCTTGACGCAGCTCCTCCTGCGTCGCTCTGATTTTGGAGCGGGCATCCTTGGCTGCTACCATGGCCTTCTCCAGGTCTGTCACCTTCGCTCGGCTTTCTTTTTCAAGAAGCTGGTATCAGCGGCATCTTTCAACTCAAAAGCCATCTTGGTTATTCTTTCCTTGCTCTGGCAATGTGTGGTCTGTTCGGCCCTCAGCTCACCGCCTTTAGAGCGGCCGCATCGCTATTACTTGCTTGTTCCTTGGCTCGGGCAAGCTCCGCCCGAAGGGTCTCCATAGTGGAAGCTCCATCTGTAGTCACAACATATTAAAGATACCGGCATCATGCTCCTCTTACTATGTATTGATCACCGGAGAAATCACTTACCCTGTGCCTCGTCAAGCCGCTTGTTGACAAGCACGATGTCGGCATCTGCCGCATCAAGTTGCGGCTTTAGCTCGGCAAACTCATCAGTCCGGCTAGCCATCGGACCCTCAGCCGCCTGCACATAAAGGCGGTCTGGTTATTACCTGGGACTATGATCCTCTATTTGCCGCCATTTTCGACGGCAGCCAGAGTCTCAGGGGCTACTATCTACATAGGGCACACCTAACGTGTGCGGTACTATCAAAAACATACACTATTTCACGTAACTCAAAGCCTTTCAGCAAACTCATAAAAGCTTCATGCAACCCGCTTTCGGCGGATGAAATCCTTTCAATTACCATACCCATTAGCGTACGATGCGCTTATGAGATGGCCGCTTGCTCCAAAAGATCCTTCAGTGCATCCGACCGCACACTGTACGGTTCCAGACTCTTTCTGTTGCTCTCTTTAGGAGCCGAATACTGAGGACTCCGGGGGGCCAAAGGATTACCCTCTGGCCTTGGCGGATCAGGAGAAACCCTCCGCGATGACACTTCAGGGTCGCCCGCCTCATGAGGCGGGGTGGCAGGGGGAGGCGTTTTGCTCTCCATCATCTCCGGAAGAAGATCCCCCGAAGACGAACTCTGTCGAGAAGGGCTACGATCCGAACTACAAGATATAAGCTTCGGTTATTGTCTTCAGAAGTAAGGTAGGATATTTTCACTATTAAGTACTTTTTGTTTACTTACAGCTCTGTCGAGGGCTGATCCCCTTGCGGGCACTATGCGGCAAGAGTACCCTCCAAGACGGGACCCTCTGGCGAAGATTTCTTCCCCCGTTTGAAAACCTTTGTTTCCGGGTCTTTAGAGGTGTTCCTCTTCCTTCCTTGGGGAGAGGGAATGTTAGATTCTTCTCCCTAGTTATCCTCCTTCGCGGAGGCGCTAATCCCCCCGGTTTGGACGAATAGTGAGCAAGGCCCGCTTTCAGCCTATGTATTCCCCCTTTATCTTCCCCCGAGGGCGCCTGATATGGCGCCGGCTTGAGCATTCTGTCTAGTACGGGATTGGCCAGGCCTTCGGGAAGGGGGGCCGAACAACTGATCATCTTCACCTTTGTTATCCAGTCCTGGTCAAAGAGCGATTTTTCATAATGATGTTATGATAAATAAAAAGACAGCGTGTTCGGCCATGGGATTATTTACTTGGGTATCGGGGCGATTATAGCTCAGACCCGCATCCTCGGTGGTGTCTGGACACTTTATTTGGGGTCCGAAGAACAATTTGTACATCTCTTCGAGCGTCATGCCAAAGAAGTGTTGAATAGTCCGCGGTCCTTTCGGGTTGAATTCCCACATACGGAGGGGTCGACGTTTGCAAGGCTGGACTCGACAAACTAGCATGACTTGCATTACCATGACCAGGCTGACATCTCTCTCAAGGAGATCTCAGATGCGACTCTGCAATATCGGCACATCATTTACTGGCCCCCAGTTCAGCCCCTTGTTGATCCATGACGTCAGTTGTGGTGCGGGGCCTGAGCAAAAGGCAGGGGCGGCTACCCACTTGGAACTCTGGGGAGCTGTGATATAGAACCACTCCCGCTGCCACAAACTGGACACCTCCGGGAAGGAACCCTCTGGCCATGGAGCCTCAGCGCTTTTGCTTATTACGGCACCTTTGCACTCTGCGTGCCGCCCCTCGATCATCTTCGGCTTCACATTGAAGGTCTTGAGCCACAGGCCGAAGTGTAGGGTAATGCGGAGGAAGGCCTCACACACGATGACGAACGACGAGATGTGAAGGAGGGAATTAGGGGCCAGATCATGGAAATCCAGCCCATAATAGAACATAATCCCCCTTACAAAGGGATCCAGAGCGAGGCCTAGCCCTCGGAGGAAGTGAGAGACGAACACAACACTCTCGTTGGGTTCGGGAGTGGGGATGACCTGCCCTCGGGCAGGCAGCCTGTGCGAGATTTCGGCGGTCAGATATCTGGCCTCTCTCACCTTCTTGATGTCCTCCTCTGTGACAGAGGAAGGCATCCACCGACCTTGGAGGTTGGATCCAGACATGGTTGAAGGTCCGAAGCGCCTGACCTGAGACTTGGGTGTTGGAACTCGAGGCGGGGGAAGGATTCGATTGAGCACGAGAGGGAAAAAAGGACAGACCATGGCCTCTTTATAAAGAGGATGAATATCAAGCGTCCTCCTCGTGGTCGTTTGGGACTTGCCTAAAATCGAGGAGTCATACCAACGGGCACGATTGGGTTACCCACGTCCGTATTGATGAGAATCCCGTAATAAGGGGGACACAATCTCTGCTTTGACAAGACGTGTCAGGAAAACCACCTCGCGATATGTGCATTGCTGCTTGAGAAAACGGTTCGAATAAAGACCGGGCCATGGCATGATGTCATGTTGCTAAACGTGTTAGCAGATTAGATTTGTGGAAATATTATTCTCTCTACAGTGGTATGTGGAACTTGTTTTGCAGAGCCGGACATTATCCTTGTGTTCAAAATCTTCTATGGAGTATTCGGAGGAGGAACCCGCCTTGCAATGTCGAAGACAAATCTGCGCACCGGACTCATCGCCATTGAAGTCTGGTTCAGGGGCTACTTGGGAGTCCTAGATTAGGGGGTCTCCGAACAGCCAGACTATATCCTTTGGCCGGACTGTTGGACTATGAAGATACAATATTTAAGACTTCGTCCCGTGTCCGGATGGGACTTTCCTTGGCGTGGAAGGCAAGCTTGGCAATACGGATATGTAGATCTCCTCCCTTGTAACCGACTCTGTGTAACCCTAGCCCCCTCCGGTGTCTATATAAACCAGAGGGTTTTGTCCGTAGGACAACATACAATCATACCATAGGCTAGCTTCTAGGGTTTAGCCTCTACGATCCCGTGGTAGATCAACTCTTGTAATACTCATATCATCAAGAACAATCAAGCAGGACGTAGGGTATTACCTCCATCAAGAGGGCCCAAACCTGGGTAAACATCGTGTCCCCTGCCTCCTGTTACCATCCGTCTTAGATGCACAATTCGGGACCCCCTACCCGAGATCCGCCGGTTTTGACACCACAAATGGGCTTTAGTACGCTCTTTTATATTATTTTTGGGACTAACCTATTAACTGGAGGCCCAATGCCAGTTTCTACTATTTTTTGCCTATTTTAGAGTTTCGCAGAAAAGGAATACCAAACGGAATCCAAGCGGAATGAAACCTTCACGATGATATTTCTTGGACCGAAAGCAAACCAGAATACTTGGAGTTGAAGTCTAGAACACCGTGAGGCAGCCACGAGGTAGGAGGGCGCGATCACCACCCTCATGGGCCCCACGTAGCTTCGTCGACATACTTCTTTCGCCTATATATACTCTTATACCCTAGATCGATCGCAGGGAGCCACGAAACCACTTTTCCACCACCGCAACCTTTCGTACCCGTGAGATCCCATCTTGGGGCCTTTTCTGGCGATCTGCCGGAGGGGGAATCGATCACGGAGGGCTTCTACATCAAAACCATAGCCTCTTCGATGAAGTGTGAGTATTTTACCACAGACCTTCGGTTCCATAGTTATTAGCTAGATGGCTTCTTCTCTCTCTTTGATTCTCAATACAAAGTTCTCCTCGATGTTCTTGGAGATCTATTCGATGTAATACTCTTTTGCGGTGTGTTTGCCGAGATCTGATGAATTGTGGGTTTATGAACAAGATTATCTATGAATATTATTTGGTTCTTCTCTGAATTCTTATATGCATGATTTGATATCTTTGCAAGTCTCTTCGAATTATCGATTTAGTTTGGCCTACTATATTGATCTTTCTTGCAATGGGAGAAGTGCTTAGCTTTGGGATCAATCTTGCGGTGTCCTTTCCCAGTGACATTATGGGCAGCAAGGCACGTATTGTATTGTTGCCATCGAGGATAAAAAGATGGGGCTTATATCATATTGCTTGAGTTTATCCCTCTACATCATGTCATCTTGCTTAATGCGTTACTCTGTTCTTATGAACTTAATACTCTAGATGCATGCTGGATAGCGGTCGATGTGTGGAGTAATAGTAGTAGATGCAGAATCATTTCGATCTACTTGACACGGACGTGATGCCTATATTCATGATCATTGCCTAGATATTCTCATAACTATGTGCTATTCTATCAATTGCTCGGCAGTAATTTGTTCACCCACCGTAATACATGCTATCTTGAGAGAAGCCACTAGTGAAACCTATGGCCCCTGGGTCTCTTTCTTATTATATTGCATCTCTTTTATTGACATCGCATCTCGTTTACTCTTTTGCAATCTTTACTTTCCAATATATACAACAAAAATACCAAAAATATTTATTTTACTATCTCTATCAGATCTCACTTTTGCGAGTGGCTGTGAAGGGATTGACAACCCCTTTATCGCATTGGTTGCAAGGTTCTTGATTGTTTGTGCAGGTACTAGGTGACTTGTGCGTTGTCTCCTACTGGATTGATACCTTGGTTCTCAAAAACTAAGGGAAATACTTACGCTGCTTTGCTGCATCACCCTTTCCTCTTCAAGGGAAAACCAACACATGCTCAAGAGGTAGCAGACCTCCCTCGGGTTGACGTAGGGGTTGAGCCTCCTACGAAGCAGAAACTCCCTTGAGGCATTTCATCCATGCTAACATTTGGCTCCTTGATCTTTCTCGTTGAGGTCTTGACGTGGCGTTGAGGGGCACTGGAGCCCTCAGGTGCGTCTTGATTGCGAAGCCGCTTGGAGCTCATGTCGCAGCTGGGATTTGAGTGACGGGCATTGGAGCCACCACCTATGACACACAACACAAACACGCGGAAAGAATGAGAAGGATCATTGCAAAGAACAAGGCCAAAACCAAATCAAACATGTAGAAATGTGATTGGGAGGACAAAACAATGTAATTGTTAACTCCATAGTAGTACCGGGCTAGGGGGCGGAAGTAAAAGTTTACAACCGCAGTAGTACTGTGTCGGGGTGGCACGGTAGTACCGCGCCTGGAGTGGAAGTAAAATTTTACTTCCGTGCCCCGGGTGGTAGTACCGCTCCAGCGGAGTGGTGGTACCACACGAGGACAGTTCTCGGGCGAGCGAGCGATAGTACCGCTCCAGGAGGAGCGGTAGTACTGCGTGGATTCAAATCCCTCAAGAACAACATCTCCGGATCTAAACATATCTGCAAAATCAGATCGGTACTACCATTGATCAAAACTACACTGTTGTATCACACCAAATAGCATATCTACTGCACTGGCACTCTCCTACAATCTCCTCTTGCAAAGATTTAGCCGAAAATCACACGAACTACACATGCATCTCCCCAAGACCTAGAAGCACAAGAACGGGGCAAAAAGAGAGGGACTAGGGGAGATACCGGGTTCCATGGCAAGAGGGCAAGGTGGGGACCGATCCCACCGGTCAGAATGCCAGGAGATCGGCCAGAGATGGAGATCCGGCGAGGTCCTCCGGCGCCGTTCTTGGACAGGAGAGAGAGAGAGAGAGAGAGACGAAGTGGAGAAAAGAGATGAATGGGTATGGGGGAGTTGGAACTCCCCCTGCCCTGCTCTTAACCCCCACCCGCTCACGACAGCGCGGTAGTACCGCTCGCAGGGCGGTAGTACCGCTCTTCCAGCGGCAATAAAAAATTACTGATGCGATGGAAGCGGTAGTACCGTGCCTGGGATGCAGCTATGCACGCACAGGGCAACCCATCTCCAGCGGTAGTACCATGGCTTGCCATGGTAGTACCGTAAGCCCAAGAAAGTGCAAGTTTCGACAGGAAGAGAAGAACACGGCCTTTGCAACGCAACCTTCAAGCATCCAGACATGCAAAATAGCACACATGTGAGGCAACTCAAACACAAAGACGACTCAAAGGAAGGCAAAAGACAACAAGGACCAGACATGACACGCAACCTCTCTAAAGAGAGGGCGGTGGCCGAAGCCACCTATGTTTGAGTCAATTTGGTATGGCACCACGAAGAACTATCCTTGGGCCCATGACCAAAACTCGTCTTTGAAGCACAAGTACCATCAAAAATGGCTAATATGAAAGAGTTGATCAATTTATGCATAATGGGGGGAGGGAGAGTCCATGCCTACACCTAAACAAGACATCAAGATGATTATGGTGGGGTGTGCAAGGGTTCAAGCCACATTGCTCGAATCAATGATATTTAGCTCATGCCTTAACTCGTGAAATCTTGCTTCATCCAAGGGCTTTGTGAAGATATCTACAAGGTTATCATGAGTGTTGACATAGTTGAGCTCGATCTCCCCTCGCCTAATATGATCCCGGATAAAGTGATACCGAATCTCAATATGCTTCATCTTGAAGTATTGCACCGGGTTGAGAGAGATCTTGATGGCACTTTCATTGTCACACCAAAGAGGCACTTTGTCACAAATGACACCGTAATCCTTTAAAGTTTGCCCCACCCAAGGAAGTTGAGCACAACAACTACCGGCGGCCACATACTCTGCTTCGGTGGACGAGAGAGACACACGACTTTGCTTCTTAGAAGACCAACTCACCAAAGAGCAACCAAGAAATTGGCACCCTCCGGAAGTTGACTTCCTATCCACTTTGTCTCCCGCCCAATCCGAGTTCAAAAAGCCCACAAGGTTGAAGTTAGCTCCTCTTGGGTACCATAAGCAAAAGTTTGGGGTATGAGCCAAATATCGAAAGATTCGCTTGACCGCCACATAGTGGATTTCCTTAGGTGCGGCTTGAAACCGTGCACAAATTCCCACACTCAACATGATATCCGGTCTAGATGCACAAAGGTAAAGCAAGGAGCCAATCTTGGAGCGATATACCTTTTGATCCACCGCTTTACCATTGGGATATATTTCAAGTTGGCACTTGACGGGCATTGGAGTGGAAGCCGACTTGACATCACTTAGCTTGAATCTCTTGAGCATGTCTTGAGTGTATTTGGCTTGGTTGATGAAGGTTCCTTCTCTTCTTTGCTTGATTTCGAACCCGAGAAAGAACTTCAACTCTCCCATCATGGACATCTTGAACTTCGAGGTCATGAAAGCGGCAAACTCCTCATTGAAAGATTTTTTAGGGGAACCAAAGATAATATCATCAACATATAGTTGGCATACAAACAACTCCCGTTTGACCTTCTTAGTAAAAAGAGTGGGGTCAATTTTCCCAATTTCAAACCCATGATCTTGCAACAACTCGGTAAGGTGCTCATACCACGCACGTGGGGATTTTTTAAGGCCATAGAGTGCCTTATCGAGTTGGTACACATGATTGGGAAAATCGGGATCCTCAAACCCCGGGGGTTGTTTGACATACACCAACTCATTAATAGGACCATTAAGAAAAGCACTCTTCACATCCATTTGTTGCAACTTGAAGTTATGATGAGAAGCATAAGCAATCAACAAACGAATAGATTGAAGGCAAGCAACAGGAGCAAAGGTTTCACCATAGTCGATACCCTCGACTTGGGAGTAGCCTTGTGCTACCAAGCGAGCCTTGTTGCGAACGATAATTCCATGAGCATCTTGCTTGTTATTGAATATCCACTTGGTTCCAATGACATTATGGTTCCCCGTTGGCCTTGGCACCAATCTCCACACCTTGTTATGCTCAAAGTTGTTGAGTTCTTCATGCATGGCATTGAGCCAATCCGGATCCTCGAGCGCCTCATAGACCTTTTGGGGTTCAACACAAGAGACAAACGCATGATGTTCACAATAGTTTGCTAATTGTCTACGGGTGCTTACCCCCATTCTTAAGCTTCCAAGCACATTCTTCATGAGATGATATTTGGTAGTGATCTTGGAGGCAATCTTGACGGCATGACACTCCAATTCCTCCTTAAGAGAGAGTTGAGGAGCGGTAACTTGATCATCTTGAGCGTCGTCTTGAGCTTGTTCTTGATCTTGAGCTTGATCTTGATCTTTAACTTGCTCGGTGGTGAGAACTTCACCTTGGGCATCACTTGGTGGTTCACCACCATCTTGAAGTTGATCTTGTTCATTTGGTTAAGGGCCTTCACTTTGTTCTTCGAAAGCGTGTGGGTCTTGGGTTGGTGATGGTTCCACATGAGTGGAACATTGTCCTTCTCCTTCGGCCACAAGGGGTTCCTCAATGGGTAGGATATGACCAGCACCCATTCTTCTTATGGCTTGGGGAGGAATTTCATCACCAACATCACAAGTACCACTTTGCTTCACCCGGGAGCCGTTATTCTCATCAAACTCCACGTTACATGTCTCCTCAATGAGTCCGTTGGACTTGTTGAGGACACGGTAAGCATGAGAGTTTGTAGCATAACCAACAAATATGCCCTCATGAGCTCTAGCCTCAAATTTAGACAAACAAACACCTTTCTTGAGAATGAAACACTTACACCCAAACACCCGGAAGTACTTGAGGTTGGGCTTGTTGCCGGTGAGTATCTCATATGGACTCTTGTTCAAGCATTTGCGGAGATAGAGCCGATTGGATGCGTGACAAGCGGTGTTGATGGCTTCGGGCCAAAAGTTGTATGGAGACTTGAACTCCACCATCATGGTCCTTGCCGCATCCATCAATGCCAGGTTCTTCCTCTCCTCTACACCATTTTGTTGAGGGGTGTAAAGTGCGGAATATTGATGCTTAATCCCCTCATCACTAAGAAACTCATCCAAAGTGTAGTTCTTGAACTTGGTGTCGTTGTCACTTCTTATTGTCAAGATCTTTGCATTGTGTTGGCGTTGGGCTTCATTTGCAAAGTCAATGACGGTTTGTTGGGTCTCACTCTTCCTCTTGAAGAAATATACCCAAGTGTATCTTGAATAATCATCCACAATCACCAAGCAGTACTTTCTAACCCCCATGACTATCAAAACAATGGAGTTCCAAAGAGCTCCAAGGGCCTCTTCGAGTAGATGATAGCCGTGGGAGGGTGAGCCTTCTCATGTGTTGGGGAATGCAATATTTCAAAAAAAAATCCTACGATCACGCAAGATCTATCTAGGAGATGCATAGCAACGAGAGGGGAGAGTGTGTCTACGTACCCTCGTAGACCGAAAGCGGAAGCGTTAAGTAACGCGATTGATGTAGTCGAACATCTTCGCAATCCAACTGATCAAGTACCGAATGCACGGCACCTCCGCCATCTGCACACGTTTAGCTCGGTGACATCCCTCGAACTCTAGATCCAACTGAGGCCGAGGGAGAGTTTCGTCAGCACGACGGCATGTTGACGGTGATGATGAAGTTACGGACGCAGGGCTTCGCCTAAGCACTATGACAATATGACATAGGTGTGTTTCCGTGGAGGGGGGCACCGCACACGGCTAAAACAATTGTCAACTTGTGTGTTCTAGGGTGCCCCCTGCTCCCGTATATAAAGGGGCAAGGGGAAGGCCGGCCGGGCCTCATAGGGCGCGCCCAAGGGGGGCAATCCTACTCCAAGTAGGAGTTGGATCCCCCCCTTTCCTAGTACTACTACGAGAAGAAGGAAGGAGAGGGGAAAGAGAAGGAAGAAGGGGGCGCAGCCCCTCCCCTAGTCCAATTTGGACTAGGCCCATGGGGGGCGCGCGGCCAGCCCTTGGCTGCACCTCTCTCTCTCCCTAGGCCCAATAAGGCCCAATACTTCTCCGGTGGTTGATACGTCTCCAACGTATCTATAATTTTTGATTGTTCCATGCTATTATATATTCTGTTTTGGATGTTTAATGCGCTTATTTATACACTTTTATATTATTTTTGGGACTAACCTATTAACCGGAGACCCAGCCCAAATTGCTGTTTTTTGCCTATTTCAGTGTTTCGCAGAAAAAGAATATCAAACGGAGTCCAAACATAATGAAACCTTCGGGAGCATGATTTTTGGAACAAACGTGATCCAGGGGACTTGGAGTGGACGTCAAGCAATCAACGAGGAGGCCACGAGGCAGGGGGCGTGCCTACCCCCTGGGCGCGCCCTCCACCCTCGTGGGCCCCTCGTGGCTCCACCGACCTACTTCTTCCTCCTATATGTACCTACATACCCCCAAACCATCGAGCACCATGAAAACCTAATTCCACCGCCGCAACCTTCTGTACCCGTGAGATCCCATCTCGGGGCCTTTTTCGGCGCTCCGCCGGAGGGGGCATTGATCACGGAGGGCTTCTACATCAACCCCATAGCCTCTCCGATGATGTGTGAGTAGTTTACCTCAGACCTTCGGGTCCATAGTTATTAGCTAGATGGCTTCTTCTCTCTCTTTGGATCTCAATACAAAGTTCTCCTCGATTCTCTTGGAGATCTATTCGATGTAATCTTCTTTTGCGGTGTCTTTGTCGAGATCTGATGAATTGTGGGTTTATGATCAAGATTATCTATGAACAATATTTGAATCTTCTCTGAATTCTTTTATGTATGATTGGTTATCTTTGCAAGTCTCTTCGAATTACCAGTTTGGTTTGGCCTACTAGATTGATCTTTCTTGCAATGGGAGAAGTGCTTAGCTTTGGGTACAATCTTGCGGTGCTCGATCCAGTGACAGTAGGGGAAACTACACGTATTGTATTGTTGCCATCGAGGATAAAAAGATGGGGTTTATACCATATTGCATGAGTTTATCCCTCTACATCATGTCATCTTGCTTAAAGCGTTACTCTGTTCTTATGAACTTAATACTCTAGATGCATGCTGGATAGCGGTCGATCTGTGGAGTAATAGTAGTAGATGCAGGCAGGAGTTGGTCTACTTGTCACGGACGTGATGCCTATATACATGATCATACCTAGATATTGTCATAACTATGCTCAATTCTATCAATTTCTCGATAGTAATTTGTTTATCCACCGTAATACTTATGCTATCTTGAGAGAAGCCACTAGTGAAACCTATGGCCCCCGGGTCTATTTTCCATCATATTAATCTCCCGTCAATAAGCTATTTCTTGCGCCGTTTATTTTTCTTTCTTTACTTTTAGTGTTTATCATAAAAATACCAAAAATATTATCTTATCTTCCCTATCAGATCTCACTTTTGCAAGTGGTCGTGAAGGGATTGACAACCCCTTTATCGCGTTGGTTGCAAGGTTCTTATTTGTTTGTGTAGGTGCAAGGGACTTGAGCGTGGCCTCCTACTGGATTGATACCTTGGTTCTCAAAAACTAAGGGAAATACTTACGCTACTTTGCTGCATCACCCTTTCCTCTTCAAGGGAAAACCAACGCAGTGCTCAAGAGGTAGCAAGAAGGATTTCTGGCGCCGTTGCCGGGGAGTCTATGCACAAGTCAAGACATACCAAGTACCCATCACAAACTCTTATCCCTCGCATTACATTATTTGCCATTTGCCTCTCGTTTTCCTCTCCCCCACTTCACCCTTGTCATTTTATTCGCCCTCTTTTCCGTTCGCCTTTTTCGCTTGCTTCTTGTTTGCTCATGTGTTGGATTGCTTGCTTGTCACGATGGCTCAAGACAATACTAAATTGTGTGACTTTACCAATACCAACAACAATGATTTTCTTAGTACCCCAATTGCTCCTCTTACCGAAGCTGAATCTTGTGAAATTAATCCTGCTTTGTTGAATCTTGTCATGAAAGATCAATTCGCCGGCCTTCCTAGTGAAGATGCTGCTACCCATCTAAATAGCTTTGTTGATTTGTGTGATATGCAAAAGAAGAAAGATGTGGATAATGATATTGTTAAATTAAGCTATTTCCGTTTTCTCTTAGAGATCGCGCTAAAACTTGGTTTTCGTCTTCGCCTAAAAATAGTATTGATTCTTCGAAAAGTGCAAAGATGCTTTTATCTCTAAGTATTTTCCTCCCACTAAGATCATCTCTCTTAGAAACGATATTATGAATTTTAAGAAACTTGATCATGAACATGTTGCACAAGCTTGGGATAGGATGAAATTAATGATACGTAATTGCCCTACTCATGGTTTGAATTTGTGGATGATTATACAAAAAAATTATGCCGAATTGAATTTTGCTTCTAGAAATCTTTTAGATTCGGCCGCGGGAGGCACTTTTATGGAAATCACTTTAGGAGAATCTACTAAACTCCTAGGTAATATTATGGTTAATTATTCTCAATGGCACACTGAAAGATCTACTAGTAAAAAGGTTCATGTGATTGAAGAAATTAATGTTTTCAGTGGAAAGATGGATGATCTATGAAATTGTTTGCTAATAAGAGTGTTCCTTATGATCCTAATGATATGCCTTTGTCTACTTTGATTGATAATAATAATGAATCTATGGATGTGAATTTTGTTGGTAGGAATAATTTTGGTAACGATGCGTATAGAGGAAACTTTAATCCTAGGACGTTCACTAATAATTCCTCTAATAATTATGGTAATTCCTACAACAACTCTTAAGGAAATTTTAATGAGATGCCCTCTGATTTTGAGACTAGTGTTAAAGAACTTATGATTTCTCAAAAGAATTTCAATGCTTTGCTTGAAGAAAAATTGCCTAAGATTGATGAATTGGCTAGGAACGTGGATAGAATTTCTCTTGATGTTGATTCTTTGAAACTTAGATATATTCCACCTAAGCATGATATCAATGAGTCTCTCAAAGCCATGAGAATTACCATCGATGAGTGCAAGGAAAGAACCGCTAGGATGCGTGCTAAGAAAGATTGCTTTGTGAAGGTGTGTTCTTCTAGTTTTTATGAGAATAAAGATGAAGATATAAACGTTATTGATGTGTCCCCTATTAAATCTTTGTTTTTCAATATGAATCTTGATAATGATGGGACTGGAGATGATTCAACTTTAGTTGGAAGGCGTCCCAAAAATTCAGAGTTTTTATCTTGATGCTAAAATTGTTTAAAGTGGGATTGAAGAGGTTAAAACTTTAGATAGCAATGAACCCACTATCTTGGATTTCAAGGAATTTAATTATGATAAATGCTCTTTGATAGATTGTATTCCCTTGTTGCAATCCGTGTTAAATTCTCCTCATGCTTATAGTCAAAATAAAGCTTTTACAAAACATATGGTTGATGCTTTGATGCAATCTTATGAAGAAAAACTTGAGTTGGAAGTTTCTATCCCTAGAAAATTTTATTAATAATGGGAACCTACAATTAAAATTAAAATTAAATATCATGAATGATATGCTTTGTGTGATTTGAGTGCCAGTGTTTCCACGATCCCAAAAACTTTGTGTGATTTGCTAGGTTTCAGTGAATTTGGTGATTGTTCTTTAAACTTACACCTTGTGGATTTCAGCATTAAGAAACCTATGGGAAGAATTAATGATGTTCTTATTGTTTAAAATAGGAATTATGTGCCCGTAGATTTCATTGTTCTTGATATAGATTGCAATCCTTCATGTCCTATTATTCTTGGTAGACCTTTCCTTAGAACGATTGGTGCAATCATTGATATGAAGGAAGGGAATATTAGATTCCAATTTCCGTTAAGGAAAGTCATGGAACACTTCCCTAGAAAGAAAATTAAATTACCATATGAATCTATTATGAGAGCCACCTATGGATTTCCTACCAAATATAGCAACACCTAGATCTATCTTCGCTTTTATGCCTAGCTAGGGGGGTTAAACGATAGCGCTTGTTGGGAGGCAACCCAATTTTATTTTTGTTTCTTGCTTTTTGATTATGTTTAGTAATAAATAATTCATCTATCCTCTGTTTAGATGTGGTTTTATGCTTTTAATTAGTGTTTGTGCCAAGTAGAACCTTTGGGAAGACTTGTGGAAAGTCTTTGCGATCTTGCTGTAAAACACAGAAACTTTAGCGCTCGCGAGAATTGCTGCCATTTTTTATTGGAGAGTTATATTTAGTTAATTATTTTTGAAGATGATTAATAGATAAGTTACTCACGTCCAGAAATTTATTTTAGAATTTTTGGGGTTCCAGAAGTATTTGAAACCTATAGATTACTACAGACTGTTCTGTTTTTGACAGATTCTGTTTTTCGTGTGTTGTTTGCTTATTTTGATGAATCTATGGCTAGTAATAGAGTTTATGAACCATAGAAAAGTTGGAATACAGTATGTTTAACACCAACATAAATAAAGAATGAGTTCATTACAGTACCTTGAAGTGGTGGTTTGTTTTCTTTTACTAACGGAGCTCATGAGATTTTCTGTTTAAGTTTTGGGTAAAGATTTGATGGATTATGGAACAAGGATTGGCAAGAGCCTAATCTTGGGGATGCCCAAGGCACCCCAAGGTAAAATCCAAGGACAACCAAAAGCTTAAGCTTGGGGATGCCCTGGAAGGCATCCCCTCTTTCGTCTTCGTCTATCGGTAACTTTACTTGAGGCTATATTTTTATTCACCACATGATATGTGTTTTGCTTGGAGCGTCTTGTATGATTTGAGTCTTTGCTTTTTAGTTTGTCACAATCATCCTAGCTGTACACACCTTTTGAGAGAGACATACATGATTCAGAATTTGTTAGAATACTCTATGTGCTTCACTTATATCTTTTGAGTTATATAGTTTTTGCCAAAGTTCAAGAAATCGTTAACTGGTAGTTGCTCGGTCGGTTCAGGAGTAGCGATTAATTGGTGAATCGGCCTATTAACTGGATTAATCGGTCGACCATTAATCGGTAGATTGAATAGAAACATGCCAACGTATATCTAGATTTTTTAATGTATTATACCATACTCTCATGATCCTAGCTATATAGAATACCAAAATATGCAGCTATACACATATGAAAAGCATAGAGAGGAGGTAAAATTATTAATCCTATCTATTAAGGAGCGGCATGGGGCCAGAAGGGGTTATGGGTCAAAATTTTGGCCTTTGTTTGCCCACCCGTTAATGGGCCGGCGGGAATTAATCAGCATGACAACTGATTAATCGGTCTAACTGGCCAATTAATCAGCCTGACAAGTTAACGCGATGAATAGGTGTTATTTGATTCGGTCATGCTATGAGTAGCGATTAACTGGCCCGTTAACTAATTAATCGGGTGAATTCTTGAATAGTGGTTTTTGCTCTAGTGCTTCACTTATATCTTTTAGAGCATGGTGGTGGTTTTATTTTATAGAAATTATTGATCTCTCATGTTTCACTTATATTATTTTGAGAGTCTTAAACAGCATGGTAATTTGCTTTAATTTTGAAATTAATCTGAAGGTGATAGGCATCTAAGATCAGCATAATAAAACCTTCCATATTGAGTTCATTGAATATCGTGAGAAGTTTGATACTTGATAAGTGTTTTGAGATATAAAGGTGGTAATATTAGAGTGTGCTAGTTGAGTAATTGTGAAATTGAGAAATACTTGTGTTAAGGTGGGCAAGTCCCGTAGCATGCACGTATGGTAAAAGTTGTGTGACAATTTTGACACATAAGGTGTTCTTTTATTGCTTCCCTTATGAATGGCGGTCGGGGACAAGCGATGGTGTTTTCCTACCAATCTATCCCTCTAGGGGCATGCGTAGTAGTACTTTGCTTCGAGGGCAAATAAACTTTTGCAATAAGTATATGAGTTCTTTATGACTAATGTGAGTCCATGGATTATATGCACTCTCAACCTTCCACAATTTTCTAGCCTCTACGGTACCGTGCATTGCCCTTTCTCGCCTTGAGAGTTGGTGCAAACTTCGCCGGTGCATCCAAACCCCGTGATATGATATGCTCTATCACACATAAACCTCCTTATATCTTCCTCAAAACAGCCACCATACCTACCTATCATGGCATTTCCATAGTCATTCTGAGATATATTGCCGTGCAACTTTCGACCGTTACATTTATTATGACACGCTCCATCATTGTCATATTGCTTTGCGTAATCATGTAGTTGACATCGTATTTGTGGCAAAGCCACCATTCATAATTTTTCATACATGTCACTCTTGATTCATTATCCCGGTACACCGCCAGAGGCATTCACATAGAGTCATATTTTGTTCTAAGTATTGAGTCGTAATTCTTGAGTTGTAAGTAATAAAAGTGTGATGATCATCATTATTAGAGCATTGTCCCATGTGAGGAAAGGATGATGGAGACTATGATTCCCCCACAAGTCGGGATGAGATTCCGGACAAAAAAAAAAAAAAAAAAGGCCAAAGAAAAAAAAAGAGAAGGCCCAAGAAAAAAATGAAAAAAAATGAGAGAAAAAGAGACAAGGGGCAATGTTAATATCCTTTTTCCACACTTGTGCTTCAAAGTAGCACCGTGATCTTCATGATAGAGAGTCTCCTATGTTGTCACTTTCATATACTAGTGAGAATTTTTCATTATAGAACTTGGCTTGTATATTCCAATGATGGGCTTCCTCAAAATGCCGTAGGTCTTCGTGAGCAAGCAAGTTGGATGCACATCCACTTAGTTTCTTTTGTTGAGCTTTCATGCATTTATAGCTCTAGTGCATTCATTGCATGGCAATCCCTACTCCTCTCATTGACATCAATTGATGGGCATCTCCATATCCTATTGATTAGCCGCGTCAATGTGACACTTTCTACCTTTTTGTCTTCTCATAACCCCCATCATTATACTTTATTCCACCCATAGTGCTATATCCATGGCTTGCTCTCATGTATTGTGTAAAGGTTGAAAAGGCTGATGCGCGTTAAAAAGTATGAACCAATTGCTCGGCTTGTCATCGGGGTTATGCATGACGAGAATGTTTTGTGTGACGAAATTGAACCATAGCCTAACTATATGATTTTGTAGGGATAAGCTTTCTTTGGCTATGTTATTTTGATAAGACATAATTGCTTGGTTAGCATGTTTGAAGTATTATTGTTTTTATGTCAACATTAAAATTTTATCTTGAATCTTTCGGATCTAAATATTCATGCCACAATAAAAAGAATTATATTAAAAATTATGCTAAGAAGCATTCCACATCAAAAATTATGTTTTTTATCATTTACCTACTCGAGGATGAGCACGAATTAAGCTTGGGGATGCTTGATACGTCTCCAACGTATCTATAATTTTTTATTGTTCCATGCTATTATATATTCTGTATTGGATGTTTAATGGGCTTATTTATACACTTTTATATTATTTTTGGGACTAACCTATTAACCGGAGGCCCGGCCCAAATTGCTATTTTTTTGCCTATTTCAGTGTTTCGTAGAAAAAGAATATCAAACGGAGTCCACATGGAATGAAACCTTCGGGAGCGTGATTTTTGGAACAAACGTGATCCAGAGGACTTGGAGTGGACGTCAAGCAATCAATGAGGAGGCCACGAGGTAGGGGGCGCGCGTACCCCCTGGGTGCGCCCTCCACCCTCGTGGGCCCCTCGTGGCTCCACCGACCTACTTCTTCCTCCTATATATACCTACGTACCCCCAAACCATCGAGGAGCACCACGAAAACCTAATTCCACCGCCGCAACGTTCTGTACCCGTGAGATCTCATCTCGGGGCCTTTTTTTGGCGCTCCGCTGGAGGGGGCATTGATCACGGAGGGCTTCTACATCAACCCCATAGCCTCTCCGATGATGTGTGAGTAGTTTGCCTCAGACCTTCGGGTCCATATTTATTAGCTAGATGGCTTATTCTCTGTCTTTGGATCTCAATACAAAGTTCTCCTAGATTCTCTTGGAGATCTATTCGATGTAATCTTCTTTTGTGGTGTGTTTGTCGAGATCCGATGAATTGTGGGTTTATGATAAAGATTATCTATGAACAATATTTGAATCTTCTCTGAATTCTTTTATGTATGATTGGTTATCTTTGCAAGTCTCTTCGAATTATCAGTTTGGTTTGGCCTACTAGATTGATCTTTCTTGCAATGGGATAAGTGCTTAGCTTTGGGTTCAATCCTGCGGTGCTCGATCCCAGTGACAGTAGGGGAAACGACACGTATTGTATTGTTGCCATCGAGGATAAAAAGATGGGGTTTATATCATATTGCATGAGTTTATCCCTCTACATCATGTCGTCTTGCTTAAAGCGTTACTCTGTTCTTATGAACTTAATACTCTAGATGCATGCTGGATAGCGGTCGATCTGTGGAGTAATAGTAGTAGATGCAGGCAGGAGTCGGTCTACTTGTCACGGACATGATGCATATATACATGATCATACCTAGATATTCTCATAACTATGCTCAATTCTATCAATTGCTCGACAGTAATTTGTTTACCCACCATAATACTTATGCTATCTTGAGAGAAGCCACTAGTGAAACTAGGGCTGGAAAAAAAGCTCGAAGCTCGCGAGCTAAACGAGTAGCTCGTGACTCGGCTCGAATCGACTCGAACTCAAAGAATAACGAGTCGAGCTGAGCTTTAGTTTAAGATCGTTTATAGACCAAGTTAAATGAGCCAATCTCACGAGTACTCGTATAACTTGTTAGGCTCGGTACAAAAGATCAGTCATTCCCAATACAGAAAAAGATCAGCCACTCAGCACCCTATGTCCTAGGCGCACAACATAAGGCCTAGCCTTTGAAGGGCCAGCCGCCAAAGAGACTCATGAATTACAAGGAAATTACTATTGTTTATTGATATATATGTTTCATATATACATAATCATTTTTATAATATTTGAGGGTTTTATGTTCATACCTTTAACGAGCTTATAACAAGCTAAATGAGTCAGCTCACGAGTTATACGAGTCGAGCCAATCTTGGATTTGAGCCTATTATAATAACGAGTCGAGTCAAGCTAGCTCGTTAACGAAATGAGCTCTAGTGAGTCGAGCCGAGCTGGCTCGACTTGGCTCGAATTCCAGCCATAAGTGAAACCTATGGCCCCCGGGTCTATTTTCCATCATATTAATCTCCCGTCAACAAGCTATTTCTTGCGCCGTTTATTTTGCTTTCTTTACTTTTAATCTTTATCATAAAAATACCAAAAATATTATCTTATCTTCCCTATCAGATCTCACTTTTGCAAGTGACCGTGAAGGGATTGACAACCCCTTTATCGCGTTGGTTGCAAGGTACTTATTTGTTTGTGTAGGTGCAAGGGACTTGAGCATGGCTTCCTACTGGATTGATACCTTGGTTCTCAAAAACTGAGGGAAATACTTACGCTACTTTGCTGCATCACCCTTTTCTCTTCAAGGGAAAACCAACGCAGTGCTCAAGAGGTAGCAGTGGTTCCGATAATCCTTCTGGCACTCTGATATATATCCGGTGACCCTCAGAACTATTCCGGTGTACGAATATAGTCATACAATATATTAATATTTATGTCTCGACCATTTCGAGACTCCACGTCATGTCCGTGATCACATCCGGGACTCCGAACAACCTTCGGTACATCAAATCACATAAACTCATAATACCGATCGTCATCGAACGTTAAGCGTGCGGACCCTACAGGTTCGAGAACTATGTAGACATGACCGAGACTCATCTCCGGTCAATAACAAATAGCGGAACCTGGATGCTCATATTGGTTCCTACATATTCTACGAAGATCTTTATCGGTCAAACCGCATAACAACATACGTTGTTCCCTTTGTCATCAGTATGTTACTTGCCTGAGATTCGATCATCGGTATCATCATACCTAGTTAAATCATTACTGGCAAGTCTCTTTACTCATTCCGTAATGCAACATCCCGCAACTAACTTATTAGTCACATTGCTTGCAAGGTTTATAGTGATGTGCATTGCCGAGAGGGCCCAGAGATACCTCTCCGACAATCGGAGTGAAAAATCCTAATCTTGATCTATGCCAACTCAACAAACACCATCGGAGACACCTATAGAGCATCTTTATAATCACCCAGTAACGTTGTGATGTTTGATAGCACACTAAGTGTTCCTCCGGTATTCGGGAGTTGCATAATCTCATCTTCATAGGAACATGTATAAGTTATGAAGAAAGCAATAGCAATAAACTAAACGATCATAGTGCTACGCTAATGGATGGGTCAAGTCAATCACATCATTCTCTAATGATGGGATCCCGTTCATCAAATGACAACTCATGTCTATGGCTAGGAAACTTAATCATCTTTGATTAACGAGCTAGTCAAGTAGAGGCATACTAGTGACACTCTGTTTGTCTATGTATTCACACATGTACTAAGTTTCCGGTTAATACAATTCTAGCATGAATAATAAACATTTATCATGATATAAGGAAATATAAATAACAACTTTATTATTGCCTCTAGGGCATATTTCCTTCATCATGTAGCTTTCCTTCTATACAAGCACTGCAAGCATGGTCTTTGGCAAAGCTAAGATTTGTTAGTCCACGGACATGGTCCCCCTTGAGAAGACTTTTCAAAGATCTCATATTGACATGGGCTAAATGGCAATGCCAAATCCATCACACGTCAACTTTAGCCATTAGGCATGTCGCGATCTTGATTAGTGAGTCGCTCCAAAAATTTAATCACATAAGGACCGTTCTCGACATGCCCAACAAAGGCTACTTTAAGAGTATTGTTCCACAAGAGGGCCATGGTATCAATATCAAAGAAAGTGGCAAAGCCCATGAGTGCAAGTTAACGAACGGAAAGTAAATTGTATGCAAGGGACTCAACAAGCATGACTTTCTCGACCGTGAGATCATGATAAATGACAGCCTTTCCAAGACCCAATACCTTAGAATACGAGGCATCACACCACTCGACATTGGTGGGCATAGATGAAATCTTGTGCACGTCCACCACCAAGTCCTTGATTCCGGTCATATGATTTCTGGCTCCACTATCGAGCAACCAGGATCCCCCACCGGAAGCAAACACCTACAAGAGATCAATGCTTGGTTTTAGGTACCCATTTTGTAATGGGTCCTTTGATGTTAGTAACAAGGGTCTTAGGAACCCAAATAGACCATTCAATGTACTCATAAGGAGAACCAACAAATTTAGCATAAACATGCCCATCACTAGCACGGCATAACACATAAGAAGGGTTAAAGTCGTCGGCAAGGGGTGGCATCGCCCTTCTTGACACCACCACCCTTCTCATTGTTCTTTTTCTCCTTAGAAGCACCCTCCCCCTCCTTCACAAAAGTTTGCTTGAGAGGAGGAGGTTGTTTGGCCTTGTCATTCTTCTTGTTCTTGGGATTGGGCGCAAACCCAATTCCCTCCTTGCCCACAACTTCCTTTTGACTGCTCAAAAGATCGTTGAGGTTCTTCTCACCTTGTATGCACGACACAAGGCCTTTCTGAAGTTTCTCCTTCAAATTTGCATTCTCCTCCACAAGATGTGCATGCTCACAACACGAGTTAGTAGCATTTGCATTATCAATTAAAACCATATGAGGAAAAGTGGTTTTTTCCTTGGTTAGCTTCACTTGGAGTTGATCATGAAACTCTTTGAGGCTAGCATGAGCACCCTTCAAGGCCTTGTGAGCCTTGTCAAGTATATCAAACTCCTCCTTGAGTCTAGCAAGATCAACCCCAAGTTTGGCCTTCTCGGAATTGAGCACACGAGATACACCAAGAGCATGATCAAGATCTTTCTTTAATTTAGCATGATCATCATTGTGTGACTCCTCAAGAGCCAAACGATGACCATGCTCTTCCTCAAGCGCATTAGAGAGATCCGATATCTCATCGGCATAGTCATGACTATGCCCCTCCATCTTAGAGATGGTGTCTTCGTGAGCCTCGATCATGTCATTGGCTTCACCAACTTGTTCCAAGAGACCAAAAAAGTGCTTCTTGGATTTACCCTTGAGCTTACTCATAAAAGACTCAAATTTATTTTCTTCCTCATTAGACCCCTCACTTTCATCAATGCAATCTGTCAAGGAGGGATTAGTAGTGATAGTGGTTTTGATGTTGGGGGTTACCTTGTTGGTTGCTTTGCCATGAGGCACTTGGCAGTGATGTTCTCGTAGGGTGAGTCAAAGAGGGACACCCTTGGAGTTGTTGCAATGGCAAAGGAGGCCATGGCGACTGTCTCACCATCTTCATCATCATCATCATCTTCATTGTACTCTTCTTGTGCCACCAACCCCTTGGGAGGAGTCTTCTTGGTGATGTTGTTCTTGTTGGGGAAGGACTTGGCCTTGTCTTTTTGGATGAGCTTGCCACCATTGTATTCCCTCTTATCATATGGGCACTCCGCAACAAAGTGGCTCACATTGCCACAATTATAGCATGTCCTCACATGTTGCTTGCCCTTGGTGCCACTTGAGTTGTTCTTGTTGAAGTTGGGCCTTGAGTTCTTCTTGCTCCAAAATTGCCTTGAAGCGAGAGCCATGTGCTCATGATAAGTATATTTTGTATCTTCGGGGTTACTCTCCTCTTCTTCCTCTTCTTCCACACTCGCCTTGGCCTTCAAGGCAAGGTTGGGCTTCTTTGCTCGTTGAGAACGCAACACCACATTATCGGTGGTCTTGTCCAATATCCTCATTGCCACAAACTCATCCAACACTTCACTTGAGGACAAGGTGTGGAAGTCCGGCCTTTGACGGATGACGGAGGACATGGCCTTATGGTAAGGCATCATGGCCTTGAGAAACTTGCGCTTGATCCAATTGTCATTCGTATCCTTGCTCCCATGATCTCGGAGTGAGACCGCAAGAGTGGTTAATCTCCGGTAAAGCTCGTGAGGTTCTTCATCTTCATTCATTGCAAACTCATCGGCTTCATCTTGCACCACTTCATAGTTGGAGCGTTGAATGCTTGCGCTTCCCTTGTAAATGGAAACAACATGTTGCCGTGCTTCCTTGGACACGGTGAAAGGTCGGAGATGCGCAATATCTTCGGATGGAATTGCATCTTGGATGACGAAGAGAGTGGACTCGTTGAATTAATTATCCATGGCTTCTCTAGGGGTGAAGTTGCTTGGGTCATGCGGGTAGAAACCGTGCTCAATGATTCTCCAAAGATTAGTATTACTATGATTTAAATGACGTTTAAAGCGATAGACCCAAGAGGAAAAATCCTCATTTTTCACAAACTTAGGAGGATCAACATGATTCAAATGAGTGGAGGGAACCTGTCCTCCATAAGTAAGTGGAGGTTCAATAGGGGCAAAGATGCCATTTCCACTTCTACCACTAGATAAAGAAACTTTGTCACTAGTAGCTTCCCTCTTGCCGGAGTTAGCATCCGTCACCTTGTTAGCAGGATCACCCACTTTCATTGGTGAGGTGGATAATTTAAGGCCTTCTAAAAACTTGTTGAACATGCCTTCAACCTCAGTCGTCATGGAGGTTTTCAATGTGTCTGAAAGTGCTAGTTATTGACTAGAGGGGGTGAATAGGCGGTTTTTATGAAAGTCTTCAAAACACGGGGGCTTTGAAGACAAACGATAGAAATGAACCTATTGATATGCAACGGAAGGTAGACTACACTAGACAAGCCATAGTCAAGTAAGCAATGAAGTGAAAGCACAAAGACTATCAGCAACTAGGTAGTATGGATCAGGATGGAAGATAGTATGAAGCCAAATAGCGAACAGTCTTCACACTGTGAAGCCAATCAGATCATGCAAGCAGGCAATGACTTCATGAAGAAAACTGTAAAGTAAAGAGATGAGAAGGATAGAACCAGTTGCTTGGAGAGGACATGAATTTGGTAGACCAGTTCTAGTTATTGTGACAACTGTACGTCTGGTTAGGGAGGCTGATATTCAACTCAGAAGACCGCATCTTCATCTTATTCCCCTTGAGCTAAGGACACACAGTCCTCACCCAATCACTCTGCTAAGTCTTCAAGGTAGACTTCCAAACCTTCACAGACTTTGTTCCCCGGCAACCAACAATGACTCTTGGATGCTCAGAACGCGACACCTAACCGGCTGGAGGATTCACAGTCCTCAAGTGTAACAAGTCTTCGGATCACGTGGACAAAAAGACTTCAGTGATGCCTAACACTCTTTGGCTCTGGGTGTTTTGGGCTTTGTCCTCGCAAGGATCTCTCTCTCAAATGCTTCGGAGGTGGGTTGCTCTCAAACGACAAAAGTCGTGCACTAACTCTGAGCAGCCACCAATTTATGGTGTAGGGGTGGGCTATTTATAGCCAGGAGGCAACTCGACCTGATTTGTCCAAAATGACCCTGGGTCACTAAGGAACTGACACGTGTCCAACGTTCAGATTTCAAACACACGTGCTACCTCTTGAGCATGCGTTGGTTTTCCCCTGAAGAGGAAAGGGTGATGCAGCAAAGTAGCGTAAGTATTTCCCTTAGTTTTTGAGAACCAAGATATCAATCCAGTAGGAGACTATACGCAAATCGCCTAGTACCTGCACAAACAACCAAGAACCTTGCAACCAACGCGATAAAGGGGTTGTCAATCCCTTCATGGCCACTTGCAAAAGTGAGATCTGATAAAGATAATAAGATAAATATTTTTGTATTTTTGTTGTATAGATTGAAAAGTAAAGATTGCAAAATAAATAGTAAACTAGAATTATAGATCGGAAACTTATATGATGTAAAGTAGACCCGGGGGCCATAGGTTTCACTAGTGGCTTCTCTCAAGATAGCATATATTACGGTGGGTGAACAAATTACTGCCGAGCAATTGATAAAAAGCGCGTAGTTATGAGAATATCTAGGCATGACCATGAACATAGGCATCATGTCCGTGTCAAGTAGACCGAAACGATTAACTCCACACATCGACCGCTATCCAGCATGCACTAGAGTATTAAGTTCATAAGAACGGAGTAACGCATTAGGCAAGATGACATGATGTAGAGGGATAAACTCAAGCAATATGATATAAACCCCATCTTTTTATCCTCGATGGCAATAATACAATACGTGTCGGTTCCCTTTCTATCACTACGATCGAGCACCGCAAGATTGAACCCAAAGCTAAGCACTTCTCCCATTGCAAGAAAGATCAATCTAGTAGGCCAAACCAAACTGATAATTCGAAGAGACTTGCAAAGATATTAAATCATGCATATAAGAATTCAGAATATTGTTCATAGATAATCTTGATCATAAACCCATAATTCATCGAATCTCGACAAACACACCGCAAAAAGTATTACATCGAATAGATCTCCAAGAACATCAAGGAGAACTTTGTATTGAGAACCAAAGAGAGAGAAGAAGCCATCTAGCTAATAACTATGGACCTGAAGGTCTGTGGTAAGCTAATCACACATCATTGGAGAGGCTATGGTGTTGATGTAGAAGCCCTCCATGATCGAATCCCCCTCCGGCAGATCGCCGAAAAAGGCCCCAGATAGGATCTCACGGGTACAGAAGGTTGTGGCGGTGGAAAAGTGGTTTCATGGCTCCCCAGGATGTTTTCTGGGTATAAGAGTATATATAGGCGAAAGAAGTAGGTCAGTGGAGCTCCGTGGGGCCCACGAGGGTGGGGGCGCGCCTACCCCCTGGGCGCACGTCCCTACCTCGTGGCTGCCTCGTTGCTTCCTTAACCTCCACTCCAAGTCTCCTAGATTGTGTCTGTTCCAAAAAAGATCATCGTGAAGGTTTCGTTCCGTTTGGATTCCATTTGATATTCCTTTTCTGCGAAACACTGAAATAGGCAAAAAAAACAACAACTGGCACCGGGCCTCCGGTTAATAGGTTAGTCCCAAAAATAATATAAAAGTGCATATTAAAGCCCATTAATCATCCAAAACAGATAATATAATATCATGGAACAATCAAAAATTATAGATACGTTGGAGACGTATCAGCATCTCCAAGCTTAATTCCTGCTCGTCCACGAGTAGGAAAATGATAAAAACAGAATTTTTGATCTGGAATGCTACCTAACATAATTTTCAATGTAATTTCTTTTTATTACAGCATGAATGTTTAGATCCAAAAGATTGACAAAAGTTTAATGTTGATATAAAAATAATAATACTTCAAGCATGCTAACCAAGCAATTATGTCTTATCAAAATAACATAGCCAAAGAAAGCTTATCCCTACAAAATCATATAGTTTGGCCATGCTTCATTTTCGTCACACAAAATGCTCCCATCATGCACAACCCCAATGACAAGCCAAGCAATTGTTTCATACTTAGCCTTTTCAAACTCTTTCAACTTTCACGCAATATATGAGCGCGAGCCATGGACATAGCACTATGGGTGGAATAGAATATGATGATGGAGGTTGTGTGAGAAGATAAAAAGGAGAAAGTCTTGCATTAACGCGGCTAATCAACGGGCTATTGAGATGCCCATCAATTGATGTCTATGCAAGGAGTAGGGATTGCCATGCAACGGATGCACTAGAACTATAAATATATGAAAGCTCAACAAAAGAAACTAAGTGGGTGTGCATCCAACTTGCTTTCTCACGAAGACCTAGGGCATTTTGAGGAAGCCCATCATTCAAATATACAAGCCAAGTTCTATAGTGAAAAAATCCCACTAGTATATGAAAGTGACAAAATAAGAGACTCTCTATCATGAAGATCATGGTGCTACTTTGAAGCACAAGTGTGGAAAAAGGATAGTAACATTGCCCCTTCTCTCTTTTTCTGTCTTTTTTTATTTGGGCCTTTTTCTCTTTTTTTATGGCCTCTTTCTTTTTTTTCGTATGGAATCTCATCCCGACTTGTGGGGGAATCATAGTCTCCATCATCCTTTTCTCACATGGGACAATGCTCTAACAATGAAAATCATTACACTTTTATTTACTTACAACTCAAGAATTACAACTCGATACTTAGAACAAAATATGACTCTATGTGAATGCCTTCGGCGGTGTATCGGGATGTGCAATGAATCAAGAGTGACATGTATGAAAGAATTATGAAGGTGGCTTTACCACAAATACGATGTCAACTTCATGATCATGCAAAGAAATATGACAATGATGGAGCGTCTCATAATAAATGGAACGGTGGAAAGTTGCATGGAAATATATCTCGGAATGGCTATGGAAATGCCATAATAGGTAGGTACGATGGCTGTTTTGAGGAAGATATAAGGAGACTTATGTGTGATAGAGCGTATCATATCACGGGGTTCGGATGTACCGGCAAAGTTTGCACCAACTCTCGAGGTAAGAAAGGGCAATGCATGCTACCGAAGCGGCTAGCAACGATGGAAGGGTGAGAGTGCGTATAATCCATGGACTCAACATTAGTCATAAAGAACTCACATACTTATTGCAAAAATCTACAAGTCATCAAAACCAAGCACTACACGCATGCTCCTAGGGGGGTAGATTGGTAGGAACAGACCATCGCTCGTCCCCGACCGCCACTCATAAGGAAAGCAATCAAAGAACACCTCATGCTTCAAATTTGTCACACAACGTTTACCATACGTGCATGCTACGGGACTTGCAAACTTCAACACAAGTATTTCTCAATTCCAAAATTACTCAACTATCACAACTCTAATATTACCATCTTAATATCTCAAAACAACTATCAAGTATCAAACTTCTCATCGTATTTAATGCACTCTATATGAAAGTTTTTATTATACCCATCCTAGATGCCTATTATATTAGGACTAATTTTATAGCAAAAGCAAATTACCATGCTGTTCTAAAAGACTCTCAAAATAATATAGGTGAAGCATGAGAGATCAATAATTTCTATAAAATAAAACCACCACCGTGCTCTAAAAAGATATAAGTGAAGCACATAGAGTATTCTAATAAATTCTGATTCATGTGTATCTCTCCAAAAGGTGTGTACAGAAAGTATGATTGTGGTAAACTAAAAAGAAAAGACTCAAATCATACAAGATGCTCCAAGAAAAACACATACCATGTGGTGAATAAAAATATAGCCTCAAGTAAAGTTACCGATAGACGAAGACGAAAGAGGGGATGCCTTCCGGGGCATCCCCAAGCTTAGGCTTTTGCTTGTCCTTGAATTTTACCTTGGGGTGCCTTGGGAATCCCCAATCTTAGGCTATTTCCACTCCTTATTCCAAAATCCATCAAATCTTTACCCAAAAACTTGAAAACTTCACAACACAAAACTCAACAGAAAATCTCATGAGCTCCGTTAGTATAAGAAAACAAACCACCACTTTAAGGTACTGCAATGAACTCATTCTTTATTTATATTGGTGTTAAACCTACTGTATTCCAACTTTTCTATGGTTTATACCCCCCAATACTAGCCATAGATTCATCAAAATAAGCAAACAACACACGAAAAATAGAATCTGTCAAAAACAGAACAGTCTGTAGTAATCTGTAGGTTTCGAATACTTCTGTAACTCCAAAAATCCTGAAAAATTAGGACGTCCTAAATAATTTTTATATTGATCTACTGCAGTAGGAATTGGTATTTTATCGCTCTCTGGTAAAAAATGAAAATTATTCTTGTGAGCGCATACTTTCTATTTTTTTCGGCAAGATCAAATAACAATCATTCAAGAAGATCCTAAAGGCTTTACTTGGCACAAACACTAATTAAAAAATAAAAAAACACAATCATAACAGAGGATAGATGAATTATTTATTACTAAACAGGAACAAAAGGCAAGGAACAAAAATAAAATTGGGTTGCCCCCCAACAAGCGCTATCGTTTAACGCCCCTAGCTAGGCATAAAAACAAGAATAGATCTAGGTATTGCCATGATAATGATAAGGCAAATCGCGAAAACTCATCTCATACTCCCTACGTTCAGCAGAAAGTTTTCTTTGTGGCAAGCAAAAGTAATCAAAAGGGCTAAATTTAATGGGACAAACGTCCCCAAGATCAAGCTCGGGAGGTATTGGTTCCTCCTTTGGCCCCTCATATTGAACAACCAATTCATCATTATAAGCATTCTTTTGGCAAAAAGTCATTAGCCTTTGTTCAAGGGAAAAACCTAACCCATTGTTCTGGATAGCAAAGTTATCATTAAGTTCAGAAATCCTGTCAACTAGAACATCGGTAGGAACCTTTTTCTAAGGTTTTCATTAAAAGCAACATGATCTAAAGATCATAAGCGCATTATGTCTTCTTGATAAAAAAAGATTGCTTTTATGGGAGGACGGCCGGCATCCACCCAATAATGCGCAAAAATTTCGTTGGCCTCTTTTATTATAATCTGAACTCATGAGCTAAAAAGATGGTAGCTGCTCACTTAACAGAAGAATGCTCGATATTGGAAAATTCTAGAAAAATCCTCTGTATGCAAAGATGCATGTGGATAAATTGTCTTTCAAGTTCAACCACGAGCAAAGATATAGCATCCGCAAGACTACTAGTTTTATGAAGAATAGACCCGCCCATAGTGGGCAAAGCACCGGCGCAAGTAAAGAAATCTTGAATAACTCCTTTTCCAATAATATTACCACTACCAATCGAAACTTTTTAGTGTGTAAAATAGTAGGTTCTTCATGAGGATAATTGCTACCTCTTGAGCACTGCGTTGGATTTCCCTGAAGAGGAAAGGATGATGCAGCAAAGTAGCGTAAGTATTTTCCTCGGTTTTTTAGAACCAAGGTATCAATCCAGTAGGAGGCTACGCGCGAGTCCCTCGTACCTGCACAAAGCAAATAGCTCCTCGCAACCAACGTGATAAGGGGTTGTCAATCCCTTCACGGTCACTTACAAGAGTGAGATCTGATAGATATGATAAGATAATTTTTTTTTGGTATTTTTATGATAAAGATGCAAAGTAAAATAAAATCAAAGTAAAAAAGCAAAGGAAATAATTATGTATTGGAAGATTAATATGATGAAGATAGACCCGGGGGCCATATGTTTCACTAGTGGCTTCTCTCAAGAGCATAAGTATTCTACGGTGGGTGAACGAATTACTGTTGAGCAATTGACAGAATTGAGCATAGTTATCAGAATATCTAGGTATGATCATGTATATATATAGGCATCACGTCCGAGACAAGTAGACCGACTCCTGCCTGCATCTACTACTATTACTCCACTCATCGACCGCTATCCAGCATGCATCTAGAGTATTAAGTTCATGAAAATAGAGTAACGCCTTAAGCAAGATGACATGATGTAGAGGGATAAACTCATGCAATATGATGAAAACCCCATCTTGTTATCCTCGATGGCAACAATACAATACGTGCCTTGCTGCCCCTACTGTCACTGGGAAAGGACACCACAAGATTAAACCCAAAGCTAAGCATTTCTCCCATTGCAAGAAAGATCAATCTAGTAGGCCAAACCAAACTGATAATTCGAAGAGACTTGCAAAGATAACCAATCATACATAAAAGAATTCAGAGAAGATTCAAATATTGTTCATAGATAGACTTGATCATAAACCCACAATTCATCAGTCTCAACAAACACACCGCAAAAAGAATATTACATCGAATAGATCTCCACAAAAGAGGGGAATAACATTGTATTGAGATCCAAAAAGAGAGAAGAAGCCATCTAGCTAATAACTATGGACCCATAGGTCTGAGGTAAACTACTCACACTTCATCGGAGGGGCTATGGTGTTGATGTAGAAGCCCTCCGTGATGGATACCCCCTCCGGCGGAGCTCCGGAATAGGCCCCAAGATGGGATCTCGTGGATACAGAAAGTTGTGGTGGTGGAATTAGGGTTTTGGCCCCATATCTGATCGTTTGGGGGTACGTAGGTATATATAGGAGGAAGGAGTACGCCGCTGGAGCAACAGCGGGCCAACGAGGGGGGCAGGCGCGCCCCCTACCTCGTGGCCTCCTCCTTTGTTTCTTGACGTAGGGTCCAAGTCTCATGGATCATGTTCAGTGAGAAAATCACATTCCCGAAGGTTTCATTCCGTTTGGACTCCGTTTGATATTCCTTTTCTTTGAAACCCTAAAATAGGCAAAAATAGCAATTCTGGGCTGGGCCTCCGGTTAGTACGTTAGTCCCAAAAATAATATAAAAATGGATAATAAAGCCCAATAATGTCGAAAACAGTAGATAATATAGCATGGAGCAATCAAAAATTATAGATACGTTGGAGACGTATCAAGCATCCCAAGCTTAATTCCTGCTCGACCTCGAGTAGGTAAATGATAAAAATAGAATTTTTGATGCGGAGTGCTACTAGGCATAATTTCAATGTAATTCTTCTTAATTGTGGCATGAATATTCAGATCCGAAAGATTCAAGATAAAAGTTCATATTGACATAAAAATATTAGTACTTCAAGCACACTAACTAAGCAATAATGTCTTCTCAAAATAACATGGCCAAAGAAAGTTCATCCCTATGAAATCATATAGTTTAGTCATGCTCCATTTTTGTCACACAAGAATGCTCTCATCATGCACAACCCCGATGACAAGCCAAGCAATTGTTTCATACTTTAGTAATCTCAAACCTATAAACTTTCACGCAATATATGAGGGCGAGCCATGGATATAGCACTATGGGTGGAATAGAATATGATGATGAGGGTTATGTGGAGAAGACAAAAAGGAGAAAGTCTCACATCAACGAGGCTAATCAATGGGCTATGGAGATGCCCATCGATTGATGTTAATGCGAGGAGTAGGGATTGCCATGCAACAGATGCACTAGAGCTATAAATGTATGAAAGGTCAACAAAAGAAACTAAGTGGGTGTGCATCCAACTTGCTTGCTCACGAAGACCTAGGGCACTTGTGGAGGCCCATTGTTGGAATATACAAGCCAAGTTCTATAATGAAAATTCCCACTAGTATATGAAAGTGACAAAACAAAAGACTCTCTATCATGAAGATTATGGTGCTACTTTGAAGCACAAGTGTGGCAAAGGATAGTAGAATTGTCCCTTTTTATTTTATTTTATTTGTCCTTTCTTTTTTTGGCCTTTTTTTTATTTGGGACAATGCTCTATTAATGATGATCATCACACTTCTATTTATTTACAACTCAATGATTACAACTCGATACTAGAACAAAAGATGACTCTATATGAATGCCTCCGGCGGTGTACCGGGATATGCAATGAATCAAGAGTGACATGTATGAAAATTATGAATGGTGGCTTTGCCACCAATACTATGTCAACTACATCATCATGCTAAGCAATATGACAATGATGAATATGTCATGATAAAAGGAATGGTGGAAAGTTGCATGGCAATATATCTCGGAATGGCTATGGAAATGCCATAATAGGTAGGTATGGTGGCTGTTTTGAGGAAGATATAAGGAGGTTTATGTGTGAAAGAGTGTATCATATCACGGGGTTTGGATGCACCAGCGAAGTTTGCACCAACTCTCAATGTGAGAAAGGGCAATGCACGGTATCGAAGAGGCTAGCAATGATGGAAGGGTGAGAGTGCGTATAATCCATGGACTCAACATTAGTCATAAAGAACTCACATACTTATTGCAAAAATATACAAGTCATCAAAAACCAAAGCACTACACGCATGCTCCTGGGGGGTAGATTGGTAGGAAAAGACCATCGCTCGTCCCCGACCGCCACTCATAAGGAGGACAATCAAATAACACCTCATGTTTCAAATTTGTTACATAACGTTTACCATACGTGCATGCTACGGGACTTGCAAACTTCAACACAAGCATTTCTCAAATTCACAACTACTCAACTAGCATGACTTTGATATTATTACCTCCATATCTCAAAACAATCATCAAGCATCAAACTTCTCTTAGTATTCAAAACACTCATAAGAATTTTTTTACTAATCTTGAATACCTAGCATATTAGGATTATTTAAGAAAATTACCATGCTATTTAAGACTCTCAAAATAATCTAAGTGAAGCATGAGAGATCAATAGTTTCTATAAAACAAATCCACCACCGTGCTCTAAAAGATATAAGTAAAGTACTAGAGCAAAACTATATAACTCAAAAGATATAAGCGAAGCAAATAGAGTATTCTAACAAATTCTAAATTATGTATGGCTCTCTCAAAAGGTGTGTACAGCAAGAATGATTGTGGTAAAGTAGAAAATAAAGACTCAAAGCATACAAGACGCTCCAAGCAAAACACATATCATGTGGTGAATAAAAATATAGCTCCAAGTAAAGTTACCGATAGAAGTAGACGAAAGAGGGGATGCCTTCCGGGGCATCCCCAAGCTTTGGATTTTAGGTGCCCTTAGATTATCTTGGGTGTGCCATGGTCATCCCCAAGCTTAGGCTCTTGCAACTCCTTGTTCCATAATCCATCAAATCTTTACCCAAAACTTGAAAACTTCACAACACAAAACTTAAAGTAGAAAATCTCGTGAGCTCCGTTAGCGAAAGAAAACAAAAGACCACTTCAAGGTACTGTAATCAACTCATTATTTATTTATATTAGTGTTAAACCTACTGTATTCCAACTTCTCTATGGTTTATAAACTATTTTACTAGCCATAGATACATCAAAATAAGCAAACAACTCACGAAAAACAGAATCTGTCAAAAATAGAACAGTCTGTAGTAATCTGTAGCTAGCACAAGATCTGGAACCCCAAAAATTCTAAAATAAATTTACGGACGTGAGTAATTTATATATTAATCATCTGCAAAATAATTAACTAAATAGCACTTTCCAAATGAAAATGGCAGCAGTTCTCGTGAGCGCTAAAGTTTCTGTTTTTTACAGCAAGATATCAAGACATTCCCCAAGTCTTCCCAATGGTTCTACTTGGCACAAACACTAATTAAACACAAAAAACACAACCTAAACAGAGGCTAGATAAATTATTTATTACTAAACAGGAGCAAAAAGCAAGGAATAAAAAATAAAATCGGGTTGCCTCCCAACAAGCGCTATCGTTTAACGCCCCTAGCTAGGCATAAAAAATAAGGATAGATCTAGGTATTGCCATCTTTGGTAGGCAATCCATAAGTGGATCTCATAATAGATTCATAAGGTAATTTAATTTTCTTTCTAGGAAAGTGTTCTATGCCTTTCCTTAACGTAAATTGGAATCTAATATTTCCTTCCTTCATATCAATAATTGTACCAATCGTTCTAAGAAAAGGTTTACCAAGAATAATAGGACATGAAGGATTGCAATCTATGTCAAGAACGATAAAATCTACGGGCACATAATCCCTATTTGCAACAATAATAACATCATTAATTCTTCCCATAGGTTTCTTAATAGTGGAATCCGCAAGGTGCAAGTTTAGAGAGCAATCATCAAAATCACGGAAACCTAACAAATCACACAAGGTCTTTGGAATCGTGGAAACACTAGCACCCAAATCACATAAAGCATAGAACTCATGATCTTTAATCTTAATTTTAATAGTTGGTTCCCACTCATCATAAACTTTTATAGGGATAGAAACTTCCAATTCAAGTTTTTCTTCATAAGATTGCATCAAGGCATCAACGATATGTTTAGTAAACGCTTTATTTTGACTATAAGCATGAGGAGAATTTAGCACGGATTGTAACAAGGAAATACAATCAATCAAAGAGCAATTTTCATAATTAAATTCCTTGAAATCCAAAACAGTGGGTTTAGCAACATCTAGGTTTTTAATTTCTTCAATCCCACTTTCATCAATTTTAGCATCAAGATCTAAAAACTCTGAATTCTTGGAACGCCTTCTAGGTAAAGGTGGATCATATTCAGTCCCATCATTATTAAGATTCATATTGCAAAACAAAGATTTAATAGGGGACAAATCAATAAATTTTAGATCTTCATCTTTATTTTCATAGGAACTAGAAGAACACGCTCTTATAAAGACATCTTTCTTAGCACGCATCCTAGCGGTTCTTTCTTTGCACTCATCAATGGAAATTCTCATGGCTTTGAGAGACTCATTGATATCATGCTTAGGTGGAATAGATCTAAGTTTCAAAGAATCAACATCAAGAGAAATTCTATCAACGTTCCTAGCCAACTCATCAATCTTAAGCAATTTTTCTTCAATCAAAGCATTGAAATTCTTTTGCAAAGTAATAAATTATTTAATATTAGATTCAAAATTAGAGGGCATCTTATTATAATTTCCATAAGAATTGTTGTAGGAATCACCATAATTATTAGAGGGATTACTAGGATAAGGCCTAGGATTAAAATTTCCTCTATACACGCTGTTACCAAAATTGTTCCTACCAACAAAATTCACATCCATAGATTCATTATTATTCTCAATCAAAGTAGACAAGGGCATATCGTTAGGATCAGAAGAAACACTTTTACTAGCAAATAATTTCATAAGTTCATCCATCTTTCCACTCAAAACATTAATTTCTTCTATCGCATGCACCTTTTTATTAGTAGATCTTTCAGTATGCCTGTCGGTGTCAAAACCGGCGGATCTCGGGTAGGGAGTCCCGAACTGTTCGTCTAGGCCGGATGGTAACAGGAGGCAAGGGACACAAAGTTTTACCCAGGTTCGGGCCCTCTTGATGGAGGTAAAACCCTACGTCCTACTTGATTAATATTGATGATATGGGTGTTACAAGAGTAGATCTACCACGAGATCGGAGAGACTAAACCCTAGAAGCTAGCCTACAATATGATTGTATGTTGTGACTGTTGTCCTATGGACTAAAACCCTTCGGTTTATATAGAGACCGGAGAGGGTTAGGGTTACACAAGGTTGGTTACAAAGGAGGAGATATCCATATACGTATTGCCTAGCTTGTCTTCCACGCCAAGTAGAGTCCCATCCGGACACGAGACGAAGTCTTCAATCTTGTATCTTCATAGTCTATCAGTCCGGCCAATGGAGATAGTCTGGCTTTCCGGAGACCCCCTAATCCAGGACTCCCTCAGTAGCCCCCGAACCAGGCTTCAATGACGATGAGTCCGGCGCGCGGTTGTCTTCGGCATTGCAAGGCGGGTTCCTTCTCCAAATTCTGTGTACCTGTCGAAATAATGTCCGGTTCCTTGTGACGGTTTGTACTCATTGGCTTCTACGCCCAATAATGGCCACTTTCCACGTGTTGAGCAAATGTGAAGAGCTAGGGTGTTTTCACATTTACCCCCTAGCTATGTAGATGAGCCGCCTATTTAAAAAGACGAGGATTCAGATCCAAATCACATCATCCTCCCTTGCCAAGTCTTCATCGGAGCGTGCCCGACAGAGATCCATTCCACCATGGCCGGTCGACGCAGCTCCTCCTCTCGCACCCCTAGTTCCAAGCCTGGAGATTGGGAGAGATGTTCCATCCTGCACAGCAAATTGGTGATGCTTCAGTCCAAGGGATTTCTTCCCCAGCGTATCTGGTCCCGGTTCGAGCCGGGCTTGCCACCTATAATGGCGGAGAGCAAGCGGAGAGCCGTCCCAATCCCTCCAAGGGAGAGCGGGTATGCCTTGTCCCTTATCTGGTAAGAGGGCTCGGATTCCCAATCCATCCGTTTCTCCGGGGGCTTCTGGAGTTCTATGGCCTCCAGCTGCACAACCTTACGCCTGCCTCCCTGCTGCATATCGCGGGATTCGTAGCCCTTTGCGAGTTATTTTTGGGCTGTGAGGCTCATTTCGCTTTGTGGAAGAAGCTGTTCTGCCTTGTGCCCCGTTCTAAGAAGGGATCAATATATCAAGTGGGCGGAGCCGAAGTGTGGCGTATTGCTGGGACCGGATACCTATCCGGGACCCCGAAGAAGACGTCCGAAGACTGGCCTTCAGAATGGTTTTATATAGAAGATGTCCCCCTTCGAACCCTATTCGGATCGGCCTTCTTGAGTTTGACAACGCCCCTTTGAAGAAGCGCCAGAGCTGGCGTCCATGGAGCCCCCTGGAGGAAAACAACCGGGACATTCTTTATCTGATGAGCCAGATAAGCTCTTTAGCTCGATCCAGATTGACCATGATCGAGGTCATGGCTATATGCATCATGCGAGGGGTGCAGTCGCTTCAGTATAGAGGCCACCCCATGTGGGACTTCAACGGGGAGGATGACGCCACCCGCCACGGCCGCAAAGGGCAGGGATCGGCTGCTGACCTAACAAAGATCTTGTCCACTTTGTACAAGGGAGAAGAGGAGGAATTCCTCTGTGTCAACCCACAGGGCGGATTCTCTATGTACAATCCTCCGAGCTAGGTAAGCGGAGACTTTTTCTCGCCCATCCGTTTCGTATTCCCGTAACTTAAGTATTCATTCCGGCGATTTTATCGCAGGAGTTGCGCCAGGCCGTAAAGGAGATAAACAGCCCTCCTCCACAGCCCGAGGACCCTGGATAGTCCCTTGACCCGGCTTCCCAGGAGGATCCGGACATATCCGTGGAGCTGATCGACGGGGTTTTTTACCAAGGGAGTAATGACAATACCTTGGTGGCCATTACGGCCGATTACCCTGGGCTAGTTCCAGCCTCATAGGTGACTGAGACCGAAATCCCAGCACTTAAAAAGGGATCCATCCTTGTGCTCTCTCTTTTTTTCTATTGCCGTATAACAGCCGTGTCTTGCAGGGGAGGTCCTCGGGGCAGAAGGCCGAGCCGGCGGCAACTAGCCAACAAGGGGCCGCTAGGCCAGGCAGGCTGAAAAGATCCGTAGTCCGGATTGAGGCACCGACGCAGCGGTCTGGCGCGCCGTCTTTATTGAAAGACATTAGTTACAGAGGCATATTAACGCCCATGCCTTCTTTTCAGGAAAAAGAGCGCTCGTCGGACTATGCCCGGAGAGGCTACCAATCGCGCCTCCACAAGCCAGGCTCCAAGGCCGGACTCAGAAGTGGGAACGAGTATGAGGCGTGCGCCGGGTGCTCCTCCAATAGAGGATACGGATAGACTGTCCGCCACCCATTCCGAGGTGGAAAGTGCCATGAACCACAGGCGTCGCCGGACTGTTCTTCGTGACGCTTGTTTCTCCCAAGAGGCATTGGATGCCTTCAGCTCGGGAGACGTGCACCTCCGTGCCGCTCAAAATGGTCTAGCCAGAGCCACGGAGCAGTATGTAAAAGACATACGGGTGAGAAAATTTGATGATTATATATATTAGTAGCCCCTGAGACTTGAAACAGTTAGGAAACTGATTTAAGGATCACTTGTTATGTAGGTTCTTACAGAAAAGAATACTCAACTGTCCCAGGAGCTGGAAGAGTGTAAATCCCAACTCCAGGCCGCAATGGCCGCAGCAGGGGAGCCCAAAGAGACCCCCTCTGGTATCGTATCCTTCAAATGATAAGTATCATATTAGAGTGCAGCTTTATATGCAGATCTGATGATAAAATTGCAGATGACGCTGGGGTGAATCCGGATAAGCAACAGCTCATACGCCAGCTGAAGGCCGGTGAGAGCGTGCTTACAAGGGTGAGGCAGGAGAAGAATGATCTCCAAGATGCCAACACCAAGCTGGGCATGGAACTAAAAGATGTTCGTGCCCAACTGTCGGACTCTGTTAAGGAGAATCGGAGGCTTCGACGCGGCATATTTAGTAAGTGCTTGAACAAACTTTGAAAAAGAGTTCGGCGAGGAAGCTAGCTAACAGAGTTATGTCTGTAGGTATGCTAACAGGTCGTCCTGCCGAGGAGATGTCTAGTTCAACAGGTGATCTTCTTCCCGAGCTCACACAGTTGCACGAACGAGTTCGGCAAGTGATGCAAGGCGTTGCCCAGGCCTTGTGGCCGTCCGTTTCCATACCCGAAGGCCTTGGAGAGCTTGCAGAAAAGCTGAAGGGAGCACGGCGGCGTTTCCGATTATGGAAGATATCAGCCTGCCATCAAGGCGCCAGGGAAGCTTGGGCAATGGTGAAGACACGGTACACGAAGGCTGACCCAAACCACATGGCCGAAGTTGGACCTGTGGGGCCTGATGGCAAGGAGATCCCTGTGAATTTAGTGTACGGCCAAGTAGAATTGGCCGCAAAGTATTCCCAATAGGATTGTAGACTAGACAGCCTATTGGAGGGCATTGAAGAGGAATTCAACCAGTCAAATTGACTATGTAATTTTAAAGTGACATATATGATGTCTTCTAGCCGGATTGTAGATCGTTTGTCATGGCGGACCTTTTCGCTTCAACCTCGGGACCCAACAGTCCGGAGTGTATCCGAATACCCTCTCGGTTATATAAGAACCGGGGCATGCATGGAGACCAGGCGTAGGGGTCATTAGTGCTTTATCAGACAAGTGCCCAACTAGTTATGTTATATTACATGGGTAGTAAGAAACATCTTCCAGAGAGAATAGTTCCGTTAAGGGTTCCTTTCCCTTGGTAGGCATGCCCTAAAGTGCATGTCCGGACTGCGACAAGAAGCGCAGTGAAAACGTCTGGGGGCAGATATGGATAATAAATAAAAGTCATCTTTTGTTCACCGACCAAATATTCTCTTAAGAACGCTAGCTTTCGGCTTCACCCAGTCTGAGGTATACGTCCGGTTGACCCGGCGGTAACAATCACAGAGGTGCTCCCCTTATGCCCTAGCCGAATTAACGGGAACGTAGGGCATAAATACAAGAGCCAGTCAACCCAGCTTGGCCAAAACTTAAGTCATATCGATGCATATAATGGTGAAAAAAGGTACATGCGGAAGTATAACACATGTGTTGGGCGTTGGGCCCAAGTAAATAATTTAAGCTTCTGTGAGAGAAGCCCCCGGGTATGAAGAGTGCGGCTAGCGCATCTATGATGTATGAGTGAGGCACAAGGTGATCCTTGAAGGCCTAGGAAAATAAAAAGAAAGAAAGGGAAACAAGAAGATGATGCATATGCAGAAAATGGATGAAGGGAGGGGACTAACGTAAAGTCCGGAGCTAGGCGTAGAATCTTCGGAGCCTGGCTGCGTTCCATGGGTTCGGCTCGAGTCGACTGGTCGATGCATCCCGCAGTCGGTACGCTCCACCGGTCAGAACTTGGTCGATAATGAAGAGACCTTCCCATTTGGGCTCGAGCTTGTTCTTTTTCTTGTCCGGCAGCCGTAGAACTAGTTCGCCAATGTTATAAGTTTTGGCCCATACTTCTCTACTTTGGTATCTGCGAGCCTGCTGCTGGTAAAATGTGGAACAGGCTTTGGCTACATTGCGCTCTTCCTCCAATGTGTCCAGACCGTCCTGCCGATCGAGCTCGGCTTCTCTTTATTTGTACATGCGCACTCGAGGTGAGTCATGAATTATGTCACAGGGCAGGACTGCCTCCGCGCCGTACACCATAAAAATGGTGTATATCCGGTACTACGACTCAGCGTGGTCCGCAGTCCCCAGAGTATGGAGTCGAGCTCCTCTACCCAGTGCGTATCAGACTCCGTTAGGGAGCGCACTAATCGGGGTTTAATGCCGCTCATTATAAGACCATTTGCTCGTTCGACTTGACCGTTGGTTTGTGGGTGATAGACTGAAGCGTAATCGAGCTTGATGCCCATTTTGCTGCACCAGAGTTTTACCTCGTCGGCCGTGAAGTTCGTGCCGTTATCAGTGATGATGCTGTGGGGGACGCCGTAACGGTGTACAACCCCGGATATGAAATCTATCACCGGTCCGGATTCGGCTGTTTTTACAGGTTTAGCCTCTATCCATTTGGTGAATTTATCCACCATGACCAATAAGTATTTTTTCTTGTGGGTTCCCCCTTTAAGGGGTCCGACCATGTCAAGCCCCCAGACCGTGAAGGGCCATGTAATGGGGATCGTTTTGAGTGCGGTGGGTGGCATGTGGCTTTGATTTGCAAAGAGCTGGCAACCGGTGCAATGTTGGACCAAGTCATGTGCATCTGCCCGGGCCGTTGGCCAATAAAATCCTGTGCGGAAGGCCTTGCTTACAAGAGCCCGGGCAGCCGCGTGATGACCGCCGAGTCCGGCGTGAATTTCTGCCAACAGATTCCACCCTTCCTCTTCGGAGATGCACCTCTCAAGGACTCTGGTAGCGCTTTTTTTGTACAATTCTCCCTCGTGGACCCTGTAGGCTTTGGATCGCCGCACTATGCAGCGTGCCTCATTTTGGTCCTCCAGAAGTTCCTGTCTAATTAGGTAGGCCAGGAATGGTTCTGTCCATGGGGCAATAATGGCCATTATTTCGTGGGCTGATTGTGTTATTTCGGTGGCGGAGCCTCCGATTGTGTCACAGAGTTCGGTATCGGGTATTTTGGCCGGGTCCGGACTGTTGTTACCGGTGTCCCCTTCCCATGCTACGGATGGCTTGAAAAGCCTTTCCAGAAAAATGTTGGGAGGGACCGCGTCGCGTTTTGCGCCAATGCGGGCGAGGATATCCGCCGCCTGATTGTTTTCCCGAGCCACATGGTGAAATTCGAGCCCCTCGAACCGAGCTGACATTTTTAGGACGGCATTGCGATAAGCGGCCATTTTTGGATCCTTGGCATCGAAGTCTCCATTTATTTGGGATATCGCGAGGTTTGAATCCCCGCGCACCTCTAGGCGTTGAATGCCCATGGATGCTGCCATCCGGAGACCATGTAGAAGGGCCTCATATTCGGCTGCGTTGTTGGAGTTTGTATACATTATCTGCAGTACGTATTGAACGGTGTCTCCTATTGGGGATGTCAAAACGACGCCAGCCCCTAGACCAGCCAACATTTTGGAGCCATCGAAGTGCATGATCCAGTTCGAATATGTGCCGTACTCTTTAGGGAGTTCGGCTTCCGTCCATTCAGCGACGAAGTCAGCCAAAACTTGCGATTTAATAGCTCGCCGTGGCTTGTAAGTTATGTCGAACGGGAGGAGCTCAATGGCCCATTTGGCAATCCGGCCCATCGCGTCACGGTTGTTTATAATATCGTTAAGTGGTACTTCCGAGGCTACCGTTATCGAACACTCTTGAAAGTAGTGTCGCAGCTTCCGGGATGCCATAAATACCGCATACGCTATCTTTTGATAATGCGGGTACCATGATTTGCATGGAGTAAGGACAGTGGACACGTAGTAAACCGGCTTTTCAAGGGGAAATTTGTGTTCGTCCACTTCTCGCTCAACGACAAGCATTGCGCTTACTACTTGATGAGTTGCCGCAATGTATAATAGCATTGGTTCGCCAATGTTTGGCGCGGCCAGGACTGGGTTTGTTGCCAATATGGCCTTTATTTCATTGAGTCCGGCCGTGGCGGCGTCCGTCCACTCGAAGTGTTCGGTGTGCCGGAGGAGGCGATAAAGGGGTAATGCCTTTTCTCCCAAGCGGGAGATAAAGCGGCTTAGAGCCGCCACGCATCCAGTTAATTTTTGTATTTGTTTGAGGTCAGTTGGGGTAGCCAACTGTGACAACGCTCGAATTTTGGCCGGATTAGCTTCAATACCTCTACTGGAGACAATGAATCCCAGGAGCTTTCCTGCTGGTACGCCGAAAACGCATTTTTCCGGATTGAGCTTGATGTCATATGTTTGGAGGTTGTCGAATGTGAGCCTCAAGTCGTCTACTAGAGTTTCGACATGCTTGGTTTTAACGACAATGTCATCCACGTATGCCTCCATTGTTTTGCCGATCTGGTTTGCCAGGCATGTCTGAATCATGCGCTGATATGTTGCACCGGTGTTTTTTAGCCCGAAGGGCATTGTGTTGAAGCAGAATGGGTCGTATGGTGTGATGAATGTCGTTGCGGCTTGGTCTGGCTCTGCCATTTTGATTTGATGGTAGCCGGAGTATGCGTCGAGGAAACACAATGAGTCGTGTCCTGCGGTAGCATCGATGATTTGATCGATGCAGGGGAGGGGGAAGGGATCCTTTGGGCAGGCCTTGTTAAGGTCCTTAAAATCGACGCACAAGCTCCAGGATTTGTCCTTCTTTGGTACCATCACCAGGTTTGCTAGCCAGTCCGGATGTTTTATGTCTCTGATGAATCCGGCCTCCAATAGCTTGGCTAGTTCCTCTCCCATGGCTTGTCTTTTAGGCTCGGAGAAACGTCGAAGAGCCTGCTTGACTGGCTTGAATCCTTTTAGGATATTTAGGCTGTGTTCAGCCAGCCTGCGTGGGATTCCTGGCATGTCTAAAGGGTGCCAGGCAAAATTTTCCTAGTTCTCACATAGGAATTCTCGCAGTGCGGCGTTGACATCAGGGTTTAATTGTGACCTGATGGAAGCTGTTTTTGTAGGGTCCGTTGGATGGACTTGGAATTTGACTATTTCGTCCGCCGGTTTAAAGGAGGTGGACTTGGATCTTTTATCGAGTATCACGTCATCCCTGTTCACCGTGGAGCGCAGCGCAGTTAGTTCTTCGGCCGTTAGGGCTTCGGATAGTGCCTCAAGGGCTAGTGCAGCTGTCTTATTTTCAGCACGGAGTGCTATGTCCGGATCACTAACAAGAGTGATGATTCCGTTGGGCCCGGGCATTTTGAGCTTCATGTACCCGTAATGGGGTATGGCTTGGAATATTGTAAACGCCTCCCGCCCTAATAGAGCGTGGTATCCGCTGCTGAACGGGGCCACTTGGAATGTAATTTCTTCGGACCTGTAATTATCCGGCGTGCCGAATACCACGTCTAGTGTGATTTTTCCAGCGCAGCGTGCTTCCCGACCGGGGATGATTCCTCTAAAGGTTGTGCTGCTTTGCTTAATGCGGCTCCAGTCTATTTCCATCTTTTGAAGAGTTTCCTCATAGATGAGGTTTAATCCGCTGCCGCCGTCCATGAGTACCTTGGTGAGTCGAAAGTTGTCCATGATTGGACTGAGGACCAGTGCGGCTGGTACTCGGACTGTTCGGAATTTAGGTTCGTCACTTGCATTGAAGGTAATAGCCGTGTCAATCCAAGGATTTGTTTCTGCTATGTGGCAGATTTCGGACGTGCTGTGGAGTGTTCGCTTCCGTCTATTATTTGACGCGAAGGTCTCAAAGACCGTTAAGACCATATTGTTGTCCTCGGGGTGGTGCTCTGTGGTTTTTGGGAGGAGTAAATCCTCACCACTTTTGGCCACCTACCGGAGTATCCAGCATGCTCTAAGGCTGTGCGTTGTTATCGCATCCGCTGTACTATGAATTTTGCAGGGTCCGTTGAGCCATCCCTCCAGTACGGTTCCTTGCCCCGTATAGGGCTTTTGCTTTTTGGTAGTTAACCCAGGTGTATTGTGATAGTGCACCCTTTTATTTCGGACTGGGTTTGTATTCAGGGCCGGATTATCCCAAAATTTTATTTCGGTTTTCCAGGCGCTTTCCATCGCACAGTACTTTCGTACTATGGACACCAAGTCGCAAAGCGTGTAATTTCGCGACGACTTATGGCATTGAGGATTCCCTTGTCCGTGCAATTATTGCAGAAGAATGAGATTGTGTCTTCCTCGCGGCAGTCCTTTATCCTGTTTTTGACCAGCAGGAATCTGGCCCAGTAATGGTGTACTGTTTCTTCGGGCTCTTGCCTGATTTGGGATAGATCGCGTATGTTTGGGTGGGTGGGTGGAATTGAATCCGAATCCTCACCCAATCTGAGGCTCAATGGCCAAGGAGTTTCCGAACTCGAAAGTTTGGATTCTTGGATGTTTTCTGGTAAATCTAGCCTGCTGCCTGATTCTGGGTTCAGGCTTTGAGTGACATCCTCTCCTCCGCGGGTATCCGGCTTGGAGGGATCGGGAATCCGGACGTAGCTAGTCCTTAAGATGGATGAAGGGTTGCCGCATTGTTCTTCCATCACTACAACGTGATGGGTGACCTGGGGAGAGTTAATTTCTCTCAGATCGGGTTGAGGCCCAATCTGATTGTAGTCTGTAGCAACTCCCAGGGCGGCGATGCAATCCAAGAGCTCGTTCAGGGAAGAGAGCTCCATTGGATCCAACTGCTCGGCGAGTTCTGAGTTGACGTGAAGATTGCTTTTGATGACCCGAGAAGTCATCGTCGGCGCGGCGGCCGAACAGGCGGTCATAAGAAAACCACCTAGCCGGAGAGTTTGGCCGATAGACAGAGCTCCCTCAGCGATAGTGCCGTCTTTAAAGATGGGATGAGACATCCTTCCTGGTGGCGACGGCATAGCGGAACTCTCAATGAAAGCACCAATGTCGGTGTCAAAACCGGCGGATCTCGGGTAGGGGGTCCCGAACTGTGCGTCTAGGCCGGATGGTAACAGGAGGCAAGGGACACGAAGTTTTACCCAGGTTCGGGCCCTCTTGATGGAGGTAAAACCCTACGTCCTGCTTGATTAATATTGATGATATGGGTGTTACAAGAGTAGATCTACCACGAGATCAGAGAGGCTAAACCCTAGAAGCTAGCCTACGGTATGATTGTATGTTGTGATTGTTGTCCTATGGCCTAAAACCCTTCGGTTTATATAGACACCGGAGAGGGTTAGGGTTACACAAGGTCGGTCACAAAGGAGGAGATATCCATATACGTATTGCCTAGCTTGTCTTCCATGCCAAGTAGAGTCCCATCCGGACACGAGACGAAGTCTTCAATCTTGTATCTTCATAGTCTATCAGTCCGGCCAATGGAGATAGTCCGGCTGTCCGGAGACCCCCTAATCCAGGACTCCCTCAATGCCATTGAGAATAATTAACCATAATATTATCTAGGAGTTTAGTAGCTTCTCCTAAAGTGATTTCCATAAAAGTGCCTCCCGCGGCCGAATCTAAAAGATTTCTAGAAGCAAAATTCAATCTGGCATAAATTTTTTGTATAATCATCCACAGATTCAAACCATGAGTAGGGCAATTACGTATCATTAATTTCATCCAATCCCAAGCTTGTGCAATATGTTCATGATCAAGTTGCTTAAAATTCATAATATCGTTTCTAAGGGAGATGATCTTAGCGGGAGGAAAATACTTAGAGATAAAAGCATCTTTGCATTTGTTCCAAGAATCAATACTATTTTTAGGCAAAGACGAAAACCAAGCTTTAGCACGATCTCTAAGCGAAAAAGGAAATAGCTTCAATTTAACAATATCATTATCCACATATTTCTTCTTTTGCATATCACACAAATCAACAAAGCTATTTAGATGGGTAGCGGCATCTTCACTAGGAAGGCCGGAAAACGGATCTTTCATGACAAGATTCAGCAAGGCAGCATTAATTTCACAAGATTCAGCATCGGTAAGAGGAGCAATCGGAGTGCTAATAAAATCATTGTTGTTGGTATTGGTAAAGTCACACAATTTAGTATTATCTTGAGCCATCGTGACAAGCAAGCAATCCAACACACAAGCAAACAAAAAGCAAGCGGGCAAAAAGAGGCAAACAGGAAAGAGAGGGAGGATAGAGAGAGAGGGCGAATAAAACGACAAGGATGAAGTGGGGGAGAGGAAAACGAGAGGCAAATGGCAAATAATGTAATGTGGGAGATAAGGATTGTGATGGGTACTTGGTATGTTTGACTTTTGTGTAGACTCCCCGGCAACGGTGCCAGAAATTCTTCTTGCTACCGCTTGAGCACTGCGTTGGATTTCCCTGAAGAGGAAAGGATGATGCAGCAAAGGAGCGTAAGTATTTCCCTCAGTTTTTGAGAACCAAGGTATCAATCCAGTAGGAGGCTACGCGCGAGTCCCTCGTACCTGCACAAAGCAAATAGCTCCTCGCAACCAATGCGATAAGGGGTTGGCAATCCCTTCACGGTCACTTACGAGAGTGAGATCTGATAGATATGATAAGATAAGATTTTTGGTATTTTTATGATAAAGATGCAAAGTAAAATAAAAGCAAAGTAAAAAAGCAAAGGAAATAACTAAGTATTGGAAGATTAATATGATGAAGATAGACCCGGGGGCCATAGGTTTCACTAGTGGCTTCTCTCAAGAGCATAAGTATTCTACGGTGGGTGAACGAATTACTGTTGAGCAATTGACAGAATTGAGCATAGTTATGAGAATATCTAGGTATGATCATGTATATAGGCATCACGTCCAAGACAAGTAGACCGACTCCTGCCTGCATCTACTACTATTAATCCACTCATCGACCGCTATCCCGCATGCATCTAGAGTATTAAGTTCATGAAAACAGAGTAACGCCTTAAGCAAGATGACAAGATGTAGAGGGATAAACTCGTGCAATATGATGAAAACCCCATCTTGTTATCCTCGATGGCAACAATACAATACGTGCCTTTCTGCCCCTACTGTCACTGGGAAAGGACGCCGCAAGATTGAACCCAAAGCTAAGCACTTCTCCCATTGCAAGAAATATCAATCTAGTAGGCTAAACCAAACTGATAATTCGAAGAGACTTGCAAAGATAACCAATCATACATAAAAGATTTCAGAGAAGATTCAAATATTGTTCATAGATAGACTTGATCATAAACCCACAATTCATCGATCTCAACAAACACACCACAAAAAGAAGATTACATCGAATAGATCTCCACAAGAGAGGGGGAGAAGATTGTATTGAGATCCAAAAGGAGAGAAGAAGCCATCTAGCTAATAACTATGGACCCGTAGGTCTGAGGTAAACTACTCACACTTCATCGGAGGGACTATGGTGTTGATGTAGAAGCCCTCCGTGATGGATACCCCCTCCGACAGAGCTTCGGAACAGGCCCCAAGATGGGATCTCGTGGATACAGAAAGTTGCGGCGGTGGAATTAGGGTTTTGGCTCTGTATCTGATCGTTTGGGGGTACGTAGGTATATATAGGAGGAAGGAGTACGTCGGTGGAGCAACAGGGGGCCCATGAGGGTGGAGGGCGCGCCTGGGGGGTAGGCGCGCCCCCCTACCTCGTGGCCTCCTCCTTTGTTTCTTGACGTCGGGTCCAAGTCTCCTGGATCATGTTCGGTGAGAAAATCATGTTCCCGAAGGTTTCATTCCGTTTGGACTCCGTTTGATATTCCTTTTCTTCGAAACCCTAAAATAGGCAAAAACAGCAATTCTGGGCTGGGCCTCCGGTTAGTAGGTTAGTCCCAAAATTAATATAAAAGTGGATAATAAAGCCCAATAATGTCCAAAACAGTAGATAATATAGCATGGAGCAATCAAAAATTATAGATGCATTGGAGACGTATCAATAATCAAAAGCATCAACGTTTCCCCCATCATTACTACTACCCTTTTCAATGATAACCTCCCCAGTTTCAGACATGATGGCAACAAACAACACTAAGAACGAACACACAAGAGGCAAGCAGAAAGAGACGAACAAAAGAGGGGCGAATAAAACGGCAAAGGTGAAGTGGGGAGAGGAAAACGAGAGGCAAATGGCAAATAATGTAATGCGAGGGATAAGAGTTTGTGATGGGTACTTGGTATGTCTTGACTTCAGCCTAGATCTCCCGGGCAATGGCGCCAGAAATCCTTCTTGCTACCTCTTGAGCATGCGTTGGTTTTCCTTTGAAGAGGAAAGGGTGATGCAGCAAAGTAGTGTAAGTATTTCCCCCAGTTTTTGAGAACCAAGGTATCAATCCAGTAGGAGACTATACACAAATCGCCTAGTACCTGCACAAACAATCAAGAACCTTGCAACCAACGCGATAAAGGGTTGTCAATCCCTTCACGGCCACTTGCAAAAGTGAGATCTGATAAAGATAATAAGATAAATATTTTTGGTATTTTTGTTGTATAGATTGAAAAGTAAAGATTGTAAAATAAATAGTAAACTAGAATTATAGATCGGAAACTTATATGATGTAAAGTAGACCCGGGGGCCATAGGTTTCACTAGTGGCTTCTCTCAAGATAGCATATATTACGGTGGGTGAACAAATTACTGATGAGCAATTGATAGAAAAGCGCATAGTTATGAGAATATCTAGGCATGATCATGAACATAGGCATCACGTCCGTGTCAAGTAGACTGAAACGATTCTACATCTACTACTATTACTCCACACATCGATCGCTATCCAGCATGCATCTAGAGTATTAAGTTCATAAGAACAGAGTAACGCATTAGGCAAGATGACATGATGTAGAGGGATAAACTCAAGCAATATGATATAAACCCCATCTTTTTATCCTTGATGGCAACAATACAATACGTGTCGGTTCCCTTTCTGTCACTGGGATCGAGCACCGCAAGATTGAACCCAAAGCTAAGCACTTCTCCCATTGCAAGAAAGATCAATCTAGTAGGCCAAACCAAACTGATAATTCGAAGAGACTTGAAAGATATTAAATCATGCATATAAGAATTCAGAGAAGAATCAAATGTTGTTCATATATAATCTTGATCATAAACCCACAATTCATTGAATCTCGACAAACACACCGCAAAAAGGATTGCATCGAATAGATCTCCAAGAACATCGAGGAGAACTTTGTATTGAGAATGAAAGAGAGAGAAGAAGCCATCTATCTAGTAACTATGGACCCAAAGGTCTGTGGTAAACTACTCACACATCATCGGAGAGGCTATGGTGTTGATGTACAAGCCCTCTATGATCGAATCCCCCTCCAACTGATTGCTGGAAAAGGCCCCAGATGGGATCTCACGGGTACAGAAGATTGTGGCGGTGGAAAAGTGGTTTTGTGGCTCCCCTAAATGTTTTTGGGGTATAAGAATATATATATAGGCGAAAGAAGTAGGTCGGTAGAGCTCTGTGGGGCCCACGAGGGTGGGGCGCGCCTCCCTACCTCGTGGCCGCCTCGTTGCTTCCTTGACCTCCACTCCAAGTCTCCTGAATTGCGTTTGTTCAAAAAAGATCCTCGCGAAGGTTTCATTCCGTTTGATATTCCTTTTCTGTGAAACACTGAAATAGGCAAAAAAAAGCAAATGGCATTGTGCCTCCGGTTAATAGGTTAGTCCCCAAAATAATATAAAAGTGCATATTAAAGCCCATTAATCATCCAAAACAGATAATATAATATCATGGAACAATACAAAATTATAGATACGTTGGAGACGTATCAACACGTGGCAGCTTGACTTGGGCTACAAGTTAAGTTGACTCATCTAGCTCTGGATAAGATTTGCTCTCATTGTCTTTGCTCGAAGACATAGGATTTGGTTGAGCATCACATCATTCACTCTGACTTTGTTCACTTGGACCCCACTTAACAGTACGGTGGTTCCTATGACTCAACAAAGAAGAAAAGGAACTACGAAACAACTATGTTTTCGCACTCCATAGTCTTCACGTGATGTCTTCTCATGTCATAGTCTTCAATGTGAATATCTTCACAGACCACCAATTTCTTCAATGTCTTCACACATTTTTAGGGGTTGTCTCTGGTAGGTAAACCGAATCAATGAGGGACTACTACATGTGTTATCCTTCTCACAAACACATTAATCCCTCAACCAAGTTTGTCGTCAATACTCCAAAACCAACTAGGGGTGGCACTAGATGCACTTACAATCTCCCCCTTTTTGGTGATTGATGACAAACTGGTTGAAGTTTTCAACAGGGATAAAAGTATGTGAAAGTTAAGAATTCAGGCATTGTCTTCATAAGTAGCAAAAGGCTCCCCCTGAAGATGTGCATATAAGTAGTTTGCTTTTGAATGCAAATGAACATGGCAGGTTTTACTTTGTGGAGATCCTCTTCAACTTATGAAGACAATTCATCATGCATATACAGATCTAACGAAGATAATGACACGCATAATGAAAAATGGACGTCTGCGGAATGACTTAATGCGGAATTTATCATCGCATCACAGAGTAGTAGAAAAAGTAGCAGACGACCATCGACCACAGATGCGGAATGTATTCATCTTCGACTGCAACTATTGTTGCGAGAGTCGTCGATGAAGAAGATGACGCCACTTCACCAACCATGGCTTCACTCCATCTCGACACTGCACCAGGCCCCTCTGCACCACCGAACTCCAGCATCGACCCTGCACCTACATCTACTCCTGATGGGGACAAGTAGATACTATATGTCTTCAAACCTTTTTGGTCATTACTGACAAAAGGGGGAGAAGCATATGAGTTGATAGTCTTCAAGCGGGTCCTTATGGGTGGTTGCACTATTTTTGCTAAGTGTTACAACCCAAAGAACCAAATGTACCAAAAGACGAGAGTTGTAAACACTTGGCAAAAATAGTGCAACCACCCATAAGGACCCGCTTGAAGACTATCAACTCATGTGCTTCTCCCCCTTTTGTCAGTAATGACCAAAAAGGTTTGAAGACATGTAGTATCTACTTGTCCCCATCAGGAGTAGATGTAGGTGAAGGGTCGACGCTGGAGTTCGGTGGTGCAGAGGGGCCTGGTGCAGTGTCGAGATGTAGTGAAGCCTTGGTTGGAGAAGTGGCGTCGTCTTCTTCATCAACGACTCTCGCAACAACAGTTGCAGCCGAAGATGAATACTCAGAATCTTCTATTGAGGGAGTGCGACGCCAGCTTGCATTGCGTGGAGGTCTGGAATCAAATTTGAAGCCCTCAGTGAAGCCATCTTTGCGAAGATCTTCTTCAGGGCATAGTAGTGTGAGACTCTTCCAAGACCGCCGACAGACTTCATGGGCTACGAATGAGTTCTTGGTGGCCAAGTTTCAAATGTGATTGACATCTACCAAGATACTCTGCATCTGACGCTTGATCCAGTCGTGATGCGTATCCTGCTTCTGATGTAAGGCCACAAGAAACTCTCGGTCATTGAGTACACGAGAACGCTTTCGAGGCCTTTGAGCAATTGTACTGTCAGTGGCTTCGGTGTTTGTATGATGAGGCACACGTATATTGCCAGCCAGAGGATATGTAGGAGTTGCAGCATTGGGGACATGAATTCCTTCTATTGGTTGCGTGAAGCTTTGATGATCAACATTATGAAGATATAGAGGCTCCTTGGCAGGCTCTGGGTAGATGGCTTCGACGGACAGATCAACCTTAGGTAGAAAGACAAGATGGTTGCGCGCTGAGGGTTGATAGTCAACACAAGAGCGGAGCTTGATCAGGCGCATCACCCATGGAGCATAAAACTTCAGGCCAAACAGATCAATCCCAGATGCAGCAAGTTGTCTGATGAAGAAATACTGGGAGTTGAATCTGATGCCATTGATGATGTAAAACACCAAAGTCTTCATGGCTCCTTCAAGTTTGGCTTCAGCAGTATATCCCTTGATTGGCCATAGAGTACACCTCATAACATGATAGACTGTCCGTGGAAAGTACTCGAGGTCTTTGACAAAGAACTCTTTGGGGTAGTCAGCATCTTGGGGCAGTGGCTTCATCATGCTGAGCATCTCGCTCATATTGGGTTCAGGCCTCTGGAAGATGCTCTGCAGTTCATCACGATGACGTTGACAACCAGGCTCATAGAACTCACCTGGAGTGGGCCGGGAAGTAAGATCAATGATGTCTTGAGATTTGGCTTCATGATGTACATCTCCTAACATCCACTCAAGGACCCATGTCTTCAGATCCCTGTTGTAGCCATGAATGTGAAGAGTGGCATAGAATTGTAGCAGCAGTTCTTCATTCCAGTGCTCCTTGTCCATAACGAATGGCAGAAGACCAACTTCCCTAAAACAGTCAAGGGCTTCTTCAAGACAGGGCAGCCCTGCAATGGCTTCACAATCAAGGTGCATGTGTGGAAAGATTCGCCCCTGATTGTATAGAATGCAGGAGTAGTAGCTACGTTGCTGTTAGCTCCAGAATCGATCGAGTGAGATCTTTGGCTTCGAGTACGGATTCTTGGCGCTATCAAACAAGGTATTGTGTGCCCTGAAGCTGTTCACGTTGAATGATCCTGGGATGTGGCAGCACCTAGAAGTCTTGGTAGCCTGGGCTTTGGCTTCTGAACTTGTGGCCTCTGCTCCACATGATAGTCATATTGAGGTCCGGGAGCAGTCAGAGGCACCATGATGGGCCATCGAACTGTGACAAGTTCACCACGATTATAGGCTTGTTCAATGGTGTGAGGCCTTGGAGGTGGAACAGTGGCTTCGGGTTGTACTTGAGCTTCAGGCACCACATTAGCTTTAGGTTCCACATTGGCTTCAGGCGCCACATTGTCTTCGGCCATGACAGTGTCATTGGGTTCAACATCATTGTTTGTGGCAGCCTCAGTAGTTTCAACCTCCGTCTGTTCAATAACAGGAGGGTCGGGCACGGACTCATTCTCCTCGAGAATGACTTAGTTAGTAGCAGGGGGTGTAGCAACTCTTTCTTCTTCTCTTGTTTCTTCATTTTCTTCATCGGCTAATGCAGCAGGAATGTCTTCAGCAGCAGCTTCAGACTCGGAGACATTCACAGTTTGGGTGGCTTCAGGAAACACTTGACGTGCTACTGAGCTTTGTTGCACTTCCCCTTCTGGAATGCTCGACATGGTGACTTGTGGCCTAGGGCCTTTGTGAAGGCTGTGAAAAGAAGGTGACGCCTATGGTGACGGAGAGGTCTGTACCATGTAGCTATCATCGTCAAGCACCGGAGTGGTGACTTGAGGTGTTGGAGTTCTGGGTGTGTCTTCATGAATGCGGGTGTCTTGTTGAGGGCGATCGGGCCATGAATCATCCTGAGCAATTGGCATCAAGGGACGACCAATGCTGCTGAGTTCGCTGTTCGTAAGAACATGCGATGATACCACTTGATGCTCAAGTTGAGGAAGGACTTCATCATCTTATGCATTGTCTTCACGACCAATGTCTTCAGCTGTGGTGGGGTCAACAGCTGGAACTTCTTCATTCTCAAGAGCCTCTGTGAAAGCAGGCTCGTGGATCACTAGGCGACGTTCTTGGCTCATGGAGGCTGGACGGGCAATAGAAATGGGTTCAACCATAAGGGGCTCAGTGGCTGCAGCATGCTCTTTCTTTGAAGACTTTGTCTTCAATTTCTTCTTGGAAGGTGCATCATCAAAGGTGTTCTTGTGCTTGCGCTTCCTGGCATCAGCTTCAGCTGCCCTTATCTTCTTCAGAGTCTGCGTCATCAGCAGAGTGCTCCACCATAGCCCCATGTACAGCTATATGAGAGAGAAGGCCGTCGAAGTTGTAGAAGGGGCCGATGACATTTGCCATCGCATCGCGTGTGCCATCAGCCCTTGGAGCAGATGGGCCAGGGTTGAAGTTGAGGCCAAACTCCTTGTTTTTGACAACGGACTCCTTAGCAAACTGATAGTTGCGTTTGAAAAGATTGTCTTCGCGACACCATATCATTGATGATGGGTCGGCATTCTCTGGCTTCGGTCCTCGGATCATGCATGGGTAGAAGCCCTGAGCAATAGCTTCAGACTTGGACTTGGGCTGCAGATTTCTGTATAGAATATCTCCCCAGGGGCCCTTGATGGCATTCTTTTCAGCATATTCAGCAGTCATAAATCTATACATGAACCATTCTTCCGCCCAATATCTTCGAATCCATTGGATTCGGGTCTTGCGCTGGTTGTAGCTTTCCTCAGGATCTGACTTGTATAGCTCAAACAGATCTGGAGGTAAATCCTTAGCTATATTTCCACGGCGCTGCCTACCGCCCTTTCTAGGTGATTTCTCTATTGCCATTGTATTCAGATTGAAAGGCTTCAAAGTATTGAATGGCTTCCTTTTGCTGGTCAGACAGGAACTGGCTTCAAGTGAGTGAATATGACGTTGTAAGAACTCTACAAATGAATGCAGACTATGAGAACCAAGGGATTCTCCCGCGGACATGTATGTGTGACAACATTAGAGATGCGAGGGAAGGGGAAGAGGTCATATGCATTCTTAGAAGATTTTGAAGATAAATCAGTTTGAAGACATTGACCTCATAGCATGAAGACATTCACTTATTTGAAGAGAGTCGGTTCCAGATTTGTACGAATCCATGAATAAGTACAAGTGAGGAATCTAACTAGTTGTGAAGCATAAGTGAATATACTTGGCATGATATGAGATGCAGATAAGTATGGATCCATATTTGGAAGTGAAGAAAAACCACTTTTGGTTGAAGTGGATGGATCTGATGGATCTAAAAGGCAGTAAAAAGTAAGATTTAATTACCGCGGACGAACTGCTAGATGAGGTAGAGTTGGAGGCCGATCAGTTCAATCTTCCGTGCCCTAACTTGGAGACGAAACTATGAGCGACGACGGAGAGGACGAGGTCCGTGGCCGGCGTGAGGACGGCATCGAGGAAGTTGCGGCAGTCAAGCGTTTCGTCTCCGGCGTCGTCGTGATCTAGCGGAGCCGCTAGGGTTTGTGCAAGGTGGAGAGGTGGAAGAAGAGATAATGACCGCGATGAGTTGTGTATTTATAAGGATAGGGACGACACAGCGTAATTACACGGGTGCCCCTGGCGGTTCACATCTGAAGGACACGTGGCTTGCATGCAACTCATTGGAGGTTGTTCCATGTTCCCACGCACTCCTGGATTGTCGGGTGGTCATTCCGGCTTCTCCGGTTTTGGGGCATAAAGGATATGGCATTAAAACATATTTAAATGATTGTCTCTTTGTCTTCTGCTGATAAGGACTCAGAGAAGACAATCAACAGGTTTCAATAGAATGCATATGAATTGGATAGATAGAATTTGAGGAAGAAGCACAGAAGAGGATTAGGGTCCGATCACATTCAATTAGATCAAGAAAAGATTCAAGCATGAAGACATAGCTATAAGTGAATGCTATAGAGGACATAACACGAATATATATCGGACCAACTCAACATTGCGAAAATAAACCTTGAAGTCAAACCAATGTTGAAGACAAACCAAATGCGAAGACTATACGATTATGATACCACATGAAACACTTCAAAAGGATTTTGGTGGTGGCGTTACCCACCGTATAGGAAGTATTTGGCCCAGACATGGCGCACAATTATCGTGGTGCTCCGAAGTCAAATTCCGCTTTAATGTATTCACACTTAGAGTGTATGTCTTCATTGATTGAAGATATACGTTACTTTGTGTGTTGCACATCTAAGTCATCAACATGAATAAGCATTAGGATGTGTGTCCAATTACAGGACATTTGAGGATTCTAATATATTTAGCTCACACCGCAACATGCAAAACCTTTTCTCATCCAAGGGCTTTGTGAAGATATCTGCCAATTGCTCTTCAGTGTTGACATGAATGGTATCAATATATTCCTTCATGACATGATCTCTGAGAAAATGATGACGGGTCTGAATGTGCTTTGTCTTCGAGTACTGAACTGGGTTATTGGCAATCTTGATGGCGCTTTCATTGTCATAGTAGAGTGGCACATGCTTCAGGTGGATACCATAGCCCTTGAGAGTTTGCTTCATCCATAGAAGCAGAGCGCAGCAAGATCCAGCAGCAATGTATTCAGATTCACCAGTGGAGAGAGATACATAGTTCTGCTTCTTTGAAGACCAACAGACAAGAGATCGTCCAAGAAAGTGACATGTGCCTGATGTGGACTTGCGATCAACCTTGTCACCAGCATAATCAGCATCTGAGAATCCAACTAGATCAAACTATGAGCCCTTTGGATACCATAATACTAGTGTTGGGGTGTAAGCCAAATATCGAAGAATTCGCTTCACAGCTAAATGATGCGATTCCTTTGGTGCCGCTTGGAATCGGGCACAAATGCAAACGCTAAGCATTATATCTAGCCTAGATGCACATAAATAGAGTAAAGAACCAAACAGTATACCTTTTGATCGAACTCTTTACCATTGTCGTCGGGACCAAATTGACCTTTGCTTGGCATTGGCGTCGTGTACCCTTTGCAGTCTTGCATTCCAAACTTCTTCAGACAATCTTTGAGGTATTTCTCTTGTGATATGAAGATGTTGTTGCTCTGCTGACGAATTTGAAGACCGGGGAAGAATTTCAGCTCACCCATCATGGACATCTAATAGTGCTATTGCATCATGTGTCCAAACTCATCACTGTATCGCTTGTCAATGCAACCGAAGATAATGTCATCTACATAGATTTGGCAGACAAAGAATTCTCCATCATATGTCTTCATGAAGAGTGTGGGATCCAGGGAACCAGGTTTGAAGCCTTTGCTCTTTAGGAAGTCTTTGAGTGTGTCATTGCTACCTCTTGAGCACTGCGTTGGTTTTTCCCCGAAGAGGAAGGGATGATGCAGCAGAGTAGCGTAAATATTTCCCTCGGTTTTTGAGAACCAAGGTATCAATCCAGTAGGAGGCTACGCGCGAGTCCCTCGTACCTGCACAAAACAAAATAAGGGGGTGTCAATCCCTACACGGCCACTTACGAGAGTGAGATCTGATAGATATGATAGGATAATATTTTTGGTATTTTTATGATAAAGATGCAAGGTAAAATAAAAGCAAAGTAAATAGCAAAGTATTGGAAGATTAATATGATGAAGATAGACCCTGGGGCCATAGGTTTCACTAGTGGATTCTCTCAAGAGCATAGGTATTCTACGGTGGGTGAACGAATTACTGTTGAGCAATTGACAGAATTGAGCATACTTATGAGAATATCTAGACATGATCATGTATATAGGCATCACGTCCGAGACAAGTAGACCGACTCCTGCCTGCATCTACTACTATGACTCCACTCATCAACCGCTATCAAGCATGCATCTAGAGTATTAAGTTAATGAAAAGAAAGTAACGCCTTAAGCAAGATGACATGATGTAGAGGGATAAACTCATGCAATATGATGAAAACCCCATCTTGTTATCCTCGATGGCAACAATACAATACGTGCCTTGCTGCCCCTACTGTCACTGGGACAGGATGCCACAAGATTGAACCCAAAGCTAAGCACTTCTCCCATTGCAAGAAAGATCAATCTAGTAGGCCAAACCAAACTGATAATTCGAAGAGACTTGCAAATATAACCAATCATACATAAAAGAATTCAGAGAAGATTCAAATATTGTTCATAGATAGACTTGATCATAAACCCACAATTCATCGTTCTCAACAAACACACCGCAAAAAGAAGATTGCATCGAATAGATCTCCACAAGAGAGGGGGAGAACATTGTATTGAGATCCAAAAAGAGAGAAGAAGCCATCTAGCTAATAACTATGGACCCGTAGGTCTGAGGTAAACTACTCACACTTCATCGGAGGGGCTATGGTGATGATGTAGAAGCCCTCTGTGATCGATGCCCCCTCCGGCGGAGCTCCGGAACAGGCCCCAAGATGGGATCTCATGGATACAAAAAGTTGCGGCGGTGGAATTGGGGTTTTGGATCCGTATCTAATCGTTTGGGGGTACATAGGTATATATAGGAGGAAGGAGTACATCGATGGAGCAACGGGGGGCCCACGAGGGTGGAGGGCGCGCCTGGGGGGTAGGCGCGCCCCCTACCTCGTGGCCTCCTCTTTTGTTTCTTGACGTAGGGTCCAAGTCCTTTGGATCATGTTCGGTGAGAAAATCACGTTCCCGAAGGTTTGATTCCGTTTGGACTCTGTTTGATATTCCTTTTCTTTGAAACCCTAAAATAGGCAAAAAAAACAGCAATTCTGGGTTGGGCCTCAGGTTAGTAGGTTAGTCCCAAAAATAATATAAAAGTGGATAATAAAGCCCAATAATGTCCAAAACAGTAGATAATATAGCATGGAGCAATCAAAAATTATAGATACGTTGGAGACGTATCAGTCATACCAAGCACGAGGGGCTTGTTTGAGGCCATACAGTGCCTTGTTGAGCTTGTATACCATGTTAGGATGTTTTGGGTCTTCAAAGCCAGGTGGTTTTGCAACATACACTTCTTCTTCAATCTTGCCATTGAGAAAAGCACTCTTCACATCCATTTGGTACAGGAGGATGTTGTGATGGTTGGCATAGGCTAGCAGTATGCGAATGGCTTCAAGCCTAGCCACCAGAGCAAATGTTTCATCGAAGTCAATCCCTTCAACTTGAGTGTATCCTTGAGCAATGAGACAAGCCTTGTTTCTGACAACTTGACCATGCTCATCTTCTTTGTTGCAATAGATCCATTTGGTGCCAATGATGTTATGCTTCCGAGGGTCAGGACGCTTAACCAAAATTCCCACACATTGTTCAGCTTGAACTGTTGAAGCTCTTCTTGCATCGCTTGAATCCATCCAGGTTCCATGAAGGCTTCAGCAACTTTATTGGGTTCAGATATAGATACAAATGCAAAGTGCCCATAGAAATTTGCTAGTTGTGTTGCTCTTGAATGAGTGAGTGGACCAGGTGCATTGATGCTATCAATTATCTTTTCAATCTGCACTTCATTTGCAACACGAGGATGAACTAGACGAAGACCTTGCTCTTGGTGATCATTGTCTTCATCATCAGTATTGACTTCGGGCTGAGCAGTGTCTTCGGGTTGATTAGGTGCATAAATGATGACTTCTTCTTCAGCCCGAGCCTCTGAAGGTATGATTTCTCCAGTACCCATAAGCTTGATGGATTCACTTGGTGAGACTTCATCTAGCACATTTGGCAGGTGCTCTCTTTGCGAGCCGTTAGTTTCATCGAAACACACATCCACAGTTTCAACCACTTTATAGTGAAAGAGGTTGAAGACTCTGTAGGAGTGTGAATCCTTTCCATAACCAAGCATAAAACCTTCATGTGCTTTTGGTGCAAATTTGGAAGTGTGATGTGGATCCTTGATCCAGCACCTAGCACCAAATACTCTGAAGTAATTGACATTTGGCTTCTTACCAGTTAGTAGCTCATATGATGTCTTCTTTAGAAGCTTGTGAAGATAAACACGGTTGATGACGTTACATGCAGTATCAATGGCTTCAGGCCAGAACTTCCTTGGAGTCTTGTACTCATCAAGCATCGTTCGAGCCATCTCAATGAGGCTTTTGTTCTTGCGCTCCACGATGCCATTCTGTTGAGGTGTGTATGGAGCTGAGAACTCATGAGTGATGCCCAATGTATCAAGATAAGTGTCGAGGCCGGTGTTCTTGAACTCTGTGCCATTGTCACTTCTGATGTGCTTGATCTTGATTCCATAGTTCGTCATGGCATGATTGGCGAATCGTCTGAAGACATCCTGCACTTCATTCTTGTAGAGGATTATATGCCCCCATGTATATCTTGAGTAATCATCAACAATGACGAAGCCATAGAGGCAAGCAGTGGTAGTAAGAGTAGAGTAGTGAGTAGGGCCAAATAAGTCCATGTGAAGCAGCTCGAAGGGACAATATGTCGTCATGACTGTCTTCGAGGGATGCTTGGCCCTTGTCATCTTTCTAGCTTCGCAGGCACCACACAGATGATCCTTCTTGAACTTGACGCCCTCGATGCCTACGACATGTTTCTTCTTCACGAGTGTGTACAAGTTCCGCATGCCAGCATGCCCTAGCCTCTGATGCCAGAGCCAGCACTCTGAAGCTTTTGCTAGAAGACATACGGCCAACTGTGGTCCCGCTGAGAAATCTACCATGTACAAATCATCCTTTTGATACCCTTCAAAGACTAGAGATTTGTCAGATTCTATAAGCACAAGGCAACGATATTTTCCAAACATCACAATCATGTTCAGATCACAGAGCATTGAGACAGACATTAAGTTGAAATTAAGGGATTCAACAAGCATCACTTTATCCATGTGCTGATCCTTTGAGATTGCGACTCTACCTAGACCCAATACCTTGCTTTTACCAGTGTCAACAAATGTGATGTGACTTTTGTCAGATGGACGTAAGGTTGAGTCCATGAGAAGACTTCGATCACCAGTCATGTGGTTAGTGCATCCACTGTCCATAATCCACTCAGAAGCCTTTGGTATCGTACGCTACAGTGCAGTTAGGGGATAGGCTTCACCAAGGGAAATGTGAAGCATAAACATTTGAAGAACAAGAAGATTATCAAAGTTCAGATCCTGGTTAGGGAAGATAGGATGATTGTCAAGGAATTCAGGAACAAAATACATAGTAAGACCATTCGGGCATTTTCTCTTGCGCCCCACAAGATGTTTTAGGTCCCCAGCATAAGCATCAGACGACTTTGATTTTTGGCTGGAGACCTTTCCCTTCAAAAGAGAGTTAATTTTTCTTAACCACCCACATCTTTAGGGGTGGCTTAGAAGCAATGAGTCTAAGTGCAACATCTGAGAACTTTGGCTTTGGAGCCCTAGCAAATAGCCTTGCATGAGGTGAATAATACTCATAAGAATAAGCAGAATAGTTCTTGGTCTTATGAACATAGCGGTTTGACGAAACACGCTCATATTCATAAGTCTGAGTATGGTTTCCCTGCAAAACATTGGCGTTAGGGTGACTCTGGTGAGTCCTCTGTTTGTATGAAGCCTTGGGATCATATGAAGCCTTTGGTCTGGGGTTTGTCTTCTTCCCAGGTGGTGTCATGGTGACATTCACCTGAAGATTCTCAACACAACTCTTGGGCACCCAGATCTTCTTCAAAGGTGGCCCATTCCTGTAGTTATTACCAATATACCTGGCAAACACTTCCCCATTCTGATTCTTAAACAGTTTATAGTTTGCATCAAAGGATTCATCAATGATAATAGGGTTAGCACAAGTGAAGCCAGATAAGGTAGATGGATCCATTGAAGGTCCCTTTGCAGCAACCCATGTGGTTTTGGGGTACTTCTTAGGCTTCCAGTAGGAACCATCAACATTCATTTTCCTCTCAAACCCAACACCCTCTTTCCTAGGGTTTTGGTTCAGAATCTGTTTCTTGAGGACATTGCATAGTGTCTGATGCCCTTTGAGGCTTTTGTACATCCCTGTTTCAAGCAATGTCTTCAACCTGGCATTCTCATCAGCAATAGTAGTGGTATCCTCAAAAGAGGGGTTAGTTTCCACATCAGCAGTTGAAGACATAGCAACAGTAGTAGCAGTAGAACATCCAGCAACAGAAGCAGCATTATCACGCTCAAGACATTTTAAACATGGTGGCTCAAAGTCATCCTGAGCGGAACTGATTTTTTGAGCGTGGAGTGACGCATTCTCCTTTTGAAGATCTTCATGAGCCGATCTCATGTTCTCAAGCTCTTCCTTCCTTTGAAGATAATCGTAGGAGAGCTTTTCATGAGTAATTGAGAGCGTTTCATGACGACTTTCAAATTCTTCGTACTTAACATGAAGATTTTTAATGTCTTCAATTAAGGACTGAGTTCAAGTCATTTCCGCGTCCAACAGGTCATCACTTTTGTCTAGCAACTTTTGAATATGTTCCATAGCATTTTGTTGTTCTGTTGCAATTTTAGCAAGTGTTTTGTAGCTAGGTTTAGATTCACATTCAGAGTCATCTTCACTTGAAGTTTCAAAGTAAGCATCGTGTGAGTTTACCTTGGCACCACGTGCCATGAAATAGTAGGTGGGAGCAGAGTCATCCTCATCATTAGCATCAGTGTTGGTGACGAAGCCATTGTCTTCAGTGTTGAAGATGGACTTGGCGACAAACACTGAAGCTAGAGCCAAGCTTGCCACGCCTGAATCAGATTCCTCTTCAGACTCCACCTCTACCTCCTCATATGCAGACTCCTCCTCTGAATCCATCTCCTTGCCAACAAACGCACAAGCCTTGCTGGATGAGCTCCTCCTGTGTGATGAAGACTTCTATGAAGACTTGGAAGAAGACTTCGAGGATTTCTTCTTCTTCTTGTCATCAGAATCATATTCCTTGCTCTTCTTCTTCTTCTTCTTCTTCTTCTTGGTCTCATTATCCCACTGAGGACACTCAGAGATGTAGTGACCAGGTTTCTTGCACTTGTGGCATGTTCTCTTCTTGTAGTCACATGAGGAAGCTTCATCATTTCTTGAGTTGGATCTTGAGGACTTTCTGAAGTCTTTCTTCATAGTGAACCTCTGGACTTCTTCACAAGCATAGCAAGCTCCTTTCCAATGTCTTCAGGATCCTCAGAACTGTAGTTAGATTCTTCTTCGGATGAGTAAACAACTGATACATCTCCGTCGTATCTATAATTTTTGATTGTTCCATGCCAATATTCTACAACATTCATATACTTTTGGCAACTTTTTATACTATTTTTGGGACTAACATATTGATCCAGTGCCCAGTGCCAGTTCCTGTTTGTTGCATGTTTTTTGTTTCACAGAATATCCATATCAAACGGAGTCCAAACGGGATAAAAACTGACAGAGATTTTTTGGAATATATATGATTTTTGGGAAGAAAAATCCACGCGAGACGGTGCCCGAGGTGGCCATGAGGCAGGGGGGCATGCCTGCCCCCCTGGGCGCGCCCCTGACCCTCGTGGGACACCCGTAAGGTGGTTGATGCCCTTCTTTCGCCGCAAGAAAGCTAATATCCGGATAGAGATCGTGTTAAAATTTCAGCCCAATCGAAGTTACGGATCTCCGGGAATATAAGAAACGGTGAAAGGGAAGAATCTGAGAACGCAGAAATAGAGAGAGACAGAGAGACAGATCCAATCTCGGAGGGGCTCTCGCCCCTCTCGTGCCATGGAGGCCATGGACCAGAGGGGAAACCCTTCTCCCATCTAGGGAGGAGGTCAAGGAAGAAGAAGGAGGAGGGGGGCTCTCTCCCCCTCGCTTCCGATGGCACCGGAGTGCCACCGGGGGCCATCATCATCACCGCGATCTACACCAACACCTCCGCCATCTTCACCAACATCTCTATCACCTTCCCCCCTCTATCTATAGCGGTCCACTCTCCCGCAACCCGCTGTACCCTCTACTTGAACATGGTGCTTTATGCTTCATATTATTATCCAATGATGTGTTGCCATCCTATGATGTCTGAGTAGATTTTCGTTGTCCTATCGGTGGTTGATGAATTGCTATGATTGATTTAATTTGCTTGTGGTTATGTTGCTGTCCTTTGGTGCCCATCATATGATTGCGCGCGTGGATCACACCCTAGGGTTAGTTGTATGTTGATAGGACTATGTATTGGAGGGCAAGAGTGGCAGAAGCTTCAACCTAGCATAGAAATTGATGCATACGGGATTGAAGGGGGACCAATATACCTTAATGCTATGGTTGGGTTTTACCTTAATGAACATTAGTAGTTGTGGATGCTTGCTAATAGTTCCAATCATAAGTGCATAGAATTCCAAGTCAAGGATGACATGCTAGCAGTGGCCTCTCCCACATAATACTTGCTATCGGTCTAGTAAAGTAGTCAATTGCTTAGGGGCAATTTTGCAACTCCTACCACCACTTTTCCACACTTGCTATATTTACTTTATTGTGTCTTTACTTAAACAGCCCCTACTTTTTATTTATGTAATCTTTATTATCTTGCAAATATATCCAACAACACCTACAAAGTACTTCTAGTTTCATACTTGTTCTAGGTAAAGCGAACGTCAAGCATGCATAGAGTTGTATCGGTGTTCGATAGAACTTGAGGGAATATTTGTTGTACCTTTAGCTCCTCGTTGGGTTCGACACTTTAACTTATCTAAAACTGTTGTGATCCCCTATACTTGTGGGTTATCAAGACCTTTTTCTGGCGCCGTTGCCGGGGAGCAATAGCGTGGGGTGAATATTCTTGTGTGTGCCTGTTTGCTTTATCACTAAGTAATTTTTATTTGCTGTTCTTAGTTGTTTTCTATCTTTAGTTATGGGTAGGAAACGCAAAATACCAAAAAAAAACTAGTTGTACCTACTAAACCAATGGTTGAAGAACCACTCAAAATCTATCACACTGTTGAAGCTTATTACTTGGATCATCTTTGATCCCTATGTGCTCGTGCTGAAACCCCAACTAGCTTAGTTGAGGGCAAATCTTTAGATGAGCATGCTTGTTTTGTGCGACACCGGATATCTGAAAAAGGGAAAATTTTACTGGGTCAAATTCATCATTTGCAATGCTATGCTTGGAATTTATGTGAAATATATGATTTTACTTGTTTTTCTGAAAACCCTAAGAAACACCTTCCCTATCAATGTGAGTTTAGTGATAATGGAATCGTATCTTCGTATGCTAAAGGTGTTTATAGTTACTATGATGTTCAACAAATTGAAGAACTTCTTGCTTTTAAGGGTGCTTATGAAATTGCTTCTTTGATTGAAACGTATGATGCTACTCTTTACAAATCTGAAAATTTTGACATACTTAAATATTGCTATGATAATTATGCTTCTAATGACTATGTTGAACCATATATTGAGGACTACTCTGCTGTCCAAGAAGAGACTAATATTTTGCATGAGTCTATGGAAGAAGAAATTGATGAAACTGTGAGCTCATTGGATGAAAAAGATGAGGAAGAGAGCAAAGAACAAAAGGAGGAAGAGCGGATTAGCTACCCGTGCCCACCTTCTAATGAGAGTAACTCTTCAACTCATACATTTTTTAATTTCCCTTCGTGCTTACCGGAGGATGATTGCTATGATGATTGTTATGATCCCGTTGATTCTTTTGAAATATCCCTTTTTGATGATGCTTGCTATGCTTGTGGCTAAGATGCCAATATGAATTATGCTTATGGAGATGAACTTGCTATAGTTCCTTATGTTAAACATGAAATTGTTGCTCTTGCACCCACACATGATAGTCCTATTATCTTTTTGAATTCTCCAAACTACACTGTATCGGAGAAGTTTGCTCTTATTAAGGATTATATCGATGGGTTGCCTTTTACCGTTGCACATGATGATTTTGATGAATATAATATGCATGTGCTTGCTGCTCCTACTTGCAATTATTATGAGAGAGGAACTATATCTCCACCTCTCTATGTTTCCAATATGATAAAATTGCAAGAAACTGTTTATACTATGCATGGCCTTTACTTTGTGTGCATGAATTGTTCTTTTATGACATGCCGATGCATAGGAAGAGAGTTATACTTCGTTATTGCATGATATATGTTACTTTGTGCTCACTACTAAATTATAAATCATTGTTAATTAAAATTGGCTTTGATATACCTTGGGATCCGGGTGGATTCATTACTTGAGCACTATATGCCTAGCTTAATGGCTTTAAAGAAAGCGCTGCCAGGGAGACAACTCGGAAGTTTTAGGGAGTCATTTATTTCTGTTGAGTGCTTTCGTATAGTTTTAAAACAACAAAAATAAAGAGGGGAACCCAAAACTTTTTCAAAAAGGAAAGCGAAAGTGAGAAAGACAAGCATTGTTGAAGTGGGAGCTAGCCTTGAACTTTGTTCATGCTCACGGAAACTTTGTGAATCTTGATTACAGAAACTTTTCAATAAAAATAATTATACCCTCGTACAATTCCATTGTATTATAAAAATAATGTGCCAAGGTTTGCCTTTAGGATGCTTACATTTGCTTGATGGTTTGTACGGTGCAGGACAGAAACTTTGGCTGTAGTGCGTGATTTTACATTTTTAGCTGGAACGTCAAATGGTTCTGATTATTTTTGCATTGTCTTCCTATACAGATTTTTTATTTTTCCTAATTTTGGTAGAATTTTTCAAGTATTAGAAGTATGGTTGTAGCGACCCGACCTCAGATGGTCAAGTCTCTGTGCTTCAGTGTCATCCTTGGATCGGTAATGCTGACACACACAGTACTCGAAGGATTTATAACAAAGTAGCAATCACACACTTATTACATCGAATGTCTCAAGAGAGAACTTATTACAATAATATGGCTTAAGGCCATCTAATATGATAACAGTGGAAGGCTTGGAAGATAACGTGAGTCCATCAAATCCAATGGCATAGCTGAGCTGCACGGCAACAACCTAATGAACCTTACTCCTCGTCTGAAAAGTCTGCAACATAATACGTTGCAGCCCGAAAACGGGTCAGCACATGGAATATGCTGGCAATGTAACACAGTAGAGCAAGAACAGAATAATGCTATCACTACATGCATATATGGCTGGTGGAAAGCTCTATGGTTTATAGTTTTTGTGAAAAGCCAATTTTTCCCTACAGCAAAGGAATAGATTTTAATTTTTACTATCATGGTAGTTGAAACATCATTGAGAAGGTTCCTCCAACTCAATCCCAATTAAAGTGATTAACAACCCAACAATATTAATTAAACATGATGAGATACTTTTGATAACCCAAGTACTAGATACTCAAGAATTGTCCATAACCGGGGACAAGACTAACCATGATTAGATTGTACACTCTGCAGACGTTTGCGCACTTTTCCCCACAAGACTCGATCTCCTCCATTGGATTTCTCGCACTACAGGGTGTTTGAGAAACGGATGACCGAGACACAGTCTTTCAGAAACATTAACTCTCTACTCCGGACAGACCATACCAAACCTACATCCCACTACCTGCTGATCTGCCTCTTCAAGAGCTTCACGTAACTTACTCAACAATGCTAGAGCCCATAATAGCTTGTGGCTGCACACGGAAGTTTCTAGCATGAATCATCTCAGTTCCCTTTGAGCCTGGGTGGCGGTCCATAGGAAGATCACACGGGTACTCCGGGATTTCCAAAAAAACAGGCAACACTGGGTACTCCAGGTGCCTCAATCCACCCAGTTGTTTGATTAAGTTGCCACCTTAAGTTGAACCATTAATTTAACAATCTCACATCTATCATGGATTTCACTCAAACCCAAACCACGTCTACGAGCATAGCATAGCATATTAAAATAAGCAACACGTAGAGTAACTCCCAAGGGTTTGAATGTAACAGGGCAATAGGTTCTACCTCATCAAGTACTTCCCAACCCACAAGTTAATTACATCCTAATCATGCAATGTTTGAGGATTGGAACTAATGCATAACTGGGTGATAAAGGGGTATGATCAAAGTGTTACTTGCCTTGCTGACGATCTGTGAAACCTAGGGACTCGTAGTAGCACGCTTCGCACTCCGGGTGTTCTATCGCAAGCAAACAATAGCATACATAAGTAACAAGCAACGATGCACAAGTAAAACTCAAATAAAAGAGGTTGACCAGAAAGTTCAAATTAAGAACTCTGGTTCGCAAAAAGAATCAAATCAAACGGAGCAACGAAACTCAAACGGCGAAAGAAAGAAGCTTCGTTTACTAATCTGAAACTAGGTCAAATTTTACAGTAGAGAAAACTTGTTTGAGTTGGTTAAACGGAAAGAGGGTTTCTAGGTGAAACTCTAGGCGCTTGAATCGCCTGATTCCGACTAACGAGCGAAAAGATAAACATAAACTAAGATCGGATCATAAATCGCGATCAGAGAATATCGCGGAATAAATCCGATAAAAGAAAACTAACGAACAGACTAACGAATGAGCGTTCGTTAGCTGTATCTAATGGGCGAAGAACCGTTCGTTAAAACGAACGTTCGGATGAACGTCCGCTAATTAGAAGAACCGAGAAAAACCGGCGAATCCGAAAAAACGGATTTAGGGTTTCAAAAAAAACCGAATGGTTTTATAAAAAACCGGCGGCGGAGTCCGATGACTACCTCCGGCGAGAGGTCCGGCGAGGCGAGGTGCGGCGGCAGAGCGGCGGCTCGCGGGGCGGCGGCAGCGGCAAGGCGGCGGCGGCGCTCGGCTGCGGCGGCGGGGCTAGGCGGCGCGGCAGCGGGGCTTGGCGCGGGGCGGCGGTGGCTGTGGGGGTGGGGCTCGGGCGGCACGTATATAAAGGGACGGGGCGGGGAGGCTTGGAGGAGGGGCCAAGGCGGCGGCGGTGGAGTCCGGCTCGGACTCCTTGTCCGAGTCGGCGGGGGCGGCGCCCGCGCGGGGAAGGCGGCGGCAGCGCGGCGGCCTGGCTCGGCTGGGCCTTAGGCCCAGTCGGGCGCGGGAACTTTTAAAAAAAATAATTTCGCCGACCGAAATAAATCCAAAAAAATAAAAATAAAATAACTAAAAATGCCACAATAAATTTTCACCGTCTAAATAAAATATTTAGAACAAGATGAACATTTTCTTGGCCCTAAAATGCAATTTTGAGAACGTGCAATTTTTTCTAATGCAACAAAATTGCAATAAAATCCAAATGGAACAAATATTTGATTTTAATATTTTTCCTCCAATATTTCATTTATTTTGGAGAAGTCATCTTATCTCCTCTCTTGTATTTTAATATGAAATATTTTCGGAGAGAAAAATAATTAAAACCAAAATCCTCGTTTTCAAGATATGATAAAGATCAAATTTGAAAACCGGGAAATCCCCAACTCTCTCCCAGGGTCCTTGAGTTGCTAAGGATTTCGAGGATCGTGAGACGAAATGCGAATAAAATATGATATGCATGGATGACTATGTATAACATTCCAAATTGAAAATTTGGGATGTTACAAACCTACCCCCCTTAAGATGAATCTCGCCCTCGAGATTCGGGTTGGCTAGAAAATAGGTGCGGGTGGTCTTTGCGAAGATCATCCTCTCGTTCCCAGGTGGCTTCGTCCTCGGTATGGTGGCTCCACTGAACTTTACAAAACTTGATAACCTTACTTCGGGTGATTCTGCTGGCAAACTCAAGAATCTTAACTGGTTTCTCCTCATAAGTCAAATCACTGTCCAACTGAATCGCCTCCAGGGGTACTGTATCTCTTAGCGGTATATCTGCCATCTCAGCATGACACTTCTTCAGCTGTGAAACGTGAAACACGTCATGAACTCCTGACAATCCCTCGGGTAACTCCAACTTGTAGGCAACTTCTCCCATCCGTTCCAAAATACGATACGGTCCTACAAATCTCGGGGCTAACTTTCCCTTAACTCCAAAACGTTTCACTCCTCGCAAGGGTGATACTCGCAGATATGCTCGATCTCCAATTTCATAGGTTACCTCCTTGCGTTTTGAGTCAGCATAACTCTTCTGCCTAGACTGGGCAATCTTCAGCCTGTGTCGAATCAATTTAACCTTCTCCTCAGACTCCTTGATCAAGTCTGGTCCAAACAATTGTCGGTCTCCTACCTCATCCCACATTAACGGTGTTCTGCATCTTCGTCCATACAGGGCTTCAAACGGTGCCATCTTCAAACTAGCTTGATAGCTATTGTTGTAGGAAAACTCTGTGTATGGCAAATTGTCATCCCAACTAGATCCATAATCTAGCGCACAGGCTCTCAACATGTCCTCCAAAATTTGGTTGACTCTCTCTGTTTGTCCATCCGTCTGCGGGTGAAATGTTGTACTAAACTCCAATCTCGTTCCCAGGGTCTGGTGCAACTGGTGCCAAAACTTTGAGGTAAACTATGTTCCACGATCTGATACGATGGTCCTCGGAACTCCATGCAGACATACAATCCTGGACATATATATCTTGGCCAACTTTGCACTCGTATAGGTGGTTTTCACTGGGATGAAGTGAGCTACTTTGGTCAAGCGATCAACTACTCCCCATATGGAATCATATCCTGCTTTGGTCCTGGGCAATCCGGTGATAAAGTCCATGCCCAGTTTATCCCACTTCGATTCAGGTATCGGCATAGGCTGTAACAGTCCTGCTGGCTTCTGATGCTCTGCCTTCACGCGTTGACATACATCACATATGGCTACATACTCGGCAATATCCTTATTCATACCGGTCCACCAGAAACGTTCCTTCAAATCCAAATACATCTTGGTGTTTCCGGGGTGTATCGAGTATGGTGAGTCATGGGCCTCTTGAAGTATTAAGTTCCTGATCTCCTGGTTATTGGGCACATAAACTCGGTCCTCAAACCATAGGGTATCGTGCTCATCTTCACGAAAACCTTTGGCCTTTCCTTTGCTCATCTTCTCCTTTATCTCAGCAATCTCCTTGTCCTTTTTCTGGGCTTCCCGAATCTTGTCCAGCAATGTTGACTGGACCTCCATTGTTGCAATAAATTCTCTAGGAACAATCTCCAATCGAAGTTCCATGATGTCCTCTGCTAATTCCTTCGGCAGTCCCTTACTTTCAAGGATATTAGCATAACTCTTCCGGCTCAAAGCGTCTGCTATGACATTGGCCTTTCCTGGATGATAGTGTAGCTTCATGTCATAATCCTTTATAAGTTCCAACCATCTCCTCTATCTAAGGTTCAGTTCCTTCTGGGTGAAAATGTACTTCAAACTCTTATGGTCCATGTACACATCACAACGGTTTCCAATAAGGTAATGTCTCCAGGTCTTCAATGCATGTACTACGGCTGCTAACTCCAAATCATGCTTGGCATAGTTTAACTCATGAGGTTTCAATTGTCGTGAAGCATATGAAACAACTCTCCCGTCCTGCATAAGCACACATCCAAGTCCTAAGCGTGAGGCATCGCAGTACACTTGGAACTCCTTATGTATATCTGGCAGTGTTAGCACTGGCGCTGTAGTCAAACTTTTCTTCAATTCCTGGAAACTTGCCTCGCAATCTTCTGTCCATTTAAACTTAGTATCCTTCTTCAACAGTTTAGTCATTGGCTTTGCAATCTTGGAAAAATTCTCGATGAATCTCCGGTAGTATCCTGCGAGTCCAAGAAAACTGCGGACCTCGCTAACTGAAGTGGGTGCCAACCATTCAGTGACTGACTGAATTTTGCTGGGGTCTACTGCTATACCTTCTCCCAATATAACATGTACAAGGAACCCGACTTCCTTCAACCAAAATTCGCATTTGCTAAACTTAGCATACAACTGGTGTTCCCTGAGTTTCTCGAGAACTAAGCGCAAATGCTCCTTGTGCTCCTCCTTATTCTTCGAGTATGCCATAATATCATCAATAAACACCACAACAAACTTGTCCAAATACTCCATGAACACCTTGTGCATCATGCTCATCAAATAGGCAGGGGCGTTAGTCAGTCCAAATGACATGACCGTGTACTCGTATAATCCATATCGTGTTGTGAACGCTGTCTTCGGTATGTCCTTCTCTCGTATCTTCAACTGATGATACCGCGATCGCAAATCGATCTTCGAAAACACTTTAGCTCCTTGCAACTGATCAAACAGATCGTTGATCATCGGCAGTGGGTACTTATTCTTAATCGTCACTTCATTTAATGCTCGATAATCAACAACCATCCTCAGGGATTTATCCTTCTTCTCAACCAAAAGTACTGGGGCTCCCCAAGGTGATGAACTTCTTTGGATGTATCCTTTCTCCAATAACTCCTTGATCTGTTTCTTAATTTCTTCCAGATCATTTGTGGGCATCCGATAGGGTCTCTTGGATATTGGTCATGTACCTGGCAACAGCTCTATCAAAAACTCAATGTTTCTATCCAGTGGCATGCCTGGTAACTCCTCTGGAAAAACATCCGGGTAATCCTTCACTACAGGAACTTCCTCCTGAACAACTCCCGTAAGGGCATTCACTTGACTCCTCCTAGGCACATGCCTAGATACATAATTAATCCTTTTTCCTTCCGGGGTGGTGAGACAAATTGACTTACTAGCACAGTCAATGCTTCCTCCAAAATTTGACATCCAGTCCATACCCAATATCACATCCAGTCCTTATGACTCCAAGATAATTAGGTCGGACGGAACAACATGTGTACCAATGGTTAAGGGTATCTGGTCACACCATCGGCTGGCCATATACTCTGCTCCGGGTGAACTTACTAAAAGAGGGGTCCTAAGGGTTTGGGTTGGTAGTTTAAACTTATCCACGAATCCCCTTGATATGTATGAATGCGATGCACCAGTATCGAAAAGAACAAGAGCGGTAAATGACTTAACCAAAAACTTACCTATTACCGCGTCCGGCTGCTCTTCAACCTCCTCCACGTTAACGTGGTTCAATTGTCCTTTGTTGAATGGATTTGGCTTCTTCCCAGTGCTCCCATTTCCATGTCCATTCTTTCCTTCAGGGCACTCCGTGGCGTAGTGTCCAGTCTTCCCGCACTTGAAACAAGTAACATGACTTAAGTCCCTTTTGGCGGGTGTGGCTGGGTTGGGGCGGTTATGATTATTGTTGGTTCCGTTCCCATTCCCATTCTTAGAACCATTGTGGTTATGCGATCCTCCTCCAGTATGGTTGTGACCTCCATGGTTATGAACAAGTCCTCCCGAGTTCGGGGTTAGGCGAGGTTTCTGCTGAGCTCCTGAGTTATACTTCCCTTGTCCATACTTCCTCTTGCGGATCTCAATCTGCTGCTGCTTCCCTTTAATCATAAGAGCCTTATCTACCAACTCCTGCTAGTTGTTGAAGGTTGCTACCATCAACTGCATGCTCATCTCATCATTCAGCCCTTCCATAAACTTCTCCTGCTTCACGGCATCTGTGGCCACATCATCAGGGGCGTAGCGAGATAACTTGCTAAACTCATCCACGCACTGAGCCACAGTACGGTTCCCCTGGCGTAGGTTGCGGAACTCCCGCTTCTTCATTTGCATAGCTCCAGTGGAGACATGGGCTGTGCGGAAAGCTTGCTGAAACTGGTCCCAAGTGACATTGGCTATAGGAAAAGTGGTTGTGTAATTCTCCCACCATGAGGCTGCTGGTCCATCCAATTAATGTGCGGCAAAGCGCACTCTCTCAGCATCTGTGCAACCTGCGGTGGTCAACTCCCTTCCAATACGGCGCAGCCAATCGTCCGCACCTATGGGCTCGGTGCTACTGGAAAACACTGGCGGTTGTAACCTTAGAAAACGGGCTAGGTTGTCCACGGGCGGCGGGTTGTTGTTGTTGTTGTTGCCCTGATTCTGAACTAGCAATTGCATCAACATATTCTGCTGTTGGATCAACTGGGTGAGCTCCGGTGGGAAGGCAAAACCGGGGTCACGTCTCGGAGGCATCTGAGGGGTTTAGATTGAAGAGATTTAGAATAGAAAAGAGGTCTAATGAGAAAACACTACCCATATGCACATGAGACAAACACAATCATTTCACTCAATCAATCAAGCAAGGGCATACAAACGATCTAGAACTATCGCACAAGTGTTCAACTACTACTAAATACATGGGGGAATACTAGTGATATATGGCAGTCATCTAGAAATTTTGATCGGTGGAAGACTCCATGATGTCTGCTCCAGCTTCGTCTTCATAGTCATCATCACTAGGATCGGAATCGGTGTCGTCGATGATGATGTAGTCCTCGGGGCGTATCTCCTTGGGTTCTTCTTCTTCTATTGGTGCTGGTCCTCCCATGAATACTCTGATCTTCTTGACTAGGTCATCATTCTTCTCCAGTAGTGTCTTGATTTCCTCCTCATATCCATCGCGTACAAACTTGAGTTCTTCCTCCAGTTCGATGATCCTAGTCTTCGCCCTCTTTAAGTCCATCATGTCCGCGCACATCTGGTTTTCCTGACGTCGGATGTGCTGGTTTAACTCCTGGATGAAAGCTACAATGGATCTATCCTTCCTGGTGCTGATTACTTCCCATTGCTCGTCTCGGCGCCCACATATTTGGTAAATAGTGTCCTCAAGCTCCCTGTTGTAAACTTCTCCAATGCGTCCAATGGTAATGTGGGCTGCCATGCTCTTGCCTAGACTCCAGGTGGGTGCTTCGAAAGAAAACTCTATGGGTTTAGAAGTTGGCGAGAATGTCCTTCCTGGAACTTGTACTTGAATCATCCAGCGCTCCTCTTTAGGTAAAGTGGCGTTGTACGTCCCGGTGAAGCTTGGTATTCCAATGTTCAAGTACCTAGTGACTTCCTTCAAGTGACGTCCAAAAGGTGTGTCTTCATCCGGTTGTGCAAACTTGTTCTTCATCTCCATCATCCTAAAGAGTAGAAAATGGAGAGTAGTCAGAAATGAGAAGAGAGGTGTGACCTAGGGTTTATCTTAGTTGTCATGTGCTACACTCAGCGTGTGCTCTGATACCATCTTGTAGCGACCCGACCTCAGATGGTCAAGTCTCTGTGCTTCAGTGTCATCCCTGGATCGGTAATGCTGACACACACAGTACTCGAAGGATTTATAACAGAGTAGCAATCACACACTTATTACATCGAATGTCTCAAGAGAGAACTTATTACAATAATATGGCTTAAGGCCATCTAATACGATAACAGCGGAAGGCTTGGAAGATAAGGTGAGTCCATCAACTCCAACGGCATAGCTGAGCTGCACGGCAACGACCTAACGAACATTACTCCTTGTCTGAAAAGTCTGCAACATAATATGTTGTAGCCCGAAAACAGGTCAGCACATGGAATATGCTGGCAATGTAACACAGTAGAGCAAGAACAGAATAATGTTATCACTACATGCATATATGGCTGGTGGAAAGCTCTATGGTTTATAGTTTTTGCGAAAAGCCAATTTTTCCCTACAGCAAAGGAATATATTTTAATTTTTACTATCATGGTAGTTGAAACATCATTGAGAAGGTTCCTCCAACTCAATCCCAATTAAAGTGATTAACAACCCAACAATATTAATTAAACATGATGAGATACTTTTGATAACCCAAGTACTAGATACTCAAGAATTGTCCATAACCGGGGACACGGCTAACCATGATTAGATTGTACACTCTGCAGAGGTTTGCGCACTTTTCCCCACAAGACTTGATCTCCTCCGTTGGATTTCTCACACTACAGGGTGTTTGAGAAACGGATGACCGAGACACAATCTTTCAGAAACATTAACTCTCTACTCCGGACAGACCATACCAAACCTACATCCCACTACCTGCTGATCTGCCTCTTCAAGAGCTTCACGTAACTTACTCAACTATTCTAGAGCCCATAATAGCTTGTGGCTGCACACGGAAGTTTCTAGCATGAATCATCTCAGTTCCCTTTGAGCCTGGGTGGCGATCCATAGGAAGATCACACAGGTACTCCGGGATTTCCAAAAAAACAGGCAACACTGGGTACTCTAGGTGCCTCAATCCACCCAGTTGTTTGATTAAGTTGCCACCTTAAGTTGAACCATTAATATAACAATCTCACATCTGTCATGGATTTCACTCAAACCCAAACCACGTCTACGAGCATAGCATAGCATAGTAATATAAGCAACACGTAGAGTAACTCCCAAGGGTTTGAATGTAACAGGGCAATAGGTTCTACCTCATCAAGTACTTCCCAACCCACAAGTTAATGACATCCTAATCATGCAATGTTTGAGGATTGGAACTAATGCATAAAAACTGGGTGATAAAGGGGAATGATCAAAGTGTTACTTGCCTTGCTGACGATCTGTGAAACCTAGGGACTCGTAGTAGCACGCTTCGCACTCCGGGTGTTCTATCGCAAGCAAACAATAGCATACATAAGTAACAAGCAACGATGCACAAGTAAAACTCAAATAAAAGAGGTTGACCAGAAAGTTCAAATTAAGAACTCTGGTTCGCAAAAAGAATCAAATCAAACGGGGCAACGAAGCTCAAACGGCGAAAGAAAGAAGCTTCGTTAACTAATCTGAAACTAGGTCAAATTTTACAGTAGAGAAAACTTGTTTGAGTTGGTTAAACGGAAAGAGGGTTTCGAGATGAAACTCTAGGCGCTTGAATCGCCTGATTCCGACTAACGAGCGAAAAGATAAACAGAAACTAAGATCGGATCAGAAATCGCGGAATAAATCCGATAAAAGAAAACTGACGAACAGACTAACAAACGAGCGTTCGTTAGCTGTATCTAACGGGCGAAGAACCGTTCGTTAAAACGAACGTTCGGACGAACGTCCACTAATTAGAAGAACCGAGAAAAACCGGCGAATCCAAAAAAACGGATTTAAGGTTTCTAAAAAACCGAATGGTTTTATAAAAAACCGGTGGCGGAGTCCGGCGACTACCTCCGGCGAGAAGTTCGGCGAGGCGAGGTGCGGCGGCTCGCGGGGCGGCGGCGGCGTTCGGCAGTGGCGGCGCTCGGCTGCGGCGGCGGGGCTAGGCGGCGCAACGGCGGGGCTTGGCGCGGGGCGGCGGTGGGTGTGGGGGTGGGGCTCGGGTGGCGCGTATATAAAGGGGCGGGGCGGCTTGGAGGAGGGGCCAAGGCGGCGGCGGTGGAGTCCGGCTCGGACTCCTTATCCGAGTCGGCGGCGGCGGTGGCACGCGCGGGGAAGGCGACGGCGGCGCGGCGGCCTGGCTCGGCTGGGCCTTAGGCCCAGTCGGGCGCGGGAACTTTTTTTTTAAATAATTTCACCGACCGAAATAAATTCTAAAAAAATAAAAATGCCAAAATAATTTTCACCTTCTAAATAAAATATTTAGAACGAGATGAACATTTTCTTGGCCCTAAAATGCAATTTTGAAAACGTGCAATTTTTTCTAATGCAACAAAATTGCAATAAAATCCAAATGGAACAAATATTTGATTTTTTAATATTTTTCCTCCAATATTTCATTTATTTTGGAGAAGTCATCTTATCTCCTCTCTTGTATTTTAATATGAAATATTTTCGGAGAGAAAAATAATTAAAACCAAAATCCTCGTTTTCAAGATTTGATAAAGATCAAATTTGAAAACCGGGAAATCCCCAACTCTCTCAGAGGGTCCTTGAGTTGCTTAGGATTTCGAGGATCGCGAGACGAAATGCGAATAAAATATGATATGCATGGATGACTATGTATAACATTCCAAATTGAAAATTTGGGATGTTACCATGGTGAATGTTCAGATTATTATAGACTGATCTGTTTTAGATAGATTCTGTTTTTGATGCATAGTTTGCTTGTTTTGATGAAACTATCGATTCATATCAGTGGATTTAGCCATAAAAAAGTTATACTATAGTAGACAGAATGCAAAAACAAAATATGAATTGGTTTTCAACAATACTTAGAGTAGTGATTTGCTTTATTATACTAACGGATCTTACCGAGTTTTCTGTTGAAGTTTTGTGTGGATGAAGTATTCGATGATCGAGAAGGTCTCGATGTGAGAAGAAGGAAGAGAGGCAAGAGCTCAAGCTTGGGGATGCCCGAGGCACCCCAAGTAAATATTCAAGGAGACTCAAGCGTCTAAGCTTGGGGATGCCCCGGAAGGCATCCCCTCTTTCTTCAACAAGTATCGGTTTGTTTTCGGATTCGTTTCGTTCATGTGATATGTGCAATCTTGGAGCGTCTTTTGCATTTAGTTTTCATTTTTCTTTTATGCACCATGCTGGTATGAGATAGTCCTTGGTTGATTTATAGAATGCTCTTTGCACTTCACTTATATCTTTTGAGTATGACTTTATAGAATGCTTCATGCGCTTCACTTATATCATTTGAAGTTTGGATTGCTTGTTTCTCTTTACATACAAAACTGCCATTTGTAGAATGCACTTTTGCTTCACTTAGATTTGTTAGAGCACGGGCATATCTTTTGTAGAAAGAATTAAACTCTTGCTTCACTTATATCTATTTGGAGAGATGACAGGAACTGGTCATTCACATGGTTAGTCATAAAATCCTACATAAAACTTGTAGATCACTGAATATGATATGTTTGATTCCTTGCAATAGTTTTGCGATATAAAGATGGTGATATTAGAGTCATGCTAGTGGGTAGTTTTGGATTGTAGAAATACTTGTGTTGAGGTTTGTGATTCCCGTAGCATGCACGTATGGTGAACCGTTATGTAACGAAGTCGGAGCATGATTTATTTATTGATTGTCTTCCTTATGAGTGGCGGTCGGGGACGAGCGATGGTCTTTTCCTACCAACCTATCCCCCTAGGAGCATGCGCATAGTACTTTGTTTCGATGACTAATAGATTTTTGCAATAAGTATGTGAGTTCTTTATGACTAATGTTGAGTCCATGGATTATACGCACTCTCACCCTTCCACCATTGCTAGCCTCTCTAGTATCGCGCAACTTTCGCCGGTACCTTAAACCCACCATACATCTTCCTCAAAACAGCCACCATACCTACCTATCATGGCATTTCCATAGCGATTCCGAGATATATTGCCATGCAACTTCCATCATCATCATATACATGACTTGAGCATTCATTGTCATATTGCTTTGCATGATCGTAAGATAGCTAGCATGATGTTTTCATGGCTTGTCCGTTTTTTGATGTCATTGCTACGCTAGATCATTGCACATCCCGGTACACCGCCGGAGGCATCCATATAGAATCATACTTTGTTCTAGACATTGAGTTGTAATATTGAGTTGTAAGTAAATAAAAGTGTGATGATCATCATTATTAGAGCATTGCCCCAGTGAGGAAAGGATGATGGAGACTATGATTCCCCCATAAGTTGGGATGAGACTCCGGACTTTACAAAAAATAAAAGAGGCCAAAGAAGCCCAAATAAAAAAAGAGGCCAAAGAAGCCCACCAAAAAAATAAAAACAAAAAAATGAGAGAAAAAGAGAGAAGGGGCAGTGCTACTATCCTTTTCCACACTTGTGCTTCAAAGTAGCACCATGTTCTTCATATAGAGAGTCTCTTGAGTTATCACTTTCATATACTAGTGGGAATTTTCATTATAGAACTTGGCTTGTATATTCCGATGATGGGCTTCCTCAAATGCTCGAGGTCTTCATTAGCAAGCAAGTTGGATGCACACCCACTTAGTTTCAGTTGGAACTTTCATACACTTATAGCTCTAGTGCATCCGTTGCATGGCAATCCCTACTCACTCACATTGATATCTATTGATGGGCATCTCCATAGCCCGTTGATAAGCCTAGTTGATGTGAGACTATCTTCTCTTTTTTGTCTTCTCCACCATCATATTCTATTCCACCTATAGTGCTATGTCCATGGCTCACGCTCATGTATTGCATGAAAGTTGAAAAGGTTTGAGAACGTCAAAAGTATGAAACAATTGCTTGGCTTGTCATCGGGGTTGTGCATGATGTGAATATTTTGTGTGGTGAAGATGGAGCATAGCCAAACTATATGATTTTGTAGGGATAACTTTCTTTGGCCATGTTATTTTGAAAAGACATGATTGCTTTATTAGTAGGCTTGAAGTATTATTGTTTTTATGTCAAATGATAGACTATTGCTTTGAATCACACATATCCTAATATTCATGCCATGATTAGATTACATGATCAAGATTATGCTAGGTAGCATTCCACATCAAAAATTATCTTTTTTTATCATTTACCTACTCGAGGACGAGCAGGAATTAAGCTTGGGGATGCTGATACGTCTCTGTCGTATCTATAATTTTTGATTGTTCCATGCCAATATTCTACAACTTTCATATACTTTTGGCAACTTTTTATATTATTTTTGGGACTAACATATTGATCCAGTGCCAGTTCCTGTTTGTTGCATGTTTTTTGTTTCGCAGAATATCCATATCAAACGGAGTCCAAACGGGATAAAAACTAACTAAGATTCTTTTGGAATATATATGATTTTTGGGAAGAAAAATCCACGTGAGACGGTGCCCGAGGTGGCCATGAGGCAGGGGGCGCGCCCCTGACCCTCGCGGGCCACCCATAAGGCGGTTTATGCCCTTCTTTCTCCGCAAGAAAGCTAATATCCGGATAGAGATCGTGTTAAAATTTCAGCCCAATCGGAGTTACGGATCTCCGGGAATATAAGAAACGGTGAAAGGGAAGAATCTGAGAACGCAGAAACAGAGAGAGACAGAGAGACAGATCCAATCTCGGAGGGGCTCTCGCCCCTCCCGTGCCATGGAGGCCATGGACCAGAGGGGAAACCCTTCTCCCATCTAGGGAGGAGGTCAAGGAAGAAGAATAAGGAGGGGGGCTCTCTCCCCCTCGCTTCCGGTGGCACCGGAGTGCCACCGGGGGCCATCATCATCACCGCGATCTACACCAACACCTCCGCCATCTTCACCAACATCTCCATCACCTTCCCCCCTCTATCTACAGCGGTCCACTCTCCCGCAACCCGCTGTACCCTCTAATTGAACATGGTGCTTTATGCTTCATATTATTATCCAATGATGTGTTGCCATCCTATGATGTCTGAGTAGATTTTCGTTGTCCTATCAGTGGTTGATGAATTGCTATGATTGATTTAATTTGCTTGTGGTTATGTTGTTGTCCTTTGGTGCCCATCATATGATTGCGCGTGTGGATCACACCCTAGGGTTAGTTGTATGTTGATAGGACTATGTATTGGAGGGCAAGAGTGGCAGAAGCTTCAACCTAGCATAGAAATTGATGCATACGGGATTGAAGGGGGACCAATATACCTTAATGCTATGGTTGGGTTTTACCTTAATGAACATTAGTAGTTGCGGATGCTTGGTAATAGCTCCAATCATAAGAGCATAGAATTCCAAGTCAGGGATGACATGCTAGCAGTGGCCTCTCCCACATAATACTTGCTATCGGTCTAGTAAAGTAGTCAATTGCTCAGGGGAAATTTCGCAACTCCTACCACCACTTTTCCACACTCGCTATATTTATTTTATTGTGTCTTTACTTAAACAGCCCCTACTTTTATTTACGTAATATTTATTATCTTGCAAATATATCCAACAACACCTACAAAGTACTTTTGGTTTCATACTTGTTCTAGGTAAAGCGAACGTCAAGCGTCCGTAGAGTTGTATCGGTGGTCGATAGAACTTGAGGGAATATTTGTTCTACCTTTAGCTCCTCGTTGGGTTCGATACTCTTACTTATCGAAAACTGTTGCGATCCCCTATACTTGTGGGTTATCAACAACCTTTGCCTTCAAAGCGCGAGTTCGGCCATAGTTGGGACCATAGATATCTCTTTTCTCAGATTGCTGGAACTCATGTGTATTGAGCCTCTCAAGTATGTCAGACGGATTGAGAGTCTTGAAGTCAGGGCGTTCTTGAATCATTAGGGCCAGGGTGTCGAATGAGCTGTCAAGCGATCTCAGAAGCGTCTTGACAATTTTGTGCTTGGTGGTCTCAGTGGCGCCGAGTGCGCGAAGCTCATTTGTGATATCAGTGAGGCGATCAAATGTGAGCTGGACATTCTCATTGTCATTTCTCTTGAAGTGGTTGAAGAGGTTGCGAAGAACACTGATCCTTGAGTCTCTCTGGGTTGAGACGCCTTCGTTGACCTTGGAGAGCCAGTCCCAGACTAGCTTCGCATTTTTACCAAAGCACTCACATGACCATAATGTCCTTTGGTCAGATGACCACAGATGATGTTCTTAGCAGTCGAGTCCAGTTGAATGAAACTCTTGACATTAGCAGCAGTGACACCTTCACCGACCTTGGGAACGCCGTTCTTGATGACATACCAGAGGTCGACATCAATGGCTTCAAGATGCATGCGCATGTTATTCTTCCAGTAGAGGTAATTAGTGCCATCGAAGACATGGCACGCAGCAGAGACTTTGATTATCCTTGCAGTCAACATAGCTAAAACTCCAGGTGGTTAAACCGAATCACACAGAACAAGGGAGCACCTTGCTCTGATACCAATTGAAAGTGCTAATTATCGACTAGAGGGGGGTGAATAGGCGATTTTTATGGAAGTCTTCAAAACACGGGGGCTTTGAAGACAAACAATAGAAATGAACCTATTGATATGCAGCGCAAGGTAGACTAAACTAGACAAGCCATAGTCAAGTAAGCAATGAAGTGAAAGCACAAAGACTATCTGCAGCTAGGTAGTATGGATCAGGATGGAAAATGGTATGAAGCCAAATAGTGAACAATCTTCACACAGTGAAGCCAATCAGATCATGCAAGCAGGCATTGACTTCATGAAGACAACTGTAAAGTAAAGAGATGAGAAGGATAGAACCAGTTGCTTGGAGAGGACACGAATTTGGTAGACCAGTTCCAGTTGTTGTTACAACTGTACGTCTGGTTAGGGAGGCTGAGATTCAACTCAGAAGACCGCATCTTCACATTATTCCCCTTGAGCTAAGGACACACAGTACTCGCTAATCACTTTGGTAAGTCTTCAAGGTAGATTTCCAAACCTTCACAGACTTCGTTCACCGGCAATCCACAATGACTCTTGGATGCTCAGAACGCGACGCCTAACCGGCTGGAGGATTCACAGTCCTCAAGTGTAACAAGTCTTCAGATCACGCAGACAGAAAGACTTCAGTGATGCCTAACACTCTTTGGCTCTGGGTGTTTTGGGCTTTGTCCTCACAAGGATCTCTCTCTCAGATGCCTCAGAGGTGGGTTGCTCTCAAACGACAAAAGCAGTGCACTAACTCTGAGCAGCCACTAATTTATGGTGTAGGGGGTGGGCTATTTATAGCCAGGAGGCAACCCGACTTGATTTGTCCAAAATGACCCTGGGTCACTAAGGAGCTGACACGTGTCCAACTGTCAGATTTCAAACACATGCGACAGCTTGACTTGGGCTACAAGTTAAGCCGACTCATCCAGCTCTGGATAAGATTTGCTCTCATTGTCTTCGCTCGAAGACATAGGATTTGGTTGAGCATCACATCAGTCACTCTGACTTTGTTCACATGGAACCCACTTAACAGTATGGTGGTTCCTATGACTCAACAAATAAGAAAAGGAACTACGAAACAACTATGTCTTCGCACTCCATAGCCTTCACGTGATGTCTTCTCATTTCATAGTCTTCAATGTGAATATCTTCACAGACCACCATTGTCTTCAATGTCTTCACATATTTTTAGGGGTCGTCTCTGGTAGGTAAACCGAATCGATGAGGGACTACTACCTGTGTTATCCTGCAATTCTCACAAACACATTAGTCCCTCAACCAAGTTTGTCGTCAATACTCTAAAACCAACTAGGGGTGGCACTAGATGCACTTACAATGTCCAAAGCTGCATTGAACTCCTCGCGAGAGACCGAGGATCCCCCATCGGCCATAGACGAGGACGGAATCACACCGGGGTGCTCCTCCCCACCGTCTACGCTATCAACCATACTCTTTGGATGGTAAAGTCCTTAAAAAGAGACGAGGCTCTGATACCAATTGAAAGGATCGATATAGTTGACTAGAGGGGGTGAATAGGCAACTAACAATTTTTAGCTTTTCTTTACCAATTTAAACTTTGCATCAAAGTAGGTTGTCTAGATATGCAACTAGGTGAGCAACCTATATGATGCAACAACAACAAGCACACAAGCAAGCAAGGGATACAACACAATATAAGCTTGCACAAGTAAAGGTAAGAGATAACCAAGAGTGGAGCCGGTGGAGACGAGGATGTGTTACCAAAGTTCCTTCCCTTTGAGAGGAAGTACGTCTCCGTTGGGGTGGTGTGGAGGCACAATGCTCCCCAAGAAGCCACTAGGGCCACCATATTCTCCTCGCGCCCTCACACAATGCGATATGTCGTGATTCCACTATTGGTGCCCTTGGAGGAGGCAATCGAACCTTTACAAACAAGGTTGGGGCAATCTCCACAAATTAATTGGAGGCTCCCAACGACACCACGAAGCTTCACCATAATGGAATATGGCTCTGCAGTGACGTCAACCGTCTAGGGTGCTCAAACAACCAAGAGTAACAAGATCCGCAAGGGATTAGTGGAGGGAATCAAATTTCTCTATGAGGAAGTGTAGATCGGGGCCTTCTCAACCAATCCCTAGAAAATCAACAAGTTTGATTGGCTAGGGAGAGAGATCGGGCGAAAATGGAGCTTTGAGAAATAAATGGAGCTTGGGGAGGGAAGAGATAGTCAACTTGGGGAAGAAGACCCCCTTATATAGTGAGAGGAAAGATCCAACTGTTACCCACTTAACCAGCCCGCGACATGCGGTACTACCGCACACACTCATGGCACTACCGCATAGGCACGCGGTACTACCGCTCGTGCGACAGGGGTGAGATGAGGCCCTGTTGCACAAGGCAACGAGCGGTACTACCATGTGCCCTTGCGGTACTACCGCAAGGCAGGGCTCATTCTGGGCTGGGAAGGCACATACTAATAAAATTACATCCGTGGCTACTTCCGCTGAGTTTTGGTCTGTGCAAAAATCCGGCATGGTACTACAGCTCACAAGGAGCGGTACTACCGCGTAGGGTGCAGAAGTAAAAAAATTACTTCCACCCCTACTTCCGCGCATGCCACCATTCTGGACCAGAGGCCACGGTACTACCGCGTGCTAGGAGCGGTACTACCGCTGCCATGGGTGGTACTATCGTGGGCAGCTGCGGTACTACTGCTGCCTTGAGAAGTACTACTGCACGCCACAGAACAGTAGCACTAGGAAGCCTTCATCTTCGCAACGACAAGGAAAACAACCGGTGCTCCAATGAAGCGAAGGAAAGGTGGTGCAAAGGAACAGATGTGTACATCTTGATTCCACCATAACCTTTCTGAAGCGGACCCCTCTTAATAGTACGACTTTCCTACGACTCAATTCCACTGAAAAGAAACATAGAGAAACGCCGTCTTCGATAGGCTCCGAGGGGCACTGAATAGTCTTGTTCCTAGACATGAGATATCTGAAATGCTCAATGCACACGATTAGTCCGCAAATGCATTGTCATCAATCACCAAAACCACTTAGGGAGAAATATGCCCTTACATCAGCTTTAAGCATCGCGAAGAGCTCGGGAATTGTCTTTTCCATCCCTTGCATGTTATAGTTCATCACTAAGCCTTTAGCTTGGTGGCGGTGATTGAAGAACTCTGACAATGACACTATCATCAGGAAGATTAACTCCCAGCTGAGTCAAGTGGTTATGCTACCTAGACATTCTGAGTATGTGTTCACTAACAGAACTGTTCTCATCCATCTTGCAGCTATAGAACTTGTTGGAGACTTCATCTCTCTCAACTCGGGCATTTGCTTGAAATATTAACTTCAACTCTTGGAACATCTCATATGCTCCATGACGTTCAAAACGTCTTTGAAGTCCCGATTCTAAGCCATAAAGCATGGCACACTGAATTATCGAGTAGTCATCAGCTTTAGTCTGCCAGAAGTTCATAACGTCCAGAGTTGCTCCTGCAGCGGGCCTTGCACCTAGCGGTGCTTCCAGGATGTAATTCTTCTGTGCAGCAATGAGGATAATCCTCAAGTTACGAACCCAGTCCGTGTAGTTGCTACCATCATCTTTCAACTTGCTTTCTCTAGGAACACATTAAAATTCAAGGGAATGGTAGAACGGGCCATTGATCTACAACAACATAAATATACAAAAAAAACTATCAGGACTAAGTTCATGATAGATTAAAGTTCAATTAATCATATTACTTAAGAACTCCCACTTAGATAGACATCCCTCTAGTCATCTAAATGATCTCGTGATCCATATCAACTAAACCATGTCCGATCATCACATGAGATGGAGTAGTTTTCAATGGTGAACATCACTATGTTGATCATATCTACTATATGATTCACGTTCGACCTTTTGGTCTCAGTGTTCCGAGGCCATATCTGCATATGCTAGGCTCGTCAAGTTTAACCCGAGTATTCTGCACATGCAAAACTGGCTTGCACCCATTATATGTGAACGTAGAGCTTATCACACCCGATCATCACATGGTGTCTCGGCACGACGAACTGTAGCAACGGTGCATACTCAGGGAGAACACTTATACCTTGAAATTTAGTGAGGGATCATCTTATAATGCTACCGCCGTACTAAGCAAAATAAGATGCATAAAAGATAAACATCACATGCAATCAAAATATATGACATGATATGGCCATCATCATCTTATGCCTTTGATCTCCATCTCCAAAGCACCGTCATGATCTCCATCGTCACCGGCTTGACACCTTGATCTCCATCGTAGCGTCGTTGTTGTCTCGCCAACTATTGCTTCTACGACTATCGCTACCGCTTAGTGATAAAGTAAAGCAATTACATGGTGATTACATTTCATACAATAAAGCGACAACCATAAGGCTCCTGCCAGTTGCCGATAACTTTTACAAAACATGATCATCTCATACAACAATTTATATCTCATCACGTCTTGACCATATCACATCACAACATGCCCTGCAAAAACAAGTTAGACGTCCTCTACTTTGTTGTTGCAAGTTTTACGTGGATGCTACGGGCTTCTAGCAAGAACCATTCTTACCTACGCATCAAAACCACAATGATTTTTCATCAAGTGTGCTATTTTAACCTTCAACAAGGACCGGCCGTAGTCAAATTCGATTCAACTAAAGTTGGAGAAACAGACACCCGCCAGCCACCTATGTGCAAAAGCATGTCGGTAGAACTGGTCTCATGAACGTGGTCATGTAATGTTAGTCCGGGCCACTTCATCCAACAATACCGCCGAATCAAAATAAGATGTTGGTGGTAAGCAGTATGACTATTATCGCCCACAACTCTTTGTGTTCTACTCGTGCATATCATCTATGCATAGACCTGGCTCGGATGCCACTATCGGGGAAAGTAGTATGCAATTTCAAAATTTTCCTACGATCACGCAAGATCTATCTAGGAGAGGCATAGCAATGAGAGGGGGAGAGTGTGTCCACGTACCCTCGTAGACCAAAAGCAGAAGTGTTAGGTTAACGTGGTTGATGTAGTCGAACGTCTTCACAATCCAACCGATCTTAGTACCGAACATACGGCACCTCCGAGTTCAGCACACATTCAGCTCGATGACGTCCCTCGAACTCTTGATCCAGCAGAGGGTCGAGGGAGAGTTCTGATGACCCACAAGTGTAGGGGATCTATCGTAGCTTTCTCGATAAGTAAGAGTGTCGAACCCAACGAGGACAGAAGGAAATGATAAGCGGTTTTCATCAATGTATTTTTTGCAAGCACTGAAATTATCGGCAACAGATAGTTTTGTGATAAGGTAATTGGTAATTGGTAACAAATAGTAAAAGTAAATAAGGTGCAGCAATATGGCCCAATCCTTTTTAGCAAAGGACAAGCCTGGACAAACTCTTATATAAAGGAAAGCGCTCCCGAGGACACATGGGAATTATCGTCAAGCTAGTTTTCATCACGCTCATATGATTCGCGATCGGTACTTTGATAATTTGATATGTGGGTGGACCGGTGCTTGGATACTGTCCTTACTTGGACAAGCATCCCACTTGTGATTAACCCCTATTGCAAGCATCCGCAACTACAACAGAAGTATTAAGGTAAACCTAAGCATAGCATGAAACATATGGATCCAAATCAGCCCCTTACGAAGCAACGCATAAACTAGGGTTTAAGCTTCTATCACTCTAGCAACCCATCATCTACTTATTACTTCCCAATGCCTCCCTCTAGGCCCAAACAATGGTGAAGTGTCATGTAGTCGACGTTCACATGACACCACTATAGGGATGACAACATACATCTCATCAAAATATCGAACGAATACCAAATTCACATGACTACTTATAGCAAGACTTCTCACATGTCCTCAGGAACAAACGTGACTACTCACAAATCATATTCATGTTCATAATCAGAGGGGTATTAATATGCATAATGGATCTGAACATATGATCTTCCACCAAGTAAACCAACTAGCATCAACTACAAGGAGTAATCAACACTACTAGCAACCCACAGGTACCAATCTGAGGTTTGGATACAAAGATCCCTGTTCAAGAATTCATCCAATTAACCAGTTAACTTGTCGATTAATCCCTACTCGTAGGGTCACCGAGTAGCCGATAAACTCAAAAATCGTCCGATTAATTGATTAAATGGCCGATTAACTTGCCGATTAGTCGATTAATCCCCTACTCACCAGCCAACCAAGCAGCTACTAGTTAACGATTTCCTCAACAATGAAAAAGATTGGATACAAGTGATGAACTAGGGTTTGAGATGAGATGGTGCTGGTGAAGATGTTGATGGATATTGACCCCCTCCCGATGAGAGGATCATTGGTGATGACGATGGTGATGATTTCCCCCTCCCGGAGGGAAGTTTCCCCGGCAGAACAGCTCCGCCGGAGCCCTAGATTGGTTCCGCCAAGGTTCTGATTCGTGGCGGCGGAGTTTCGTCCCGTGAGCTTGCTTATGATTTTTTCCTCGACATTACTCCATATAGCCAAAGATGGGCATCGGAGGGCCACCAGGGGGCCCACGAGGCAGGGGGCGCACCCAGGGGGTAGGGTGTGCCCCCCACCCTCGTGGGCGGTGGGTGGCCCCCCTCTGGTACTTCTTTCGCCCAATATTTTTTTATTCTGAAAATAATTCCCTAGAGTTTCAGGACTTTTGGAGATGTGCAGAATAGGTCTCTAATATTTGCTCCTTTTCAGCCCAGAATTCCAGCTGCCGGCATTCCCCCTCTTCATGTAAACCTTGTAAAATAAGAGAGAATATGCATAAGTATTGTGACATAATGTGTAATAATAGCCCATAATGCAGTAAATATCGATATAAAAGCATGATGCAAAATGTACATATCAACTCCCCCAAGCTTAGACCTCGCTTGTCCTCAAGCGAAAGCCGAAATCGAAAAATATATCCACATGTTTAGAGATAGAGGTGTCGATAAAAATAAAATGCGGACATGAGGGCATCATGATCATTCTTAGAACAGCAACATATATATATATATTGTCATATGATCTCTTATACTAAACTAACAATTCAATCACAATTTCAAGTATGAATCATACACATCGTTGAGAACCAACAAACTCTAATCTCAGTCATTGAAGCAATTGCAGTTTATCATAACATAGGAAAGAGTCAATATAAGAGCTTCTCAGCAAGTCCATATACTCAACCATCATTTAGTCTTTCACAATTGCTAACACTCACGTGATATTTATGGTTATGAAGTTTTAATCGGACACAGAGTAAGTAGGGGCTTATAGTTTTGCCTCCCAACCTTTTACCTCAAGGGTAATGTCAACAATAATAGTTCATGAAAACTCACATCCAATTATCTATATATACCTGGATCTTTCCAACACATTGTGCTTGCCAAAGGATAAAATGTAAAAAGGAAGGGTGAATATCACCGTGACTCTTATATGAAGTATAAGACAGGAATAAAAGATAGGCCCTTCGCAGAGGGAAGCAGAGGTTGTCATGTGCTTTATGGTTGGATGCACAAAATCTTAACGCAAAAGAACGTCACTTTATATTGCCACTTGTGATATGGACCATTATTATGCAGTCCGTCGCTTTTATTTCTTCCACATCACAAGATCGTACAAAGCTTATTTTCTCTGCGCTAATAAATCATACATATTTAGAGAGAAATTTTTATTGCTTGCAACGATGACAACTTACTTGAAGGATCTTACTCAATCCATAGGTAGATATGGTGGACTCTCATGGCAAAACTGGGTTTAAGGATATTTGGAAGCACATGTAGTATCTCTACTTGGTGCATAGAATTTGGCTAGCATGAGAGGGAAAGGCAAGCTCAACATGTTGGATGATCCATGACAATATAATTTATTTCAGATGTAAGAAAACATAACCCATTACATTGTCTTCCTTGTCCAACGTCAACTCTTTAGCATGTCATATTTTAATGAGTGCTCACAATCATAAAAGATGTCCAAGATAGTATATTTATATGTGAAAACCTCTCTTTCCTTATTACTTCCTATTAATTGCAACGATGACCAAAACTATGTTTGTCAACTCTCAACAATTTTTATTCATCATACTCTTTATATGTGAAGTCATTACTCTCCATAAGATCCATATGATCTCTTTATTTCTTTTTATTTCTTCTCTTTTATTCTATTCCCTCAAGATCATAACAAAATAATCAAGCCCTTGACTCAACACTAATCTTTATTATATATAGCTCACGGACTCGATTACATAGAAGGATCATAAAGCAAAACTAAAGAACTAGATCATACTAAAACTTTATTCTACTAGATCAAGATATAACAAAAAGGGTCGAACTAAGAAAAACGGTAAATATAAAAGTGATGGTGATACGATACCGGGGCACTCCCCCAAGCTTGGCACTTGCCAAGGGGAGTGCCCATACCCATGTGTTTATGTTTCCTTCCTCGGAGGTGGTGATGATGGAGTTGTTGGTGATGTAGGCTTATCGTCCATCTTCCAAGGCATAGGCTCACCATCATAGAAGGATGATCGAGTCTCCGGGATCCTCAAATTTGCAGCCAAACTCATCCTCTTGAATCTATATTCATACTCATAGTTTTGGTTTTGCAGGTCATAGATCTGGGTTTGGAGGCGCTCGATTTTCTCGTGAAGTTTGAAGATGGCCTCCCCAATGTTCTTGTCATCCAGCTTGTGGTTGTTGGTGAACTCCATGATCATTATATGATTGGAGTCGAGTCCACGTTCCACCATCACCTGGCACTTGAAAACTTGTTGCTCCAATGCCTCGAGCCTTGTTTCCACGCTTCCGGTCCTCCTTGGTCCCTCAACATCGCGGATATGCAGCAACCCCTCACGCATCTCAATGGTTTGAGGGTGTTGCGGCACCTCCGCGAGGTAGGTATTGATGACCTTCTCGAAGAACTTGTCCTTGGGGGCACTTGAAGACGCCATGGCGATCTATATCTGTCAAAAAAAACAGCTCAAAACAAAAACAAGAGATATTTGCGTGGTACGGTGGTAAAAACCTTCGGGGGATTATATAATTATTTTTTACCGACCAAAAGAAGTATCGTGTAAGAAAATGGAGTCCTGAGAGCACACGAGGTGCCCACGAGGCAGGGGGCACGCCCAGGGGGGTAGGGCGTGCCCTCCACCCTCGTGGATGCCTCGTGTCCTTCCCGGACTACTTCTTATTTTTCCTATTTTCTTAAATATTCCAAAACGGAGAAAAATTGCCATTAGAACTGTTTTGGAGTCGGCTTACTTACCATACCACGTACCTATTCCTTTTCGAAGTCTAAAACGTTTCGGAAAGTGTCCCTTATGTATTCCTCCGGGGTTACGGTTTCAATAACATTAGTTTCAACATTTATGGGATTACCTGAGATATAATGTTTGATTCTTTGACCGTTCACCACCTTCGGATTTGTGCCTTCGAAGTTGTTGATTTTTATGGCACCGGAACGGTAGACCTCCTTGATGACGTAAGGACCTTCCCATTTAGAGAGAAGTTTGCCTGCAAAAAATCTTAAACGAGAGTTGTATAAAAATACATAACCACCTACATTAAACTCACGTTTTTGTATCCTTTTATCATGCCATCTTTTAAATTTTTCTTTAAACAGTTTGGCATTCTCGTAGGCCTGGGTTCTCCATTCATCAAGTGAGCTAATGTCAAAAAGCCTCTTCTCACCGACAAGTTTAAAGTCATAGTTGAGCTCTTTAATAGCCCAATATGCTTTATGTTCTAGTTCAAGAGGTAAGTGACATGCTTTACCATAAACCATTTTATACGGATACATACCCATAGGATTTTTATATGCAGTTCTATAAGCCCATAATGCATCATCAAGTTTCTTGGACCAATTCTTTCTAGATCTATTGACGGTCTTTTGCAAAATTAATTTAAACTCTCTATTGCTAAGTTCTACTTGACCACTAGACTGCGGATGATATGGAGATGCAATTCTATGATTAACATCATACTTAGCAAGCATTTTATGAAAGGCACCATGAATAAAATGTGAACCACCATCAGTCATTAAGTATCTAGGGACTCCAAACCTCGGAAAAATAACTTCTTTAAGCATCTTAATAGAGGTGTTATGATCAACACTACTAGTTGGAATAGCTTCTACCCACTTAGTAACGTAATCAACAACAACTAAAATATGTGTATACCCATTAGAGGAAGGAAACGGTCCCATATAATCAAAACCCCAAACATCAAATGGTTCAATAACAAGTGAATAATTCATAGGCATTTCTTGATGTCTACTAATATTACCAATTCTTTGACATTCATCACAAGACAAAACAAACTTATGGGGATCCTTGAAGAGAGTAGGCCAATAAAAACCGAATTGCAATACCTTATGTGCAGTTCTATCTCCAGCATGGTGTCCTCCATAAGCCTCGGAGTGGCACTTGCGTAGGATCTGTTCCTGTTCATGCTCAGGTACACAATGTCTAATAACACCATCTACTCCTTATTTATAAAGATGTGGGTCATCCCAGAAGTAATGTCTTAAATTATAGAAGAACTTTTTATTTTGCTGGTACATGAAACTAGGTGGTATAAATTTAGCAACAATATAATCAGCATACCATGGAGCAGTACGAGAAGCATTTATGACAACTAATTTTTCATCAGGAAAGCTATCATCAATAGGTAGTGGGTCATCAAGAACATTTTATAACCTAGACAAGTTGTCTGCAAGGGGGTTCTCAGCTCCTTTTCTATCAATAATATGCAAATCAAATTCTTGAAGCAAGAGAACCCATCTAATAAGTCTAGGTTTAGCATCTTTCTTTCCCATAAGATATTTAATAGTAGCATGATCAGTGTGTACAGTTACTTTAGAATCAACAATATAAGGTCTGAACTTATCACAAGCAAATACAACTCCTAAAAATTCTTTTTCAGTAGTGGCATAATTTCTTTGGGCACTGTCTGGAGTTTTACTAGCATACTGAATAACATTTAATTTCTTATCAACTCTTTGTCCTAGAACAGCCCCTACAGCATAGTCACTAGCAACACACATAATTTCAAATGGTAAATTTCAATCAGGAGGGTGAACAATAGGTGCAGAAATCAAAGCTTTCTTAAGTATTTCAAATGCTTCTACACAATCATCATCAAAGACAAAAGGAACATCTTTTTGTAAGAGAATAGTCAGAGGCCTAGAAATTTTAAAGAAGTCCTTAATGAACCTCCTATAAAAACTGGCATGACCAAGGAAACTTCTTATACCTTTAATGTCCTTGGGACACGACATCTTTTCAATAGCATCAACTTTAGCTTTATCAACTTCAATACCTCTTTCGGAAATTTTATGCCCCAAGACAATACCTTCATTAACCATAAAGTGGCACTTCTCCCAATTCAAGACAAGATTAGTTTCTTCACATCTCTACAAAACTCGATCAAGGTTGCTTAAGCAATCATCAAAAGAAGTTCTGTAAACGGAGAAATCATCCATGAAAACCTCAACAATCTTTTCACAAAAGTCAGAGAATATAGCAGTCATACATCTTTGAAAGGTAGCAGGTGCATTACATAAACCAAAAGGCATACGTCTATAAGCAAAGGTACCGAAAGGGCAAGTAAAAGTTGTCTTTTCTTGATCCTCTTTTGATACAGGAATTTGAGAGAAACCAGAATAACCATCTAGAAAGCAAAAATGTGTATGCTTGGATAATCTTTCTAGTATTTGATCAATAGAAGGTAAAGGGTAATGATCATTTTTAGTAGCTTTATTTAATTTGCGGAAATAAATTACCATTCTATAACTTGTAACAATTCTTTGTGGGATCAATTCATCTTAATCATTAGGAACAATAGTAATACCTCCCTTCTTAGGGACACAATGGACATGACTTACCCACTGACTATCAGTAACGTGATAAATTATACCTACCTCTAGAAGCTTTAGTATTTCTTTTCTTACCACTTCTTTCATCTTAGGATTTAACCTTCGTTGGTGATCAACAACTGGTTTAGCGTCTTTCTCCAGTTTTATTTTGTGCTGGCATAGAGTGGGACTAATGCCCTTAAGATCATCAAGAGTATATCCGATAGCAGCATGATGCTTCTTCAGAGTTTTCAATAATTTCTTTTCTTCATGCTCTGAAAGGTTAGCACTAATAATAACAGGATATATATCTTTCTCATCAAGATAAGCATATTTAAGAGTATCAGGTAAAGGTTTAAGCTCAAACACAGGATCACCCTTAGGTGGAGGAGGATCCCCTAGGATTTCAACAGGCAAGTTGTGTTTCAAAATAGGTCCCTGTTTAAAGAATACTTCATCTATTTCCCTTCTTTCATTCATAAACATATCATTTTCATGGTCTAGCAAATATTGTTCCAAAGGATCAGTAGGAGGCACAACAATAGAAGCAAGACCAATAATTTCATCTTTACTAGGCAATTCTTTATCATGGGGTTGTCTATGAAACTTAGCAAAATTAAACTCATGAGACATATCACCCAAACCAACAGAAACAATATCCTTATTACAGTCTATCTTAGCATTAACAGTATTCAAGAAGGGTCTACCAAATATAATGGGACAAAAGTCAACTTGTGGGGAACCAAGAACAAGAAAATCAGTAGGATATTTAACTTTTCCACACAAGACTTCAACATCTCTTACAATCCCAACTGGTGAGATAGTATCTCTATTGGCAAGCTTAATAGTAACATCAATCTCTTCTATCTCAGCAGGTGCAATATCATGCATAGTTTCTTTGTATGAGGAATGAGGTATTGCACTTGTACTAGCAACCATATCACATAAGCCATGATAGCAATGATCTCCTATTTTAACAGAAATAATAAGCATGCCTACAACTGGTCTATGTTTATTTTTAGTATCAGGTCTAGCAATTCTAGCAGATTCATTGCAGAAGTAAATAACATGCCCATCAATATTGTCGGCCAAGAGATCTTTAACCATAGCAACACTAGGTTCAACTTTAATTTGCTCAAGGGGTTTAGGTGTCTTAATACTACTTTTGTTAACCATAGTTGAAGCTTTAGCATGATCCTTTATTCTAACAGGGAAAGGTGGTTTCCCAATATAAGCAGTAGGAACAACAAGATCATTATAAGTGATAGTCTTTTCTTTAACTTTAATAGGTGCAACTACTTTTACTTCAATGGGATGATTATATTTAAACCACTTCTCCTTAGGGAGATCAACATGAGTAGCAAAGGATTCACAGAAAGAAGCTACTATCTCAGAGTCAAGTCCATATTTAGTGTTAAATTCACGAAAAGCATCGGTATCCATAAAAGATTTAACACAATCAAACTTAGGTGTTATACCTGACTCCTTACCTTTGTCGAGGTCCCAATCTTCAAAGTTGCGTTTAATTATTTCCAATAAATCCCATTTGAACTCAATAGTCTTCATCATAAAAGATCCAGTACAAGAAGTATCGAGCATGGAGCGATTACTGAGAGAAACCTGAGCATAATTTTTTTGAATCATTTCTTTTGAGAGCTCATGATTGGGGCATGAATATAACATTGACTTAAGCCTCCCCCAAGCTTGAGCGATGCTTTCTCCTTCGCGAGGCCAAAAATTATATATATAATTACGATCACGATGAACCAGATGCATAGGATAAAACTTCTGATGAAATTTCAATTTCAATCATTGGTAGTTCCATGATCCAATATTATCACATAGCCTAAACCATGTCAATGCATCTCCCTTCAAAGATAAAGGGAAGACCTTCTTCTTGATAACATCCTCGGGCATACCTGCAAGCTTAAATAATCCACAAACTTCATCCACATAGATTAGGTGCAAATCGGGATGTAATGTTCCATCACCTGTGAAAGGATTAGCTAGCAGTTTCTCTATCATACCCGAAGGAATGTCAAAGTAAACATTTTCAGTAGGTTCAGTAGGTTGAGGAGCAACTCTTTGCTCTACTGGTCGGGGTGAAGATACCCCGAACAAGCCCCTCAAAGGATTATGTTCCATAGTAACAAGTGACAGTAAATTTCAGCACACTACATAAATTCTTCCTTACCAGAGGCGCTTCACTCCCTGGCAACGGCGCCAGAAAAGAGTCTTGATGACCCACAAGTGTAGGGGATCTATCGTAGCCTTTTCGATAAGTAAGAGTGTCGAACCCAACGAGGAGCAGAAGGAAATGATAAGCGGTTTTCAGCAAGGTATTTTCTGCAAGCACTGAAATTATCGGTAACAGATAGTTTTGTGATAAGGTAATTGGTAACTGGTAACAAATAGTAAAAGTAAATAAGGTGCAGCAATATGGCCCAATCCTTTTTGTAGCAAAGGACAAGCCTGGACAAACTCTTATATAAAGGAAAGCACTCCCGAGGACACATGGGAATTATCGTCAAGCTAGTTTTCATCACGCTCATATGATTCGCGTTCGGTACTTTGATAATTTGATATGTGGGTGGACCGGTGCTTGGGTACTGTCCTTACTTGGACAAGCATCCCACTTATGATTAACCCCTATTGCAAGCATCCGCAACTACAACAGAAGTATTAAGGTAAACCTAACCATAGCATGAAACATATGGATCCAAATCAGCCCCTTACGAAGCAATGCATAAACTAGGGTTTAAGCTTCTGTCACTCTAGCAACCCATCATCTACTTATTAGTTCCAAATGCCTCCCTCTAGGCCCAAACAATGGTGAAGTGTCATGTAGTCGACGTTCACATGACACCACTAGAGGGATGACAACATACATCTCATCAAAATATCAAACGCATACCAAATTCACATGACTGCTTATAGCAAGACTTCTCCCATGTCCTCAGGAACAAACATAACTACTCACAAATCATATTCATGTTCATAATTAGAGGGGTATTAATATGCATAATGGATCTGAACATATGATATTCCACCAAGTAAACCAACTAGCATCAACTACAAGGAGTAATCAACACTACTAGCAACCCACGGGTACCAATCTGAGGTTCGGATACAAAGATTGGATACAAGAGATGAACTAGGGTTTGGGATGAGATGGTGCTGGTGAAGATGTTGATGGATATTGACCCCCTCCCGATGAGAGGATCGTTGGTGATGACGATGGTGATGATTTCCCCCTCCCGGAGGGAAGTTTCCCCGGCAGAACAGCTCCGCCGGAGCCCTAGATTGGTTCCGCCAAGGTTCCGCCTCGTGGCGGCGGAGTTTCGTCCCGTGAGCTTGCTTATGATTTTTTACTCGAAGAAAGACTCCATATAGCCAAAGATGGGCACCGGAGGGCCACCAGGGGGCCTATGAGGCAGGGGCGCGCCCCCACCCTCGTGGATGGCGGGTGGCTCCCCTCTGGTACTTCTTTCGCCCAATATTTTTTATATATTCTGAAAGTAATTCCCTGGAGTTTCAGGACTTTTGGAGATGTGTAGAATAGGTCTCTAATATTTGCTCCTTTTCCAGCCCAGAATTCCAACTACCGGCATTCCCCCTCTTCATGTAAACCTTGTAAAATAAGAGAGAATATGCATAAGTATTGTGACATAATGTGTAATAACAGCCCATAATGCAGTAAATATTGATATAAATGCATGATGCAAAATGGATGTATCAAGTTCCGTCAGCATGATGGCATGGTGACAGTGATGGTGACGTGATTCGCGCAGGGCTTCGCCTAAGCACTACGACGCTATGACTGGAGGAGTAAACTGTGGAGGGGGGCATCGCACACGGCTAAGAGAACTGTTCGTCTCCCTTTGGGGTGCCCCCGCCCCCGTATATAAAGGAGGGGAGAGGAGGCGGCCGGCCAGGTGGGGGCACGCCAAGGGGGAGTCCTACTAGGACTCCCAGTCCTAGTAGGATTCGCCCCCACCTTTCCCTTTCTTCACCGGAGGGAAAAGGAAGGAGATGGAGAGGGAGAGGGAAAGGGGGGCCCGCGCCCCCTCCTCCTTGTCCTATTAGGACTCCCTAGGAGGGGGACGCCCCCCCATGGGCTTCCCTCTCTCTCCCCTAGGCCCATGTAGGCCCAATACTTCCCCAGGGGGTTTCGGTAACCCCTCGGTACTCCGGTAAAATACCTGAATCACTCGGAACCGTTCTGATGTCCGAATACTACCTTCCAATATATGAATCTTTACCTCTCAACCATTTTGAGACTCCTCATCGTGTCTGTGATCTCATCCGGGACTCTGAACAAACTTTGGTCACCAAAACACATAACTCATAATACAAATCATCGTCGAACGTTAAGAGTGCAGACCCTACGGGTTCGAGAACTATGTAGACATGACCGAGACACATATCCAATCAATAACCTATAGCGGAATCTGGATGCTCATATTGGTTCCTACATATTCTACGAAGATCTTCATCGGTCAAACCGCAATAACAATATACGTTATTCCCTTTGTCATCGGTATGTTACTTGCCCGAGATTCAATCGTCAGTATCATCATACCTAGTGCAATCTCGTTACCGACAAGTCTCTTTACCCGTTCCGTAATGCATTATCCCGCAACTAACTCATTAGTTACATTACTTGCAAGGCTTATAGTGATGTGCATTACCGAGAGGGCCCAGAGATACCTCTCCGATACTCGAAGTGACAAATCCTAATCTTGATCTATGCCAACCCAACAAACACCTTCGGAGACACCTGTAGAGCATATTTATAATCACCCAGTTACGTTGTGATGTTTGATAGCACACAAGGTGTTCCTCCGGTATTCGGGAGTTGCATAATCTCATAGTTAGAGGAATATGTATAAGTCATGAAGAAAGCAATAGCAATAAAACTTAACGATCATTATGCTAAGCTAACAGATGGGTATTGTCCATCACATCATTCTCTAATGATGTGATCCCATTCATCAAATGACAACACATGTCTATGGGCAGGAAACTTAATCATCTTTGATTAACGAGCTAGTCAAGTAGAGGCATACTAGGGACACTCTGTTTTGTCTATGTATTCACACATGTACTAAGTTTCTGATTAATACAATTCTAGCATGAATAATAAACATTTATCATGATATAAGGAAATATAAATAACAACTTTATTATTGCCTCTAGGGCATATTTCCTTCATCCCCTAGCGCACGCCTCCCACCCTTGCCACCGCCTCGCGGCTCTTCTGACTTTGACTCCAAGTCCCCTGGGTGTATTTTGGTCCAAGAAAAGTCATCGTGAAGTTTTATTCCGTTTGGACTTCGTTTGGTATTCCTTTTCTACGAAGCTCGAAAACAAGGAAAAAACAAAACTGGCACTGGGCTCTAGGTTAATAAGTTTGTCCCAAAAATAATATAAAATAGCATATTAATGCATATAAAACATCCAAAACAGATAATATAATAGCATGGAACAATCAAAAATTATAGATACGTTGGAGACGTATCAATGAGTTGGGTGAGGGTTTGGGGTTCTTAGTGGGTGGTTTTTTTCGTTCTTCCTGGCAGTTTGGGATGTTTTTTCGTTCTTGTTGGGTATGCCTTCCTCTCCTCTGTTTAAAGCATTTTTGCCAAAAATATCATGGTTTGTGTTGTTTTCAATTAATCCACTGACTACCTTTCTCCATCTCCCTTGCCACCTATGTGTTTATTCGAGAACACCTTCACTGGCATGCCTCCAGTGTTTTAGGTATGAGTTTTCTAGATCAAGTTTTCTAGTGCATCGAACGAGTTGGTGGGGACTCAGAGTATGTTTTTAATTCTTTGTTTGGTTTTGTCCATCTCTTTTGGGTGGTCCTTTTTTATCTTTTCCCATGCACCAAATCAAAGTCGGCTCTTGTTTGTTCCATGGTTGGTATCTTCTACCCGATCCAGGGCTTATTCCTCTAAATTTTGTTGGTAAAATCCATCCGAAGACTTTGGCAACCAAGCAGTTACATGCTCCTCGAGTTGTCGCAACTTGCATTTGGGCGGATATGGTTCTTGGCGTCACCCATTTATTGGTGTCAGCCCTGCCTAGCAGTCGGCAACTCCCCATGTGGTTAGCGTGGATGCGATTTGGATGCCTTTATGAAACAATGGAAGCATTTATTTACGAAGGAACAACACGTGCACTACCCATTGACAGTGAAAAGGGCGCATACTGTGCATGCAATGATATGTAGTGCTTGTTTCCAGCTCGTCTGTGGTTGTATCAAGGGATTTCAATGTCCCTTTTTATACACCTTGCTCAATTAAAGAGAATGACTAGGGGTTTAAGTTTGCCAAAGAAAACCAAGAGAATAGGTCGCCGTGACCAAACAAGACTCATCATTGTGTCATTGCATTGGGGTTAAAGTTTCAAGAAAAATGTTGAAATTATAACTTTCATTGAGAAAATAGATAATGAATCATGTTGATGGATGAGAAACCTAAGCCAACTCTTCACCAAAATGTTATTTATGGACTAATATGGAATAGCAAATAATAGTTAATACATCGTTGGGACTTGTATAATCTCTTTTCGAGGCGAAACAATATAAGGATCAACCTTTTTGTAGGTACAAACTTTGCACTTTAGGAACGATAAGGTTACATATAGACCCAAAGAATACACGTATCTCCGCTAAAGGCTAGTGACGTGTTGGATGGCCACAACCAGGTTTCCTCGAGCACATACAAAGCTACCACGTGTCACCGCCACTGACTTGATCTTGGCTTGTACATGACCATCCCGAGCTCAAGCTTTCTCGCACAAAACAACAACGTAGGAAAACTCCCACGTAACACACTAACGACCTCACGTGACCATGAGCATTGTCGGGATATGGCATTTCCAGTGGCACACATGATTGAGGGTATGTTTCCTTGGAGTATAACAACATCCAGAGAGGAAATAAAAACAAAACCAAAAACTCTATCATCCAAATGCAAATGAGCAAAAGCACTTCTAAAACAAATCGGACAACAAATCTGGCAGGTGGTGACATAAGGGGGTAAAGTAGTAAAAACAACCTCAACACTTGAAACATTTAACGCCGTGAGTCGATCTTAAATCCACACGCCAGCCACAATCTTCTTTGTTTCACCCCCTATAAGAGTTGATACAAGGCACCACGTGTAGGTTGGGTGCAAAAAGATTTTGGATAGTCGGCATCGATCAAGGGGTTGGGAAATAAAAATCATAGCACCTCACATTCCAAGCGAATGATTAGAGAAAGAAAGAGAGGGGCATTAGGAGCATTGGCAAACAAATCTGAGTGTCGCCGTGTACTTGATAATGGGGAAATGGCATTATAACCACTCCCAAGCCCCTTTACTTTCTTCGCCTTGTCGTCATCCTCATGGCCTAGAGGGGAAGGAGCATAAGAAAAATAGGGGATGATCCAGATCTATTCTCCCATCTATTGATAAACATGATTTATAAAACTAAAATCTAGCACTAGGCATGTATGTTGTACGAATGAGAAGGTGTTCAAGCCCCATTCCCCCTTCTCTTACAAAACTCGACGAAGAGAATAGGGAGATATGTGTCGGAGGGAGAGAGAGAGACGAGAGACGAGAGACGAGAGAGAGAGAGAGAGAGAGAGAGAGAGACGAGAGAGACGAGAACAAGGTATATGGGAAGAAGAGGAGAGTTGTATAATCTCAATATGTCAAAATATTGAGACATGTTCCTTGAGAGTTCTCTATGGTCACACCTCATCTAGTGAAAATAATCATGACGTTAACTGCATTGGTGATAATATGATTAACATGAGAGTGAAATGCACCATATGTTCCAAAACTATTTTGAGTGACTCGTGTGGGTCCTAGCACTTTGATAATTGCCATCCATGCCACGAAAGTGTAAATAGTGAGCCAGTTCATCTATGTCCAAATCTGCCCGATGCTATTTGACTGTCCTAGCCGGTCAAGATGGAGAGGATGATGTGTGCAGTGATGAGAGGCGGTTCCTTATTTGGCTTGGTTGTGGAGACAAAGACACGACGTTTGGAGGTTGGAGTAAGATGTGATCATATTGTAATTCGAGGTAGCCAATGCCACGTGGTGTGCTTCCAACCTCAATTGCTTGCTACTCAACCCTTGTCCTCGAAGATGATGCACGCCTCCTTCTGCTCTTTGGTGCGCATCAGTTCTTGTCGTGGTGACCTACTTGTACTATTAGGCTCCGACCACATCTACATCGACCTCTCTACTAGTCGTTCTAACTCCCCTTCAACTCCTCCTGCCCTCTCACGCTTGATTCCGCCGGGGCTTGTCCGCAAGCTCGATAGCCTAGCCCCACCACAATGACACTTTACACTTTCAGTAGACGCAAGGAAGCTCCCCACCAATGAGCCCCGTCATGCTCTAGAGAAACACACTTGATGATGACGCCATGAGGCGCTGCCCGAAAGACGCCTTACTTTAAGAGTGGACCTATGACAAGGACGTGGTCCCTCCTCGCATGTGCCACTCGTCCATTCTCCTAATCTTAAAACTCTAAACTAAAAAGCAAACCCGATCACGAGCTCGATTCCTCGAGGAGGAAGAACACAAAGAGTATGAGAACGAAGAAATATATGAATGATTCTAAGGCTTCATTTGAGGTGACATATAACCAGAAGGTTGTTGCAAAAAAAACAAATCAACCGAATTTGACAGAAATTATGTTGCCGATCCTCCTTTTGTCCGGTGTCGCCGGTCAACACGCCAGCTGAGACATTCAAATGGCACCGCGACAACTTTTGAACCTGAATGACTCAGATTACGCTATCAATGCCTAGATGATGATTTTCAAGGTTTCAAGATCTATGTGATAGAAATTCAAAATACTTTAGAGACATAGTACAGTGCACTTCACTCTAAAGATTTTGACATAGTGTGAGGCCCCGAGGGCATAATTGTCTAGTCGAGTTCACAGTTTCTCAGATCAGATCCAAGCATCCAAGATCCAACGATCAGCAACTCCCACGGCTCCACGGATCTCCGACCTTTATCTCCCGATCTTTCACACGCCGGCAGCAGCGCCAGCAACACATCCGGGGTCTCCCCATCATCTTCTCCGTCACACCTACCAGCAGAGGAGAGGGATCTCTCTCCCTCCACCTCCCCATCCATGGCGGCGCCGAGCTGGATCCGGCTGCCGCGCGCCACCGTAATCCTGCTCCTGCTCGCCCTCCACCTCTCCCTCTCCCTCGCCGCCCAGTTCGAGGGGTTCGACTCCGACGAGCTCCCCTCCGCCGCCGCCGCCGACGTCGCGTCCTCCGACGATGACGACGAGGGGCTCGACATCGACCTCCCGCCCCCTCCGCCCATCACCGTCTCCGTCTCCGCCCCTTCCCCTCCCGTGACCACCACCACCACTGCCGCAAACCCTAACCTCACCCCCAACCCCGCGGTCACGCCCCCGAATCCCACCCCCTCGCTCGACTTCTGGGACGAGGACGAGTTCGAGGGCATCCCCGTTCCAGAAGCGGCGGCCTCCGGCGACTCCTCCGCGCCGGCCGAGTCCGCCTCGTCAGATCCCTCCGCCGAGGAAGCGGCCGAGGCGGCGCCGGCCGCGCCGAGGGGCCCCGCGGAGCTCCTCCGCGCGTTCGCCGTCGAGATCGCGTGCGTCAGCTTCCTGATCTGCTTCGTGCTCAACTACTTCACCGGGAAGCGGCAGAACGAGGCGATCGCGCTGGCCTGGGCCACCAAGTTCGCCACCAGGGACTCCATCTTCGACAAGAACTTCAGCCTCCTCGGCACCGGCGACGGGAAGGACACGCCGCTCCTGCTCAAGGAAGGGCAGGACGTGTTCAAGTTCTACGCCAGCGGCAGGCGCTTCTGCCAGGGGGTGCTCGCCACCATGGAGATGCGTGCGCGGCACGACCTGCTGTCCAAGCTGCTGGAGCTGGTCTTCCCCAGGAAGGACACCATCACTTTCGAGGTGGTGATGAACGAGGATGCCATGGACCACGTGATGGTAGCTGTGGCTAGGAAGAAGGCGGCCAAGGCGATGCAGAAGGAGGAGAGGGATCTGCAGAAGTTTGCCTCTGTTCTCGCTCCTGCATCCGCTGGGAAGAAGTGGGTTGCAGATGAGCTTGCAGTGGTGGCCGAGTCAAAGGAGGTTGCTGGGGATATGATCACTGAGGCTGTGCTGGATCAGGTGAGAGTTTAATTGCTTAGCTCCATTGAGAATTTGCATCTTATAGATACAGCTGAACTGGGTAACATAGTTTAAACAGGAACAGATATCCTGCTGATTTAGACTTTCTTTATGAAAGCATCATAGGTAATCTAAATTAGGATTGAGCTAGTATAACTTTTGAATTGTTTAAGAACAGACCAAAAGGAGAAAGGTTGATTTGAGAACCCAACACACTCTTGAATTATGATGTCATTAATCACAGATATTGGATTTGGATTATGCGTGAGATAACTTATAAATTACTGAATCGAGCTTTAACTTCCAGAGAGAATTAGCGTCAAACAATTCCCCATGTTTACAACTAATATTCCACGTGGGTAGCATCTTGTAAGATATTATAGTATTGGTGCTATATTATCAAGTGGCGACAAAAACTGCGTGTTTTTAAGCTAGCAAGTATCGACCTATCATGGCAATGTCTTTTACGTAAGATTTTATTTATTTTGGACATGCCATATTTGTCTGGGAATGGTTTTTCGAGCAGCTTTTGCACATATGCAGATGTTGTGCTGCATGATCAAACCTCATTTGGATATGGAAGGGATGTCTGGAGCCTTAAAGCCTAAAACTGTACCCCAACCACCATAACTTCTATGACTGAAGTAACTCCTCAGTTTTAATACATGAACAAAATTATGTGCATTGTGTAGCCATTCTGCTTGGAAACAGATGTTTTTGTAGTTTGCTTAGCTTAGTGTGGGATTTTTGTGTGTATAGGCTGGCCTTGGTATGGTCAGATTTATTGAAAAAGTAGATTTGATCTCAAACAGCAGGTACAATAAAAAGCAAGCTAGTTTTTGGCCCCTGATCTTGGTTGTAAGCATCCAGCCATGAGCATAAGCCTGCCTAAATGATCTTCCATAAAATCTGAAAAATATCGATGGACCCTACTACGAGGTTATTGACTTTAGTGTGACTTTACGATGATTGAGCAGTGTTACACAGTGCCCTACATCTATTTGATGTTCTCACTTTTTTTCTGCAGGTGCTTGGCGAGAAAGCTTTTGAGAAAATGGGGAAGTGGTTCATCTCACTTCATTTTTCAGATCAACTGGCAGGCTCTTACAAGAAAGTCCTCTCATTCAAGTTTGTGCTGCCAGATGCAAACAACATGGCTGATATGACAAAATTAGTTGCTCTTGTGCCATTCTACATTGATTTGGTTGGACGATACAAGCTGAGCTCACATGTAAGCACCGACCTTGTTTCTTCCTCTTGGTTCACAGGATTTTCAGTTATATTTTCTAAATCCTACTATCCATGTTGAACTGTAGGCACGCTCAAAAACTGATGCTGCTAGGACGAAGGCCGCCCAGGAGGCTTTCAGGGAACTTCAGGGTGTCAGGCAGGAAACCCTGCTGAGGAAAAAGGCCGAAAAGAAAAAACTCATGGAAGAGGCAGAGGCCAAACTTAGCGCCGAGGTACTCCGGAAGAAAGAAGAGAAAGAGCGGAATCGGCAGATGAAGAAGGGGGCGCCCAAAGTTAAAATGCTGCGCTCGTAATAACATCAAGAATCTGTCATAGTTATTGGCTTTGCTGTTCACTCGCTGATTAGCCTATCTATAGTTCAGCATCGGCTAGACTCTTTTATGTTCCAATTTTGGGCCATCAGATTTGCTGTTATGAGAATCAAGCGAAAGTAAGAGAAAAAGAAATGCTGACAAGATGCCCGGTCCAAGTGTTTTCGTCGCATGTTGGTGGTTCCGTCTATCTGATTCGGGTGCACAGCAGCTCATTTGTAAGAAAAAACTCAAGACACTTCCCTGATTTGCTGTGTAATAGTATGTTGATAGATCTGTGGTCAGAAACTACACTTGGCTTACATGGTTTCATGTTTAAGCCGGCTTGCTTGCTGTTAGCCTGTCAATGCTCACTTTACTCATATCCTTTACCCCCACTGGCTGAATAATCGTGGCGGCATGTTTTATCTGTTTCAGTTTCTTGTGCTATGCCTAGAAATAATACAGTAGGAAAATAATTTGATGATGCTATACTGTGTTACTCCGTGCGTAAATAAGATCGTGGTTGATGCTATGCTATGCTCTGCTCTCCTTGTCTGTCTGCCGGCGGAGTGTCTGGCGTGGTGCTCTTGAGGCGTGCACTCTGTTCGCCACCGCTGGAGCATTCTAGGTCTGCTTCCCTCTCTGATAGTATAATCAGCCTCTTCGGCAGTTTCTTTGCATCAGCGGGCTTACAAAATGCGCAGGAGCTATGTTTTTTGACCAAACTTAGCATTACAGTACATAGATTCGTGGTTGATGGATGGCGGGTGGTTTCATTCTTCGGTGTCTTAGTCGTGATGGGGTGCTAAATCTGAAGTTCAATGGCGTGTTTAGGGTGTTGCCCTGGTCTGATTCGTTCAATAACAATGGCTTCACTTTTGATGAGTCACTTTAGAAGTCCGCAAAGCTGCATATTAGCGATGGAATGAAGCTGCTTCGAACTCGAGTGAGGAGGCGGTCCATCTTTTTTTTCTTTGGTGGCTGCCGTGGTGGTGTCGAAGACACGTGACAGACGCTGGTGTCAAGCTTAAAATGTTTTACCATCTTTTCAGTTTTATCATGTCGGTCCTTACATGACTTGTACTTCGAACTTACGATATAAATGAGTATTACGATGAAAAAAAACGTGCAGTAGATCTGACGAGGGCATACTAGGGAAAGCATCAAAGCTGTACACCGCGCAACGGGGAAATCGGCAGAAGAAAAACGCGACTCACCTCCCTCTGCGGCAGCCCGCACTCCGCCGCCGCGCGCGATCCAATGGAGGGGGTGCAGGCGGCCGTGACGGCGCACCTGGACCAGGTGTCGGGCCTCGTCCAGGCGCTCTCCTCCGAGCTCCGCAGCGGGATCGGTCCCGCCGCCGACAGCCTGCTCGCCTTCGTCCGCGCCGTCGACTGGACGGTACCCCGCGAGAAATTCCCCCTCCCTTTCTCCCCGTCTATCTTTCCTTTGGAGCTAACTAACGATTCGCGTCGCCGCGTGTCCAGGAGCCATGGCTGCTGTGCTTGATGGCGTTCCACGCGGGCCTGCTGCTGACGGCCGTCGGGCTGAGGAGGAATGCCAACCTGCAGTTCTTCTTCTTGTTTCTTGCTTGTGAGTTCTCATCTCTGGGACGGGACAGACACAGTATAGTAAATTTTGCCGGGAGTGTAAGTGGGGCTATGATTTTATCTTTATGAGTTCCAACTTCTAACCACAGCAGCTTTTGTCCAATTTTACTTCTAGTTGTGTTTCATACATCACTAGGGAAGTAATATGTAGTCCAGTTATTTGCGCAATCCATTTTGTATAACTCAATTCTTGGTATAAGATTGAAAACTGAAGATAAAAATGAGTATGTGGAGGTTTTCAATTAGGGCATGATCCACTAGTTGGCTGATTGCAGGCAGCAATATCACTGGTCTAGGTGTATCTCGCTACCTTCGGCACATAACTGAATGCCAGCTTTCTGCTGCCATAGATTTCTCGAATACTTGTGCTACCATAGATGTCGTATTGTATTGCCATTCTAGTTCTTGCCCGAATAGTTAAGGTTTGACAAAATTGCGACATTGCCTTATCTAAGATTCGATGCCTTGGCACGAAGATTAAACATTCAGAATATCGTAATGAATTGAAGGGCATTGAATGGGGACGATGTGGGAAATTTAGCTTGTTACAGTAGACCATATAATGTGTGAAAGAAAAGTGCAAGGCTAGAACAGCTTATAGTATGACGCAGAGAAAGCATGCTATAAGCTAACAGTTTTAGTGACTAGGGAAAAATTCCGTGGAATTGTAGTTGTCAGCGTGTGCACCTCAAATGTGGTTTAATTTTTTTTGTACAGCTTTAAGCCATAATTTGCAACACAAGTAATTTCTAGTGTTTTGAGAAGGACCAAATGAAGCCGATACATCAGGTTGCAATAAGATCTCAAGGGCAGGCACCTGGCCATTTGATCTACTGACATTCTGATTGGTTCCACGGTTTCCTGTTTGCAGATTCAGGGGTGTATCTAGCTGAAAAGATAAACATCTACCTAGCAGAGCACTGGAAGATCTTCGCCAGCCGGAATTACTTTGACCGCGCTGGAGTTTTCGTCTCCGTTGTTTGGTCCGGCCCCCTTGTCTTCATATCTATCGTCACCGTGGTTAGTAAAAGACCTTACACGTTCCGAAGCAAACCTTTTCGTCAATTAGATTCTGCAATCAATTTGCGGTTCAGCTTTGTTTACAATCCAAATCTTTCTGACGGTTCCAGGTTAGCTCTCTTATTACACTGTGCCAGTTAATGGTGAAATGGAAGAGAGCAGAACTAAGGCATCGGGCTCGTCTTGCTCGTGACAAGGAGGAATGATTTCATATCCTATTTTGGAAGAAGGGAACTAGAGTGTTGAATTGTTGATCTTAGTCAGTGCTTGGATCTTAGAGGGATGCGCAGTTACCAAGTACTGTAAATGCTTCATCTGCTATCAGCATAGCATGTAATCTTCAGCTGCTCTTTCTTAGTAGTGTATTTCTATTATTCTCTGGGGTCATCAACTTCGGTAATGGTTAGGTATGCAGAAAACTAGATAGATGTTGTATCTGGCTCCATCCTGTTTTATTTGTAGCTAACCTGACGATGTAAGTTTGTTTGATATTCGCTATGATACATCTGCAAAAACCACACATCGATACATCCCCCCCCCCCCCTAGTGCAAAGGTTATTTTCTGTAGCGAGATGAGTGATAAATATCATATACTTCCTCCGTAAATAAATATAAGAGCATTTAGATCACTACTTTAGTGACCTAAACGCTTTTATATATTTTTACAGAGGGAGTAGATATAAGTACGTATAATATAAGAAGCTCAGAATAGGAGAAAAAACACACACCAGAACAAGCAAAATGCAGGGAGGTCTTTACTACTACTTCTGTTCCTAAATGTTTAAACTACTTTAGGAACAGAGGGTGCAATTCCTAAAACAGGAACTTGGAGAAGTAGCATGTCAACTTGACCTTTTATTATTTCCTTTCAGCACTGATGGACAAATATGTGCATCAGTGGTTATTGCCAGAATTTTACATATTACAAGCGAAACAAATTTGTTTAGGCAGAAACATCACAATTTCTTTAGCCTCTTAACAACCGCTTGGCCGGCAAAGAATTCCTGAACTTCTTCCTATACAAGAAAAAACCTAGGGCACCGAGCAAGGGCCAAGATGTTACCACAGCAATGTAAGCCAGCCACCAGACCGACCTCCCCTGGGATCGAATGAGCTGGTTAATGGATTTCTTAACGGGGGCAATGGCATCGCGGATTTTATCTGTGGAGAGCTCTTCTCGCTGCTCTTGTGACCCTACAAGGCCTTGGGCAGGCGCTACATTATCCTCTGAGCTGTTTGTATTCTTCACCGCGCTGTGACTCTCATCCTGTAACACACTGGTGGACCCATTCTGTTGTACATTAATCATCCCATCACTGCCTTCCATTTCACTGACGGTCCGCTTATCCAAGGAGTCATGAATGTTGGTATCCTCATTTGTTACTGCAGCTACCATTCCATCTTCCATGAGATTGACATATGGGCCCTTATCGATGGATGATTCCATCGAAGATTGCAACCCATGCTCTTGAATCTGCATTCAAATGTTAATAAGTTATATCATGTTATCAAAGATGACTTGCGGTCTATTAATAATCACCACCTTCTGTCGATGCATGCAAGGACTGTCATGTAGAGCAGAGAAAAACTCGGAGACAGGTTTCACCCACCTATAAAACAGAGGAAGACATTATCAGATACCATCACACATAGAATCTCAAAGGTCGCATCAGAAGTTAAAAAAAGAAAGGTGTGAAAGGAAAGGAATTTGAAGAGTGGCAGTTAAAAGTTAAAACAATGCACCCAATGCATTTGTCGTACAGAACGTAATTTAGACATGTGCACATTCTAATACAATTTTGTAGAGTATATTTATGGATTTCTCAAAATTAGAGTATATTTATGCATTGCCTGAGAAACAACGAGGTGCAAGGGGGCGGCGGGCAACAAGATTTGGGCATTTGGCATGCTAGGGGGCTGCACCAGGGCGATCCCCTGTCGTTCCTTCTGTTTGTGCTGGTTATTGATATTCCCACTGCAATCATCATTCGTGGGGAGCAGGAGATGCTTTTTGGATCGCTGGACCGCTGGGGCATTAGGCACCGCCTATCTGTCAATGCTGACGATGTTGTTCTTCTGATTCGGCCTCTGGTTAGCGAGGCTGAGGCAGTGGTGGGTCTGCTCAAGGCATTTGGTGCAGCTTCCGGTTTACACTGCAACTTGGCAAAAAGCTTTGCCTCTCTGATACGATTCGACGAGGCCAACCTTCAGGCGATTCTGCACACTCTTGCTTGCCCGGTTAAATGCTTCCCGGTTCGCAATTTGGGGCTGCCACTCTCTGCCAAACAGCTGACCAAGAATGATCTACAGCCTTATGTGGATCGGGCTGTGGGGCATCTGCCGACCTGGAAAGCGTCCTTGCTGTGCAGCGCAGGCCGTCTGGTGCTGATAAATTCCACTCTCACGGCCATTTACCCGATGCTCGTGCTTGACCTCCCACCCTGGTTCCTTGCTTGTATCGATAAATTGTGCCGTGGATTTTTTTGGTGTGGACATGCTCAAGCCAAGGGAGGTAGCTGCCTTGTTAACTGGAAGCTCGTCTGCACGCTGGAAGAGTATGGGGGCTTAGGAGTCGAGAATCTGCATTACCTGAATAATGCCCTAATGCTCAAATGGAGATGTGGCTTGAAAAGGTGGGTCAGGACAAACCTTGGGAGTCTCCAGATTAACCTACCGCCTGATTCTGCCGCTGTTGGTGATGCGGTTTTGGAGTGTGTGCTCGGTGATGGCAAAAGGATGACATTCTGGTCTGACCACCGGATCAACTGCATGAGTGTTCAGCAGATCGCCCCGGCTATTATGCGATTTGTCAAGCCCTCTGCGATGCACAGGGTGGTGGTGGATGCGCTACCGGCGGCGGCTTGGATCCAGGATATTAAGGGCACCCCTTCGGTGCCGGCGATCGGCGATTTGTTTCTTCTGTGGAACTCCCTTTTGGGTGTGGATCTGGGTATGCAACCGGGTAGGTTCAGGTGGAGACTGTTCTAGGATGGAAGGTTCTCTTCCCGATCAACCTACCAAAGCTTCTTCTTTGGCCAGGAGTTCTTCCCTGGTGCGGCCGAGCTTTGGGGATCGTGGGCGCGCGCTGCACAATCTCAGTACTAGAAATAAAGATCTTTGTGTGGCTCGCACTGCACAATCGCCTGTGGACTGCGGATAGACTTGCGAAGAGAAACCTTCAACACCCGCCTCAATGTGTGCTCTGCTGCCAGGAGGACGAGGCGGCAAACCATTTGCTGCTTGGGTGCTCTTTTTCCTGCGAAATTTGGTATAATGTGCTGCTGGGGAAGTGGCTGCATCGGTTCACTCCGCATCCCGGAGTTCTTCTGAGAGGTTGGTGGCCTCAGGTGAGCGCAGCTGTCAGGACCTCTTACCATAAGGAGCTTAATGTTCTTATCTGCTGTACGATGCGTATGATCTGGTTGGAGCGCAACAACTGGGTTTTCGACAGGGTACAGGCTATGCCTTCACTAGCTACCAAGCACCAAGCGCGTTAAGGACGAATTTGATTTGTGGAGGGCTGCCAGAGAGAACCCAGGTGGTTCGGGGGAGGTGGATGTACCGAGAGATTTGTAGGTTTTGGGTAGCCGGTGGAGGGATGTGTGCACTGTCACCACATCTCCTGTCCTTGTTCGTCCCTGTACAACTCTGTATTTCCCTCCTGGCTTAGGCCTCTTAATACTAATGACACACAGCTTGTGTTCTTGAAGAAAAAAATGAGGTGCAAAAGCGGAAATGGAGGCAGGCAACGCTGAGCTCTTTTTAGAAGAAAAAAAAAGCAGTCACAAACTCATCAAAAAAATCTGAAAATAATTATACATGTACATATAAATGTCTAGTATGTACGTACAGATTTTCATTAATATATCTTTTCAGCTCTGGTGTACGCAAAAAGGACAAATATGTGGATTACAATTAGAGTAACTTTTTGCTTTTTTGGAGCCACGAATATTTTTTGTGTGTAGCCTACAAATTAAATTATTTTTAAGTAGAACTTTACAGTTAGTACTCCCTCCGTCCCAAAATAAGTGACTCAACTTTGTACTAACTTTAGTACAAATTTAGTGTAAAGTTGAGTCACTTATTTTGGGACGGAGGGAGTAGAACACATCCATGTGTATCCACTATTTTTTGGAATGTTTTCAAACTTCTAAACATTTTTTTGCATTTTCCAAAATACCGGGCTCCATGGAGCCCACGAGCCAAATTGCTGCACTCCAAGGAGGTTTTGTGAATGAAACTTACCATAGTCTACCAGCAGTTAGGCCTTGAAAAAAACCAAGATGGCCGCCATTAGGTGTAGTTGCCAAAACAATATTCTTATTTGCCCTTAATCATAAAAGGTGGACTTGCATCAGTACACAGAAGTAGAAATGTTCAAGATAGCGAGCTTGTGTAAGACTAGTTACTTGCCTGCATTCATCCCAGGGAATGGCCTCCCTTGTGCAAAGGGGGTCATCTAAAGCACTGATACAAAGCAACGGAACAGACACGTTACCAATATAGTTCGCACAGCTGCACTTGCGGTAGAATGTGTCCACTGTCTGGGAAAATGATTGTTCGGTGCATCAGTTTTATTACTTATCCGATACTTACGCTATTACAACCGCAGGAGGGATAAACATCATTTCCATGAACAAAACTTGACTTCAAAAGATTCACAGCATTATTCTGGATTTGCATCAATAAGTTGGTTGACTCAAGCATTTCATCCATACAAACTCACCTATTTGGTTCATGTTTAAATTAATTTGAATCTAGATTGTAAATAAGCTACAGTAGACATTTGAGTAAGGCGGGGCTGCCTGATATTCCTAATAATGCCATCACATATCTATTATTGTGCTGCCTTGCAATAAATGCCACAGCTAATTGTATCCATTTTATTCTACTTTCCCAATGAAAAACTGCGAAGTCCAAGGGTCCAACCCTTGTAGCTCATGACAATCATCTAAAGCGTGAAACCTGAACCCCAACTATTACTACAACTACCATCAGCATGCATTTCAAGCTGTGCTTGTCAAATGCAGATTCAGTTCATGCAACTGGTGAGGCCACAATTGTCATAACCAATCCAACCTCAATAGAATCAAAGTCTGCTGTGAACGTGATCAAGAGAGAATCTCAAGTCTCAACTGCTCAAACATGGGATAACCAGATAAACACCATTTTATGCCTCCTGTATTTTGCCATTTGACTGCTCACTATAACTAATCGATGGTTTGCTATTTAAGTTGCAAAGTAGGAGTCCCCTGGATCAATCTCAGTTGATCCATGATTATGTATTGTGATATTAGTGCCACTCAGATTTATTTTAATTTTTAAAATTTTCAAGGTTATAGTTGAGAAGTTCAATGCAAACAGTAGGTGATGCTTGGTGGAAATGGTTAGAATTCTAGCATGTTTCTTGTGGGAGTTCGAAAATTTTGTCCGGTGTAAATTCTACTTCCAACTAGTTAACGACTACCTAACTTCTTTTACGAATATTTGGTTACTTATCTCCAAAAAAATGATTTGACACACTAGTTTATGAGAAACTATTATTCAGGTTTGCATCCCCTCCTACTTCAAATTTTAAGGAAGCGATTCACAAATTGTTTTCTTCTTGAACAAAACTAATGTGATTTTGCATCGCTCAACTCTAATCCTCATTATATAGAAAACAATCATTGACGTATTTAATCAAGTAGTAATGAGAGGAACAATAAAATTTGATGCAACTTATAATTTTAGACGAAGTAATATTATTCCTAGCATTAGAAATAATACCTCGTACTTTGCAACAACACAAGTTGCATGATGGTCAAATTCCCGGGTAGAGCGTGACTGATAAGAAGGGAAAAGGAAAGAATAATCACGGCCCTTTTCTGTGACCAGCATATTTCTATGATAACTGCTATTGACCATGTAACTATAAAAAAAATAGACCAGCAGGTTAGCACATTGCATACCGACGTAATAGCTTCCCAGTTTGCAAGTCGTGCCAAGACTGGTTGATGTCTGCAAAAAAAGAAAGAAAATCCAAAAGATGTTCATAACAGTCTGGACTTCACTGATCTGTGCAGAGGCTAGGGAATCCCATGGCCATTTTCACGCTAATGTCTCCAATGATTTGCAAACGAAGAAAATAAGTTTCAACTAGGAACACATAACCTGTGTAACTGAGCCTATATCTTGGACTGTTTGCTACTACGACTAATGGTTACCCATCACCATTAATGTTTGTTGGCTCATAACTCAAACAAAGGATACACTGTTTATCCCATTTGAGAAGTTCAAAATTGTATCAAAGAACAATCTAATTAGCTGTTGCAAAGAACATTGTCCTAAATAGTAGAGATCCATATAGGTAAATCATCATGGAAAATAATATGAACATGAAATGATTTCTTCTGTAATCAATGATCTTGATTAGCACCAAAGTATGGGAATGCTTAAATGTCTCAAGAGGAAATACATACAGTTTTGCATATCCTTTGAGACCAATTGCAAGAGCTTTATCGTAACAACGCTGCACTAGCTTGCGAGAAATAAATCTGCTAGTCACCTGTAAATGTGGTATACCAAATTATTATGACAAAAAGCAAACTGAAGTCTAAGGTAGTATTAGTAAGCCAAAGCACTAGACGAGTATCATTTGTTGTTTAGTCTTTAGTGTGCAAACATAAAGAAATAGAGAGCTGATGTCATTTGAACACCGTGGAGTGTAGAGATTTAGATAAAGGTATTCCTGCATAAGAAGAACAATAACCCACAAATGTGTAAAAAATCTGCACAATAGGCTCACTGTGGCTCACTAACCAGCAGATCCCAGGGTGAACAAATAGATGCAGCACCAGCTACAGGAGTACTTTCACCCTCTTCTCCCAGATACTTGACCTGAATGTGCAATTTAAACAAGTATTGAATTAAACTAGGTTTTAGAATATTAAATAATGTAAAAGAATATATAACAAGGTCTACCAGAATATTGGCGCCTAAGCTTGTCCCAACAGTGAATAATGGAGCCTCTGGGTACTTTTGATGAAGGTAATTAACAACTTCACGAATATCCTCTGTCCATCCACCATTGTAAAAGCAATCGGACTGCCAGAGAAAAATACCAAGAGTTGTGTGAAAATTGCAAGCTGAACATATCCAGCCTCTGATGTCAATGAAGTCCTTTAAGGTGTCAGGTCGTATATTCAAGGTGTAACAAGTGCATAACTGATTTATCATATTGCATGAGAGAACTTACTGTTATGGAGATGCCACCCAGACCCCTGTGATTGCCTACAACAACATTCCATCCATTGCTCACCATAGAAAAGACCAAGTGTTTCACATACTGGACATCAAAACATCTTGTTAAAACAACCAATAAAGGTAGCCCAACACCATGTGTGGGTCTGGGTCATAATATCAACTTCAGTTATTATTTAAACCAATCAGTTTGGTAAAGCAACTATCAGAACTTACAGCGGCAGTAGAATCACTAGTTAATCCAGGCACCACAACAACAATGGGTGTTGAATCATCACTAGAAATAGTTCCATCACAAGAACTACCATCTGCAGCTGCAACATACCACAAATGGTCAGGCACCCTCTTGCTTGCCGAGCAATCTCAAACTACCTAAAATTCTCAGAACCTTCTCGGTCAGAGGCTAGTAGCCAATCCAAAGCAATGGTTCCACCATCACGAACTGTGTACAGCTGCCTGCAATACAACGAGTTTAATCAATCAATGTACTAACTAGAATTGTGAGCCTAGCTCTAACTTAATCTTCTAAGGTTCAAACACACATGGGTATCTGGCCTATGGAAGGTAGCGTTCGACAGGAGTATGCTGTAAAATTGCTCAAACTGAAACAAGTGAACGCCTAAACATTTTCTAGAAGCCTGCAGATTCTTAATTTTAATTATTATTTTGACCATCTCTATTTTTCTTCTGGAAAATGAAGGCTGCAGTAATATAAACAGCATTATTGGATAACCAAAATCATACTCCCTCCGCTCCATATTACTTGTCGCTAATTTAGTACAAAGTTGTAATAAATCAGCGACAAGTAATATGGAAGGGAGGGAGTACAACATAACAGTTGCATCAGAATCAACCAAACAATGTACAATCACAATCTACAAACATAATTGGAGGGACACCATGAACAAGTACACATGCACTGGACAAGTAGAGCAATCAAATGTTAATGCGGCATACACAACATGGATGTAGTTGGCCTACCTTCTATACGTGACCGAAGGCGGTATCCCCCAGATGCCCAGGAACAGCGTCTGCAGATGAGGGCTCGCCAGCCACGGCGTCGCCAGGTACCTACGCGGGCAAAATTCGCAATATTACAGGGTGAATCACAATCAAATTTCTTGGAGCAGAGACGAATTGATGATGATCCACAGGCCGGAGGAGGCCTCGTCCCACCTGCCGTGGAGGGAGCGGCACTTGGCGGCGACGCGGTGGTAGACCTGCGAGTCCGGGTGGAAGGTGAGGGCGACGCGGCCGCCGCGGAGGCCGCGGAGCAGGTCGCCGAGGACGTGGAGCTCGAGGAAGCGGTAGAGGAAGGCGGCGGCGAGGACGAGGGCGGCGAGCGCGTAGCGCTCGAGCGGCACCAGCGCCGCCGCGCGCAGCAGCAGCTCGGCGGCCGAGTCCTCGACCGCGGTCGCCATCGGCGCGGGATTCTGCTGGCGCGTTCGATGTCGATGGCGGGGAGGGGCACGCGTGCCAGTGATGCTGGATTTTATTTTTTCCTCTGGTGGTGGTATGTGTATATATTTTTCTGGAGACGTTACGGGAGAATATGCCGTTCGTGGAGGAAGAGAGACGTGAGCCGTTTCGTCGGTTTGGACTGACGGAGGGGACGAGCGGTGCGCGGGATGCGACGGGCAGAACATATACCTTGTAGGAGGGCTCATTCGGTTTGGAGGAAATCTAAACGTAGGAATTTGAAGTAGTATAGAAATTTGATAGGATAGCACTTGCCATCCTAAGGAATTGACTTGCCTTGTTCCTACGCACAAAATGAGCTTTGAGTGGATGTGTAGTTTCCTCCAAAAGCATAGGAAATGAATAGTATTCCTATGAAATTCCTTTACGCATTTTCTATAAACCGAATGCATATATAGGAAATTTTTCTCTGGAATCCTTGTTCCCATGTTTTTCCTATAAAAATCCTCCAAACCGAATGAGGCCTAAGCTAAAGCAAAGCAACGTAGTATGATCTAAGAACCCGATGAGCTACATCATGAGCAATATCATTTACTTCTTCCGTTCTTAAATATTTGTTTTTTTAGAGATTTTAAATGGACTACTACGTACGAATGTATATAGACATATTTTAGAGTGTAGATTCACTCATTGTGCTTCGTATGTAGTCATTTGTTAAAATCTCTAGAAGGACAAATATTTAGAAATGGAGGGAGTATATCTCTGAAAATGTGAAATACATGTGATCGAAGATCTAAAGAATAGCGGAAGAAACCAGCCAAAGTTTTCGTGATAGACGAAGGAATAGAAGCCTCTGAAATCCTTCTGTTTGCCGCAACCGAAGCCAAGGAAAAACAATCTATGAGAAATGTAGGTGGGTTAATGTGATTGAGGTTACCTGTTGGGACATTGGTCTAGACTAAAACTTTAAGGCTAATGGGTTGTCTGTTGGGACAAGCGAATTAATGTAAATTTGATAGCATGAGGTTGGAGTGTGTTGTTACCATGACATATGCCTTTGAAAGAGTTGTCAGCCTTGTGTTTGTAGGAAAAATTTAAAGTATCGACCTAAAATTACTTGTGTTCACTTTGTTGGGCTGTTTATCTGACACCTTAGGAGAATATTAAGGGCTTGTTTGGTTCTTACACTCGCTTGCCTACCTGACAAAAAGAAACGCCTGCACAAGATTCGAAAGATTTGTGCCTGGCCAGCATAAGGTGTTTGGATGCAGCCTGGCTTGGAGAAAGCTTATTGAAAAACGCATTGATTTGAGGCCTGGTCCACCTGAAAAAAGTAGCCGACAAGACTAGCATTAGCGCCAGGCAGATGCCCAGGCGTCCAGTTTCTATGACCTGGGCCAGGCTAAGCAATATGCCTGGTTTGTGCGCCAGGCTAAGCAAGACATTCGGTTCACCAGGCCAGACTGCTTTGGGATACTGTGGACTGCTTTGTTCACCAGGCCATTCAAGTTTGTTGTGTCTGGCTTCACTTCTGTGGCTTTCGAGCATATATGCCGGCAATATAATGTAGTGTTCATGTTTCAGCTAAATCATGAAGAGAACGTATCCACCGGATGCACCCTGCTACTTTGAATCATTGGATGGGAATGGATTGCTAGCATATTAGCAAAAATAAAATAAATACTTCATGCATTATCGAAATCAACCCCCACTCCACCATTTCCTCTCACATCATTAAAGCCATGTTTTTTTATTTCTTTCTCCAAACATAGAAATGACTAAATATTTTGAACCATATATCTACAACATGATTGTAGCTAACACCCTCTTTAGAAAGAGAGAATCACATCTGGTGACTTTTAGTAGTGGCCAACACTCTAGCCAGATTGATTTTATCCTCTCGAGAAGAGAAGATAGGCGTGCGTGCCTAGACTGTAAGGTGATACCTGGAGAGAGTGTTGTACCCCAGCATAAGCTGGTGGTTGCTGACTTCCGCTTTCGGATTCATGTCCAGCGGGATAAGCGTGCCAAAGTCTCTAGAACGAAGTGGTGGAAGCTCAAGGGGGAGGTAGCTCTAGCGTTCAAGGAGAGGGTCATTAAGGAGGGCCCTTGAAAGGAAGGAGGAGATGCGAACAATGTGTGGACGAAGATGGCGACTTGCATTCGTCAGGTGGCCTCGGAGGAGCTTGGAGTGTCCAGGGGAAGGAGAAGCGAAGATAAGGATACCTGGTGGTGGAATGATGATGTCCAGAAGGCGATTAAAGAGAAGAAAGATTGCTTCAAACGCCTATACCTGGATAGGAGTGCAGACAACATAGAGAAGTACAAGATGGCAAAGAAGGCCGCAAAGCGAGCTATTGGTGAAGCAAGGGGTCGGGCATATGAGGACCTCTACCAACGGTTAGGCACGAAGGAAGGTGAAAGGGACATCTATAAGATGGCCAAGATCCGAGAGAGGAAGACGAGGGATATTGGCCAAGTCAAATGCATCAAGGACGGAGCATGCCAACTCTTGGTGAAGGACGAGGAGATTAAGCATAGATGGCGGGAGTACTTCGACAAGCTGTTCGATGGGGAGAATGAGAGTTCTACCATTGAACTGGACGACTCCTTTGATGAGACCAGCATGCGTTTTGTGCGGCGAATCCAGGAGTCTGAGGTCAAGGAGGCTTTAAAAAGAATGAAAGGAGGCAAGGCGATGGGCCCTGATTGTATCCCCATTGAGGTGTGGAAAGGTCTCGGGGACATAGCGATAGTATGGCTAACCAAGCTTTTCAACCTTATTTTTCGGGCAAACAAGATGCCAGAAGAATGGAGACGGAGTATATTAGTACCAATCTTCAAGAACAAGGGGGATGTTCAGAGTTGTACTAATTACCGTGGAATTAAGCTGATGAGCCATACAATGAAGCTATGGGAGAGAGTCATTGAGCACCGCTTAAGAAGAATGACAAGCGTGACCAAAAATCAGTTTGGTTTCATGCCTGGGAGGTCGACCATGGAAGCCATTTTCTTGGTACGACAACTTATGGAGAGATATAGGGAGCAAAAGAAGGACTTGCATATGGTGTTCATTGACTTGGAGAAGGCCTATGATAAGATACCGCGGAATGTCATGTGGTGGGCCTTGGAGAAACACAAAGTCCTAGCAAAGTACATTACCCTCATCAAGGACATGTACGATAATGTTGTGACAAGTGTTCGAACAAGTGATGTCGACACTGATGACTTCCCGATTAAGATAGGACTGCATCAGGGGTCAGCTTTGAGCCCTTATCTTTTTGCATTGGTGATGGATGAGGTCACAAGGGATATACAAGGAGATATCCCATGGTGTATGCTCTTTGCGGATGATGTGGTGCTAGTTGACGATAGTCGGACGGGGGTAAATAGGAAGTTAGAGTTATGGGGACAAACCTTGGAATCGAAAGGGTTTAGGCTTAGTAGAACTAAAACCGAGTACATGATATGCGGTTTCAGTACTACTAGGTGTGAGGAGGAGGTTAGCCTTGATGGCCAGGTGGTACCTCAGAAGGACACCTTTCGGTATTTGGGGTCAATGCTGCAGGAGGATGGGGGTATTGATGAAGATGTGAACCATCGAATCAAAGCCGGATGGACGAAGTGGCGCCAAGCTTCTGGCATTCTCTGTGACAAGAGAGTGCCACAAAAGTTAAAAGGCAAGTTCTAGAGGACGGCGGTTCGACCCGCAATGTTGTATGGCGCTGAGTGTTGGCCGACTAAAAGGCGACATGTTCAACAGTTAGGTGTGACAGAGATGCGTATGTTGAGATGAATGTGTGGCCACACGAGGAAGGATCGAGTCCGGAATGATGATATACGAGATAAAGTTGGGATATCACCAATTGAAGAGAAGCTTGTCCAACATCGTCTGAGATGGTTTAGGCATATTCAGCGCAGGCCTCCAGAAGCTCCAGTGCATAGTGGACGGCTAAAGCGTGCGGAGAATGTCAAGAGAGGGCGGGGTAGACCGAATTTGACATAGGAGGAGTCCGTTAAGAGAGACCTGAAGGATCGAAGTATCACCAAAGAGCTAGCTATGGACAGGGTGCGTGGAAGCTTGCTATCCATATTTATGTCTAGACCATCAGTTTAGGAATCAGCCATCAGTTTGAAATATATGACCATTTTTGTGTCTAGACCACAAAATTTACATACATAAAAAAAGAGACAATTCTGCAAATGCGACAACAATTCATCTTCTAGCCAAAATTTGCATGCAATGGTACAAAATAGCAGGGTGCATTCGGTGAGATCCATAAACAACTCATGAGCCAAAACTACACGAGCAACCCAGCCAGATGACGAGCACATCAGTTTGCTATCACATTAATTCAAACTTGTACCCACGCAAGATTAGATCAGCACATTTGTTTGCCATCATATTAACTCAAACTTGTATGCATTAGTTCATTACATTTACACACTTCAGGAACTGGATCCCTTCAAAGTCAAGTGGATACATCTCTTATTCTTAGGTTACAGCCATGAGATGCAACCATTCCCATATTAGAAGAACAGAGCGTACTCAAGGCTTTCACATAAGGCCCATTGTGCGCGTTGTGCTGGCATGTCCACCCTCATGTCCATGGAGCTGGTAGGTCTGGCTCGGCACAACCTGAAGGACACCTGGTTGCTCTGCAAACCAAGAACAATCATACAAGTTCGTTAGAACAACATAGAAACAGAAGTGAGAAGAGGAACATGCACCAAATTTTGCTTATCTAACAGATGATTTTAGCATATCCAGCATAATAGCTTCTAGTCGGATGAGATAGGCATGTGGCGTACAGAAATCTTGTTAGTTTAATGCTGAATATGTGTACAACTAAATTGTGCTAGTCTTGAAAACCGAGGACTGTCTGCCAGTAAAATGCATTAGGGTTGCACATGTAATTCCAACATAGAACAACATAAATCCTGTTCCGCAACATAATTCTTACTGAAGAAAGAAAAACCATATTCCACCAGAAATTAATCCCATCACATAACTATCATCCACCTTCACTATTCGATAAGTGGGATGATTAAGTGATAATCATACAGATGCAAGTGTCCACATGAAACAGAAAGACCGAATCTCTTCAACGATAAATAAACCACCAAACATTCTTTTTAGCATGTGATCTGTATATGTGCAGTGAAATATTTTACCCAGAGATGAATGCATCTTTGCTCCCACATTTCTGAAATGCTCACAGGTCTAGACTAACATGTCAATAGAGTAGAAGGTTGGCCTTGATTTTACACTACAAGTTGATGAGATGATTTAGCAAGTACCCTATATTCCGCAATTTTGCAAGATCGCATGTTTTGGTTTCAGTACGATTTTGAGCCTGTGATGGGCATCCAGCGACTCAATGCAACTAAATTCCGCATTATGCGGATGCAACTAAAGTCCGCATTATGCATGAGGCTAAATGTAACTGTAACTCCATGAACTAAAAGGAAGGGGGCACTCACTCTTGAGGTCCTCGACCTGCTCGGTGGTGAGCTTTGCGGAGAATCCGCTGGCGGCGTGCTTGTAGTGGTAGAGGACGGCGCCCCTGGCCTTCTCCTCGCTGCCAAAATTCCCCCCAGATCAGCAAATTGACACACGGCCGGAAAAAGTCTCAAGAGAACGAATCAACCCCAAAACGACAAGGCCAAGCTAAATCGGACCCCCAAAGGCCTAGATCCCACAGGCAGGCGCCAGGGGCGGCGCAAACCCGAGCCAAACGGCTGCGGATCCGGTCCGATTCCACGGCACAGTTACCTGCCGAGGACGGGGGCGAGGGTGCGGATGTGGAACTCCTCGGGGTCGGCGTCCTCGGGGCGGTCGACGTACACGATGTGCACGGCCGCCTCCTGCGCCGCGGGCGCCTGCTGCTCCGGCTCGGCCGCCATGGCGATCTGGGCTGCCGACGCTGCTGCTGCTGCTGCTGCGAGGAAGAGGAGGGCGAGCAGAGGGTTACGGAGATGGCGCGGGGATTCGGTCTTCATCGCCGTGGAGTGGATTGGGAGGTGGCTTAATAATGACCGTGCGGCTGTGTGCGCGACGTGTCCCCCTGCTTCGGCCTCTCCGCGTGCTCTTGGCCTGTCTTGCCTTCGCCGCGAAGTATCTTTTGTCCACCTCGCAAGCTCTGAAGTTTTCTTCGGAGAAGGTTCATCATCCCTTTGCTTGTCGATCAGGGGTTTCTGACTGGTTGCCGGAGAAAACAAGGGGCTCTTGACTGGTATAAGCATGTGGGTTTTTGTAGTCAGAACTTCGGGGCGATCTTGAATTTTATAAATTGATGAAGTGTTCGTACGACCAATAATAGTCGACCAAGTTGGGTTACAAGGATACTCCTCATTTGGATTTATAAGGCACGTGTGTATTGTTGGATAATTTGTTTGACAAATGAAATATGAGTTGCATGCCGCAATAATCGAATAGGAAATCAATACTGCATTTTGTTTCCCGATATGATATGTATTTTCACTAATCAAATTGATAATCTAGAAATACATGGATGCCCTCTAAACCGAAAATAATGCAGTAAGTTACCAGTGTTGGGAGTTCTAGGCAAAGATTACTGAACTCGAACAGATAGCAGAAGAACTAAATGAAATGATGAAGTCACAATGAACTAAAAACAGAAGCTATTGATGTTCGAACAGGCCATTTCAAAAAAGATGTCCGAACAGGGACAAGTGGACAAGATATGATCATGAATTCATGAGCACATCACCTCTCACCACAATGTGACTACGACCACAATGCAACTATGCAAGGACCGCATAAACGGACAAAACATACAAAAGAAGGGCTCTAAAGCAACGCCTCAAAGGAGCCAACCGTGGGATTTAACAATTTTATGATCAATCGTGATTCGTCAGCAAGCCCCGTGATGATAGCTAAGTGCATTGACAATGCAACAATTTGGGTCATAGGAGCCAAACAGTGCCAATACTGACATATGTTAGAATCTTACAAATGCTAGCGAGAGTTGCTATAATCAAGGCTTCCATGCTCGAGAAAGAAAAATACTCCCTTCGTTCCATAATGTAGTGCATATAGATTTTTTTTCAAAAGTCAATCCTACAATCTTTGACCAAGTTTGTGGAAAAGAAATATTTACATCTAGAATGCCAAATATATATCGATAGACTCATCATAAGATGTAGTTTCATATTTTATATTTTGTAATATAGATATAAATAGCTTTCTCGTCAAAGTTTATAAAATTTGACTTTTCAAATAATCTATATGCACTACATTATGGAACGGAGGGAGTAGAAAGGAATGTGTTGTGGGAGGGGTTCACACGCATCAATGCAAAATGTTAATTCGATATGTGTCACTTATAGCTAGTCAACACTTATACGCTTAACTGTTGGGGAACGTTGCAGAAAACAAAAAAATTTCTACGGTTTCACCAAGATCCATCTATGAGTTCATCTAACAACGAGTGATCGGATTGCATCTGCATACCTTTGTAGATCGCGAGCGGAAGCGTTCAAAGAACGGGGATGAGGGAGTCGTACTCGACGTGATCCAAATCACCGGAGATCCTAGCGCCGAACGGACGGCACCTCCGCGTTCAACACACGTACAGTCAGCGTGACGTCTCCTCCTTCTTGATCCAGCAAGGGGGAAGGAGAGGTTGATGAAGATCCAGCAGCACGACGGTGTGGTGGTGGATGCAGCAGTCACCGCAGCAGGGCTTCACCGTTCTCTACGGAGGAGGAGGAGGTCTTGGAGGGGAGAGGGAGGCGCCAGGGGCATGGGGTGCGGCTGCCCTCCCTCCCCCATATATATATAGGGTCCCCAGGGGGGCGCCGGCCCTGGAGATCCAATCTCCCAAGGGGGCGGCGGCCAAGGGGGGTGGAGTGCCCCCCAAGGCAAGTGGGGCGCCCCCCACCCTAGGGTTCCCAACCCTAGGCGCAGGGGGAAGGCCCAAGGGGGGGCGCACCAGCCCACTAGGGGCTGGTTCCCCTCCCACTTCAGCCCATGGGGCCCTCCGGGATAGGTGGCCCCACCCGGTGGACCCCCGGGACCCTTCCGGTGGTCCCGGTACAATACCGGTGACCCCGAAACTTGTCCCGATGGCCGAAATAGCACTTCCTATATATAATTCTTTACCTCCGGACCATTCCGGAACTCCTCGTGATGCCCGGGATCTCATCCGGGACTCCGAACAACTTTCGGGTTACTGCATATACATATCTCTACAACCCTAGCGTCACCGAACCTTAAGTGTGTAGACCCTACGGGTTTGGGAGACATGTAGACATAACCGAGATGGCTCTCCGGTCAATAACCAACAGCGGGATCTGGATACCCATGTTGGCTCCCACATGCTCCTCGATGATCTCATTGGATGAACCACGATGTCAAGGATTCACGCAACCCCGTATACAATTCCCTTTGTCAATCGGTACGTTACTTGCCCGAGATTCGATCGTCGGTATCCCAATACCTCGTTCAATCTCGTTACCGGCAAGTCACTTTACTCGTACCGTAATGCATGATCCCGTGACCAGACACTTGGTCACTTTGAGCTCATTATGATGATGCATTACCGAGTGGGCCCAGAGATACCTCTCCGTCATACGGAGTGACAAATCCCAGTCTCGATCCGTGTCAACCCAACAGACACTTTCGGAGATACCCGTAGTATACCTTTATAGTCACCCAGTTACGTTGTGACGTTTGGTACACCCAAAGCACCCCTACGGTATCCGGGAGTTAGTTACACGATCTCATGGTCTAAGGAAAAGATACTTGACATTGGAAAACTCTAGCAAACGAACTATACGATCTTGTGCTATGTTTAGGATTGGGTCTTGTCCATCACATCATTCTCCTAATGATGTGATCTCGTTATCAATGACATCCAATGTCCATAGTCAGGAAACCATGACTATCTGTAATCAACGAGCTAGTCAACTAGAGGCTTACTAGGGACATGTTGGTGTCTATGTATTCACACATGTATTACGATTTCCGGATAACACAATTAAAGCATGAATAAAAGACAATTATCATGAACAAGGAAATATAATAATAATCCTTTTATTATTGCCTCTAGGGCATATTTCCAACAACATTAACATCACGTAACTAGCCTATGTTGAAGTCCTTAGCTAGAACCCGACTTCATCAAGGATGTAATCAACATCGGTAAAGCACTCTCATGCTCCAAATAGAGGCCCTGCTTTAGTCTCAGTGAAGCACCCTCACACCCCGGGTGAAGGACCCGCTCGGGCTTGATGAAGCACCCTCACGCTCTATGTGAAGGCCCTACTCAGCCGTGGTGAAACTCTAGGAAAAGATTTCGCTCATCCTCATACTCCAATTAATGCTCTAGTGCACTGAAGGCATCATCATATTGCTAAGTCACAATATTGCAAGCCTAGCTCACCGGAAAAGGATTCTGCTCCTCCTCACACTCCAGTTAAAGCTCTCGTCGGTCATGGAAGAGGCTTAGGACCGAGCCAATGTGCCCTAGGCTCTCCCATTGGACTGCATAATCAAGTTGCATCTCAACCTTGGTTCCATTCCTAGGACTAGGTAGAAATTGTTGTAGTGTAGACAACATGTGAGAAAATGGTATCTCGTCGTTAGTGCTTGCGGAAATAAAGTCAGTGAGGTTGTGTGTACAACCTTATGGGAAGGCTATCCAACAACGAGACAAGGTTGACAAATTGATTTATTTTGAACGGGTTCGGTCACCTCGTGGGAGCGTGGCTTAATCCTGTGTTAGGAGAGGCGGCAAAGGGAGTGTCTCAACTAGTAGATGAGATCCATGGTAGAGTTGTCTTGGAATTCCCCACGATGAGAGAAATGCTCAACTAGTGAATCGAGTCGAAGACAAATCCACCTAAAATCTCACATTGCCTTGACGATATTCGAGCCTCGCGAGGTGCCTTAGATACGTCCCGAACCTTAAAGCTCTTCTCAGGTCACTTGGAGGCCCCTCCCCTCGAGCTCTGTTCAAGTGAGAGGAACGGTTATACGCCCCTTCGGTGAGAGAAATATTGTAAAACCATCTTAGTTCCTCATGCCCTAGAGAATAATATACAATAGACCCTATGACATATTATTGTAAGTCCTATATGGAATATTCTTGTAAGTACTTATGGCATATTCTTGTAAGTTTACCCAAATATCCTTTAGTCATGTGAAGAAGACCAAGGGCATCACCGTAATCTGTATATGAACACAGGATGTAAATATGTTGAACTTTTCCAATAAATAGAGGTGCCCCTTATACCCAAGGGGGCCTTTTATCTTCTCAAGACACTTTCTCCTTTCTTATGTCCTTGTCCCTCTTCACCTCCTCAGTGAAACTAGGTCTCACACTTCATCCCCTCTTGCATTGTCCTTTCACATCCTAGGTTGATCAATGTCACATTTGGATGACCCTCAAACCATGCGCAAGTCGAGGTCACGTGAAGTGCATGAATCCTCCTTCCTCTAGGTGAACGCAAGTCTCCTTAAGTTCTCGTAGTCATACGAAGGTAGCCTCATGGGAGCAAGGCTTGCAAGGTTGTCACACTCGTCTCCCAAACACACACTCATAGTCGGTTCACATAATCAAATTTGAGTGTCACAAATTCATTGTTTAGGTTTTCCTCGCTAACAAAATGGAACCATGGTTGGAAGAAATGGCACAACATAGACTACACATTATTTGGCAATGGGACCGGAGAGAGTCCCATTTCAGAGAGAGGTTAAGACTGGGAATCTTTGGTAGACCCATAGAGTTTCTGCTCCAACCACACATGTCATTTCATTTCCACCTCGTGATAGGAGCCATGTCGAATACAATGTCGCAAAATACTGCAAAGCACCGCAAAGAATTGCAAAGTATCATGTTTGAACTTTTTCCCCACAACACTATTCCTTTAAAATGGATGGCATCCTGGAGTAGAGCAGTGGCCCCATGGAGTTTTAAAAAATTACTCTAATGGTGACTTAAGAGAGAGAAAATCAGAAAAATACAAATATTCAAAAAGGAAAATGTAAAGAGAAACAAGAAAAACGAGTATGCCTAGGTCTATTTTTAATGAGGAGCTACAGTTTACTACAAAAGGACACATGACAATGGATATGGTATGGTGCGGGTACAATAACCCAATACCCATATCCATGACTTGCATGGGCATACAATCCTACTCCTGCCCTAGCCATCGGGCACAAACCATGCTCATGCCCATCCCCAATAGGTATCCATGCCCGATGGGTACTCATCAGGCACATCAACACATCATTGTAGGGAATGGTGTAATTGCTAGGTCCATATGTGGCGGAGGAACCACAACAAGTTCCTAGGGTTGGTGGAACGATGATTGAGAGGAGGATGGTGGCGGGGTATTGCAGGGGTATTGCGAGTAGAGCATGGAGAATGACCGCAATATGACTGTCTAGTAGTGCTTCATAGTTATACAAATAATAACTTAGTTCTATGCCCTACCATGACTAGTCAGGTAGGATTCAGGCATAACCAAAAGTGTCCATGCCCTACCATGACTAGTCAAGTAGGGTTTGTGCTGTTGTGCATGCCCATGGGCACATATATGTGCTTATACTCTACCTATGTGGATCGGGTACCCATGGGTAAAATTGTCATCCTTCACACACCTCGCTTTAACTATAAGGCTCAACTCAAATTTCTTTAATAGCATAGCACTTATGCAAGGATTTGGGTAATCACCTTTTTGTCGGTCCACCAAATTACTCTAATTAAGTACTCTATGATGCCTTAATATTGTATTAGTTTTAGAAAATATATGTAGGGAAAATGTATGTACTCCCTCCGTTCCATAATTCTTGTCGTGGTTTTAGTTCAATTTATGTAATTATTTTACCTTTTCAAGGCAATAAAACACTTTATGATATAGGAGTATTTTTTAACTACTCCCTCGTTCACTATTATAAGATTCTTTCTGATTTGAATGTATATAGACATATTTTAGTGTGTTTGTTCCCTCATTTCAGTTCGTATGTAGTCCATATTGAAATATCCAAAACATCTTATATTTGTGAACAGAGGGAGTACCACATTTTACCCTTTCAGGCAAAAGAACTGACAAATCCTGGCAAATTCTGCCCCATCCATACAAGTCCTAGCAACAAAATCTGAAGTTATCTGAAATTTGCATATGCTGAAAGCGGTTATATCCATTTCAGTCAACAACACGCACAGATCGCTGTAGGCAGATTCAGCAAACCTGCAGTAAGCACGCAGCCCTCCCAGATCGCCCAAATGTTTGATGTAAACCTCTGCACCAGCTAAAAATAAAAGCACATACCAAATTGATTCCCTGTGCAAAACATTCTCCTTCTGAACGAATATTACACTACACATTACATCACGTTACAGGAAAACATAGACAGAATACCTCTGCAGCAGAAAAGCATACGTCCTACCAAAACCAGGCAAATCAAAATAGCCAATTATCTATATCCTCCTCCCAGTCCCACATCACAAGCAGCGTTTAGATGTGCAACACGCTCATATCCAGCTCCCCGCTCTCAAGAACCTCCCTAACCTTCTTGTCACACTCATCTTCTTCGTCAGTCTGTTCCGGTACACTGACCTTCGCGTTCTTTTCCTCATCATCCGATAACTCGTCCGCGTAGCCATAGCCTGATGTGCTTGATCTTGGCTTCTTCCTTGCGTCTTGCACAATCTCCATGATCTCTTGGGTTGTTTGCTTCGAGAAAGAAGGCACGCTGCTGCTCCTCTCGTAGTAGTCTGCTTGCGCTTCCTCTGTGAGCTCCCGCGGCAAGTTCTTCAAGAACCATGGGTGGCTCTTTATCTCCTTCATTGTGATTCTCTATAGAAGATATAAAAAATGTCACATCAAAGCGGATTCACTCATGGACACGTCGATCTTGCAATCTGGAGAGTTGGGACCAGTACCTTCGTTGGATTGCTCACAAAGATAAGAGAAATGAGCTGTCTGCAATCAGCAGATATGAGAATATTGTCTGGGATGGTATAGTCGACTGCTGCTATCCGCTGCAAACAAAGATAAGCGATCGGCATTTGTGATTGTAAATTTTGGGTGGCGAAAGAACTTCTATAGGACTAGGCTATCACCTGAATGATCTTCTTAATATTCTTGGGGTCATCCGGGTCTTCAAATGGGTAGGCTCCCACAAGCATGACATAGAGAGTCACCCCACAGGACCATACATCTGCCATCTGCACTACCAAAATACACTTGTCAGCATTCAGTTACACCCTGTACTACTAAATATGTTTATCGATTGGATGACCTTCACCCACTTCCCTCTTCTTATTCTAAAGCCGTTTATGGAACTATGAATCAAGAGATCGTTGTACAGTACATCAGATTAATATGGCGTGGCCTCTTTCTCATTTTTTTTAAACGGAGGCAAGGCCTCTTTCTCATTTGGCAATCTGTAAAACAAAACAATCTAAGAGAAGACAGCAATAAACTGATTTTGGTCAACAAAGATAGGATCTACAGAACAATGATGAAAGAATGGTATCAATTTTTTTAAACGAAGGCAAAATATTTGCCGCATATATTAAATAAGAGGAGAGCAGAGTTTGTTTGTGTTACAACATCATTTCTTCAGGAACAGAGTGAGTGAAGTGTGAACTCCAGCTTATCACAATTCACATCTTGAGTCTCTTTTCTGTACGAAAATCAGGCCATGCACTACTAACCGGATGGAGGGTGTTGGATAAAAATTCAAACAATCCATTAAATTTTGCAGAACGCACAAGAACTTAGCAAGATAATTCCTAGTCTCTTGATAATAAATATTGCAGATATTGTATGATTACCCAGCAGTAGCTACTAACAGGGTGTTCAATCAAATAACTATATGTGCAGCTATGTTCATCAATGAAAATCAATAATGTTGATGAATACACATTCTTTGCAAAGGGAATACCAATTGGCCAAACTAATTCTGTTCTCAAAGGGGTGCCAAAGTCTGAATAAAAGTGGCAAAACAGGGTGATTTTTCCACAATTGTATGAAATGGTGAAAATAGTTTTCCTGAATGGGGGGTTAGTGGCGATTACTTGCCAATTTTACTTTCCCCAAAACCGGCATCTTCCATGAGCCAAGTCCCTTCCTCGCATGATATTAATGTTGAATCGAATTCTCCATAATCAAGACACAAAACTGTGGGCTGTCAGATTCAACTTCCTTCAAAAACTCGAAGCCGTAAACGCAAGCACATCCTTTACCGTATCCTATCGCAGTGTTGTACAATTTTTTATGTAGGAACTTCCAACCTTTGCCACCTAAAAGAGTTTGGTAAAACTTCTACTCCTAAATTATGGTGCTCAGCCAAACAACACTTCAGGTTTGCTTTGCGTGGCAACTCATCCTTTAAGTGATGCAGTATGTCAACATCATGTAGTTATGTGCATCATCGTGAAAGGAAGAACCTTAAGTGGCGCGCTCTTACCAGATGTGCTTACAAAGGTCAGAAACATAAAACACATGTCATATATAAATAAGAGATTCTTTTAGGTTACCTTCCCATCATATTCCTGGCGACGAAGAACTTCCGGTGCAATGTATGCCGGCGTCCCCACCGCAGATTTGGGCCTTGAATGTAGTACTGAAGACTGTCACAAAATGGCGAAGAGTTCATTTTTTAACAGCAAACAACAAATAGTTATTCTTACGCAAACTTACAGAAACATGACAGCAGGATTTACAAGGCGTGGACCACCCACTCCACTCTTATGAGAATTGGCAACCAACCTTGGAGTACCCAAAATCGCATATCTTGAGCCGGGGAGCCGGGCTACCATCCAGGAGAACATTCTCCAGCTTCAAATCTCTATGGCATATTTGCTGGCAAGCAGTAAAGTGATTGCAACATTTAGCATATTTTCAGGCCCCACTCACATTTATTTGAAAAATCACGCTGGCACTTTCTACTCAGGGGAATGATGTGAACTGTAACTTGCTTGTTGTCCAGCTAATATAAGAGAGTAATTTATTGCTTCTGCATACCATGTGATGGCAGTAGCTTACGCCGCAGATCAGCTGCTGGAAGAAATATCTGCCCTGCAGTAATAAGCAGAGGAAAGAAAGAAAAAAACACAAAACAGTAAATTGACTCTGGATTTCGTACTTCTGCTGAGGAAAGAAGACCAAGACGATGGTTGTAAATTGTGACCTCGTCCTCGCTAAACCGGCCGCGATCGACGATTCGATCAAAGAGCTCGCCACCCGCCGCGTACTCCATCACGATTGCAAGGTGTGTCGGTGTCAGGATCACCTGTCGAAAAATTTCCAATGTAAGCACCCGCGATTTTCACTTTGAAATAGGAAACGAAACACCATGGTGCCAAACAAGTGCAGAAAAACTTCAGACTCGGAAATTTCTCAATAAGTTACATATCCACGCCACGCGCCCGTCCAAACTCTAATAAAGCATGTGAAAACACATTCACTACACGTCACCGGAGGAGGAAATGTTTCCCTACAGAACAGCCAATTAAACCCAAGAGGACAAACACAATGAATAACCGATTTTTTAACAGCTGGTCGCTCCGTTTCCGGATGAGAAGGCGCACCTCTATGAACTGGATGATGTTGGGGTGCCGGAGCGAGCGGTGGTTGACGATCTCCCGGTACACATTCTCGTCAATCTGCGGCCAGGCATCAGAAATTCAGACCCAATTTGGAGCGCGCAGAACGAACCACGGACAGGAGAGCAACACAAATCGATATAAAAAAAACGAGGAGCGGAGGAGCCCGACCCGGTGGCCGCGCTCGATGAGCTTGACGGCGACGAGCCCGTCGTTCTCGCGGTGGCGCATCAGCCGGGCCACCCCGAAGTTTCCCGACCCGATGTCCCGCACCTCCTCGTACTTGTCCATCCCGGTGAGGGGCGCGGCTGTAGCCGTCGGCGTCGTCATCGCCGCCGGTGCGGGGAGCCGAGGAGGCGAGGAGGGGCGGGGGACGGCGGGGCAGCTCGACGAATCGACCGGCGGGTAACAGGTGGCGGTGTGGTCTGTGGCGCCTGCGTCGCTTTCCGGCCTGGCGCTCGCTCTGTGCGTCTCGTGCGTGCGCTCGCCGGGTATATATAGACGCGCGTCGTGTGCGCGTCCGACTGTACCCGAGATTCCGAGACTGGCTGTGACCTGTGACTGTATCCGTACCGTATTCCTTTCAAGATTTTTATAGTTTGTGTTTCAACAATCCTTTTCCTGCTGCAGCTCCACAAAAAGGCTTCAACAGTAGACTGCAGATGGTTCGAGAAGATGATATAATGTTATCCCGGCTTATAGTAGTCTTTATTTTTAAAGACTTGCTAATCCTAAGTTGCGTGAAACTAATTTTTGGATCAGTCGATTCCTTGATGCATGCCCGAACCCTAGTATGTGAGGACGCGGTGTCGCACGCGAAGGGGAGGCGGAGGTTTGACATGTGTGGGTGGGGGTGCTTGCCAACGTCGGAGAAGGGGGCTATAGAGGGATGGCCGGAACGGCGATAGCATGGCGGAGGCAGCGGCTCAAGCAAGACGGAGCGGCGCACGACGGGCACACGCCGACCGCGGGAGGTGGTGGCAGGCGGTTTGAACTAGGTTGTAGGGTGGTTGGAGGAACTAGGTGCGAGGAAGAAGATGAACGGTGTGGTAAAAAAAATCGACTCGTTTGCATCTTTATTAGGCAAAACTGATGTTTAGGCGATCCATTAAAGTGTTGCAGTTTTACTTAAATAGTCAATTAAAAAGTAGAAGACACTACTGCATTTAGAAATACAACAATCACATAGTTTTCTAGAGTATAATAATAGTGTTTCCCTCACTGACTTTGAAAAGCAGATTGTTTCTTCAAATAATCCGATATTTTCAAGAAAATTGAGTCTATTTCCAATCCTAAAACTATGGTCATTGATCAGATGACTTGAACATTGGACTGTGCAATTGTCTGTATTAAACCCTTAACTTTTCAAAACCCATTTAAATTGGCCCCTCATCGAATTGTAGCTTTGCATTAAGGGTTTCAAATTGTGCCAAGGAAAATCATGGATGTAGAACTCAAGATATTATCCCCGCAAAAAAAAGAACTCAAGATATTATAATATAACAAATGAGTATAAGTGCAATGTGTGCATCAATGAGCAAATTTAAATAATTTATTTTTTATTTCATTATTTTTGTAATCCAGTTTGACAAAAGGTTAAAGAATAGATGTAGATAGCTCGACGATATAATATAAAGTTATTCTTGATTACTCCTCATTCTTATATTTAAAGAGTTGTTGCAATCACCTAAACAAACAGTAAAAAGTAGAATTTGCAAATAGCTTTATCACAGAATTTTCTAAAATATGATGGTGAATCTCCTTCTTGGCTTTGAAACACGGATCATTTCTTCAATCAAATGTTTTTTTTCTAATAAACAAGTCCATTTTCAATCCCAAAACAGCGCCCCATGGTCCGATGACTTGAACCTTGAACTATGCAACTGCCTATATTCAATCTCCAACTTTTGAAAATCATTTAAATTGGACCCTAATCCCGTATAGATAATTGATTTGCATTTGGGTGTTCCAAATAATGTGAAAAATCACATATGCAAGTACTCAAGATATTTAATCTTCGGCATTTAATTAAGATACAGATATGCAAAACCATGAACAATTTTCTCTTTTTTCTATAATGGATATTTATTGTTTTCTGCATGAATTCCTATTTCTCAATTTTGTGGATTCCTTATGTTTATGTTTTTCCTAAACATTTACTTTTCAGAAGACTTTACTTAAAATTTCAGGGTGCAAACCCACCCTGAACAGACATACTAGTGCCCCTTTGGTACACATGATTTCTCAAACAACAAAAATAGGAATAAAATGCAGGATTTAGGCGTCTTTGATTCGGGGAATTCTCAAAATGCAGGACATGTCCTATAAAAAATCCTTTAGGGTTGGAATACAGAATAAATTTAGATCAAAGAGTGTTTGATACCACATAAAAAAATAAAGGAATTGAACAGAGTGACTTGAGTGAATGGAAAATCCCCCCCCCCCCCCCAAGTTGTGTCCAAAGCGGCCCTTAGAAAGTTTTTCTAAGGATTACATTCATGTGAATCAACAACCTACATAGGACAGATTCCCAAGGACCGAAATCCTTAAAAAAAATTGCATGGAATTCCTTTGAATAAAGTGAGCCCTTACAATGTTGTGACCACACGAAATCCTACAAGATTGCATTTGCATCGAGGATTGTTTGATTGCACCACATAAAAATGAAAGGATTCTATCCAAGAGGTATGTGTGAATGTGAAATTTCCTTTGGAACGTAATGTATGAAATCCTATAGAAAAAAACTCTGTATGATCTGATCATATGATTCAAACAGCCAGGATGGAAAAACTTCCTAAGGATTTCAACCCTCCAAATTTTGTATGAAAATCCCGTGAATCAAAGATGCACTAAGGTTTGAAAAAATGATTCGTCTCCCAAGGTACGAGAAATTATGAAGAATTCACTAATACAAGATAGAGAAAATTCCTTATTTGACACTGTTTTAAAATTTGGTTCCTTATTTGACATTGAAAAAGTTTTTCTTCCCTATTTGACACTAGTCCTAAATTTTATTCCCTATACGACACTTCCGTCCATTTTGAGCCTAAATGACACCTGAAAAGACGATTTTGCCCCTCATGCGGTATGTGTGTGCGCGCGTGTGTGCTGTTGCATGTGTGCTGCTGCTGCATGTGTGCCGCTGCGTGTGTGTTTGCTACTGCGTGTGTATGTGCGCGCGCGCGTGTGTTGTTGCGTGCCTATGTGCTGCCTGCGTGTGTGCTGCTGTTGCTGCGTGTGTGTGTGTGCTGCATGCGTGTGTGTTGCGTGCCTATGTGCTGCTTGCGTGTGTGCTGTTGTTGCTGCGTGTGTGTATGTGTGTGTGTGTGCTGCGTGCGTGCGTGTGTGTTGCTACGTGTGTGTGCGCGTGCATGTGTGTTGCTGTGTGTGTGCACGTGCGCGTGTGTGTTGGTGCATGTGTATGTGTTGCTGCGTGTGTGCTCCTGCCCTCGCACTGGTGCTGCATGTGTGCGCTATTGCCCCCCCCCACACACACACATACCACATGAGGGGCAAAAGAGTCTTTTCAGATGTCATTTAGGCTTAAAATGAACGGAAATGTCATATAGAGAATAAAATTTAGAACTTGTGTTAAATAGGGAAGAATTTTTTTCCAATGTCAAATAAGGAAGCAAATTTTAAGATAGTGTCAAATAAGGAATTTTCTCTACAAGATATGGTAGAAATGTGAGAGCTGACATATTCACCAATAGATGTAATTGTTTATATCTCAACGTGAAACACAAGAGATAAATGCATTTAGAGTTTGCATATTTACAAGGTACCTAGAGATTTATGTTGTTCAATGATTTTTTATGGTTATAATTTCATCTTTCTTGCATACGAATGTTCACATTTTGTTGTAAAAGCAACTTTAGCAGACCCCGCATCCCGCCAGCCCGCAAAACTTGTTTGCAGTTCGCGCAAAACCGCTTTTGCGGGCCGGAGCGTGCTGGCACAGATGCAGACCCCTCAAACGGATCCGTAAAAAAATATATTCGCAGAATATGCTTTTTTACGGGTCGGCTATGCGGGTTCTGCTCGGACACCACCGTGACGACCCACAAATAGATAAACTGCAAATCTCGCATTTGACATAGGATTTCACAAACAAGTTCAAATTCAAACGACATAAACAGTTTTACGCGCAAATAGAAGGCAAGTTCATTACGACTAACGCAAAAGAGGGCCCTGCAAAAGGTTTGCGCCCATGTCCGGCATCATCTCGATCGATCTTCACTCCGCGCCATTGAGTCCACCTTGGAGTTCATCGACGCCATCGAATCCACCTCCGGCGCTTGTTCCAACTCCCGCACCGAAATCATCCACATCGCCACCATATGGAGCAGAGAAAACATCACTGGAACTGTAGCACGGACCGGCCGATGCCACCATTTTTCTCTTCAAAATTTCTCTCCTTGCCATATCATGCCATGTTTTGGTGAGGTCGTCCATGTCATTGCGGTTCATTGACATGATCTTGTTCTCTTCGGCGAGCAACATGGACATAGATTTGTTTTCGGCGGCGCGTGCTCTTCTCTCCTCGATGGCAGCTTTGCGCAACCCCTCTTCCTTGAGCAACTGCCACTTTTCTTGCTTCTCCTTCGCCTTCTTCTCGGCCAACTCTTTCTTGATCTCCAACGATTTCAACAACATCGACTCATTGGATTGCACCATGGCATCAATCTTCTCCCTCAAGTTTGATGCTTCTTGCTCTCTCTTCATCTTCTCCTTGGTCTTCTTGTCGCCATCGGGCTTGTGCAAATTTCTTGGGCCATCATCATCCTCATCTTCATCCATGTTTGTAAGTGAGCCTCTCTTTGGTGGGGATTCTTTGTCAATCAACTTCCACTTCTCGCACTTTTGGAGCAACTTCCAATAATGCTCTAGTTTGAAAATTTTGCCTTCCGAAGCTTCCATGTCCTTGTATCTATGTTGAGCAATCTTGTCCTGCACAATGTGAACAAAGTGATCCAATCATTTCCCATGATGCAATATGATGATGCACAATTTCAACAAAGGCAAAACAAACTCACATAATCGGACTCCACGGTGCCACTTGGAGGTGCATTGCGTACTTGCTCCAAGCAAGCTGCACATAGGCTTGATATTCTCCCAACGCCCTTGAAGCGACCGAAATGTGCGTGGAGTCCTATTGGGATGCTTTGCCATAATGCGGAAGTATTGATCTTCGATCGTTTGCCAATATCTCTTGGAAGTTTGAGAAGTACACGTGCATGCATCAAGAGACACCGCATTCCATGCTTGAATCAAAGCTTGATCTTCCAAGAGCGTGTAGTTCTTTGATCTTATGCTTTTCCCAGATTTTGCTTGTGATTGCTCAAACGCTTCCGCTTCGATCTCCAATTCGTCTGCACAACCATGATCATCCATGCCGCCCTCCGTTTTATTATAGTCGAATGGTTCGAAAGGGGCTTGATCAATGTCAACCGTGTTTGTGTCCAACAAGTTCACGAACTCGGTTGTTGCATTGTTCGAACCACCGCTATAGCGAACGATAACAAGTCACGCGCTATCGAGAATAATGACGAAAAATGAAAGGGAATCGCCAAGACCGAAGACGCATACCTTCCGGCCATTTCGTCGAACACCTCGCTCGCGGGGGGAGCGACACTGTGGAGCGGCATCGCCGGAGCACCTCCTTGCGGCAGGATGGAGCGAGAGGTTGAAGAAGGTGGCTTCTTTGTGTTGGGGAACGTAGTAATTTCAAAAATATCCTACGCACACGCAAGATCATGGTGATGCATAGCAACGAGAGGGGAGAGTGTTGTCCACGTACCCTCGTAGACCGAAAGCGGAAGCGTTAGCACAACGCGGTTGATGTAGTCGTACATCTTCACGATCCGACCGATCAAGTACCGAACGCACGGCACCTCCGAGTTCTGCACACGTTCAACTCGATGACGTCCCTCAAACTCCGATCCAGCCGAGTGTTGAGGGAGAGTTTCGTCAGCACGACGGCGTGGTGATGATGATGATATTCTACCGACGCAGGGCTTCTCCTAAGCACCACTATGATATGACCGAGGTGGATTATGGTGGAGGGGGACACCGCACACGGCTAAGAGATCAAGAGATCAATTGTTGTGTCTTTGGGGTGCCCCCTGCCCCGTATAAAAAGGAGTGGAGGAGGGGAAGGGCCGGCCCTCTCTATGGCGTGCCCTAGGGGAGTCCTACTCCCACCGGAAGTAGGATTCCCCCTTTCCTAGTAGATCCAGGAGCCCTTCCATGTAGTTGGAGTAGGAGGGAAGGAAAGGGAAGGGAAAAGGAGAAGGAAGGAAGGGGGCGCCCCCCCCTCCCTAGTCCAATTCGGACCAGCCCATGGGGAGGGGTGCGGCCACCCTTTGAGGCCTTTCTCTCCTTTCCAGTATGGCCCATTAAGGCCCAATACGAATTCCCGTAACTCCCCGGTACTCCCGAAAATACCCGAATCACTCGGAACCTTTCCGATGTCCGAATATAGTCGTCCAATATGTCGATCTTTACGTCTCGATCATTTCGAGACTCCTCGTCATGTTCCCGATCTCATCCGGGACTCCGAACTCCTTCGCTACATCAAAACACATAAACTCATAATATAACCATCATCGAACTTTAAGCGTGCGGACCCTACGGGTTCGAGAACTATGTAGACATGACCAAGACACGTCTCCGGTCAATAACCAATAGCGGAACCTGGATGCTCATATTGGCTCCTACATATTCTACGAAGGTCTTTATCGGTCAAACCGCATAACAACATACGTTGTTCCCTTTGTCATCGGTATGTTACTTGCCCAAGATTCGATCGTCGGTATCTCAATACCTAGTTCAATCTCGTTACCAGCAAGTCTCTTTACTCGTTCCGTAACACATTATCCCGCAACTAACTCATTAGTTGCAATGCTTATAGTGATGTGCATTACCGAGTGGGCCCAGAGATACCTCTTCGACAATCGGAGTGACAAATCATAATCTCGAAATACGCCAACCCAACAAGTACCTTCGGAGACACCTGTAGAGCACCTTTGTAATGACCCAGTTACGTTGTGACATTTGGTAGCACACAAAGTGTTCCTCCGGTAAACGGGAGTTGCATAATCTCATAGTCATAGGAACATGTATAAGTCATGAAGAAACCAATAGCAACAAACTAAGCGATCAAGTGCTATGCTAACGGAATGGGTCAAGTCAATCACATCATTCTCTAATGATGTGATCCCGTTAATCAAATGACAACTCATGTCTATGGCTAGGAAACTTAACCATCTTTGATTCAACGAGCTAGTCAAGTAGAAGCATACTAGTGACATACTGTTTGTCTATATATTCACACATGTATTATGTTTTCGGTTAATACAATTCTAGCATGAATAATAAAAATTTATCATGATATAAGGAAATACATAATAACTTTATTATTGCCTCTAGGGCATATTTCCTTCAGTCTCCCACTTGCACTAGACTCAATAATCTAGTTCACATCGCCATGTGATTTAACATCAATAGTTCACATCACCATGTGATTAACACCCATAGTTCACATCGTCATATGACCAACACCCAAAGGGTTTACTAGAGTCAATAATCTAGTTCACATCGCTATGTGATTATTACCCAAAGAGTACTAAGGTGTGATCATGTTTTGCTTGTGAGGGAAGTTTAGTCAACGGGTCTGCTACATTCAGATCCGTATGTATTTTGCAAATTTCTATGTCAACAATGCTCTGCACGGAGCTACTCTAGCTAATTGCTCCCACTTTCAATATGTATCCAGATTGAGACTTTGAGTCATCCGGATCAGTGTCAAAACTTGCATTGACGTAACCCTTTACGACGAACCTTTTGTCACCTCCATAATCGAGAAACATATCCTTATTCCACTAAGGATAATTTTGACCAATGTCCAATGATCTACTCCTAGATCACTATTGTACTCCCTTGCCAAACTCAGGGCAGGGTATACAATAGGTTTGGTACACAGCATGACATACTTTATAGAACCTATGGCTGAGGCATAGGGAATGACTTTCATTCTCTCTCTATCTTCTGCCGTGGTCGGGTTTTGAGTCTTACTCAACTTCACACCTTGTAACACAGGCAAGAACTCCTCCTTTGAGTGTTCCATTTTGAACTACTTCAAAATCTTGTCAAGGTATGTACTCATTGAAAAACTTATCAAGCGTCTTGATCTATCTCTATAGATCTTGATGCTCAATATGTAAGCAGCTTCACCAAGGACTTTCTTTGAAAAACTCCTTTCAAACATTCCTTTATGCTTTGCAGAATAATTCTACATTATCTCTGATCAAGAATATGTCATTCACATATACTTATCAGAAATGTTGTAGTGCTCCCACTCACTTTCTTGTAAATACAGACTTCACCACAAGTCTGTATAAAACTATATGCTTTGATCAACTTATCAAAGCGTATATTCCAACTCCGAGATGCTTGCATCAATCCATAGATGGATCGCTGGAGCTTGCATACTTTGTTAGTACCTTTAGGATTGACAAAACCTTCTGGTTTCATTATATACAACTCTTCTTTAATAAATCCATTAAGGAATGCAGTTTTGCTTATCCATTTGCCAGATTTCATAAAATGCGGCAATTGCTAACATGATTCGGACAGACTTAAGCATAGATACGAGTAAGAAACTCTCATCGTAGTCAACACCTTGAACTTGTCGAAGACCTTTTTGCGACAATTCTATCTTTGTAGATAGTAACACTACTATCAGCGTCCGTCTTCCTCTTGAAGATCCATTTAATCTCAATGGCTCACCGATCAATGTGTAAGTCAATCAAAGTTCATACTTTGTTCTCATACATGGATCTCATCTCAGATTTCATGGCCTCAAGCCATTTTGCGGAATCTGGGCTCGTCATCGCTACCTCATAGTTCGTAGGCTCGTCATGGTCAAGTAACATGACCTCCAGAACAGGATTACCGTACCACTCTGGTGCGGATCTCACTCTGGTTTACCTACGAGGTTCGGTAGCAACTTGATCTGAAGTCACATGATCATCATCATTAGCTTCCTCGCTAATTGGTGTAGTAGTCACAGGAACATATTTCTGTGATGAACTACTTTCCAATAAGGGAGCAGGTACAGTTACCTCATCAAGTTCTACTTTTCTCCCACTCACTTCTTTCGAGATAAACTCCTTCTCTAGAAAGGATCCATTCTCAGGAACGAATATCTTGCCTTCGAATCTATGATAGAAGGTGTACCCAACATTTTCTTTTGGGTATCCTATGAAGACGCACTTCTCCGATTTGGGTTTGAGCTTATCAGGTTGAAACTTTTTCACATAAGCATTGCAACCTCAAACTTTAAGAAACGACAGCTTAGGTTTCTTGCCAAACCATAGTTCATACTGTGTCGTCTCAACGGATTTAGATGGTGCCCTATTTAACGTGAATGCAGCTTTCTCTAATGCATAACCCCAAAATGATAGTGGTAGATCGGTAAGAGACATCATAGATCGCACCATATCCAATAAAGTACGGTTATGACATTTAGACACACCATTACACTGTGGTGTTCTAGGTGGCGTGAGTAGTGAAACTATTTCACATTGTTTTAACTGACGGCCAAACTCTTAACTCGAATATTTTACCTCTGCGATCATATCGTAGAAACTTTTATTTTCTTGTTACGATAATTCTCCACTTCACTCTGAAATTATTTGAACTTTTCAAATGTTTCAGACTTGTGTTTCATTAAGTAGATATACCCATATCTGCTCAAATCATCTGTGGAGGTCAGAAAATAACGATACTTGCCGTGAGCCTTAACACTCATCGGACCGCATACATCAGTATGTATTATTTCCAATAAGTCAGTTGCTCGCTCCATTGCTCCGGAGAACGGAGTCTTAGTAATCTTGCCCATGAGGCATGGTTCGCAAGCATCAACTGATTCATAATCAAGTGATTCCAAAAGTCCATCAGCATGGAGTTTCTTCACGCGCTTTACACCAATATGACCTAAACGGCAGTGCCACAAATAAGTTGCACTATCATTATTAACTTTGCATCTTTTGGTTTCAATATTATGAATATGTGTATCACTATGATCGAGATCCAACGAACCATTTTCATTGGGTGTATAACCATATAAGGTTTTATTCATGCAAACAGAACAACAATTTATTCTCTTACTTAAATGAATAACCGTATTGCAATAAACATGATCAAATCATATTCATGCTCAACGCAAACACCAAATAACACTTATTTAGGTTCAACACTAATCCCGAAAGTATAGGGAGTGTGCGATGATGATCATATCAATCTTGGAACCACTTCCAACACACATCATCACTTCACCCTTAACTAGTCTCTGTTCATTCTGCAACTCCCGTTTCGAGTTACTACTCTTAGCAACTGAACCAGTATCAAATACCGAGGGGTTGCTACGAACACTAGTAAAATACACATCAATAATCTGTATATCAAATATACCTTTGTTCACTTTGACATCCTTCTTATTCGCCAAATACTTGGGGCAGTTCCGCTTCCAGTGACCAGTCCCTTTGCAGTAGAAGCACTTAGTCTCAGGCCTAGGACCAAACTTGGGCTTCTTCACTTGAGAAGCAACTTGCTTGCCGTTCTTCTTGAAGTTCCCCTTCTTCCTTTTGCCCTTTTCTTGAAACTAGTGGTCTTTTCTACCATCAACACTTGATATTTTTCTTGATTTCTACCTTCGTTAATTTCAGCATTACGAAGAGTTTGGGAATCGTTTCCGTTATCCCTTGCATATCATAGTTCATCACGAAGTTCTACTAACTTGGTGACGGTGACTAAATAATTCTGTCAATCACTATCTTATCTGGAAGATTAACTCTCACTTGATTCAAGCGATTGTAGTACCCAGACAATCTGAGCACATGCTCACTACTTGAGCTATTCTCCTCCATCTTTTTAGCTATAGAACTTGTTGGAGACTTCATATCTCTCAACTCGGGTATTTGCTTGAAATATTAACTTCAACTCCTGGAACATCTCATATGGTCCATGACATTCAAAACGTCTTTGAAGTCCCGATTCTAAGCCGTTAAGCATGGTGCACTAAACTATCAAGTAGTCATCATATTGAACTAGCCAAACGTTCATAACGTCTGCCTCTACTCCTGCAATAGGTCTGCCACCTAGCGGTGCATCAAAGACATAATTCTTCTGTGCAGCAATGAGGATAATCCTCAGATCACGGATCCAATCCGCATCATTGCTACTAACATTTTTCAACATAATTTTTCTCTAGGAACACAATAAACTGGGAGCAACATCGCGAGCTACTGATCTACAACATAGATATGCTAATACTATCAGGACTAGGTTCATGATAAATTAAAGTTCAATTAATAATATTACTTAAGAACTCCCACTTAGACAGACATCCCTCTAATCTTTTAAGTGATCACGTGATCCATATCAACTAAACCATGTCCGATCATCACGTGAGATGGAGTAGTTTCAATGGTGAACATCACTATGTTGATCATATCTACTATATGATTCACGCTCGACCTTTCGGTCTCCGTGTTCCGAGGCCATATCTGTTATATGCTAGGCTCGTCAAGTTTAACCTGAGTATCCCGCGTGTGCAACTGTTTTGCACCCGTTGTATTTGAACGTAGAGCCTATCACACCCGATCATCACGTGGTGTCTCGGCACGAAGAACTTTCGCAACGGTGCATACTCAGGGAGAACACTTATACCTTGATAATTTAGTGAAAGATTATCTTATAAAGCTACCGCCGAACTAAGCAAAATAAGATGTATAAAAGATAAACATCACATGCAATCATAATATGTGACATGATATGGCCATCATCATCTTGTGCCTTTGATCTCCATCTCCAAAGCATCGTCATGATCTCCATCGTCACCGGCATGACAACATGATCTCCATCATCTTGATCTATATCAATGTGTCGTCACATGGTTGTCTCGCCAACAGTTGCTCTTGCAACTATTGCTATCGCATAGCGATAAAGTAAAGCAATTATTTGGCGCTTGCATCTTATGCAATAGAGAGATAACCATAAGGCTTTTGCCAGTTGCCGATAACTTCAACAAAACATGATCATCTCATACAATAACTTATATCTCATCACGTCTTGACCATATCACATCACAACATGCCCTGCAAAAACAAGTTAGACGTCCTCTACTTTGTTGTTGCAAGTTTTACGTGGCTGCTACGGGCTGAGCAAGAACCGTTCTTACCTACGCATCAAAACCACAACGATAATTTGTCAAGTTGGTGCTGTTTTAACCTTCGGAAGGACCGGGCGTAGCCACACTCGGTTTAACTAAAGTTGGAGAAACTGACACCCGCCAGCCACCTGTGTGCAAAGCACGTCGGTAGAACCAGTCTCGCATAAGCGTACGCGTAATGTCGGTCCGGGCCGCTTCATCCAACAATACCACCGAACCAAAGTGTGACATGCTGGTAAGCAGTATGACTTATGTTGCCCACAACTCACTTGTGTTCTACTCGTGCATATTACATCAACGCATAAAACCAGGCTCGGATGCCACTGTTGGGGAACATAGTAATTTCAAAAATATCCTACGCACACGCAAGATCATGGTGATGCATAGCAAGAAGAGGGGAGAGTGTTATCCACGTACCCTCGTAGACCGAAAGTAGAAGCGTTAGCACAACGCGGTTGATGTAGTCGTACATCTTCACGATCCGACCAATCAAGTACCGAACGCACGGCACCTCCGAGTTCTGCACATGTTCAACTCGATGACGTCCCTCGAATTCCAATCTTGCCGAGTGTTGAGGGAGAGTTTCGTCAGCACGACGGCGTGGTGACGATGATGATGTTCTACCGACGCAGGGCTTCGCCTAAGCACCGCTATGATATGACCGAGGTGGATTATGGTGGAGGGGGACACCGCTCACGGCTAAGAGATCAAGAGATCAATTGTTGTGTCTTTGGGGTGCCCCCTGCCCCCGTATATAAAGGAGTGGAGGAGGGGGAGGGCTGGCCCTCTCTATGGCGCGCCCAAGGGGAGTCCTACTCCCACCGGAAGTAGGATTCCCCCTTTCCTAGTAGATCTAGGAGCCCTTCCATGTAGTTGGAGTAGGAGAGAAGGAAAGGGAAGGGAAAAGGAGAAGGAAGGAAGGGGGCGCCCTCCCTCCCTAGTCTAATTCGGACCAGCCCATGGGGAGGGGTGCGGCCACCCTTTGAGACCTTTCTCTCCTTTCCCGTATGACCCATTAAGGCCCAATACGAATTCCCGTAACTCCCCGATACTCCCGAAAATACCCGAATCACTCGGAACCTTTCCGATGTCCGAATATAGTCGTCCAATATATCGATCTTTACGTCTCAACCATTTCGAGACTCCTCGTCATGTTCCCGATCTCATCCGGGACTCCGAACTCCTTCGGTACATTAAAACACATAAACTCATAATATAACCGTCATCGAACTTTAAGCATGCGGACCCTACGGGTTCGAGAACTATGTAGACATGACCGAGACACGTCTCCGGTCAATAACCAATAGCAGAACCTGGATGCTCATATTGGCTCCTACATATTCTACGAAGATCTTTATCGGTCAAACCGCATAACAACATACATTGTTCCCTTTGTCATCGGTATGTTACTTGCCCGAGATTCGATCGTCGGTATCTCAATACCTAGTTCAATCTCGTTACCGGCAAGTCTCTTTACTCGTTCCGTAACACATCATCCCGCAACTAACTCATTAGTTGCAATGCTTGCAAGGCTTATAGTGATGTGCATTACCGAGTGGGCCCAGAGATACCTCTCCGACACTCGGAGTGACAAATCATAATCTCGAAATACGTCAACCCAACAAGTACCTTCGGAGACACCTGTATAGCACCTTTGTAATCACCCAGTTACATTGTGATGTTTGGTAGCACACAAAGTGTTCCTCCGGTAAACGGGAGTTGCATAATCTCATAGTCATAGGAACATGTATAAGTCATGAAGAAAGCAATAACAACAAACTAAACGATCAAGTGCTATGCTAACGGAATGGGTCAAGTCAATCACATCATTCTCTAATGATGTGATCCCGTTAATCAAATGACAACTCATGTCTATGGCTAGGAAACTTAACCATCTTTGATTCAACGAGCTAGTCAAGTAGAGGCATACTAGTGACATACTGTTTGTCTATGTATTCACACATGTATTATGTTTCCGGTTAATACAATTTTCTAGCATGAATAATAAACATTTATCATGATATAAGGAAATAAATAATAACTTTATTATTGTCTCTAGGGCATATTTCCTTCAATTTGAAGCCGGAACCTTCCTTCGCTTTACGCCCGCGATCTTGCCGACCTTCTCCACCGCCGGCCGGGATCGCGCTGCCGCGTTGGCGCCCGGAGCGCGGGCCATCGCGGCGTGGGCGGACGGATTCCCGCCCTGCACGACCACGTTGCCCTGCCGCTTGCGGGCAAGCGCGGCGTGGGTTTGGGCGACGGCGGCGGGGCCAACATGGCTGGCGATGAGATCCACCCGAGGGGAAGGGGCGTGCGCGACCTCAACGGTGACGGGGGACATCATGGGGTCGTCCATGGCGGCGAGGGACGGCCGGGAAGAAGCAGCCGGAGCTTGCGGAGTGGGGGCAATGGTGGCGGAGGGTGCGGGGAGCGGGAAGGGCCACGCGAAAATGTCCCTCCCGCCAAATCTCGCGCGGGATAGGGGTTGAGCTCGGGTCAGCCTCCTAGCCCGTGAAGATAGAGGTTGGGGAAGAGGATTTGCCGTGCCTCGCAAAAAAATTTGCGGGCCGAGTGGGATGCGGAGTCTGCTCGTACAGATTTCTGGCCCGGACCCACGATTTGACGATTATTTTACGGACCGGAGCGTTTTGCGGGGTCTGCTGGAGTTGCTCTAAAGCCTGTCATCTAAAACTGGGCCAAGGTTCATACTGAGCAAGATCTGGTCTGGCAGGTACTGTTTTTCTCGTCGGGGAAGCTGGTCCACCAGAGTGTAAAAATAATAAATCTAAACCAGCAAACACTCGTTTTCCTTGCTCGGCCAGCCCATCCCTTGCAGCAGATGAACGCCAACGTGCATACACCACTGCGTCGCGTGGTCGGTTCCGAGCACGACAGAGAGCTCGAGAGAAACCAAGTTTCCGTCCCTGCTTTGTGCAGTTGAAGGTCGTTACACTTGTCCTGCAGTTAGTCCTGCAGTTCATATCTACACGCTGCCGACGCGGCCGGGCCATGGACACGTTACGCGAGATGTTTGGCTGGTCAGGCAGAGGAGCTCTCCACATCGACGTACTACGCGCGGGAGCGACCCGCCGACTAGATAGAAACTACTCCTGAGAGTTTAGCAGCCAATCCAAAGTTAACATCTGTCACCAGTCACCATGCTACCCTCTGCACATCACGCCATGGGATAGTTTGCCCATCCCTGTTCCTAAAACCGGATATACCGCAGCGCGGCCAAGTAAATTTTATTCCCTCTGTTTTTTTTACTCCACATTTTAGGTTTGTTTAAAGTCAAACTTTATATACGTTTGACAAATTTGTGGAAAAACATATTAACAAATACACCACCAAATATGTATCATTGAATTCATCATTGCATATATTTTCACATCATATAAATTTGTTACTATAAATGTTCATATTGTTTTCTACAAATTTAGTCAAACTTTATAAAGTTTGACTTTAGTCAAAACTAATATGCGGAGTAAATAAAAATAGAAAGAGCAGTATGTCTGAAGGCGCTTCTGTTAATCTGATAGTCTTATTTTAAGTTATTTATCTATTTTTTAGGGCTTGCATGAGATTTGCGTGCCTTTATATATATTAAGTGCGAAACAATCTGTGGTTGGATGGTTAGAGGGACAGTGGTATCCTTAGCCAACCAGGGTTCAAGTCCTGATGCTTGCATTATTTTTGAATTTATTTCAGGATTTCCGGCGACGCGCTTCCAGTGGGAGGAGACGTTCCCGTCAACGACGAGGCACCTACGGTAACTTCGTAAATCTCAAGACGATATGCCGGCTCAGTCTCTCGAAGGTGCTCATAGAGATATGGTGTGCGTGTGTGCGTTTATATGGATGAGTGTACGCACGTATGTATAAGTGCTTGCGTCTGTACTATGTTAAAAAAAAACAATGGTCGTCTGAAGAGATTTGGGACTTTGCGTAATTAGGTGACTCCTCAAGGTTTCTTTGCAATTTGTCAATAACTCTATAGGAGACTGTTGGATCGGAGATCCAACGGCCCAGATGCTCCCGTAGCATGGGAGCCTACAAGCTCTCCTGGAGCACCAGATATGCACTCCTCCACGTGCAAGTTTTCAATTGCGACATTGGTCTTTTAATCCCATCAACTGCTGACGCATGTGGGGTTTTTGCCCTTTGAAAACCCCCATGTTTCTCTCAAGCCACAATAGGCGCCGGGAGCATAGAATCATAAAAAAAATCGTGGGTAATTTCATTAGTGGCTTACAGCGGTATGGTAGTCGAAGTGATTTCTTTAGTAGCTGGAACATTAGCTCTTAGCATCATGGACTTCAAGACATAATTACTTAGATTCGGGCTCCCTTGCGCTGCTAATATCCCTACTCCTACCTTGATTGATATTATGTCCCGGACAGTATACAATCTTGGTTACAAACAGAGGATCCAACGAGTTAATAGGCAACTCGACGAGCTATGATGAACGAAACTAGGTGAGATTGGTTTGTATCTACAGGTAACGTCTTGTCTAGATCCTGGAAGGTTGTGGGGCTTGTAAAAAATGGTCCTCTTGTATTTGGTCTTGGTTTTCTTTTATCAGGGTGGAGAGGTGGTGCTAGACTCAACGTCTTTCGTGGATGTGGTCTCTTCTTCTTCGTCAAGTTGGATAGGCTTGCCATGATTGAATACATGTGTACTTGCAAGGTATCTCCTAGAGTGTGGGTCAGACATGAAGCCATGATCTGCTTAACTCATATGGACTTTTAGGGTGTCCTTGACTATCACTCACCCAAAGTGGACCACCTCTTTAAGGCCGTGTTCGGTAATACTCCGCTCCTTCGCCAGGGAGCGGAGCAGGCGGAGCGCCCATTTGGCTGCTCTCCCAAATTACACAAGATGCCGCTCCGCTCCCACAGCGGAGTTAGGAATGGAGAGTTTTCGAACGGCCCCTAAGTTGGCAAGCATCGAATCACCAACTCCACTCTCTTGTCACACGATCGTAGGCACAAGGTGCTAGATACCAAACATCCTGGGAGAACACACTTGACATGAGAAGGTGGTTGATCGTTAGCCAACCAGAGAGCAAGGCAAGCCCCCCTCCCCCCCCCCCCCCCCCCCCCCCCAAGGAAAGGAAATCCATCGTCTAGAAAGGATCCATGGGCACCAACCATGCGAAGAATTGGAATTTGAGGGGTGTCCAGGATTTCCAACTTAGACCGGCCTATCCATAGTTCCAGCTCCCCGCAAAGGAGATGCGGTAGGAGGAGCATGTAGAGTGATCGTCGTTCACAGTCCAGTTCCACCTTCACCCGGTGGCCTTGACAACAAGATGAGGGGCGTGGTGATCTTCATCCAAAGAGTTATGAACTGATGGATTGCTTGGATAGAGAGTCTCCTACGCATATCATGAATCTAGTGCTAGCTCGGTGGACCATCAACGACTATGGAAGTAAGGAGGGACGAGGGCTTGAAATTGTTACGAGATCTAGTGTGATTAAACTCACTCATCTACCATCAATCTATTGATTTTTCTAGAAACTTATTATGTACTCCCTCCGTCCCATAATATAAGATCATTTTGCAAGCTAAAACATCATGCAAAATGATCTTATATTATGGGACAGAGGGAGTAGTTATGTATTAGTTCCTTCTCTAGTACCATTGTCAGATCAACTTAAAAGTTTGTGTTCTGAAACTTAATTAAATAAGAGTGACAATGGTGTGTGTGTGTGTGTGTGTTTGTGTCAAATAAATAGTCTACTTCATGTACTATGCATGTGCATGTGTGTTTAACATCTGTTCCGGAAGGAAGGTTAAGTATCTCGACGTCTAAATCCTCGGTGCACGCAACCTTTTTCAAGAACAAGGTGTACATAACCTTTTTTATTTAAAAAGATGCAATACAATAGGTCAAAGCATCAACTTACAAGCATAGCACATGAAGTAGACAACAATAAAACACCCCACTTCACCTACAACAATAGTTGTTCTTTCAAAGACTGAAAAACACACTCACAACAACTCGCCAAGTCCAGATTATGAATGCCAATGAAAAGAATTTTCATTATAGATACCACATGAAGGCCAGAACACCAATACAAAAACAATGTCTTCAATAAGAAGACGTCACAAGTATGTAATTGCTGGGTACGACTAGTAAAACCCGAATTGCAGTTTTCTATCCCGAATATGAAGTGATGTTTCACTCACCACATCGATCTTATGAGTGCCGCACCACACATGGCCCGCCTCGAATCACTATGGCGTCCTTCGGAGTTAGCGGCCCATGGCAGGCCACCACCTGAACTCTTCTCAAACGTGAACCAACGTGGTTGTGTGTTTTCGGTCTCAAAGTTAACACCCTATTCATCCACCCTTTCTCATAGAATTTTTCTTCCGAGAACACATAGGAGATCTGTATGTCTATATATTAAGATAGAAAGCAAGTGATATTTACATTTACACAGACCATGCTTCACATATGTAAAGGAGTGGCCGCCCAAACAACCACGGATACAATGGACCGTCAAAGAAAAAACCCGCTCTGTATTGTTGAAGGACAAAAAAACCGCTCGATCCAACAATCACTCCAACCACATCATACTGGTGACAATGGGACAGAAGCAAGGACTATCATGCTTTTAGGCCAACTCCACCGCGCGATTCCATTTTGTCCGGCCCCGTCCATTTAGGGTAAAAGAGACACGAGGCGGCCCAGCGCGCGACGGCCCGAACCCATTTGATCCGTTTTGTGTCCGTGCCGATCCATTTCGAGCGCAAACATGCGCCGGGTTTGGGTCACGGTGGACAGCGAACGGACGCTTTGAACGTCCGCGTTGGAGCCGCGTGGCAGGCGGCCACCTACCTCTCACCCGCCAACATCAATGCGCACGGGCGGGTGGCCCCACCTGTCATCCGCCCAGCGAACGGTCGTCGTCCTTCTTTAAATGGGAAGCCGTGGACCGGTCGTCGTCCACACTTCCCACTCCGCCCCCTCTCTGCCCCCTCGAAACCCGACACTCTCGAAACCCTAGCCGCTCCCCATCCTCGACCTCGCCGGCCGGCCGCAGCCATGGGGCTTTGGAACTACGGCCGCAAGGGGAAGCACGACCACGAGACCGGCTCCTCCTCGGGACGCCGCCACGGATCCGTCAAGAAGGAGGAGGCCGCATCACCCCCGCGCTACTCCAGTCGAGCCCACACGCCTGCCCCCTTCACCACCGCCCTTAGGGCCGTCGGCGAGCGCGACCGGCGGTACCTGGTCGTGGACGTGTGCTGGTGGTACTGGGAGACGAGGACGCCGGTCCCGTGGAGCGACGTGGACCTCCCCAACAATTGGCACCTCTCCGCGGACCGGGTCCCCATCCCGCCGATGCCGACGAGCAGCCGTGCGCGGCGCGATGAGATCGAGCGCCGCCGCCGCCTCCTCCCTGACGACCTCTACTACGAAGAGAGGTACGCCCCCGACTCCGTGCTGTGGGACACGTGGCTCCAGGATGAGCACGACGTGCGGCGCGCGTCCTACTTCGCTGGCATGGTGTTGGGGCCGCGGCGGCCACGTCGAGAGGTGCGCGGGCGTACGCGGGTGCGGGGCCTCACGCCCACGCCGTCGCCTTCCCCGTCTCCGTCACCATCTCCACCTCCTTGCATGACAGCGGAGGAGGAGGCTTGTCTCATGGTGCGTGTCATGGAAGACTCCATGCGCACGCATGGGGAGCGCCAATGGGAGGGCCTCGAGGAGATGACGGCCCTCTCCGCGGCCAGCAACGTCGCCATCCCCGAGCTGGAGATGGTGCCGAAGGAGGAGGTGAGGGAGAAGCCGCTGGTGGTTGCCTTCCACCCAGGCCTGGTGGGCCAGGGGTGGACCTGATCGTGCACAGCGGAGCAGATGGCCGACGCCGTGGGGGGCGTTAACTGGTGCCCCATGCCGCCGCCGTCGCCGGAGCGGGACGCCTCGCCTCGGGAGGAGGTGGTGTAGGCACCGGCCAGCTTCCAGCCCACCGCCCCCGTGCACCACGTACCGCCGGCCCACCTCTGGACGCCGTCGGACTACGTCGACCTCGTCAGCGACGACGACGACACCGGCGGCCACTGAAGACGGCAACGGCCACAACATCGACGGGCGCGGCAGGAGCGTGTGGGCGGCTTTTTTTTATTTTGTTTTATGTAAATTATGAAACTGGGCCGTTTAAGCGAACCGTAAAACTGGGCCGTTTTGTGGCCGTGAATCTTAAATTATGTTTTAAGTTTTTTAACTGCATTTTATTTACTTCTTTAGGCATTTTATTTAAATTTTTTTTGTTTTTTTATCACGTTCATTCAAGACATGATTTAGGATGCGACCGCGCGTTGGACGCACCTATGACCCAACGGACAAAGGCGGATATGGGCGAACCCATTGTTGCCTCAAAGGAACAAAATCCGATCAAACCGGATGTCCGTTTAGAGTCGCGCGGTGGAGTTGGCCTGCCGGACGAAGATCGAAACAGATGGTGTAGCCGTACGTGCATTGTATCGTACTACGCAGCAAGCAAGCAAGCAAGCAAGCAGAGGTTGCACGTGCTAGAGCAGGCATTTGAAAGACCCATCCAAGCAACGAGGGGCCAAACTCCAGTACCGGATCCACGCCAACAAGAAGGAAGGAGGATTTGGATCAAAATCAGATCCCACGTCCCACCCCACCCCACCCCAGGGACAGGCACAGACTGGTTTCCTCTACCGGACGGGAGAGAGAGGCGCGCCGTTCGTACGCGCACGTACGCGCGGGACTGTGCCTGTACGTCCAGTGCCTGCTGTGCTGCATGCGCGCCCACAGATCCAACAAACGGCATGTGCTGCCGTATGGTGCGCTCTCTTTGTTGCAGCAGCAGCAGCCTACGAACGAGCTGAGCTGCCCCGCTTCTGCACATCTCAGCACTGCCCCTCCACGTACACGTACTGGCGTGGCATGTTTCGTCGTTATTTGCAGTGGGAATGTGGGTAGGATTTACCATCAAATGATGAAACTATATGAAAAAAACCGGTACATTGTCTCATGAAACATACCATAAAACATATGATCCTCTCCCGATCTCCCCATCCAAAGTGTTTACATGGCCTCCTGCCTACGTTCTTGCTGGAATTTAGTCTACTTTAGGCCTGCCCAATTGTAATTTCAGAAATTCCTAATAAATCCTAGAGACACACTCAGTCCATTCGTGCAAGGCAAGAAGTGAAATCAAAATTTAATCCCACATTGCTAGTTTGGTGAAAGTTGGACCTTCTTATAAGGGAGAGTATTTCCCCACATGTATGAGCATGGAACAAGAAAGACATTCATGCGCGCTCCTCCTCCACCTCCCATCCCGGCTTGCGGCGTGCGTCCTTCCTTGTTCTAGACTCTGTTCTACATATGTTCTCTTCTAGTTCATATGTGCACAAGCCATTTTCTAGCCTCATCTTTAGATTACATGACTTGTTTCATCTCTACTATGATAATAAAATCATATGGTAAAACGTAAGAGATGCTTTCTTCTGTAAACCATTCTCTACTTTCTTCTCTAAAACGTAAGAATGGCTTGTGCGGAGTTATTTACCCAAAACCACCACACTTGGGGCTAGGGTAACCACTTGGTATCACATTGAAGGCAGATCACAAAAAACCACCAGAAATGTGCCTAATGCGTAACACGGAGCACTGATAGTCGGATAACCTCGCGAAAACAGTCAAACTGACTGGTTGGGCCCACCTGTAAGCCTGACGTGGAATGCCTATGTGGAAATTTTGCTGAGTTGGACCTAGGTCCCACCTGTCATCCATCCATTGTCTTCTTCCTCCCCATCTCTTCAATCGGTCAAGCAGAGGACGGGAGCTCCGGTGGAGAGGTGCTCGTCGGCGGCAGCCTGAAGCGGTGCAGGCCACCGCGCTCCCATAACTGAAAAAAGCAGGCCACTCTGGTGATGGAGTGGTGCTCGTTCGCGTCACCCCCTTGGCCAGAAGAGAAATAGTAGGGCAGGCGCATGCCGGCGGCGCTCCGGTCACTGAACGGCGGCGGCGGTTGGTGTTGGTGGCGTGGAGCTCCGCGGCGGCCGCGGCGCTCAGGAGTGAGAGCGAGGAGGCAGGGTCACGCGGCAGGAAGAGCACGATGCGAGCGCGGAGCAAGCTCGCACGTCCTGCTGCCGGCGCTGCTCCCGCTTGCTGTGTCTCTGACTCGTCCCTTCATTCCGTGCCGGCGGCGGCGGTGGGTGTTGGCGGCGTGGAGCTCCGAAACAGCAGAGGCGCTCGGGGGTGGAGGCGAGGAGGCGGGGCCGTACGCTGAGCTCGGGCGAGATCCCGCCCCAGCCATGTCTGCGTCCACCGGAGGACGAGCGGCCACGCTTCCACGACGCGGCCCGCGGACGTGAGCTGGTCTCCAGGAGGAGCTCGCCGGCAGCAGCCAGGAGTGGTGCTGGCCAGGCATTACCGCTGCACATGTCCTCTGTGGTGGCGGCGCCGATGATGTCCGTGTCCAGTGCCCGCCCACAACCTGTTCGGTCAAATGCCCACAGAGAAAAAGAGAGAGAAATAAAAAAAAAGGTGAACAAAAATAAACACTTTAGTCATTGACAGGTGGGACCTAGGTCCAACTCAGCAAAATTTCCACATAGGCAATCCACGTCAGCCTTACAGGTGGGCCCAACCAGTCAGTTTGACTGTTTTCGCGAGGTTATCCGACTATCAGTGCTCCGCGTTACGCATTAGGCACATTGCCGGTGGTTTTTTGTGAACTGCCTTCAATGTGGTATCAAGTGGTTACCCTAGCCCTAAGTGTGATGGTTTTGGGTAAATAACTCGCTTGTGCACATATGGTAAAACGTAAGAGATCACATGACTTTTTCATCTCTACTTTCTTCCTGTGGATCCGATGAGGCACTAAAACGTAAGAGATGCTTTCTTCTGTAGAATCAGGATAGATACTCTAATTCCCTAATCCCTTTTCTCTGGAACATCAGCTAGTGAATTATTTTATGCTCTTTCCGTTCGGCCCCATGCAAATATGCACTAACCTGTGCGCACGAAAGTTGTCGCCATTTGTCGCGCGGTCCAATGCCAGCTAGCGGCTGGCCTGCTCGTGGTACGAGACACAGTCACGCAGGTCGTACATGTTTCATTCTCAAAGTGCCCACCAAGCGCCGCTCGGCTCATGGCTCAATCGGGCGAATATTTGTAGTACTGGCCGCACTTTCTTACGGCGCTAATGCTCGTCATCGCGTCCGTATTCTATTCCCGGGCAATCCATGGTTTACAACAGTCAACACGCATGTTTGGAGTTTGAGTTGAAGTATGGCTCTTTGCGTCCTAATTCTATTCACAATCATTTAAAAAAAATTCTCGAACATTTTATAAAAGTTGCAAATCTTTTCTAGGATTTTTAAAAAGTAAATCAACTCATGAACGTTTTGATTCACAAAAAATGAAAATAATAATCCTTTTTTAGTTCTAGACTATTTTTTAAATTCACAAACATTTTCTAAATACTATGCTTAAAAAGGAGAATAATATGGACATGTCATCTGAAAACTATACGTTTTTGAATTTTTTATCATACATTAATACAACGAAATGTAGCTGCTCATTGCCTTTCAAATAAATGTAACTGTTTGTTGTTGGCAAACGTGATTTCTTTTTTCAGCCGTTAGCTTTGTGCTAAGCTTGTTTCGACGTGCTTGCCGATTTACTGGGTCGTCCCATTTCCATTGTTATTGAGCGATTTGGTGATAGAGGTCACTATCGGCGACATGTATCACCTCTCGCGAGTCGTCCCCATTGCCTCAAGGAATGCCCTAGGGGGATTCACAGTATCATGTTTGTTCATTTATTCCCTTGGTTCGTTTGTCTTTTTCATTAAGAGGGAATATGAACTATTTTTTATTTTTATTTTATTTGGAATTGGAACATTTGTGTCTTTTTTAAACTTTTTAGTGAGGTAAATTTCGTCTTTGAGGACTAGATAAAATCATACTAGAATTCCAAATGGAATGATTTTTGAGTTTCAATTTGTTGGTAATTCCCCTGCAGCAATGAGACAAATCGCTATTCACCCAGTCTATTTTCCATAATATGTAAGAGAGATGACCAAGTAGTTCAGTTCATTTTTTATTTTATATTGTTTATACATTTTCAAAATATTCTGAATATATCTTATAAACATTTTTTGATGTTTAGCAAATGTCGCGCGTTACAAACGTATGCTTTTGATTTTTTAATAAAGTATCAAAACAATGTAAGAAATTTTTGCATAATTTTAAAAAATGATTGTCCATTCAAAAACTTGTCGTGACATTTTAAAAAGATGTTCATGCGTTTTAATAATATGTGTGTGCATTTTTGAAAAAAAACATTAATACAATTTTAAAAATTGTTCACGTAATTTTAGAAAAATAATTCATACCATTCAAAAATAGATACAACTTGTAATTAAAATTGTATAGCATTTATTCAAAAATTGTTCGACATGTACTGATCAAGACACACTTATATTTCTTTACAAGGGGAATATTTGACAAAATATATGCGCACCGTAAAAAAATGTTCATGTAATTCTACAGATATGTTTCGTACCATTCAAGAAAAATGTTTGCCATGCATTTAATGTTTTAACATGCATTTTAAAAAATGTTCAAAAACATGTATGTAAGTATGTTCAACTTAGATCAGAACAATACTTCACGTGTATGAGAATAATGTACAACTTTTGTAGTAAAAGGTAGACTTGTATTAAAAAACAAAGAAAACCAAAGTAAACGCTAAAGAAACACATAAAAAAACCTCCATGAAAGGGTCTAAGACCGAACCGCCTCGATTTGTAGAACTATCCCACAATTGGTTTGATGTAAAAGAAAATCACACAACCGGTTTAATGGTCTGTCCCACCAAGACAAGAGTGCCCCCAGCGCCAGAGGCGAGGCCAGGCGTGACCACCTATTGGATGCCCATGGGCGTCAAACAGCAGAGCTAAGCCTAAATGCCGAGGAAATGAGTCGGGCCAGTATGCTGCTAGCTGTTCTTCTCTCTTAGTTTTTTTCTCCAAAAAGACTGGCTGTTTTTTTTACATGAAGCTAAATATTTAAAATCCTGTGAAAAAATAAATGTAAATATATTTTAAAATTGTTCATCATGTTTTTATAAAGTTCAATGTATATAAAAAACATCACCCATATATTGATAAAAGTTTATAGTATATTTAAAAAATGTTCAGTGTGTATTAAAAGTCTATTCATCATGTAATTAAAAGTTCATCACATATTAAAGAATGTTCCATGTGTATAACAAAAATATTCAGTGTGTTTTCAAGGAATATTCATCTAATATCAATGATTCGTTCATTGTGTACTAATCTGTTGTTCACCACGGTGTATGAAAGATGAAGAAAAAAGAAAGAAGAAAAGAAAAATACATAAAAGAGAATAAACAAACAAACAAAATACAAAAATAACCAAAAACAAAACGAAAAGCAAACAGCGAACCGGAGAAACAAATGAACTTTGAGAGCAACTAATTGAGGGGTACCTCTTGCAGGAACCCCTCAAGAGTCATGTGTCGCGTGCTGAGCGCTTCCTTGGGATTTTTTAATTTATTTTTCTAAACACATTTTTGGGCTTTAGATGATATTTTTTTCGTCATTTTCGTTTTTGCTTGGTTGTCCCTAGGTTTTGGACACTTTTATTTCCTGAAAACATAAGTTCTTTTGCGTGAAAAAATACATTTTTTATTCTTCCGCGAGAGACATAAATTTACTTCCCGTGGAGGTACAAATTTGGTTCCGCGCGGAAAAGGAAAAGGAAATTGTGTTTCGGTTCTTCTTTTGTGAGAGGCACAAATTTAGTTGTATAGATTTACTTCCACAAGAGGCACAACCGTGCCTGTCGGAAAAGTAAAAGACGACTTTTTCTTCTTCTTTTGTGAGAGGCACATATTAACTTCTCTTGCAGCCATAGATTTGGTTTCGCGAGAGACACAACTGTGCCTACTGGATATAGAAAAGAGAACATGTTTTTTCCTTCCCGTGAGATAAAGATTTATTTCTCGTGGAGTCACATATTTTCTTTCATGAGAGGCACAACTGTGCCTCTCGGAAAAAGGAAAAAAAATATTTTTTTTGCTTCAATGAGAGCCATAGATTTGCTTCTTATGGAGACACATATTTGTTTTCACGGCTCTGACTAATCGGAAAAGGAAGAAAACATTTTTTTTATTCTGCAAGAGGCACATATTTGCTTATTGTGAAGACACAGATTTACTTTTGCGAGAGGCATAACTGTGCCTATTCGGAAAAGGAAAAAAAGGTGAAAAACATGTGCTTTCGACTTGTTTTTTTGTCTGTTTTGTCATGGAATTTTTTCTTTTGTCAAAACATATCAATATAGGATCTAGTTTCGAAGATCACCACACGAGAAATCCAACAGTGAAAACGGTTCATAATCTGGACACACTGTTTAAGAGATAAAATGTTTTGAATAAACGGATCTACAAAAAAGGGAAATTGATACGGGACGCCTCGGAAACGATCTTTCACGGTGCCAAAGAACTCACAAGGAGCATCAACAAACTCACTCGAAACTTTTTTCAGCAAACTTTGTTTCCCTCAAGTGGCAAGAACAAGAGGAAACACTCTCAGATAAATTGCAGCGGATAACTAGCTTGGTTTATAAGGATGCAACCCAAACCATGAAGCTTGTGAACCTATGAAGAATCACAAGAGGGAACCACAAGGATCCTATATGAATTGAGGACAGGCCCTCCAATCCACACACACGAGCTAACACTCAACGATACTAGTGCTCACAGCACAACCCTTACCGGCTGTCTACAAACATAAACTCATAAATCTCATCCCCCCTTCACATGAAACAGCTGGGGAGTATTTATACTAGAAGCACCCACTAGTTAGGTGTGAAAAAAACTCAAAATGAAGGGTAAATTCGTGAGCCCCAAGCTGTAGCAGGAGCAAACTTGTTGAGCCTCGCACTGTAATAAATTCCTGAACAGCTTGCATGGAAACTTGCACAACTTTTGACTCAAGACCTCAAATGATGCACCGTTTTTTGAATGAAAGCTGACTTCAAAGACCATATTTTCTAGCCTGTATAAAGTGCTAGAGACTTCCGGAATTAATTTGGTTTAGGTGGGAAGTTGCAGCTGGAAATCTGATGTGTCATTTCTCCCAAAATAGGCACCGAAGCTTCCCAACTAAGATAATGGTTTTGCCCTTGTCTTTCTTTGGATGCTCTAATGGTTCAGCATTTGTGCTAGCATTAACCTCACTCTTGGATGCCTTGGTCATGATCTGGTCCACACCATCCTCCCTTCCTTCAAACAAAACCGTCCTCGGTTTTGAGGTATTTTTTTTGGGCTTCTTCACTTGTGGGAATCGCTCAACCTTGAGTACTTGATCCACCATAGGTTCCAAGACATGGTTCACTCCTTGATGCATGAAATAATACTTGTTAGACCTCCCATGGTGAGTAGCATCATGATCAAACTGCCAAGGTCTTCCCAAAAGAAGATGACAAGTTTGCATTGGCACCACATCACATACCACTTTGTCCACATAACTTCCCACTGAAAATTGCACCCTAGCACGATGCGTAATCTTCAGCTTACCAACACCATTCAGCCACTTCACATAATATGGCTAGGGTTGCCTCCATGTTGATATCCCAAGAGCATGCACAAGATCACTACTAATGATGTTGTTGTAGCTGCCTCCATCAATGACCACCTTGCAGTTTTTGTCCTTGATCTTGCAAATGCATTGGAACACATTTTTTCGCTGGCCCTTCTCAACAATAGGAGCATCATCATGAGACACTTTGCGAACCATGAGATTAACACCATCTCCTCCATCTAAACTCAGAGGTGCTCCGGTCTCAAAAGTACAACAATTTGCATCTTTCTTCTCAGATTCAGATTTGTCACTTGAGTCATCGGTGACATATCCATCATTTATGAGTAAAACCTTCTTCAGATTAGGACAATCCTTCTTGAAGTGACCTCTATCCTTGCATGTATGGCACTGAATATTACTAATGCGAGTGGTAGGAGTATTGGAAGATTCAACCTTTGATGCATTAGCTTCTTTTGTAGTCATCTTGTTGTGTGAGCGAAAATCTGCAGCAACACTTCCGTCTACTTCTCGTTGAACTGAACCTCTCCAAGTGCTTGATGTATAGGTTTGGCTGCGATTTTGGCGACGCTTCAGCTGCTGCTCCACACGAATAGCTTGATGCACAAGTTCTTGCAAATCTTGATATGTAACCATCTCTATCCTTTCTTGCACATCTTCATTCAGTCCATGAAAGAATCTTGACATTGTGGCCTCCTCTGTCTCATTCACCGCTATCCTAATCATCAAAATCTCCATCTCTTTATAGTACTCATCAACACTAGAATTACCTTGGCACAACCATTGGAGTCAATTGTACAAGGTTCTTGTGAAATGTTCAGGAACAAACCGTCTCCGCAACAGATTTTTCATTTGCGCCCATGTCTCCGGACGACCTCCAGCACGACACAATTGGTTCCACCAAATCAAAGCATATCCAGTAAACTCAATGGATGCATATCATACCTTCTTCTCCTCCGTATAGCGGTGGCTGTCAAAAATCTGATCCACACGCATCTCCCACTCCAAATAATCATCGGGCTCGGTTTTCCCATTGAACGATGGTATGGTAAGTTTGAATTTACCAATCCCATCATCTTCATGGTCACGATGAGCACGCCCATGACCTCTTCCTCCCATGGCAAAGCCTTCTTGGCCTTCTCCGCGACGATCATGATGAACATGTCGTGGTCGAGGCTCGTAGTAGTTTCGAGCATCATCGGAGTGGTCGCTCCAATGCTCTCCATGGTGGTCCTGCTATATGGGGAGTTGTCGATGTCGACCCCGTGCAGCAAGCCCATCTCGTGGTGGCGATGGTGGCGCCCAAATAGCACCTTGCTGGTCATAGCAAGCACGCCGAGGTGGTGCAGCGTAGTAGCTATGAGCATCACCCGAGTAGACGTGGTTGTGCTCTCCATGCCCCTCCTCAAGGTGGCGTTGGCCCTGCTGTTCGGGGATTTGTCGATGTCGACCCCGTGCAGCAAGCCTATCTCGACGGAGTTCCTCGGTGAGGGAGTCGATTCTCCGGCCAAGGTTGGTCTCCACGATCGATATGCGCCTCTCCACCTTGTTCAACACATACTCTCGTGTATCCTTCAATGCCAACACATAGGCGGGCTGCAAGCTTGGATCGTACACGGGAAGGGGCAGCTCCTCCTCCACGAGGTGCCTACCTCCATGCACACCATCAACACTGCTGGATCTCCTCGAACTCATGGAAGCTTCTCAAGAACAAAATCAGCAAGAGAGAAAATAGCACCGCGAACAACCAAAAGCTCTGATGCCAAGATGATACGGGACGCCTCGGAAACGATCTTTCACGGTGCCAAAGAACTCACAAGGAGTAGCAACAAACTCACTCGAAATTTTTTTCAACAAACTTTGTTTCCCTCAAGTGGCAAGAACAAGAGGAAACACTCTCAGATAAAATGCAGCGGATAACTAGCTTGGTTTACAAGGATGCAACCCAAACCATGAAGCTTGTGAACCTATAAAGAATCACAAGAGGGAACCACAAGGATCCTATATGAATTGAGGACAGGCCCTCCAATCCACACACACGAGCTAACACTCCACGATACTAGTGCTCACAGCACAACACAACCTTACCGGCTGTCTACAAACATAAACTCAGACATCTCATCCCCCCCTTCACATGGAACAACTGGGGAGTATTTATACTAGAAGCACCCACTAGTTAGGTGTGAAAACAACTCAAAATAAAGGGTAAATTCGTGAGCCCCAAGCTGTAGCAGGAGCAAACTTGTTGAGTCTCACGTTGTAATAAATTCCTGGACAACTTGCATAACTTTTGACTCAACACCTCAAATGATGCACCATTTTTTTGAATGAAAGCTGACTTCAAAGACCATCTTTTCCAGCCTCTATAAAGTGCTAGAGACTTCCAGGATTAATTAGGTTTAGGTGGGAAGTTGCAGCTGGAAATCTGATGTGTCATTTCTCCCAAAATAGGCACCGGAAGCTTCCCAACTAAGATAATGGTTTTGCCCTTGTCTTCCTTTGGATGCTCTAATGGTTCAGCATTTGTGCTAGCATTAACCTCACTCTCGGATGCCTTGGTCATGATCTGGTCCACATCAGAAATACTCTCAGATTGCGACAAGTGACGCACAACCACCTGGCGCAACATGAGAAGATGGAAATGACATTTGCAGAAGGTAACCCTTAATAAGTGATTTCGACCAACTATGAGCGAGCAAAACACAACGGGCGCAATAAAACCAGTCCGGCTCACATCACTTCGCCTGTGCGCGTTTGTCCATACTTGCCGATGACGACGAGGAATAGGATCCACCAGGCCGACCTACATCTCGCAATAAGCGCTATATGGCCCTGACAGGGTGGATCCTATTTTTGCCCATTAAGAAACAGTATTGAAAGTACATATAGTCCCCATGCATGGTTTTGGTAATTAAACGACAATCCTAATGGACTAGTGTTTGCATTGAGATATACATTTGAAGGAAAGTTCCATTTGCAATGCATGAAGAATATTGAATGAATTGATGGATGTAATCCATCAACATAAATATATGCATTGGGACTTGATAATGAATGACAATTCCTATGAAGAAACTATGGCATCAAGTTATATAGGAAGGTTTGTTCCATGGGTGATGTAAGAAGGAGATTGAATGGATTCAGAATGAATGCCATATACATATAGTTGTGCATCAAGATTAATCATGGAGCAAAGATAAATGTTGACCAAGATGAAGATCGAAGATTGTCAACACACAAGCGCCAATCATGTGCCACATGAGGTCTTGTGGTACGGTTAGAATTTGTCAATTACGCTTTGTGTACTAACCCATTCTATGTGTTTTCTATGTATGTGTGGGCTAGGTGATTCTCATGGACTTACATAAACAGAAAGATTTCAAGTGCCCATGAGAGGATGACATCAAGTGATGATGATCATGGTTTACAAGGGCAAGTTCAAGATAGGCAATCTAGAGAATTACATGATTGAAGCTTGCAGATGATCATGTGATGGACACGTGAAGATGAATGCAAAGCAAAGCTTCCCACATTGTGTATGGGGGAGCTACTTGAAGACTTCACCAATGTCTTGCCTTCAGCTTGAGCCAAGAAAAAACATCAACATCAAGCTCAAGTGAAAGGCTCGAGTCAAAGGTATTAGTTCCTTTGACGTTAGTGTTGTGAAATGATGACCACCGAAGAAACACATACACTTAAGAATGGATTCTCGATAGCTATGTAGTATAGCTCTTTTATGATTCTTGAGTTATAGGGATCCCGCACTATTAAGAGGGGATCAAAGGGGTTCGTGATGGATTTGCTCAAGTCAACATCTTCTCTACACAATTCCACTCCTATCCTATATACCAAAGAAAATCAAAGCCAAATAGGTTTCCCAAATCTAGGATAACACCTTTGCATATTTGGCAGCCTACATTTTGGTTGATCTTGGATGGTTCTCTATGTGAGGACCTGGGCTTTTTCCATAGCTTCAAAACGAGTCAAAGATCATCGAAATCGGATCGTATGAAAAAAGTTATGCATGTTTTACTTTTGGTATGCTGGCTGTTTTCTGCGGGGACGAAAGTTTCGGGCAGCCCGGAAGTTCCGGGGGCCGGAAGTTCCGGGCAAGTTCCGGGTTAATCAGAGAGTTTGCACATATCTGGTCCAAAGGGAGCCCGGAAGTTCCGGGCAGATTCCGGGCCAAGTTCCGGGCTAACCAGAAAGTTTGCACATATGTGTCCAATAGCTGGCCCGGAAGTTCCAGGCCTGCCCAGAAGTTCTGGGCTGCATTTTTCTGTTCGTAACAGGCATATTTGGTGGGGCACTATATAAGACAACCTTCTTCCCCATCGAGTTAGAGCTTTTTGGATCTGAGATTTCCCCATTCTTTTGAGCTCTATCCTCCTCCCCAAGCCTCAAAACTCCAATCCATTTGGGGGGAAACTATCCCATGGATCTAGGGTTCATTTGTTGACCTCCTCCATTGTTCCTCTCCTCTCCCACCCCTCCATATCATTAGTTGCTTTTGGTGGGATTTGAGCCTTCTCGTGCTAGACCCCGAAGAGATTTGTGAGAGTTCTTGAGAGAGATTTCATCCAAGCATACACCAACTCCTCCTCTCTATTTTGACCAAAACAATTTGTGATTTGAGCAAGTCTTGAGCATTCCCCCTTTATCTTGTTACTCTAGGAGGTTGGAGACTCCTAGGCGGTAGGAGTGCTCCGGTGAGGAATCAACTTGTGATTTGTCCCCCGGAAAGTTTGTGAAGGTTTGGAGGCCGCCTCAAGGTCTACCACTAGTGGTTGGGAATCACCTTCGTGGTGATATATTAAGGAGAATAGGGTGAGCCTTCGTGGCGTTGATGTGCCTTCGTGGTAACATCCACCTCTCTAATGGTGACTAGCTTCCCTCCAAGGAAGTGAACATCGTGATACATCCTCGTCTCCATGACTTTGGTTATCCCTAACCCTAACTCCTTACTTGTGGTTTACTTTGGTCATTTGACGTGCATTCACTATAACTTGTTGTCCTCATTATATTGTGGTGGTTCATTATATTGTGTTGGCCATTTCCTTATAGAGATTATTTAGGCCTACACTTCATATTCCGCAATTCATACTTGCTACTATTGATATACTTTGTGATTAGTGTGAATTACTAACTTGTGTCATACACTTTCAAATATTGTGGTATTGCTCAAGTAAATTTGTGTAACTTACTTGAGTTTGCTTGTATCATTCAATTCCATATATTGTGATACAATTTATGTAAGTTTGTATTGCTTACTGGTGGTTGTGTGTATTATTCATTTCCATATCTCGTGATATACATTGAGTAAGTTTGTGTGACTTACTTGTGCTTACTCATATCCTCGTTAGTCTCATCTTGTTTATGCTAAATTGTTGGTGCACTTAATGAGCCTAGTATATTTAAAATTTGTGCTTGAAAAGTATCCGCTTAGTTTATTTCCGCATTAGGATATAGCCAAATCCATAAAAAATTTTAAAACGCCTATTCATCTCCCCCCTCTAGGCGACATCATGGTCCTTTCAAGTATAAGCTATGGCTCCTCCCAGTGTTTTGACGTCGCTGTCGTTCCGCTATGGTCTGGTGTTTCTTGGGCTGCTGCGTCTGCTCTTCTTGGGCTGCTGCTCCATTCACGTATGTAGGCCCATTGTGCTTAATCAGGCTTGGGCTGCTGGCAGGCACCGATCAATCTTTATGTCAGAAAAAAGGCATCGACCGATCTTCGTTGCGAGCCTTCCGCTCCTCTCGTGATGGGTGAAGGAAGTAGCAACGGCGGCGGCGGCGGCAACAGCTGCACCACGTTCTGAGAGGTATCCATGTAAGCTCAAGATGATTATATGCACAAAAAATGAAAATAAGTAGAACATCCTACATCAAAGCCTTCACTGCATAGGTCACCATACGGCAAAGCTGGTTAGTAAATAAACAATCCTTCCCTATGTAACTTTACTGTAAAATAGAACGATAGTTCAACTACAATTTTTTTCTAACAATAACAGATTGAGCTGCCATCGAGCCACGCCCCCCCCCCCCCCCCCCCCCCCCCCCCCCCCCCCCCCCCCCCCCCCCCCCCCCCCCCCCCCCCCCCCCCCCCCACCCCCAGTTTTGACATGTCACTTAAGCTGCCTAGACACCCTTGTTCCATGCCCATGGCACGAGCTAACCAATATGATGTTCTGTTGTGTGGCTTTGCACCCAATAGGTCTACTTGCAAGTTCCCGCGTTATTAGTTTAGTGAATTGCCACCAAAATACTATACCAAATATTCATCAGATGAAGTTATATATTCGCAACATTATAATTCTATAAGTTTGGTAGACATTTCTATAATTTTCCATTAAACTGAACGAGCGCGGCAACGCGCGTCATCATGTTCTAGTAAGCCTTAAGAGTGGAGCCTCCGCCAGCAGGCGAGACGCAACAGGCTGGCTCCGTTGTGTGCATGTGTATATTGCTTGGTTCGCTGCGGTTTTTTTTTTTCGGTTTTTGTTTTTTCTTTTCTTTCTGGTTTTATTTGTTCCTTTCCTTTTTGTTTTTTGTTTTTTTCTTCCGAGTTTATTTTTTTCGTTTTTTACATTTGCATTTTTTTAAAAAAATTTCTAATATACGGTGAACATTTTTTAACAACACACTATATATTTACTTAGTATAGCTGAACTTTTTTAATATAAAGTGAGTTTTTTATATTCAAACTGAGCATTTTATTTCGTACATGGTAATCTTTTTTATATGCAGTGATTTTTTTTAAAGGTATGGTGAACAACTTTTCAATGTAACCTGAACTTCTTTTTACGGAAATGTTAACGCCCACACGTGTAGGCGTTTGCACATCACCCACACGCCTCCATCACCACTCATTTTGCCACGTATGAATAGATGACATCAGCAGATTTTTTTTTGATTTTCGGCTTAAAAATGTTGTATCTCCTAAATAAAAAAGCGAACTAAAAATCCGTTTTCACCATTAAATCCGTCTCGACGAGATCTTCAAAACTAGACCCCATGTTGATATGTTTCAACGATTTTTTTTGCCAGAAGTTGCCATGATGTTTACACTGCAGTTGCCATAGGGCTTAAACTAAAGTTGCCATGTGGCAATTTTAGTTTGTAGATCATGGCAATTTTAGTATTTTGATGATGGCAACTCCAGTACTTTGACCATGAAAATTATTTTTTGTATGAACCATGGCAATTTTACGTGCATGTATCATGGCAATTTTAGTTTATGGTTCATGGCAAGTCTAGTTTCTTAATTCCCCGTTTTATAAATGTCAAAATTTACATTTAAATGTAGAAGAAAATAGCTGAAACATATCATGGCAACTTCAGTGTAAACATCATGGCAATTCATATGCAATAGACATGGCAACTTTTAATCCAAAAAAAATTCATCAAAATATATCAACATGGGATCTAGTTTCGAAGATCTCATTGCGAGGGATTTAATGGTGAAAACGGATTTTCAATCGGATTTTTCGTTTAAGAGATAAAACATTTTAAAAACTAAAAATCCAAAAAAATTCCTACATGCATGCATGCGATGACGTGGCAATCTGTTTACATTAGAGACGTGTGGTGCGTCTCCCTTCCTGCCATACGTGTGGCAGTTAGCGCGACCATTTTTTTAATAAACATTCTGAACAGTTCTTCCCAAAAAAATCCGGGCAATGGGCTGTGCCCGCCACCAGACCGTCATCTACTTCGCCGTCTTTTTCTATATATATATATATATATAATATAAAAAAGCCAGCTCTGAAAAGGCCCAGGCACAAACAAGCGCCAGAGCTTTCCCTCTCTCTGTCTAAAAAATGTAGCTCTCGGGTTTGTTCCGTAGCACCCCGGTAGCTTTCCGATGTGAGGTTTTGAGTTCTTGCCGTCTTCTTCCCGGTAGGCGGTAGCTCCCGGTTTCTGTGAAGGAACGTGGGGCGCATCACGCGAAGCGTCCGGGCGAGCCTCCGCAGAGTCACACTTGACTTGAGGTCTAGGTACGTTCACCTTGAGCTAAGCAAAACCCATTTTACTTCTTCCCACAAGGACAAGAACAAGGGCCTTGAGCGCAGCAATCCGGGACCAAGCGTACGCGTTGATCAATTTTGTCTGCCTGTCCTAGCGCCAATACGCGTAGGGCACATGCATTTGATCTTACCCGATCGACATATCCTGGAGCTCTTCTGTGCAATCGTTAGTGCGCCGTAACAGGAACAGGAAGCTAGCTATCTTACCCGATCGACATATCCTGGAGCTCCCTCCCGAACCCGTGCGGTGGCCGCCGGGCCGCACCGGGCGGCCACCTCCCGACCTCCCCTCGACTCCCCGCGCACCCCCTCCTTTCGCCGCTGCTGGCAACGTCACTGGGTGAAGACCCTATGGCACGGCGGTGGCGGGCCTTCTCCGACGTCTTGAGATCTGAGGCGGCGGCGGCCTGATTTGGATCTCCCTTCTGACGAAGATGGCAGGCAGCGGCGGCCGGGGCGCGACGGGGGGCTTGGCTGCCTCCGGCGGGATTAGTAGGAGATGGCGGCAACGACGGTCGGGGCGCGTCCCGAGCTCGATCTAGGACCTTCGGGTCTAGGCGGGTGGCTGCCGTTACGTCCTTAAACTGCTGCATCTCGTCGGATTCGGCGACGGCTCGCTGAAGCACTCTAGGTCTGCATCGCATCACGAGGATTATGGCGATGTTGGTCATCTCCTACGTCGGAGGTGGTCGACCTGAGGCTGGGTGATCGGATGTCGAGATCTGTAATCTAGTCCCGGTTGCGAGCCGGGGAGACATAGTCGGTGAAAACCGAGCCGACGGCGGACGATGGCGGCGTTCTGCGCCATTACCTTGATGAAGGCATCGTCCTGTAACTATTGTCGACCCACTTGTGCTGCTTCAGGGGAAACCCTAGGATCTGGCTTTCCAGATCGGACGATGGCGGCACTACAGTGTCGTTTCTCTCTTGGGAGCATCGTTTGTGGATCAGCATTGGAAGTCAGAGGTAGGAGGTGGAGCGGCTCCGTCTTGCACGAAGCTTTAGTGGAGATGTCAAGTCATGCCTGGCCGAGAGGTGCTACGCTTTGTCATGCCTGGTCAGCAGGTGCTACGCATGGCAGATCTTCCAGAGACTTCAAGCTGCGTCAGCTGGTGGTACTTGGCGGCATGGTGCTGAGGTGTACCGGCGGCAACCGCGGCGTGCTCAGCAGTTCGCGCGCAGGGAGGTGGTGACATTGGCCGCCGTGGTGGTGTCGACGGCAGCTAGACCGGATAAGGATAATGCGTCAGTACAACTCTGAAGATGGAGTGATGGCAGTTGGCGGCGGCGGCCTCTGAGAGCGCGCCGGACCGGTGTGTGTCCCATACCCGGCAAGTGGCTTAGTTGGGGCCTCAGGTCTTAGATGTTAGGCTTGGCTGCGAGGTCTGTGATATTAGGCCCGGACTATCAGCATCTTTTTACCAACTGGATATAAGTAGCGACAGATATTGCCTAGAAGGTGGCTTCAGACTTATTGATGTATTTCTTTGTAAGGTCTTTTGTGAATAATTAATAAAGTAGTTACATGCATCGCCCAGACGCAGAGACCGAGGGTCTTCCTTTTTTTTTAAAAAAAGCTAGAGAGTCTGCTAGACCCACTGGAAGAAAATATACATGTCATGTAAGTGCCGTCTGTGTATCCAAATACGTTGGACAACCAATTGTACTGTTCATCGATATCCTCCTTAGCAGGTTATAAGCGACAGGCCAGGCATCATGTGTGTGTATCCCGGAAGAACATGGGCAACTTGCTCATCACCATGCACATTATTTGGTCAATGGTATAACTTGTTTGAATTGGTCAGAACCAGCTGCCAAGGCCATCAGTGTCAGATGTCAACTCCAACTCGAAATCCGCAACGTCCAGACGACCGGTCCGTTGTCGTGCCCACTAGGAACCAGTGATCTGCCTTGCAGATCACCACGGCAGAAGCAAAAGATAACGTGTGTTTGGGGTCGTAAAACGCGTACGCGAGAGACGGAGCGCGCCCTGCCAAGTACTCCTACGTGTGTCCAAATGGCAAAAGAGATCACCACGAATGGCCCGAGCATCTGCCGTAGTACAAGTTTGCTACAGCTGTCAACGAGCCGCTGTGTACACAAATGGCCTGAACTCAGTAACTATGAAAGGAGCGTACATAGACTTTTTTTTTCATAAACGCGTGATGGGCTTTGATTAGATGACCTGTTCAAGGTTTTTCTCCCTAGGTCAAAAGGGGGAGAAAACACCTCGCACTTGAGTAATTTGTGACACGTAAACGTCGAAGGCTTCATTAGATTTGATGGTTGGCTAGTATTACTAGTATTGATTTAAACACTACCTACCTAATGATGTACTATCTTCGTTCTTAGAGCATCGTAAATTTGGAGATGTAAAAGTGAGTGCAGTATAATTTACATCATCAAAAAGTGTTTTTTACATCTTAAAAAAGAGTCAACTCCAATAGACGATGTATATTTGTAATATAAACCTCCTACTCCAGCAGATGATGTATATTTGGTGATGTAAACTGCCTACTCCAACAAATAATTTTGTCGAATAGGTTGCATGCGAGGTGGAAGAAACCGGCCGACGGCATGTCAGAGTATTGATGGGCAGCACAAAGCACATCTAGGATGGGCGTGACTGCTTCAACGGTCTCTGGACGGCCATGCGGCCGGAGGACTCCACGCGCAGCGATGCAACGGCGGCGACAACGACAGACAAACTGCCGGTGTTTTGCCAGTTTGATTGATGCCACCTTCTGACCATTTTTAGCAAACTTCACAACTTTACACACGTGCAAATTATTACAATCAGACAACTTTCGCCATAACCGTAGCTTTATCATGCACACCATCAGAACTTACGCCCACATGGTACAAGCACACTCGTTGAATATGTAGTTCTATAAGTGGCTTTGTGATAATACTTTCATTTACATAGTTATTGAGCTCAAGCCAGTGGCGGAGACAGGCCTGAGGCAGCTAGGGCTATAGCCCCAGGCCTAGAAACAACTTCCTTTATAATTTCTTCATGCAAAGTATAGAAAATCATAGAAGTTTATCACTCAACATAGCACAGCCCTAGGCGTAATCTGCATCTAGCTCCGCCACTGGCTCAAGCCATTTGTCTACACATCAAACTTGTACGCCCAACTTGTTCTTGTTTGTACTATGGTGCACATCAATGGCCTAAATAAGATAGCATAATTAAAACGAAAGTGAAATCCTGTTGACAAAGCTGCGGATCTTCACAAACGAAAGTGAAATCCATTAACTAATACGGGTTGTGTGCACAAGTGGCAGAATCATGCAATGTAAATAGTTTCCTAGGATTCGAAGCAAGTGTTGGAAGATTCTGCCATCTCCAGCACATAACAAATATCCACTTGCCACTTCTTGGAGAAGCCTAGAGAATCCTTGAGCAAAGTCTAATAAACTTAGTTATGATTTTCTTAACTAAATTTGTATTAAATGAACCAATAAATATTTTATATTAATTGTCTTGACAAATTTTGTTGTGTGCAGACTTACATTTTAGTGGCACTGCACAAAAGAGCAGGGCCAAGGGGTTTATGAAGTAGGAGAGAGATCGATGAGAAAATATTTGTCGCTCTCAACTTTGTTAAGAGGCTCAACTGTCAAGTGTGTGTAGCTTTGGCTAGTATTCTCGAATTGTTGGTTCAAAATCTAGTTTGTCAAGAGGCTCAACTGTGAAGTGTGTGTCTTTGGCTAGCATTCTCGAATTGTTGGTTGTGAACCGTGTAAATGTACATGTGAATTTTGTTATGAAAAGCAATGTGCAAATAAATGATTATGCCTGTACATTGTGTTCCTATTTTTCTGTCAATTTCGTTTGCATTGCTGGTAACATACTTCAATAAAGCGCGTGCAAGCAATGGTGAACGGAATTGTTATCACTGACCGGTTGGCAGTCATAACAAGTACAACATCAGTTACCTACTGGTTGGCCCACCTGTGATTAGCAAGTCATCATTGACCCCGAGGCACTTACCGGTTAGAAACTTGTCTGTGATGATACAATCTCGCCGGTCAGTGGGGTTCGGATCTGTAGTAGTGTGAAAGCTTTGTCCCAAGGGGGGATCTGTGCCGATGATCTTGATGCCCACAAGCGTCATTTTCTCCGTGAAGGCATTGTCAAAGGGGTTCTTCACACTTGCCATGGGTCACCTTGGCTCACGGACATTGGTTTGTGTTTGGTTGTCGAGTCTAGTTTTCGTTAGGGTTTGCTCGAGTTCATCATCACGGTGTTTGCTTGATTATCCCCTAATTAATCATGTCATTTTGGTTTTCGGTCTAGTTTCTGTATAAACTGGGTCAACTTGATGGTTTCATTTCTTAATGAAATGATAGGAGCATCGTGCTATGCTTTTGATGATGTCCCGTAAAAAAGTGAACAACAAAGACCACTAAAATATGAAAATTTACACCAAGGCCTTTAGAAGTCATACTCTAGCCCCACCCTTAGTGTCTCAACCTTCTCTCAAAGGTTCTAAAGAATCCCATTAACTATCCAACGAAAAGGGAGTTAAAAATGATCGTGAAGCACATTGTAGTCAAGAATCAAAAATTACGTACTTACGGGCAACCTCCTACGAAACCCCCTACGGACTTCCCCTCCACGGCCTCCCACTAATTCCCTCCCCCTTGATTTTTGTGTGGGCTCCTCCCGTCCAACCAGATGTTAACACCTCATCTTGTAATTGTAAGTCTACAATTAATCGTAGGTGTAGCAAAAACTTGTCAGGAATACATCATCTGCAAGAAAACTACTGAATGCTTTGTCATGAAACACTTCAGAATTTTTTGTTTGAAAAAAGACATCTCTATAATTATCAAGGATAACAATTAATCAATCCAATGCAAAGATAACAAGATACAAAATGTCTGAGAAAGATAATAATATTACATCAAAAATCATATTGGACTTCTCTCTCCTTCGATAGTACACCGTCCGTTGGAGCTTGAAAATTACATAGAACCAACAATACAGAGAGGCAAACCTGCAAACATCATCACCATACTATGTTTTGAAGACTGCGATAACCATTCACCGCTAGAAACGAGATCTAGTAATCGTCGAAAAACAGTGAAGACCAAGAGACAAAAGGACTTGCTAAGTCAACTTAAAAAACAAAATTGAAGTCAATTGAGACTTAGGCAAACCCCGGTCGAATGGGAGCGCAGGAACCAAAACGAGCACGGCACGCCATTGCAAGACAGAACAAAATGATCGACTGGCCATTTGTGGGGTCAAAAGTCGTCGGGGCCGAAACCCATTGGTCCCCAGTGTCTGGATGGCCCACTCGTGGATGGAAGGTACGATAAAACCAAGAGATATTTCGGCCGCACCGTACGGAATTAGCATGCTAGAGATCCATCGCTGTGGACGCAGTGTGAAACAATTCGGACGCAATTCTCTATCACTTATGTACAGTAGAACAATAAGATGGCTATCTGTACTAGTTACCGCGCCGGCAGAACCATGGATATAAGTCGCGAAGGCGAAGCTGTCTACCATGCCAACTTCCTAATTAAGGACAGTAGTAACTTTCTTGATTACGCCCACGTACGTAAAAAACGTAATGATGGAGGAATTAGGCGGAACTTGGGCAGAACGTAGGTGATGGCGATGGTCGTAGAAGTTTCGCCCTTCCTTGACATAGGCTTGCACCAACCGAACTACGCGCGTCGGCGCCGGTGACATGTATGCACGCCCGGCCCGGGCTCCCTCTATATAAACCACGGGTGCACGCCAGTCGACCGCAACCCAAAAGAGGTCGAGGTTCCATCGAGAGCATTGGCCATGAAAATGGATCAGAAGACGATCATCGTGTGCTCGGTCGTCGGCTCCCTCGGGGTGCTGAGTGCCATCCTGGGGTTCTCAGCCGAGGGCACCAAGCTCACCGTAAGCTACCACACTCACTACGTTCATCTATCCTTGCTACTGATGTACTACATGTACACGTGTGTTCGTCTTACTTACTCTGTTGATGCATATCTTGCAGGTTTCGGACTTGTACGTGGATGGAGGGGTGTGCCTGTACCCGCAGAACCCCGCGCTCGGGCTCGGGGTCTGCGCCGCCATCTTCCTCATCGTGGCCCAGATCGCCTTCGCGGTCGTCGGCGGCTGCTGCGGCTGCTGCAGGTCCCGCGCCATCCCCTCCGAGAGCAAGCGGATCATCGGCGTCGTCTGCGCCGTCTTCTCATGGTGAGTGGTCGATCCTCGGTGGATAAATCAGCAAGCGCTCGCTAGCCGGGCCACTACTTGCTGACTAAAACATGCATGCATGCAGGATCATGGCGATAATCGCGTTCTCGCTGCTGGTGACGGGCGCGGCGTGGAACACCACCGGGACGCGGGACCCGTCGCCGTTCGGGCTGTGCTACGTCCTCAAGGACGGCATCTTCGCCGGCGGCGCCGTGCTCACGCTCGTCGCCACGGCCCTCGGGCTCACCTCCTACGTCATGCTCCGCGGGCAGCCGGCCACCGCCGCGCCCAAGGAAGGCGAGCAGATGCCGGCGGGCGCCGCCGGGATCAGCATGGGGCAGCCGCAGTTCCAGCAGCAGCCTCCGCAGGGGCAGGGGTACGGCCAAGCGCCGAACCCTCACTACGCCCCTCCTCCGGCACAAGGACAAGGCTATGGAGCGCACGCAGCCAACCAGCAGCAGCAGCAGCTACCCCCGCCTCCTGGACGAGGCTACGGGCAGTACCCTCCTCCTAAAGGACACGAACAGGTGTGACGCGCGCCGTTCGATCAAACCATGCATCTCGATCGTGATATACTCCGTGATTTCTACCGTTTTGTGGATGTAACGTGTGTCTCGCTCGACCTCACCGGAGGCCCTATATTCTTCAGTTACTTTTAGAGGATCAGTCATGCTTGTTTGCTGCTTTACGTTTGCAATCGAGATCTCTCCTATGATCTTCAGAGAGTCAGCAATGCTAAAACTAATGCTTGCTTTGCCATCGTGTTTTCAGTTTAGATCTCAAGTCATCATGTTGAAAAGACGGTTTCACGACCGGGGTCAGCAACGCTAAAACTAATGCTTGCTTTGCTATCGTTTTTTTTTTGGTGGTTTCTGCTACGAACGCTCTATGGTGTGTCTGATTTCACGTGCGAACCTCAACGCGGTGATAGTCGTCCGTCTGCATGAGCGCATCATTTGTTTCATTCACCCTCCCGAGCGAAAGAGGCAAACGTCGAATCCAATAACTTTTTTTGAGCACTTTGAACAAGTGACATTCCCCTCTGATGTAGCATGACAATTACTAAAAATATGTGTGGCAACTGGCGGTGCTTGAGGCCAATTTTTGGGCGGGCTGGATTGGCCAAATAGAACTAAATAGCACGCAGGTTGATGTTCCAAGGCCTAGGAATTAAAAAAAATAGTGTATAAATGTAAAAATTCTGAGCGGGCCACGGCCCTTTCGGCCTTGCTGAAGCTCTGCCAGTGGCATTATTTGCGGGCCATGATTAGTAGTCATCGGAATGGGCTCCGGAGACATCCGAAAGATTCCGAATTTTATTTATGAAAGAAAATTATGAAGGGCCATCATAAGATGACGACCCCTAGTAGGCCTATGGGGGCCCACATGGGGCGCCATGCCTTATGGTGGGCCCTAGGCCGAATGGGGAAGGGGAAGGAATCCTTCCCTTTTCCATCAAGTGGAGGAGGAGAAGGATTCCCCCTCCTTGGGGGGGGGGGGTCCCTCCTCCTTTTCGCACTTATATATATGTTGGAAGACCTCCCTCTTGAGAAACATCAAATCAAAGGGTCTCTCTCCTGCATAACTCAACACTCTTCAGGTCTAATTGACCTACGTGTTTAGGCTCCTAATTAGGCGGTCTCTAATCTTTGGTCTAACTTGTCTAAGAGAATTAGACTCGTAACTAGACGAGAAGCACCACTAGGATCTCTCTCTCTCTCTCTCTAGTTTTCTCATAGTTCTTCTTCCTGGACATCGAAGCTTTGTCGGACTATTACTACGGAACGCGTGGATACCTCGGAGGGGTTTTCTACTTCGACTCTCGTCTCGGAGAACAATTCTCGCAGCCGGGAGGTGCAACCTATCTGCGGGAATCGACGGGATCATTAAGCTACACCGACTCGTCACTGCTTCCGCTACTCTGCACCGTCGGTGAGTTTGATCGTTACCGTCATCTTCATAGTGTTCCTGGGTGTGATCATGTAGCATTTTTTGTTGCGTAGCATGTTCTCCTACAACGATGTCGAGTAAGTCCAGTCTCGGGAAAGCACCCAGGATAACATAAACTTCAAGACGACACCCTTAGGGGGGAAAGCAATGCGAGATCGATGTTGTCCTTTGACCTTGCACGTCAAGGTCTAGGCCTTGACCAAAAGATGTGACCCGAGAGCTAAGGAGGTTGAAGAGCCCCACGACGACCCCCAGGAGGAAAGCAACGTTTGCAGACACCGCACCGTCGACTTTTGCCCGAGCAAATTTTCCTCCACACCCCACGCTACCAAACGAATGTGGGAAGACCTACAAACACCACCAGCCCGCAAACCCACCGGCACAAACACTTCCTGAGCGGTGAGTGCACCACCACCACGTAGGAACCACCAACCTCATCGCCGGCACAACCGACGGGCCAGATCTTACTCCTCTGGACACAGTCACGAATGTGGCACCTTCTAGCCCGCCGATCGACCGGGTGAGGCAGCCGTCACACCGGCCAGAGTCACCAAAGATGAGCCACCCTCCACACGAGCCAACGCCGCCGACGTCTCACCACCCGGACGCCCGCACAAGAACAGCCGCAACCACGCCTAGAACCGCGGTGGAGGGATGCCCCGCCGCCGCCATCCTCCCCCTACCCGTTGCCTGGCGGTGATCTGACGGTCGCAGGGAGACGGCGGCGGCGGCCTAACCCTAGATAGGTTTCAAGAGAGAGATGAGTTTCCCTCGTACCCCTGTCCATGGCTTGTTGTAATCAGACTTCATTCTTTGTTTTAATTTGAACTCGTTGATTTAAAAAGTTGTTGGATATTAATGTTCAAAAGTAAACAAACAACTGAATTATATTGATGCGAAATTGATGTTAGAATAGTGTTTATGTGCACATACATAGAAGAAATAGGGGTGAAAAAATTGTAAATGTTCAGGTTTGTGGAATCTGACTTTGCGCACCGCATTTGCAACCTCCAAAAAGAAATTATATGCAGTGCGGCTTCAAAACTGTCTTTGAGGGTGCCGTTCCAGGGAATCTGATACAGAGTTGCTCTAACGTTGAAATGGATTAATCAATCCTGGAGGAATTACGGGGAACATGGCCAGAACATAGTGATGGTGGTCGCCGCAGAAGTCTCCCCCTCCGTGGTGACATAGGCTTGCACCAATCGAACCACGTCAGGCGGTCACCATGCCCTTACCATACACGCATGCCCGAGCTCTTCTATATAAACGCGGATGTACGCCAGTCGACTACAACACAGAACGAGATCGAGATCCGTTCGAGAAAGGTGGCCGGGAAAAATGGATCAGAGGATGATCATCGTGTGCTCGGTCGTCGGCTCCCTCGGGGTGCTGAGTGCCATCCTGGGGTTCTCAGCCGAAGGCACGAAGCTCACCGTAAGCTGGCTAGCTCCATCGATCTATCCTTGCGTACTTGGATCCTTGGTGTATCTCTCCGTGTTGATATGCAGTCTGTCTCTGTCGCAGATTTCGGACTTGTACGTGGGTGGAGGGGTGTGCCTGTACCCGCAGAACCCGGCGCTGGGGCTCGGGGTCTGCGCCGCCATCTTCCTCATCGTGGCCCAGATCGTCTTCGCGGTCGTCGGCGGCTGCTGCGGCTGCTGCAAGTCCCGCGCCATCCCCTCCGAGACCAACCGGATCATCGGCGTCGTCTGCGCCGTCTTCTCATGGTGAGTCATCCATCAATGAACAAATCAGCAAGCGCTCGCTAGCCGGACCACTGCTGACTAAGAACGTGCATGCGTGCAGGATCTCGGCGATGATCGCGTTCGGGCTGCTGGCGGAGGGCGCTGCGTGGAACTCCACCGGGACGCGGTACTCGTCAGTGTACGGGTATTGCTACGTCCTTAAGGACGGCATCTTCGCCGGCGGCGCCGTGCTCACGCTGGTCGCCACGGCCCTCGGGGTCACCTCCTACATCATGCTCCGCAAGCAGCCTGCCGCCGCCGCCGCCACCTCTGCCGTGCCCAAGGCAGGCGAGCAGATGCCGGCGGGCGGCGCCGGGATCGCGATGGGGCAGCCGCAGTTCCCGCAGCAGGCTTCTCCACAGGGGCAGGGGTACGGGCAGGCGCCGCCGAGCTACCCGCAGTACTCGCCGCCGCCTCAGGGACAGCCGGGGTACGGCCAAGCGCCGAACGCGCAGTTCCCTCCTGCCGCTTCTGCTCCATACGGCCAGGCGCCGAACCCGCACTACCCCCCTCCTCCGGCACAAGGCTATGGATCCAACCAGCAGCAGCAGCAGTTCCCACCTCCTCCGGCGCAAGGCTACGGGGTGCACGCGCAGAACCAGCAGTACCCTCCTCCTCCTGCCGCTCATGGCTACGGTGCGCACGCGCCGAACCAGCAGTTTCCCCCTGCATCTCCTCCTCCTGCTCATGGCTATGGACCGCACACGCCTCCTACAGGACACGAACAGGTGTAACGCGCGCTGTCAACCATGCTTTTTTCTTCAAAAAAAATATATACCCCCGACCTCTGCATCGGAACAATGCATGCAGACCATGCATCTGCCGTGCTACATTTCATGATTTTGATTTTTTTTCCAAATGTAACATGTGTATCTCTTGTACTCTCTACCTCTAAAGGAGGGCCTTGTATTCTTGTGTTACTTTACTTGTAGAGGATCAGCAAAGCTTGTTTACTGCAATACCGCTCTACATTTGCAGTAAAGATTTCTCGTTTAATCTTTAGAGGAGAGCAAGCGACGCTGCAATTAATTACTTGCTTATTGTCCTTGTGTACTAAATATGAATCGGAGGGATCATGCTTTGGAAAGAGACCGCTTCTCCTCCTTTCGAGTTGTAGCCGACGACTTTGGCGACTCTGCATCTCAACTATCGATGGCAATGCAAGTGTGCAACTACCCGGATTCATGGCACGACGCTGAACGAAATGTTAGAAGGTCGAAGCACCTTGGACGCGTTTGGTTCACATGACATTTTGCATATTTGTCTGAGTTAGGACTGGTAGGGCAAATGTAGGCTAAAACCAACATCTGTATGTAGTTTGGTTGCCTGCATTGCATTAGCCTTTATGCACGAGGGAAGTAACCAGTCAACATACTGTTTGGTTGTCTGCGTCGCTGTTGTTAAACAAACAACATGTTATTTGGTTACAAACGGTTAAAAATATGATCACCACTTCTCACTAGTGATGACCTTACCCCACTGATCATTGTCTTATCCTAACTAGAAAACAAATGACAGTTTATTCTAGCTATTAGCAAATGACAATAGAAATTATTAAGAGCCACCATGGCTGAATAGGGAAAGTTCAATGATGCTAATTAGGTGGAAGTTCACCCCCTTCATATTCCTCTTTCTTTGTTGTTGATGTGTTGCTTCCACTTCTTCGCTTCTGTTGTTGCCTCTCTCTTCTTCCTCTTGTTCTTCAGCTTCAGATGCTTGTCTGACCTCTGTTATCCCACATTTTCTGAGCCCACTCCAACCTTTTGTTCTTCCATGCTTCGTTGTCGAACACCTCCACACCATGGCCGGAGCTGAACACCTCATCAGGAGTCAAATCTTCCTCCTCCAGCACAAGTTCATCAACACCCCATTGCAGGATCCAATTATGCAGAATGCAACATGCAAGAACAAGCTTAGCCTGGGTAGGGTAAGGATGGAATGGCTTTCGATCCAGGATCTTGAACCTATTCTTCAGAGCTCCAAATGCCCTCTCGACTGTTACTCTAAGGCCGAAGTGTTTGAGATTGAACAGCTCCTGTGGAGTCCTAGGACAGTTTCTACCAGAGAACTCGTTCAGATGGTACCTGGTTTTCCTGAAGGGTGGAAGAACACCTAGCCGACATGCATAAACATCATCTCCTAGGTAGAACTTGCCATAGGGAATGTTGATGCCATCATGGCGACTCATGCTGCCACTGAGAATGTTAGCATCATGTGATGATCCTTCCCAGCCAGCCAACACATATGTGAACTTCAGATCGAACTCAACAATAGCTAGCACATTCTGACTTGTGTAGTGCTTCCTCCCTCTAGCTATATGCTGCAACTTGTGACCTCGGCACTTTGGCAGTGACATGAGTACCATCTATTGCTCCAATGCAATCCTGAAATGGCATTACAATATGCTGTCAGTGCTCACCCTGAAGTATGGCTATAGAAGAACAATAACAACATATCAAGGCATGAACTACATACTGTCAGTGCTCACCTTGAAATATGGATACCATCTTGGGCTTGTGCGATTCTTGATAGGAGTCCAGTCGGTTGGTGACCTGATCATCTCTCCTATGAGCTCCCCAACAACATACAACACTTTCTCGAAGTACCTGGAGATGTTCTCCATTGATCTCCTAAAGGTGTTGTGTATAACCCTAAACCTCTGGTTATGACCAACAACATGAAGGAACACTGCCACTTGCTCTTCCATAGTGATGTGGATGCTATCTTCTAGCAGCCTCCTGCTTCTAAACGTCTGCACAAGCCTGGCGAAATGTGCTCTTCTCATTCGAAGCATCCACAGAGCCTCTGTGTCGTTGCAGTTGTAGATGTAGTTCAGATTTGCTATCCTCTCCTGATCCCGGATTAACATCGAACCATACCGGATGAGAGGTTTCGCATTCCGACGGACATCTCTGTTATGGACCAACAGGATCCAGGCATGAACCACAGCTACCAGCGATGCTGCCTAAACTAGAAGCTTTGTTCGTTCATCCACAACCTAAGCGACATCCATGATGCGGTCAGTGATGGCGATATCGAACCTTAACGGTCCTATCGAAGGACCTAACACATAAAAGAGGAGGAGGAGAGGGTTGCTTACCAGCTTCGAGGTCAGGGGAGACATGGCGGAGACGAGGATGGCCGGACGGAGTCGAAGAAGAAAGGGAGAAGCAGCTGCCGCTGCAGGGAGTGATGATGCCGCCACTTGCCGCTGTAGGGGAGTGTCACAACTGCAGATCTGAGTCACCGTCGTCGTCGGTGCCAATAACAGAGGAGGGCTGGTCCTACAGCTAGGGGTGAGCGAATAAATGGGGCGGTGAGGGTATATTTCATGCCATCCCTCCTCGGCCTATTTTCCCCTCCTGCCATCTCCGACCGCATCCCTCTTGCACCGTGCCCTACACCACGTCTTCGTTTTTCGCTTCACTCCGCCTGGTTTGCTAGAAACGCCCGATTCAAGCGTTCCCAGTGAGCCAGGCTCTGTAGTGCTTTAAGTTTCGTGTCGATATGAGTCAGGCAGCTTGCAGGCAACCAAACGGCCCAAAAACATCCCGCGCGGGCTTAGTTGGGTTGTATGCATCCTACCAAACGCGTCTCTTATTACCCGTTCATCTTGTTTTTCGCTTGTGCCTTCCATTCTAGTCTGGCACCAACAGTCAAGTTGGTGGACGTGTAGAGGTGTGTCTTCGACGGATCTATCTTTGGTGGATTTATTCGGATCTCGTCGTTGTTCGTCTACGTTCATATGTTGGTGGGTTGGATCCTTCCGATCTACGTTATTCTTCATCGGCGACGGTTGCTGTTCTAGTGCGCTGGTCCTATGAGGCCTTAGCATGACGACTTCCCGGCTGCCTACTACAACAAGTTGTGCGCTACTCCGATGATGGAGGGAAGATGACGGCGACGTGCCTTCGGCTCGCTTCAGTGCTTATAGTCATTGTTAGGTGGTCTATGAATCTGTTTGTAGTTTTTATTATTGTACTGTCATGATTGAAAATGAATAGTTCGGAGGTTTTCTCGCAAAAAAAAAACTAGGAGCTCAACGGCACTTGTTACTACGAACTTGTTTTCATCTGGAAGATAAGCTATATTTGGATTTGGCTCAGTACATAAATACAAAAAAAAACTCAAAGACCCGTCAATAAATGGCAAGTTGAAGTGTATTTTTTTTCTAATATTACTAGTGAAGGTGGTCTGAGATCACTTCATATAGTGGAGTTTTCTCGGACGTGAAGTTTTTGCACCCGAGCTCAAATGAGCTTGGGTGAATAAAACATATATTTAAAAAATATTAAAAAAATTGTTTTTTATGGCAAACTTCGACAAATGTTCTAAGAGCTTGCAAAGTTTCATCATGAAATCATATTTGTGAAAGTTGTGACAAAAAACATTATCGTTTTTTTGCCAGTACTTTCACAAATGTGATTTCGTGATGAAATTTTACAAGCTCTTAAAACATTTGTCAAAGTTTCCCATATTTTTTTTAGATTTTTTTGAACATTTTTTAAATATTTTTTGAGTTAGAGTTCATCCCGAGCTCATTTGAGCTCGGGTGTAGAAAGGGACTTTTGAATTTTCTCACAACTCTTAGTGATTGGTACGAGAAGAGACAGAGAATACCTGTTCGTCTTGCCTGGCCGGTCTTGCAGATGAGCGAATGTCTTTGGAAGCGCTCGCTCTTGTGATCCTGCATAGGGAGAGGGCAAATTAGATTTTTAGGAAGCCCTACACGCTACTGCTCACATTCGTTACCATGCATCGTCTACCTTGCAAGTCAGGCAGCGTTGCGTACCGTCACGTCCAACGACATCTAGTTTGATCGGTTTTTTACCAACATCGTCGTCGACAACATCGCCTGGGCTACTTCAACTTCAAACTAGCAGTACTTGCGCCATGATCTGACCCAATCTCTGTTTATGGTGTTGTTGCATGTGTACTGTATTTGCTATTGTTCATGTTCTTTACTGCATCTAGTATGTCCCACATTTCCTTGCTAATTGTTGGTTTAATCATGATTTATATTCTGGAATTAATCATGAAATTGCCCAATTATCCCCCGCAATTCTTTTTGCCTAATTATCCAACACGAAAGTCAAGACCTATGATACTGTAATGTGCCTATGCCTTAGTGAGCTCTGTCTTTTGTAGGAAAAAAATACAACATGTACGTGCGGCAACTCTTTAGGCTAGGCCTATAATTTGCCAGTACCGAGACGTAACTCGCTCTCGCCTCTGGGCACGAGGTAGTGGGCCAGCCCAGTACTATAACATCTGTGGCTCAACGTTTTCTTCTCTGTTGTTTTTTATTGGTTTTATACATACATTTTTTGAATGGTCCAAAATATTTTTTGAATTACACGAACGTGTTTATATTCCACGAAAATTTGTTCAATTTATTAATTTTTTACACTGCATTAACTTCTACAAAAATATGATTTTTAAAATTAGAAATATTTTTTGAAATATATGTATTTATAATATTTCAGAATATTTATTTTGAAAATACTAACAAAAGAAAATAAATAAAGAAAAACAACTAACCTTCATGCAGCTACTTGAGCTGGCCCAGTATTATGGACCAGAAGGTGCCCTTGAGGCAGAACCTCCTTCGGCCTCGCAACTGGTGATAGATAGTCCAAAATCACTAATTAAGAAGAACTCGTTGCAAAGAATACTTTACTTTTTCATGTCGCAACAAGTGGCACGCTGCGTGACTTGTCGCAACCTGAAAGTTTTCCCTTTTTTCGTAGATTCGTTTATTCAAAACGCTTTATCTTTTAAACCGTGCGTCCAAATCTCGAACCATTTTCACCATTCGATTCCTCGCGTCGAGATCTTAAAAATTAGATCTCATGTTGATAGGTTTTGACGAATTTTTTTTCACAAAAAAAACAGATGAAAAAAACCAGGCGAAAAAAATCAAACCGGGAGAACGGTTTTTTCCCTCTCCGAAAGAGGCACACCCGTGCCTCTCGCGAAATTACACCCGTGCCTCTCGCAAAATCACCCCGTGCCTCTTGTTGAGTCAAAACCGTGACTCTCGTGGAAAGAAAAAAACAGAAAACACGTTTCTTTTTCGTTTCCGAGAGGCACGGCCGTGACTTTCATGAAAGTACAACCGTGCCTCTCGCGGAAGCAAAACCGTGACTCTCACAAAAGAAAAAACAGAAACGTGTATTCTTTTTCCCTTTCTGAGAGGCACGGCCGTGACTCTCGCGAAAGCACAACGTGCCTCTCGCGGAAGCAAAACCGTGACTCTCGCGAAAGAAAAAAAAGACAGAAAACGCGTTTTGTTTTTCCCTTTTCGAGAGGCACGGCCGTGACTCTCGTGGAAGCACAACCGTGCCTCTCGCGGAAGCAAAACTGTGACTCTCGCGAAAGAAAAAAAATACAGAAAACACGTTCTTTTTTTCCGTTTCTGAAAGGCACGACAGTGACTCTCGCTAAAGCACAAACGTGCCTCTCGTGGAAAAAAGCCATGACTTTCATAAAAAACACGTTTTTTTCACGCAGATTTTTTTTGAATTTTTTTAGATCGAAAAGCTAAAGAAGACAGGGGGAAAACCAAAACATCGAACAAACTCGTAAAAAACTGTTTAAAAAACCAAAAATGCGTGCGAATTTTTTTTTAAATTTTTTTTCGAAGGAAATGTTCAAAGCGCGACACGTGGCGAATAGCTGAGAACGTGCCAAATGACGTTGATCGATGCGAGGCTACCGAAGAAGCGCTCATTAACTTGTTGGTCCCTACATAGTCGGTCCCAGCGTTTTGCCTCACTTCTAGCATGACCGAAGGAGGTATTACCTCAGGGGCGCCTCGGGTCGCTATCATTGGGCCGGCTAAGTAGCCATTTTCATTTTTTACCTCTTGTTTTAGTTTTACTTTCGGTATTTGTACCTGGCGAACATTCGCTATAAGGGGGGTGGCAGGCGAACCATCTTTGCTTACTTGTGAAACGACATCAAACAACGACAGATTTTAGAGGAAAATTGCCTTCATGGGGACAAACTGCCATGTCTTCTCAAGAAAATGCTACCACTCCTCACTTCATCACAACTAAAACAGCCATCGAATCTGCCACCTCCCCTGGCAAACATTCGCCAGTTAGGAGGGTCCTTTACTTTTTTTGTATTCCTTTTTCTTTATTTTTTTATATTTTTGAAATGCTCTAAATACATACATTCCAACACTTAATTTAATTATAAATTTTAAAAACATTCACTGAGAATTTGAAAAATGTTAACAATGTGTAAAATTTTGTCAGAGTAATTTAAAATAAATGCTCGGACATTCAAACAAAATGTTAGTAACATTTAAAAAATGTTAATGAAACGTAAAAGGTATTTGCATAATTTTCAAAATCATACCGTTCAATAAACAAGTATATATATATATAAAATGTTCACATGTTTACCCAATATATTCGTGAAATTTAAAAAATGCTTGTACAATGCAAAAATTGTAGCAATTCAGAAAGGAAAGACTTGATACCATTCAAATAAATGTTCAATGTGTTTCTGAAAAATGTATTGCATGTATATGAAAAAAAGGTTCAGTTATGTATATAAATATGTTTGTCATGTATTTGAAAATGTGCAAATATGCATTAAAATATGTTCCACATATATAGAAAAAATGTACAACTTGAATTGAAAAAGTAGGTATGCATTTGCAAAGAGAAAATGAAAGAGAAAAAACTAGCAAGAAAAAGGAAAATAAAGAAAAACTCAAACAAACTGATAGAGAAACACAGTGAAATGGAAAAAAGAAAAAGAAATGCATGTAAGGTTCTAAAAACCGATCCAAACCGGGCAAAAGAAGCTTCCCAAAACCGACATAACGGGTTGGCCCACTAAAGTGGCCGTGCAGCCAGCGCCAATGACGAGGCAGCACTGGGAAGGGACATACTTAAACTTGGGCTGATTAGACGCATAGGAAATGGTGAGACAACCAAAATCTGGGTGGACAATTGGATCCCCAGGGACGTGATGATGAAGCCATACGGGAGGAGATCTGCCAACCCCCCCCCCCCCCCCCCCCCCCCCCCCCCCCCGACTTGTTTCTGCCCTGATCGATCACACAACAGCTACATGGAATCGTGAGAGGTTGGAGGAAGTATGCCTACCGATAGATATCCAGGCTATTGTCCAAATACCAATCTGCACATCGAATATACCGGATAGCTGGGCTTGGAACTTTGAAAGAAATGGAAGTTTTACAGTCAAGTCGGCCTACATGATGTTGGTGAACACAAAATACAGAAGAGGCATATGGATGGATGGGAGTGCGGGTTCATCAAGCACGGACAGAGATGAGCAGTCTTGGAAACTCCTGTGGGGTACTCAAGTACCGGGGAAGATACCTATGTTTTTGTGGAGATTGGCATGCCACTCTATTCCAACTGAAGATGTGAGGGCAAAGAGAAATATGGCAACAATGAGTGCTTGCAGCTTTTGTGGTGCGGAGGACTCATGGCGACACTCGCTGCTCGAGTGCTCGATGGCAAGATGCGTATGGGCATTGGTTGATGGGGAGCTGGCGGAACATCTATGCGAAATGTCCGAGCCTAGCGCCAAGCAGTGGTTATTCACAATGATAGGCACGCTATCTCATGCAACATTCGTGAAGTTATCGGTAACCCTGTGGGCAATTTGGTGGGCGAGGAGGAAAGCAATACACGATGAAATTTTCCAGAGTCCTTCAACTACCCACCTGTTTATATGCAGCTTTATCAGAGAACTTGATATCCTTTCAGTCAAAAAGGTCAATCAGTAGGGAGCCAGTATGGCGGGTACACAGCGACCCAAAGCACCCCCACCGGGCTTCATGAAAATTCATGTCGATGCTAGCATTGCAAGAAACCAGACCAGAGGAGCTGCCTCGGCTGTGTGTAGAGATGCGAATGGGAATTATGTTGGAAGCTCCTCACTGGTCATCGAGGGAGTGAGCAATGCTACAACTATGGAAGCTATTGCCTGCAGGGAGGCTCTCTCCTTAGCAGATGATCTGATGCTACAGAACTTCGTTGTGGCGTCTGACTCGAAGCAGATCGTGGGTGAGATCAATAATGGCGCCAATGGTGTACACGGGGCCATTTTATCAGAGATAAAGAATAGGGCTCTTTTGTTTAACTGTTTTTACTTTTGAAGGCCGAGTGGTTAATCGCAACGCCGATAGGTTAGCCAAGTTTTCAAACTCTCTAGATCAGGGAAGACATGTTTGGTTGATGCAACCCCATGATCTGATTGTAATGCCACTCCATGTGGAGTTTGATCAATAAAACTTGGTGATACCCATAAAAAAACAAGGCAGCACTGGGATCAACTAATTGAGGAGCGCTTGTTCGGGAGCCCCCCCCCCCAAGGGTCATTTGGGCTGGGCTGAGAGTAACGGCACCACTTGACGCGCTCTCAGCCGTCGTCACATGTCGCATTCTGGGCACTTCCTTCGGATTTTGTTTTTTCTCACATGCATTTTCAACTTTTTAGATGGTTTTTCAGCTTTTTGGTTTTCCAGCCGTCTTTTTTAGTTTTTTGATAAAAAATTTCAAAAAAAAATTGCGCGAAAAAACGTGTTTCTTTTGCTTCCACGAGAGGCATGGGTGTGCCTCTCGGAAGCGAAAAATGTGTTCTCTTTTTTTTCTTCCTTCTGCGAGAGGCACGTGCATGCCTCTTGGAAACGAAAATAACACTTTTTTCCTTTCGTGAGAGGCACGGCCGTGCCTCTCGTAAATGAAAAATACATTTTTTTTCGTGAGAGGCACTGTTTTGCTTCCGCGAGAGGCATGGTTTTACTTCCGTGAGAGGCATGATCGTGCCTCTCGGAAATGAAAAAAAACATGTTTTCTCTTTTTGCCTTCCATGAGAACCACCGGGAAACGTGTTTGCCAAGCGTCCAGTTTAAGATATAAAATGTTTTGAATAAATGGGTCTATGAATAAAGGGGAAAATTCTCAGATTGCGACAAGTGGCGCACATGCAGCGTACCACATGTCACAATGGGAAGGAGAAAAGTGATATTTGAAAGGAGTGCTGCTCAATTTAGTGATTTCGTACAGCGCTGCTACTCGCATAAAGCGAGACACAACTCCCACGAATGCTGTTGAAAGTGCGTTATATCGACTAGAGGGGGGGGGGGGGAATAGGCGATTTTTATGAAATTCTTCACTGAGGAATTTGCCGGTGAGGAAATTTCTTAGCGAAGAACTACTAGCAGCGGAATAAGTACTCAAAGGTAAACATAACAGAATACAAACATAGTCATCATGATGAAATGAAGACAGGCACAGAGTACAGGAAGCGTAATCACAGGATAACACAGGATGAAGACAAACAGACTGAAGAAATAGAACTGAGGAAATTGAGAAAGTCTTCAGTCAAGGTATTCTAACACAGATATGAACAAACATTCAACACAGTTATGAGGAAATGAAAGAGTTGAGGAAATAGAACCGGTAAGCTCGGTGAAGACAATGATTTGGTAGACCAGTTCCAACTGCTGTCTCAGTTGTACGTCTGGTTGGAGCGGCTGAGTATTTAAACTCGAGGACACACAGTCCCGGACACCCAGTCAAGGACACTTAGTCCAAGACACCCAGTCCTCACCGTATTCTTCTTGAACTAAAGTCACACAAACCTCGTCCAATCACTCGTGGTAAGTCTTCAGGCGACTTCCAAACCTTCACAAACTTGGTCACCCGGCGATCCACAATTCCTCTTGGATGCTCTAGACCATGACGCCTAACCGTCTGGAAGAAGCACAGTCTTCAAAGGTAACAAGCGTCGGATCCACTCAGGATCAATCTCTTCAGTGATGCTCAATCACTTGGGGTTTGTAGGTGTTTGGGTTTTGGGTTTTTGGTTTTTCCTCACTTGATGATTTTCGTTCAAAGTCCTCGGAGGATGGGTTGCTCTCAAATGACAAGTGTCGGTTTCTCTCGGAGCAGCCTCTCCCAACTAGTGGTTGTAGGGGGCGGCTATTTATAGCCTAGGGAGCAGCCCGACATGATAAGACATAAATGCCCTTCAATGATATGACCGTTAGGTGGATAGATATTTTGGGACAGCTGGCGCATAGCACAACAACGGTCGGAATTTTGAGTAGCAAAATCCTCAGGGCTATCATGTTCCTCACTGTGTAGGGAATCCGCACTGGCGAATTCCTAACTCCTCAGTCAAGACAAATTCCTCAGAGACCAGAAGAACTTCGTCTCTGCCACTGAAGAAATTGACTGAACTGTATGAGATTTCCAATGGTTTCACTCGAAAGGATTGGTAGGTGTAGGATTTTGAGTTGAGCATCACATGGAAATTTTTCCTTAGTATTTCCTCGACCCCCTTTAACAGTACGGTGTTTTCTATGACTCAAGAAAGAGAAAAACAAAACTATGAAAACGAAAGTCTTCAAGCTTCATATTTCTCGCATGAATATCAAGTCTTCACGGACACACTAATTTCTTCACTTTCAAAGTCTTCATGAAAGTCTTCAGAAATACCAAAATCTTCAGTCGAAGATATTCATTTTTAGGGGTCGACTTTTCCTGTAAATATCAAACTCCTCATAGACTTATAGACCTGTGTACACTCACAAACGCATTAGTCCCTTAACCTATAAGTCTTCAATACACCAAAATCACTAAGGGGCACTAGATGCACTTACAATCTCCCCCTTTTTGGTGATTGATGACAATATAGGTTAAGTTTTCAACGGGGATAAACATGTGAAGTGTAAATACTGATATTGAGGAATTTGATTGCAAGATATAGAAGAACTCCCCCTGAAGATGTGCATAGTGAGGAATTTGCTTTTGAAGCAATGCACACTTGAAGAGTTGAATCATGGAGATCTCCCCCTATATCTTGTAATTCATACACGCATTTAACATATAATATGAAGAATTTGAAATGCATGATGAAATATGGTGCCTGATGAAATTCAGCATGCGTGCAATAATATCAACGAGGAATAAGCATGCAGAATAGTGCATCAAGAGTGTCAGAGCACAGTGCATCAAAAGTATCAGAGCACCATCGGGTTTAAGATTACAACTCGACCCAATAAAGTTTCAGAAGAACGAGAGTTGTAACTTATCAAAAAAAATGTTGTATATGGGCGATAAAATAGACCCGCTTGAAGACTAACTCAAATCCCCCCCTTTGTCATCAAATGACCAAAAGGATCGAAACTGAGGACTAACGCCCCTGAAGATAATCAAGTTGATGAAGGAGCGCCAGCGTTGTTGGGGTCGTTGGTTGATGTAGGGCCGGCCGCAGTGTCGTCTAAATCTTCATGTTCATCAGTGTCGCGCGATGAAGAATATGAGCTGGCCACCAGAGAAGGAACCTTGACCTTCTTGAATTTCTTCGGTGGAGGTGCAGACCAGTCAAAATCTTCATTAAGACCCATGTTCTTCAGATCTTCTTTACCATACAGATGTGACAGGATTGCCCAGGTGCGACCGAAGACTTGATGGATGTAGTAGTGGTTTTTCTTCACTGCATTGTGTGTGGCAGTCATGTTGTGAAGAAGTGAACCAAACTGACACTTAACCCATTTGTGATTTCGATCCACCTTCTGGTGAAGACTAAGCAGAAGTTCACGGTCAGTCATCACGGGCGGAGCAGTGGCTTGAGGAGTGGACTTGGGAGCATTGGCAGAGTCATGTGTGGCAGAGTCATCATTGGTGGAATAAGATGCAGCTTTGCGAAACTGACCATCCAATGGACGAATGCCTTCATCAATTACAGCTGGTGCCTTGCCCTTTTCATCAACTGAGGAATATGTCTGCTTGAGGACTTCAATTGGGGGCAAGTAGCTGAGATGATTCTGGAAATCAGCTTTGTAGTTGAGTGAAGACCTTGTCCTGAGGAATCTCATGATCCAAGGTGCATAAGGCTTCGGCTCAAACGGAGACAGTGCAACATTGGCCATAGTCCTCATGAAGAAATCGTGATAGTTGACAGGAGCCATGAACGATGTTGAATACCAGATTCTTCATGATGCCAAAAATTTCCTCATCAGATGAGTCGTGGCCTTTGATAGGACTGATTGTCCTCGTAAGAATATGATAGACAGTTCTGGGCACGTACAACAATTCCTTCATGAGGAATTTTGTTCGTGGTGCCTGACCTGGTTTCAAAGGCTTCATCAGCACTTGCATGTAATGATGTGTGAGCTCAGGTTCACTGTAGATGCAGCGAGCTTCTTCAAGGGGAGGACTGAGTGGTAGAGCACGAAGCAATTCAGAGGCTGGTGCAGTGTAGTGAGTGTTTTTAGACATCCAGTCCAGCACCCATGAATTCACATCTTCAGCATTTCCGGTGATGTGCAGCGTTGCATAGAATTGAAGAATCAGTTCTTCATTCCAATCGCAGATGTCAGAGCAAAAATTGAGCAGTCCAGCGTTGTGAAGAACACTGAGGACTGGTGCGAAGCACGACAGAGATTCCATATCCACGTGAGGAATATGCTCATGGTAGAAAATCTTCTCCTTGTTGAACAACACTTAGGAATAGAAATTGGTTTGACTAGCAGTCCAGAAATGCCTCTTCCTAATGCGAGCAGAGTCATATTGAAACGCCCTCGATGCGGCTATATCTCCTACGTGTCGAAGCACGACTTAGAGGCATAACCGCATTGAAAGCAATGTCGCAAGTAAGGTAATCTTCACAACATCCCATGTAAAATAGATAATAGGGGAAAAGGTACATAGTTGGCTTACACTCGCCACGTCATATAAAGTACATAAATAACATTACAATCATCCAATACACTCATGGTCCGACTATGGTACCAAAATAAAGATCAACCCCAACATGCGACACGGTCCCGATCGCCCCAACTGGGCACCACTACTGATCATCAGGGAAAGACACATAGTAACGGCGTGAGTCTTCGTCGAACTCCCACTTGAGCTCAAGCGCATCATCTGGAATGGAGTCATCGGTCCCTGCATCTGGTTTGGAAGTAATCTGTGAGTCACGGGGACTCAGCAATCTCGCACCCTCGCGATCAAGACTATTTAAGCTTATAGGTAAGGCAAGTTAATATGTGGAGCTGCAGCGAGCGACTAGCATATATGGTGGCTAACCTGTTCGGAAATGAGAGCGAGAAGATAAGGCAAAGCACGAACGAAGAACTATAGAAGCACCTACGTCAAACATTACTCCAACACCGTGTTCACTTCCCGGACTCCACCGAGAAGATACCATCACGGTTACATACGCAGTTGATTCATTTTAATTAAGTTAAGGTTCATGTTATCTACAATCGGACATTAACAAATTCTCATCTGCCCATAACCGCGGGCACGGCTTTCGAAAGTTCAAATCCCTGCAGGGGAGTCCCAACTTAGCCCATCACAAGCTCTCACGGTCAACGAAGGATAAACCTTCTCCCGAGACATTCCGATCAGACTCGGTATCCCGGTTCTACAAGACAACTTCGACAAGGTAAAACAAATCCAGCAACACCGCCCGAACGTGCCGACAAATCCCGATAGGAGCTGCACATATCTTGTTCTCAGGGCACACTCAGATGAGCTCTCCATACAACTAAAACCAAACCTTGAGTTTCCCCGAGGGGGCGCTGCACAAGGCTCTAGTCTGGACCAACACTCAGAGGAGCACTGGCCCGGGGGGGTTTAAATAAAGATGACCATCGGGCTCCGGAAACCCAAAGGAAAAAGAGGCTAGGTGGAAAATGGTAAAACCAAGGTTGGGCATTTCTGGAGGAGTTTTATTCAAGGCGAACTGTCAAGGGGTTCCCATTATCACCCAACCGCGTAAGGAACACAAAATCCGGGAACATAACACCGATATGACGGAAACTAGGGCGGCAAGAGTGGAACAAAATACTAGGCAAAAGGCCGAGCCTTCCACCCTTTACCAAGTATATAGATGCATTAAGATAACAAGATAATATAATGATATCCCAACAAATAAACAAGGTTCCAACAAGGAACGATCTCCAATCTTCACCTGCAACTAGCAACGCTATAAAAGGGGCTGAGCAAAGAGGTAACATAGCCAATCAACGGTTTGCTAGGACATGGTGGGTTAGAGGTTTGACATGGAAATTTGGGAGGCATGATAAGCAAGTGGTAGGTATCTTAGCATAGGCATAGCAAAAGAGCGAGCATCTAGCAAGCAAAGATAGAAGTGATTTCGAAGGTATGATCATCTTGCCTGCAAAGTTGTCAGAGTTGACTTGATCCTCGTAAGCAAACTCAACGGGCTCCTCGTTAGCGAACTCGTCTCCCGGCTCTACCCAAACAAGACAAACAAACCAAAGGAACACAATCAACCACGTGCAAATCTCGAACAACATGATGCAAACATGATATGCTATGCGGGACGCGATATGTGATGCATATGCAAGATTTGATAAGGACTGATTGAACCTAGCCTCAACTTGGAAATCCAAGAGTGCCACTGAAAATTTGAGGTGATTTCCTTTGAAATCGATATAAAGAACACCGGAATCGGATGCACGGTTTGGAAATGGCAAGCAAAACAAATATGGCAACAGTCTGTGATAAACAGCAAGTAGCCATCTAAATGCATCAAGATAATTATGCTACAGCACTCAAACATGACAGCAAAATACATGGCAGGGATCCACTCATGATGCTTGATAAAATATGAACATTGAGTTACGGCCAATTCATCCATTAACAGGTTCAAACAAGCATGGCAAAAGTGCAAATGATAACATATTTCAGACTTAGTGAAATTAACACAAGTCTGGAATTTAACATCAGGTAGCACACTTTGGAGCATGAAAACTATATGCTACAGGAACTTAACATGGCAAACAAGGCATGAAATGAAGCTACTCAAAGCACTTAACAAAAGTTCCTTAGTGACCTTGAGCCAAAAGGGATCAGAAAATACAATTGCAAGCATGTGAACATGGCAAAAACATAATCAGGTTACATACTTAGAGAAAAACTGGAACATGCAAATCTGTTAGTGAGTAGGCATGTTTACGAGCTCGATACACTCACTACAGAGTAAGGCATGACAACCTAAGCATACACCAATCAAGAATACATAATATAGAAGCTAGACATGGCAAGAAAAACAACATAGCATGCAAGGATCACTAGCAACATCCTCAGCAAAATCGCTAACGAGTAAATAATCTGCCAGGATTCACGAAATAGCAAAAGTAGAGCTCGATTGACTCAAGCTAGGGTGCTCCATAATTGCAAAAAAAGACATGGATGGATAGAGTACCACAATATTAACAAATCATCCTTACTGATCATCCTCAAAAGAGTCACGGATCACTAGGAAACAACATGAACATATGACATATTGATAAAAATAGAACAAGGACTTAGAGAAATTCTAAGTCCCTGATATCAGCATTAACGAATGCACTACTTTGCAAGCTTGTGCTAGTCACCAAACATATCACAAAAATACATGGTAAGCACCTATGTAAAGATGGCATGGCATATAACAAAACTCATGTAGAGCTCAGGAGCATATCATGCACACATTAATCATGGCAAAAATGACAAATAGCTATTTGATGCAGCAGATCTGACAATTATCTCAAATAGCTCTCTTGCAACAACATTTCGGGCATCAAGATGAGCTCAAATTAAAATGATGCAATGAGATGCAATGATGCTCTCTCTGAGATGAACATTTTGATATGCTACACGCCCAAAACGGAGCTACGGATGCGGAGTTACGGCATGATGAAAAACACAAATAAATTAGGGTTTCAGGGAGAGAGTCAACCGAGTCTAGATCTCAGATCCAGATCGCACGGAAACCGAGGATGGCCGGAGTTTCTCGCCGGGGTACAATATAGACGGCCGGAGCGGGGGCTTGGCGGTGGTGGCGCGCGCCGGCGATGAGGAGAAGGCGGTGGGCGGCCGGAGCGGCGAGGTCGGCGCCGGGCGCGGACGGGGCGGCGCCGGCTCGGGTCGGCCGCGGTGGTGCTCGGTGGCGCGGTCGCCGGAGCGGCGAGGTGGCGCTGCTCGCCGGTGAAAGGAGGCGGCGGTCGGCGAGAGGAGAGGCGGCGGCGCTCGGGCGGCTCCTCCCGCGGGCGGCGACGACGAGGGGACGGGCCGCGGGGGCCCGGATCGGGCTCCGCGGGCCTCGGCGGCGGCAGGCGGCGGGCGCCACGTGGCGGGACGCCACTGGTGCGGCGCGGCGGCGCGGTGTGTCCGGCGCGTACGGACACGTCCGGCGTGCGGAGAGGGGATTTTTAGGGTTTGGGGGGGAGAGAAGACCCGGGATTTTCGGGGAGAGGTCTATATATAGGCATAGAGGGAGCTAGGAGAGTCCAAATGAGGTGCGGTTTTCGGCCACGCGATCGTGATCGAACGCTCTAGATGATGGAGAGGGTTTAGGTGGGTTTGGGGCCACGTTGGAGGGGTGTTGGGCTGCAACACACACGAGGCCTTTTCGGTCCCTCGGTTAACCGTTGGAGTATCAAACGAAGTCCAAACGGTACGAAACTTGACAGGCGGTCTACGGGTAGTAAAGCAAGGCCGCTTGGCAAGTCTCGGTCCAATCCGGAAATGTTTAACCCCCACACACGAAAAGAGGTAGAAAGGACCACTTGAGGAGATAGGAGCGCCGGAATGCAAAACGGACAACGGGGAAAATGCTCGGATGCATGAGACGAACACGTATGCAAATGCAATGCACATGATGACATGATATGAGATGCATGACAACGACAACAACACACGGAGACAAAAACCCGAACCCGAGGAAATAAAATAACTTAGCGCCGGAAATGGCAAGAGTTGGAGTACATATAAGGTAAATTACATCCGGGGTGTTACACATATGGGTTGTAATCTTGAAGAATACGTGCTCGCTGAAGAAATCATCAGCCTTGAACTTTTGCTTGCGTGAGAATGGATCCTTTGGCTTTGGCAGAGGAGTGTCAGTGAGTTGCATCACGACCTCAGGAATCTCAATCGCAGGTTCTTCAGGCTGAGGAATTTCTGGTTCTTCCTCAGTGGCAGTCTGCGTAGTTGGTTGTTCAGCAGCAGCAGTTTCTTCAGCGCTAGTGGCTGGAATTTCCTCATGGACAGATGCAGTGGGATGAGTTTATTCAGAGCCCATGTGAACAGTTTATGTGGGGTACTGAGAAATTTGCTGTAGAGGGGTGAACATTGGAGAGTTTGGATGCTGACTTTTCCAGAATTTATCACTGATTACGGGTGTGGAGCAACCAATGTCCACATCTTCATCTTCCATTTCTTCAACGCCAACCTCTTCAGCTGTGAACTGAGGCATAGGCAATGAGATGATAGGTGTTGAAGGGATTGCATCCACTTCAATTTCTTCATCCAACGGTTCAGACGAAACAGCAGAAGGAGTTTCTTCATTAGATCCGCTGGGGATCACATATTCTTCATCAAAAGGAACAAGGTCCTTTGATGGTCTGGTTGAGATGGGAACATCATCAATCGGATTTGCAAATGAACTTGTCATAGGCTTCATTTTCTTCGGAGCTGAGGAATCTGAAACAGCTAATGCTTTCCTTTTCTTCACTGCAGCACGTTCTGCAGTCTTGGTCTTCTTCACATCTGATGCATATGGAAGGATTGGAGTTGGTGTTGGTGCAGGAGCAGCTGAGGAATCTGGTTGATTTTCTTCAGGCACAACTAATGCAGTTGCCCTGATTTCTTCAGTTTCTTCAGGCACACCACTAGTGGGTGCCCTCGCAATTTCTTCAGTAGCTGGAATGCAGTCATCAGCCCCGGAACTCACATTTTCTTCAGCAACCTGATTGTCATCAGCAGTGCTGGCATGTTCTTTAGTCGGCTGAGCAGATGCTTCAGCCTGAGGAATTTCCTGTTGCATTGGGGCAGCAACATTTGAAGTGAATTGTTCAGTTATCTTTACAAATCTAACTTTGGCTCCTTGCCAATCAGCATAGTAGGCTTTGAAGTCATTGCTGAGGGTTTTGATTTCAGATTGGATTTTTATAAGTTCATCAGTTGTCATAGTGACAACGTTGTTCTTCAGATATTTCTCCTTTCCGTACTGGGCCTTCTTGATCTGCCTGACCTGATCATATTTCCATTTCCTCTCTTGGATGAAATGAGTTAGCATGTGATTTTGACCAGGTGTTAGCTTGAAGTCAGGCATAGGAGTATTTGGGTCCTTGTGCCAGAGATCAATGTAGTCGAGGATCAGCTTGGGATCCAAAAGCAGTGGCATAGGTGTGCCTTTGGCTCTAGCGGCCCTAACTTGTCTGTCTCTGATGATTTCTGCAAGTTCATCATCATCAGCTTCATCTTCTTCAGGTGGCACTTGGAAAGCGACTTGCTTCTTTTGAGGACTTGGGCGTGGACCTCGTCCAGCAGTGGCCTTGGTCTTCAGCAGAGTGTGGCCAGATGAAGAATTTGGTGCACCTGAGGAGCTTGCTGAGACACCAGAGGCAATGGAGATGCCTGTAGTCCTTTGGCACGAGGCCAGATGCGCAGGTGCTGAGGACTTTGTCGGAACAGCTGAAGACTTTGGAGGAGGTGCTGAGGGTTTTGAAGGAGCAGCTTGAAGGATTGGTCATGAGGACCTTGAAGAGTCTGGCCGTGAGGGCGCAGCTGAGGAACTTGGCCGTGAGGGCACTGTTGGTGAAGCACTTGGCTTACGAGCAGGCTTCTTAGGCATGGATTTCCTCGGCTTGACAGAGGCCTCAGCAGAGGCAGCAGCAGCCACAACAGAGTCTTCATTGAATTTCCTCACTGCTTCTCTGGCTTGCTTGGCCAGCTTGGCTTGGTGCTTGACCCATTCATTAGGATAGTCCTCACCGCGCTTGAGGCTGGCGGGATCAGCAATTTGGCCAGGTGCCAGTGGAGCTCTTTGGCATGGAGGATTGAGTGCGAATTTCTTCATATACTTAGGAGTGACATATCTGTACTCCCTCCATTCTCTTGCCCATCTCCTCTCTATCTTCTGAATGCGCACTTTGCGCTCATTCTTGGTTTCCTCAGTAGGTGTGCAGTACCCAGCATATATGTCATCAGGGATTTCAAATGATGTATTTACCTCAGGCCTCTTTCCTCCCTTCTGTGGCTTCTTACCATCAGCCATTTTCTTCAGTTGAGGAATTTGAACAATTGAATTCTCTGAAGAAGTATGCAACTTTTCTTCGAGGAACGCTGCAAATGAGTTAAGTTGATGAGAACC